>NC_056628.2:174270395-174884895 GCF_002870075.4 Lactuca sativa
GTTAGATAAAAGAAGGTGTTTTGAGTGCTTTGGAGTATGCATGGTGCACCTTGGAGAAGTGTTGGTTGCATTGGAGCTTGTAGATTCGTAGCTTGTTCGCCTTGATCTATCTTCTAGAGGTATAAAGTTTGAATATTGATGATGCATTTTGTTAGGTCTAGCTAGTTTTGGATGTTGTGAGCTTTTGGTCATTTTAGTGCATAAAGTTTAGATCTTGAGAGTTTGTGACCTTTTTATGGATAAAGTTGGAAACTTTATCCATCTAAACATCATTGTGATTCAAATATGAAGGTTGGAGATTTGGACTTAATGGGTTGAGTTAAAAAACATGTACTTTTGGGTCTAGTTGTTATTATTGTGTTATGTTGTTTATATGTGAATGAGATTGTTGATAGTCTCCAGGGTTGCTGATAATCCATTGGGGGTGTTGTTAGCCCATTGAGACTGCTGATAGTCTCCAGCGTTGCTGATAACCCATTAGGTGTGCTGTTAGCCCACTGTGACTGCTAATAGTCCCCAGGGTTGCTAATAACCCATAGTTGTTTATTTGTGCTATGTTGTGTGTGGTATTTTGGGGAACCCACTAAGCTTAGTGGTTATGGTTTGTGGTTTACATGTTTTAGGTTTTCTTATATCAAAGGAGGGGCACGGTTCGATTGCATCGCATCAATGAGGGACCTGTGTACTTGATAACTTTTAATGTTACTCTGCTAAATGTTTTAAGATTTTGCAGTTGTGATTTAAATAAATACTTAAATTCTTAACCGAAAAAATTGGGTTGAAATTTAGGGCGTTACAAGTTGGTATCAGAGCCTTGGTTTGAGGCATTCATGCATACTCTCGAGTGTGCTTGAACTCAAACTGAGGATTTGGTAAAATTTTCTAAAAGAATTTGATTTTCTAAGAAAGTTTTTAAAATAAAAATGGGTGCGATGCATGCAATCAATCGAGCCCAAGTAAATATTTCACTCTGTCTGATCTATACGTTGAGTCGAGGGCTCTTGACTCGTCGAGTAGGTGGCTTAAACCCCGCGTATAATATGTGTTCTACTCGATGATTTACGGCCACCAACTCGTCAAGTTCCTCTTTCAAAGTAATTACATTAAAGAGTTAAATGCATACCAGAAAGCAGACGTTACAATTCTCCCTCACTTGTCTTAGACTTCGTCCTCGAAGTTTGCTGCGTCTGAAAACAACTCCGGGTGAACACCACCCCGTACAATAGTGGTGGATTGTGGTCACCACCATAAAAAAAAATACAATCACGTCATCGCCACATCACGATATCCCGTATAATAGTGAGGGATATAGTGATGTGGAATAATGAGTATATAAAGTCAATATGGTTGTGTGTGGTGATGAGATGATCGTGACATGACACCCACCATATATGTGGTTAGTGATAGGTACTTCATAGTACCTTAGGCTATAAGGATTAGTCACCACCAGACGACTTCAAAAATGGAATCACATAATCGCCATATCACTACCAATTTCTGCCACTTTCTCATCAACCTTAAGTAAATGTCACAACTTCATGTCACTTAGACTGAACAGAGTCGTCTCGGTGAGCTACTTGGTTACCTAGACAGACATCAGGCCGAGGACTCGGCATGCCGAGCTCGACTTGACAACTCGGTGGAAAATGCCGATGAGAGAGAGTAAAGTGATTGGATGGTTTAATTTTTTTTTAAGGTTACATTGGTTAAAGTGGTTGTATTAAAAAAAATATATATTTTTTTCCCTTGTATAAATACCATTTTATACCATATTTCATCCCATTCCACCTTCTACTTTTTTTTTTTTGTCAAATTGCATAATTTTTGTGAAAAAATGGCTTTTCCTTCCAACCTTAAAGCTCCAAAAAAAATAACAAAAGAAACCCCTAAAACACAAATAAAATCTCACATTCTTCACCAAATTTCGTTTAAAGCTAAAACGACCGGCCTATTTATTCACCTCCAAATTTACACTTTGATGGTGTTTACTACTAATTTCAAGGCCAAAACCAACCTCAATTTCAAAGACAACTTCAATTTTAAAACCAACTTCAGACGAACTTCTCATCCCAACTCCAATCTCAAATGGAAAATGACTTCAACTCATTTGACGATCTTCCCGACTCCCCAATGAATTTCCAAACCTAATTCCAAACTCAAAGAGAACCCGAATTCATCCTTGAAACGGAATCAGAGCCGGAAGAGATTCGACCACAACCCCAGAAAACGGACAGGCAACTTCAAGGCAATGGACACCGACCAAAGAAAAAGGCGTTGGCTCGTGCATGGGTGAATGTTTGTGAAGATCTAGTCGTCGGAAACAACAAAGATTATCCAACTTTTTTCGAAAAATCACACGACGTTTTCTCACGGAGATGAATCTTGGAGACTATCGAAAAAAAGACCAAATCTACTCGAAGTAGAGAAATGTCAACAAAGTGGTGACGAAGTTTAATGAGGTGTTTTCGAGTGTCAAATGACAATGATAAAGTTGTGCAAATGACGAAACAAATTTGCAAAAAGCTCTTGAAGTATATCAGAATAAGAAAGAGGGGAACTTCAAATTTCCACATGTTTAGAATATTGTGAAAAAAATGGCAAGACGTCGAAGCTTTTGAAACCTTAACGGGTGGTTCTTCTAAAAAAAACCAAAACATCCGAAACGACGCATAGTCAATCGTCCGATGCGCATGTCGGGATTGACCTCAATGAAGAAGAGCTTTTTGAGGTCCGAGATCCATTCGTGCCGTGGGAAAAGACCGAGCTAAGCGAAAGGAAAAAAACGACGACAAGTGCTTCGAGTGACAAAACCGAACGTTATTTAAATTTTGTTATTTTAGGACCCTGGTTTCGTTATTTAAAATTTTAGGTTCGTAATTTGAAATTCTATTGTTTTTTTTGTGTGTATGTTTAATTTTCTTTTAAAATTTAATCAAAATTTAGTTTTTTCAAAAAATAATATGTTTAAAATGCTTATTTTTTATATTAATTAATTAAAAAATATAGCTTAACAAATATGACAATCCACACCATATAAATAAATGACAATAAATTTGAAAGTGTAGCAAATCTTAGGTGACGTAAACATGGACTCATATCACTATTCTTTGTAGCCTTGAGTATCATTTTAATTTCTTTGTATAATATGAAAAATAGCCATATAATATATTTACCGTTTACATGTCAAATTTGTTATATAAATAGATTTTATATTTTATATATATTATAGTTTGTCACTCCTCGTTTCCATAGATTATAACATAATATTTTATATAAAAATCTATCACTGACATTAATAATAAAATTGTAATTATATAAATGCGATGGTATAAATAACAATTAACTTTTAATAATAACAAATTATAAAAAAAAATCACCATTCTTGGGTGGGATTATTTGGTTCCACACGTGAAACAAATGAATCAAGGAAATCAAAGGCACAAGGATCGCTATCCGCAATTTCGATCAATATATAATCTGAGCCGTCTATTTCTTACTTCAACAATCTAACGGTCTAGGATTGTTCGCGCTATTCTCCCCCGAAGTTTCAAATCTCCCAAACATCCGTCACTGTAAACCCTAATAAATACAAACATCTTCTCCACCATTTCTCATAACACTCGATCGATTCTACTCACAAAACACAAAAGCAAAAAACAAAAATGGCCAGAACCAAGCAAACTGCCCGCAAATCCACCGGTGGAAAGGCTCCCAGAAAGCAGCTCGCTACTAAAGCTGCTCGAAAATCAGCTCCGGCGACCGGAGGTGTGAAGAAGCCACACAGATTCAGGCCAGGAACTGTTGCCCTAAGAGAGATCCGTAAGTACCAGAAGAGTACAGAGTTGTTGATCCGCAAACTTCCATTTCAGAGACTCGTGAGAGAAATCGCTCAAGATTTCAAGACAGATTTGAGGTTCCAGAGCAGTGCTGTTGCTGCGCTTCAAGAGGCGTCGGAGGCTTACTTGGTGGGTTTGTTTGAAGATACTAATTTGTGTGCGATTCATGCTAAGAGGGTTACAATTATGCCTAAGGATATGCAATTGGCCAGAAGGATTCGAGGTGAGAGGGCTTAGATCTGTGAAAATGGTTTTTGTTTGACAACAGTTTGTTGTTAGGGTTAGCGATTTAGGCTTCTTGGTGATCTGTATTGTATGTTACCGACGATCTATGTTTTAATATAAATCATGCCTTTCTTGTTTGAGATTCTTTATATGATCTTGTTAACGTTTTGGATGCTTGTTCAATCTGCTTGATCATAACGAGAGATGGGTTTTTATGTTTTTTGTATTGTCTGTGTTTATTATCAAGAAATTATAACAATCATCAATGGATGATGCATTTAAAAATAAATTGATGCTACATTTCTACGTAAATCCGTTTCTTGTTGGTATTTTTGCACATGTATTGGCGTATTGGAATTGTTACACAAAAAATCAGATTATAAGCTGTGACTCCATGCGTCATCAATCAATTGAACTCCACAAGTTAGTGTATTTCTACTAATTCAAGATTTTAGTTTTCTCACATCAATTTGAAATTGATGACTTTTGTTCCGGTGTTGTTGATGCATTAGGAGAACTGAAATTGATTATTGTAGCAAAAGACAGAAAAATTGCACAATTTTAGTTTGTTAGATATTTGGAGATTGGAGATCACTGTTGTTATAATGAAAAGTGAATTGCTTCCCCACACTCCATTACATATAGAAAAAAACACTAACAAAATGTAGATTACCATGGAACTAAATAGAACTTTGAAAAAGTCATCATTGTATCAGTTGGATGTAAGTTCTTGTTCTAAAAAATTCTTTTACATAATAAGAGGGAAAAATGGATACATTTATGTTTCAAATATTTGATAATAGAAAGTTGAAAAGAGGTAAAACTAATTGTTGTTTCATGTCAAATAGATCATGCATTGCAAGATTCATGAGTATGTTTTGCCAATGTTGTTTGTCCATATACAAAAGTAGTAACTAAAGAGAGAAGACAGTAAGATATATAAATTGGAAGATTGCATTATCAAACCACGAGACATTGAAAAATACCATTAAATCCACCAATAGTTGCAAAAAAAAATGTTTTTGATTAAAAACCATCTACAATTCTACAATTTTATCCAAAAATCCAAACTGGAAAATTGGTTTCAATTTGCTAAATAACAAGAATATCATAAGACCTCTAAATAAGTAACTAACAAAAATTGTGCAGTGTTCCTTTGACCTTTGCTGGAACCAATTTCAATTCTTTTAATGCATAGCCATCACCTCATTAAGAAGCATTAATCTCGAATACTTCTGAGTAACTAAATTCTCAAGTAAGTAAAAATAGTGAGCGACACTAACTTGTGGAGTTTAATTGATCTATCACGTCCTTGTAAGGTCCATGCTATTTGGGTCATCTTACTTCTAGTGACATACAACAATTATACATTCATCGAAAAACTATATGACGATACTATCCGAAATTCATCGTTTGTACTTCGAGGAACAAAATACAAATTCAAGTGTTATCGATGGGATCTGTCCCGACCTTTTGGTTTTTGTTAAAACCTTGTCGTGTTCATATCATTGTTGTCAAAATCACGATCCTGATTGTAGGATCGTACGATCCTATGTATGAAAAACTATCCAGATCGTATTTGGGGTAGGATCGTAAGATCGTAGGATCGAGATCCGATCTGATCCGATCCTATCTCCCTTGATTATTATTATTATTATTTTTTACCGTTTTATGTCTTTTACCCTTACAAATTTAGCATTTAGCATTTTGTGTTGCGATTTATGACTAATATTTTTAAACGAAATTGCAAGAATGGTCCTGTGGTATATTAAAAATTGTCACTTTGGGCCAAACATGTTTTGACTAGCATAAATGGTCCAAAAGTTTATATTTTATTGCTAGTTTGGTCCATTATGCTTTAATTTTTTATAAAATGATGATTTTGCCCTTTTTTATTTTCTTTTTTCCTTTTTTGTTACAAAAATAAAAGAAGAAAAGAAAAAAGAAAAGAAAAAAATGTCCACTCTCTCTCTCACACACACAACTAAAAACACGAGATGGTCGTTTCTTTCCCTCTCTTCCTCCGACAAAGAAAAGAGGTTGCCGACCACCACCTTCGCAGCCCCTCCCCGCCTCCCTCCGGTTGTGTAGCACCAACAAACACCCATTCCTTCACCCACTACTCCGCTGACCCTCTTGATCGATGGAAACCTCGTTGAAGACTTAACAACCAAGAAGAAGGCAACTAGACAAAGACCAAAAAGGCTCCATGTGTATCCGATTTGCAGCGGCTCAACCATCGTCTTCGTCGAGTTGCTAGGGTTTGCAACGAAAAGGAGGGGTTGCGAAGGTGGTATCAGAAGCTAGAAGGTTTTATGGACCCAAGAATGGTTTTTGAAGACGAAGATCAGAAATGCATCAAAACCCCCAAGGGTTTTCAACGTTAGCTTCACCGGAGCTACCATCGTCTTCGTCGTAATAACAGATGTGGATCAACGACGTCGTTGTTGCTAGGGTTTGCTAGAGTTCGTAGAGTCGGCGGCGGCGCTGGAAACTCGAGCTATAGATGTCATCGTCGTTCATGCTTCACCCCTTTGCAAACAAAGATCAGAGTTAGACTTTGTATACCGGCGGCAGTGAAACCCTTCTCGTCAGTGACATACAGATGTCATCATCGTTCTCTTTTCACCACTGGCTGGTCTGGACTCCGGTGGTGCTAGAAACACAAGGTTTAATAAACTCGAACCAGAGCCACAGACGGGGGAACGACTCTAGCCAAACCCTTCTCGCCACTAACGAACAAATTTGGGGATTCGACGGTGAAATAGGTAACACAGGAGAAGTCGGCATTGGAAAATGTTAGGGTTCCGATAAGAGGTTGCGATCCTACTGGCGATGGTGGTTTGGCAACTGTGGTGTGGTGGTCTGCTTTTTGCGGTGGTGTGGTGGTATGCTTTTTGTGGTGGTGTGGCATTAATGAAGAGAGAGAGAGAGAGAGAGAGAGAGAGAGGGGGAGAGAGAGGGAGAGAGAGAGAGAGAAAAAAAAAAGTGGGGGAGGGAGGGAGGGAGGGAGGGAGAGAGAGTGGGCATTTTTTTCTTTTCTTTTTTCTTTTTGATTTATGTAATAAAAAATTTGAAAACAGAAAATACAAAGGGCAAAATCGTCATTTTATAAAAAATAAAACAAAATTGGACCAAACTCGCAACAAAATGAAACTTTTTGGACCGTTGGTGCTAGTCCAAACCTGTTTGACCCAAAGTGACAATTTTCGATATACCACAGAGACCATTCTTGCAATTTAGTCATATTTTTAAGTTTTTATAATTTTTGAACGAAAAATTGAATGTTTGAACTATTTTTCACGATTAAAAATTATAAATTAAAATTATATTTTATTTTGTGGGATCTTAGGATCTCGATTTCGATTTTGCAAACCAAAAAACGATCCTACGTAGGATCCCGATCTTGACAACCTTTGTTCGGATAATTTCAAAGATCAAGTTTTAAGGGAGCCGAAGAAAAAGTGAGTATGGACATCGAATAAGCGTTTGAAGCAATTAAAAAACATTGTCAAATACTTGCCAAAAACATCAACATTTCATGAAGTAGAGACTATAATCCTAAATTCTATATACATTTATCATATTACATAATACGATATTAGAATATGAAAAAAAACATAACACGGGGATGGTAAACAATTCGTTAATACATTTCGATTTTCGCCACTATTTAACCGGTAATCTTTGGACGGTTGACAATCTCGATCTTAAAATTTCACCCGAAGATGAATTGTGCTAACATTGGGACGAAGACCCTTGCTTTAGTTATGATTTGGTGGCTTTTTAATGTGTTAAGTATGTCATATTTTTGGTTTTAAATTATTAAGTGGTATTTTAAGGTTTAATTTAATGTGTCATGTCTTGTAACTATTTTATTTAATATGAAATTTTGTATTTTATATTCATATTCATATAATATATTTACCGTTTACACGTCAAATTTGTTATATAAACTAGAGAAGGTCCCCCGCGTTGCGGAGGTTGGAAGCCTTCAGTATTTTGCATTATCATTGCTCTGACTATGTACATTTAGTTTCAGACTTGATCTGCAGCAACACATTTGCAAGTGTATAATCAATATTAACACCTTCAATAGAAATGTACTTTCATTCTATAGATTAACATGAAAGCATGTTGCTATATTAGCCTTCTGATTGTTTCCTTATTTATGTGTAAAATGCTGATCCTATTTATCCCCCTTGTAAAATTCCAACAATAGAAAACTTGTAATGATTACATGTCACCAAATAGTAATTAGTTATATTGTTATAGGGATCCATCAGGCATAAAGACAAATCCAAAAGACATTATAACATAAACAATTATAAGTACACAAATTACGCCGAATGGAAGGCTGTTGGATGGGTTGGGTTTTGGATCTTTTCAACCATTGTTGAGACAGAATCATAGCCAATGTAGCTAAAATAAATGATGGTTGCTCCACCGGTATTGCCTTTGACACCATAAAGATATGAGATTTTTGGTTGGATTATGTTTTTGTGGTTCCTGTAGCATATGCCCATGATTATAATGAACCCAAAGAAAACACATGAAATATTGTCATTACAATTTTTAGCATGGAGCCTTCTTTTGTGCATAAATATTCGAAAAGATAACAGAAAGTTATTGACTATTAGTTAAACCAAAAGGAAAATAATAATAATAATAATTTGTTTTTTTAAGCGACATTAATTATCAATAATATTTTGTATATTTTTCACAAGTCACAATTAAGTTTGCAGTTTATCAAAAATATATATGAAAATGAGAACCATAGTAAAGTTTTAATAAAAATCAAACTTGAAAAAATAAAAAAATATTTCAAGAACTGTTGTGGGGCAAATAAATAAAATGGGAATAAAGAAATGAAATTACCACAATTAATCGAACCTCCTACAGAGGGAAAGAGTAAGAAGAATAATGAGAGCAACAACTGGAAAATCCAACAGGTTGTACCCTTTCATTAACCCATCTACTTGAACCCGCCATACGTTTGCATCTTCCTGCCCAAAAGTAGTACACGACTCCATTAATATATTTGCCCCAGCAAAATAACTCACAAATTGTCCTCTAGAAAATGAAATGCATTGTTATATAAAAAAGATGCAAAAGGAAGAAAAGTAAATTAAAGAAGTGGTGGTGAAGTTATATGGTTTTGGATTTCTAGATAACATATAGTATTAAGTTCATATCTCAATTGACTCTTAGAGACCTGAAGGCATGTTTACAAAGCTTTTGAAGTAGCATATCTTCTACCTTGTACTGCTTGCGGCAAGAAACTCAAATGTTACAAACTCTTGGAGCTTCCTGCAAAACTTGAAAAATTGCACTTCCACATTGATAAATAAAAAGTTTTGTATCTCATATGCAAATAAGTGATAACCACAATTTTGTGTAGATTATTCAAATAGACGGAAATATTTTTTGAAAAAAAAAAACAGATAATGTAAGAAAACTTCACAAATGGAATACCTTTCGCTTATGAAATTAACATCCAATTCTTTTTTCTTTTTTACCTAAAAAATAAACGGACAACTATGATATTAAATTCATATGAGTTTGAATTTGGAAACAGCAAAAAATGGAAAAACTGAATATCAATGAACGTTGAGGGTGAACCCGATCTAAGATTGTGATCTAACCCGACAGTCCAACCTAATTTATAGACATCCAATGACAGAAACTAAATGAAGCCAAATCTTTCTATGGCCTGCAATATAGGACCAAAAGATGAACAAAAATTTTAGAATGATAGGTTATATATAGATGCACAATTCAGAATTCTGTGAACATGGAACAATTAAAGTCAGAACTGATGGAGAACTTAGTGTAATATTCCAGAAATCACATATGAAAAAAGAACCATCATTAGAAGTGTTGAGTTGTATGTAGGCACCCGATAAAGTGGAGGGCCTGGAGGCTATGTAACGACCCAATTTTCACGTCCAAAAATTTCGTTTTTAAAACATTACTTAAAAAACATTAATAATCAAAACATTGTTTAATTAAACCATTTCATATCAAAAACCAAATTTGAAATCCACAACATTTAAACAACCAAAATATCAGAGTATCAATTCCAGAATAAACTCATAACTGCGGAAACAAGAGTGTGTGTGATATGCCACTACCGCGCCGGTTCTTTTCCCCTAGCTGAAGAGGTACCTGAAACAACAACTGAAAAACGTAAGCACAAAGCTTAGTGAGTTCCCCCATCTACCGCATACCATACAAACACATATCATACATACTGCCAGGCTATTATGGGGTGCCTGACTACCCGATACGGCCATTCTGGGGTGCCTACTACCCGTGCGGCCATTTTGGGGTGCCGTCTACCCGTGCGGCCATTCTGGGGTGCCGTCTACCCGTGTCAAGCTATTCTGGGGTGCTGACTACCCGTCGGTCCTGACAACCGATCCTCGGGGACTATTTCACCCCTACTGCTACTTACACATATATATCATAACATAACAAATTATCAGACATATCTGGGGTGTCTGAACTACCCTTCGGTCCTAACAACCGAACTCTACTTCTATCACATATAACATATCATGCTAGCATATAACATATCGTGTAGTAGCAAACCTAGATGATATCACAAAGACATTCATCTAAAGTACAACTCCTACTGGTGGGCCGGCATTGTGGCCGTAAACCCACCGCTACTGGAAGGTAACGCACCTCGAAGTAGCTGCTGATCTGATCGGGAACTGACTGCCTACTGCTGCTGCTGCTGCTCCGGAAATCCTCCGGCTGTAATTCCCACAACATACTCAATCAATTACTGATAACAGTCCTTTGGGTAAAATGACCATTTTACCCCTAATCATGTCATAAGTCAAAGTCAGAGTCAACTTTCAGTTGACCCGACTCGCCGAGTTGGCTCTCCAACTCGTCGAGTCCCTATCCAATCGATTGTCCTGAATCCCGCCTCTACTCGTCGAGTTAGGAGTTGACTTGACAAGTTCTCCTTCTAAACTGATGATCAATTCCAGAATAAACTCATAACTGCGGAAACAAGAGTGTGTGTGATATGCCGCTACCGCGCCGGTTCCTTTCCCCTAGCTGAAGAGGTACCTGAAACAACAACTGAAAAACGTAAGCACAAAGCTTAGTGAGTTCCCCCATCTACCGCATACCATACAAACACATATCATACATACTGCCAGGCTATTATGGGGTGCCTGACTACCCGATACGGCCATTCTGGGGTGCCTACTACCCGTGCGGCCATTTTGGGGTGCCGTCTACCCGTGCGGCCATTCTGGGGTGCCGTCTACCCGTGTCAAGCTATTCTGGGGTGCTGACTACCCGTCGGTCCTGACAACCGATCCTCGGGGACTATTTCACCCCTACTGCTACTTACACATATATATCATAACATAACAAATTATCAGACATATCTGGGGTGTCTGAACTACCCTTCGGTCCTAACAACCGAACTCTACTTCTATCACATATAACATATCATGCTAGCATATAACATATCGTGTAGTAGCAAACCTAGATGATATCACAAAGACATTCATCTAAAGTACAACTCCTACTGGTGGGCCGGCATTGTGGCCGTAAACCCACCGCTACTGGAAGGTAACGCACCTCGAAGTAGCTGCTGATCTGATCGGGAACTGACTGCCTACTGCTGCTGCTGCTGCTCCGGAAATCCTCCGGCTGTAATTCCCACAACATACTCAATCAATTACTGATAACAGTCCTTTGGGTAAAATGACCATTTTACCCCTAATCATGTCATAAGTCAAAGTCAGAGTCAACTTTCAGTTGACCCGACTCGCCGAGTTGGCTCTCCAACTCGTCGAGTCCCTATCCAATCGATTGTCCTGAATCCCGCCTCTACTCGTCGAGTTAGGAGTTGACTCGACAAGTTCTCCTTCTAAACTGATGTTCAAGTCCTTCATCCTACTCGCCGAGTTCATCTTCATCCGATGAACACTTATGCTGAGACTCGCCGAGTTGTATGAACAACTCGCCGAGTCTGTTCTTGATCTAAGAAGATTGCCTTGAACTCGCCGATTCAGGGCATTGACTCGCCGAGTTCCTTCATGGATGAGTTCGGCTTCCAACTCACTGAGTCACACCCCGTGACTCACTACTCCCACTCAGCAAACGCGAAAAGGGAAAACTCGAGGACTCGCGACTCGACTCGTCGGGTCAGATGAACGACTCGCCGAGTCGGCCACATGCAACTACTACACACGCGATTCTGCTTGAATCCAGCTTATGCTACCCACAGATCTGGATTCCTAGAGCATGAATAACATGTAAAGTTTCCAACTTTACGTGTAGATATTCACCAATGAGGGTTTTAGGGCTCAAAATGCACCAAAATAGTAGATCTAGGGTTTTCATGCAATATGGGTCCATAAAGGCAGTAGATCCAAGCTCCTGGAGCTCGATCCCACCTAGATCTAGAAGTTACTCAGCTTATTACGAATCCTTAAACATACACAAGCTTGGAAATGGCTCAAGAAGGACTTTAATGGGGTTATAAGGAACAATAAGCACGAAATCAGAGGGGAAATCGAGTTTTACCTCAAGGAAAACATTGAGATTGCTCAAAGATGGCTGACCTCCTCTTCCCCTTCTTGATCCACTCTTCTCCCTTCTCCAAAACTTCAAAACACACTAAGAATGTTTCAAACTCTCAAGGAATAAAGCTTTGAACGAGGGTTAGGGCTCTGAGGGTGAATGGGGGCTGGCTTGGGGCGGAATAAGGGCTTAAATAGGGTGCAAACCCCTGAAACTTAGGGTTTCATCAAACAACGGTGACTCGCCGAGTCCAGGATATGGACTCGCCGAGTCGCCAACTTAAACGTGTCCCGGGTCCCGTCTCTACTCGGCGAGTCGGACCTACAACTCGCCGAGTCCAAGGCTTAAATGAAAAAAAAAGAGCTCAAATGAAATTTACGTACCAGGAACCAGGTGCTACAGGCTACCTCCCCCATCCTCTTTTATCTCCCATACACCTGAAATTCCAACACAACAACTTAATCAAATCAATACATAATGAGAAACCAATTGAAGGTTCTTAATATTTAAATACAAACACATTAAAGGCCAAATAAGTTGTTACATTGAACAAAGTCACTCGATTCATTTGCAACCAAACATGGAATTGGATTCAAATTGAATTCCTTCCTTGCTTTTCTTTCACTCTCCATTTTCCTTCTTTGACATGTATTATTCATTTCAGTCTAGCATTTCATAGAACACCTTCTATGCATAATTTATTCTCTTCATGATTCCTTCTGTAATACAGGTCGACGTATACATCTAAAAGCACACAAAAATCAACTAACACCTACAAAGAAGAAAATATCAATTACTAATAACAAAAAAACAAAACCATGTATTAAAAAGTCTCATGGGGTTTAGTTACTGGTTTCATTTTTCGATTGTGCAGGACAACGAATAAAAAGTTGCAGTAAATAATGGCAGAAGAACAAAAGTAGAATATAGAAATCGATCAATAATGGCAAAAGTCGAGATTCTAGAGAGCGAATCAATCAATAATTAACCGTTAACGTCCCAAGCAACCCCTCGATTTTAGTTTAGATTGTGTAGCGATGGATTAACGGAACAGCCGATGAACGCCATGGATAATGTGACCCCCAAATCAATATCGATATAAATCCTAAATCGCAGAAAACACGAAAGCTTATAACAATATAGGGAAAAAAACCAACATGAAGTGTAGTAAATTAACAAATTAAAGGCGGTGGGTGTGTGGTATAATGGAATGTTTGATCTTATATTAAATTACCTGGTAGTAAATCTGCGATTATGCCATGTGCCTTCAAGATTCCTCCAATAATCCTCGACAAACGCCGTCTTTTCCTCAAATATCCTCATAAAACAAACACATAACAATTATAATTTTTTCGGAAGTCGATGGCAGTGGGCGACACTGGGAAGGGATGGAGAAGCAGCAGATGGCAGAGCGGTGGTAATCTGATTGCGGTGGAGGGAGCAGTGATGGGTGGAAACGAAATGGAAGAGAGAAGGTGGAGGAGAAAGATAGAGATGAAGGCGGTGGGTGTGTGGTATAATGGAATATAGTCGATGAGAGAAGGATGGGGCGGCGACGATGTACACAAATGTAAATCTATTGGATCAGAAAACGGTAAAGGAAACACGTGGTCATCAACAATATTGATATTGACAAAAATTGACCTACTGCAAGGGAAAAAAGAAAATAAATACATAAACAGGGGACCATTTATGTCAATTTCTTACCAAATTTACTGTAGTTAAGCAAACAAAGAGAATTTTAGTATATATATATATATATATATATATATATATATATATATATATATATATATATATATATATATATATATATATATATATATATATATATATATATATAATAGATCTATGTAAAATCTAATATAATGATTATTAATTTTATATTATATATCATAGTGTGTCGATCCTAATTTATAAACATTTATAATATAATATTATATATAAAAATTTATCATTGATGTATTAATAATAAAGAATATAAATTACGATGGTATCAGTAACAATTAACCTTTTAACAAATTATAAAAAAAATCACCATTCTTTGGGTGGGATTATTTGGTTCCACACGTGAAACAAATGAACCAAGGAAATCAAAGGCACAAGGATCGCGATCCGCAATTTCGATCAACATATAATCTGAGCCGTCTATTTCTTCCTACGACAATCTAACGGTCTAGGATTGTTCGCGCTATTCTCCCCCCGAAGTTTCAAATCTCCCAAACCTCCGTCACTGTAAACCCTAATAAATACAAACATCTTCTCCACCATTTCTCATAACACTCGATCGATTCTACTTACCAAACACAAAAGCAAAAAAAATGGCGAGAACCAAGCAAACTGCTCGCAAGTCAACCGGTGGAAAAGCACCAAGGAAGCAGTTGGCGACAAAGGCGGCGAGGAAATCAGCTCCGGCGACCGGAGGAGTGAAGAAGCCACACAGATTCAGGCCAGGAACCGTGGCGCTAAGAGAGATCCGTAAGTACCAAAAAAGTACGGAGCTTTTGATCCGCAAACTTCCATTTCAGAGGCTTGTGAGAGAAATCGCTCAAGATTTCAAGACGGATTTGAGATTCCAGAGCAGTGCTGTTGCTGCACTTCAAGAGGCCTCAGAGGCTTACTTGGTGGGTTTGTTTGAAGATACTAATTTGTGTGCAATTCATGCTAAGAGGGTTACAATTATGCCTAAGGATATGCAATTGGCTAGGAGGATTAGAGGCGAGAGAGCTTAGATTTGTATTAAAAATCAGTGTTGGATCTTTTTTGATTGTAGAAAGTAATCAGGGCTTGTGGGTTCATGTTATTGAGACTGTATGTACTTGATTCAATGAACATTATGTTCAAATTTACAGATGATCGAATAGAATGTTGAATGATTTATCTTTTCTAAATCTTATCCACATAAAAAACGGATACTCAAATTCAGAATGAATCAAATCAACCACTCTCCAAACATAACAAAGTGGAACTTTTATGACATTCATATGTATATGATGTTTTCAATCAATGGAAGCCACTATGGTCTTCATTGTTATGGACTGTAGGTCAAAAACGTAAGCTACAAAACCACTATGGTCTTCATTGTTTTTCGATGGCCAAAAGTATTTTTGTTATCGCACATATTTTGAAATGAATATCTATTTTGATCACCTTGATAGGATTGACAACCCAATCATCCAACAACGTGCAACTGATCTTATCAGCAGATCTATTTTGTTTCAGAGCTTCATCAAAATGTTGTTTTGGTTGTAAGATGAGGTACACTTCAACTATGGACATACTTCATAGTACATACTCTTTTAAGGATTGAGTTCAACTCTTACTTGCTACAAGTATTTAGCAGTATTGTAAAGTTACATTTGTTCGAGCAAACAACCTCTATCAACAGCACCCATGTTTTGAGTTAGACAAAAGAATCATAATCACATCACAAGTCCCAACACATTCTCAACGAATATAATGTTATCGGTACAAATATGTTGGAACTGCATGATTTCAATGGCTTCTAATCGGGGTTGCACACGAATATAATTATCGTAGTTTCCGATTTATGGGGTGTTTAATATTCCTTTTAAAACGATTTGTGGATTTTTAACTTTTCCAAAAAATCAAAAAAATGCAAAAGATATTTGACAAATAGAAAAATTCTTTTAAAATAACTTTTTGCCTTGAACAAAAAATACCGTTTCAAAAGTTATGAAAACCCCATCTTTTTCTGACTTTTTAATATGTTACCAAGTAAATTACATTTATACTCATTACAACTAGGCAAACATTTTTTAAGGATGTATTTTTAGTCATTTTATGTGTACAAATTAAGCCAAACATTTTTTAAAAACAACTTTTGGCTTTTACCCTTCAAAAACTAATCAAAACATATATATATTTTTTTTGCAAAAAGTCATTTTACAATAAATTATTTTACAAAAAGGATTTTTGAGGTTAAAAAATAATCTCAAACATCCTCTTAATGTTACAAACTTTAATTACATTATGATCAAACTGGAAGTGCACAAAGTGGATAGTTTTTCTAAAACCAGATCAACGGTTTAGAATTAGTTTTTTTCTTTTTCTCTTTATTTATTTATTTTTTTTAATTTTTATTTATATAAATATATCAAAAAACTGTTTCTTCCCGGGTTTTAAACAGAAAACCGATTTTTCTTTAGCAAAAATTTATTTCTAAAAAAACCCGAAAAAACTGAACCGAATATAAATGAATCCGTTTTTCTCAAGAACCATTTTTTTAATCTAAACCCGGGTTTGTCCACCTCTAGTTGGAACCAGATGATCTTGATCACAAAAAGCAAGGTGAGACCACAATATTTGCCATGAATATTAAAATCAAAGATTGTATTTTAATTTTTTTTAGGTGTTTTGGAATCAAAATAAAAGCCATCTATATTTATACACTTGATAGAGAGGCAAAAATAAGAATAGAAAATAAAATAAAATCAGCAACACAAAAAAACGGCTAGTTAACGGAACGAAGAGGACCATGCCTTAAATTGTTTGTTAAAAATCAACCTTAACTGATATTTTCAACCATTTTGCTCAGAAATTCTCCGATTAGTAATAATCAGTTAAGCTATCGACCGGTTCATAAAATTTGGTTTAAGTTTAACCAGCTTGGAGCCGGTTGTTTGCCCAAATGTCTGATTTTATTGTTCATAAAAATAAGATAAAATGAAGAACATATCTCTTAATTATTGAAGAACCAGTTCAAATTACTTACAAATAAGGAACCCCGCTCTAAAACCTACATAGAAAAACACTAACCTAATTCTCTATATCACATATTAAAAATGTTTTTTGTACTACACATCACGCACATGAAATCATAACAAAAGTATATCAAACAAACTACATCTACAAAACAAGATGTAAAAAACCACTAAAGACAATTGGGATTTGTGTTATAAAGATGACAAAGTAAAAGAATCTCCAAACCCTATCTACAACTAACTATACAAAGCTGGAAATATTACATAACCTTTATTTTATCTTGAATTCCAGTAATTACACCGATAACCTTTATCTTTCACATATGGCACATGTACCTTCCAAGCTTGTTGAATACATCGCAGCCAACTATAATCTCCATAATACAACTTCTCTTAAGTACTTCCACTTTAGTCCCTTGAAAAATGTTTGCATGATTCTTTTGCCTTTCATCAACTTTTGTCTACATAACAACCCTTCAACTTCATGGAAAAGACAATATCCGCTACATTGTTTAAATTTGTTTTTAACACTTGCAAGAAGCACACTAAGATAGATCATCAAATTTATTAGTTCCAAGTTTATGATTGATGAATGTGAAGAGATAATCACATTTCTCAACAATTGTGTATCTATACAAACAAAATATTTGAGTTTAGATAAAGTTTCACAATAAAATTTAGGGTTAATACCTTAAAAACCACTATTTAAATACATTATTTTCGATTTAACCCCAACTTAATTTTTTGTTCTTCAATTGCCATTATATTTTAGAAAACATTTAATTTTTGGGCCCTTGACCAGTCACCAACAGGTCATGATGACGTGTCCGTTTTGTATTTTTCTCAGTTTGCATTTAGCCCGAACATTTACGTATAAGTTTGCATTTAGCCCCAATATTTTTTTGTTCCCCATTTGCCATTGTTTTTTAGAAAAACTTTCATTTTAGCCATTTGCTAGTCATTAATAGGTATATCATTTTTTTCGTTTCTCAACAAATATGTCATTAAAAATATTTTGTTTCTTAACAAATATGTCATTAGAAATAATAAGTTGTTTTTTGGATGAGTTACAAACAAATTAAAACTTTTAGATTAGCATGTCAAATTGTTTATTAGATGTCACAGACTTAAGACGTGCACTAGGTCTTTTTTCTTTATCTTAAAATACATGTGCACATTAAATTAAATACAACAAACACTAATAATACAAAAAAAAAACATTAACTTACCTGCTAACACACCCCGTCCCTTAAAGAGAATGCACATTTTCGACTCTTTAGAAATATATGGTTTCTCAACAAATATGTCAGTAGAAATAACCAATTGTTTGTAGATAAGTTACAAACAAATTAACAATTTTGATTAGCTTAAAGATTAGTATGTCATATTGTTTATTAGATGTTACAGACTCAAGACTTACACTAGCTTTTTTCATTCATTTTAAAAAACATGTGTAGATTAAATACATGAAACACCGATAATACAAAAAAGAGATTCATTGACTTATTAGGTAACACGCATCGCCCTTAAGGAGAAGTCGTAGTTTCAACTCTTACTTCAGCTTTTTTCTTTTTAATTTTAAGTTATTACATCTTAAAATATCTATTCGTGATTGACCAAGGGTTAAAACGAAATTTTGTCTAAAAAACAATGGCAAATAGGGAACAAAAAAATGTTGGGGCTAAACACAAACTTATACGTAAATGTTGGGACTAAATTCAAATAGAAAATAGTGCAAAATCAACACGTCATTATTATCTGTTGATGACCGGTCAAGGGCCTGAAAATGAAACGTTTTTTAAAATATAATGACAAATAAAGAACAAAAAATAAAGTTGTGGTTAAATCGAAATGAGGGTGTATAAATAATGGTTTTAAGGTATTAACCCCTAAGGAGAAGTCGCAATTTCAACTATTACTTCCGCTTTTTCCTTTTTAATTTTAAGTTATTACATTTTAAAATACCTATCCGTGACTGGCCAAGGGTTAAAACGAAATTTTGTCTAAAAAACAATGGCAAATGGGGAACAAATTTTTTTAGGGCTAAACGCAAACTTATATATAAATATTGGGGCTAAATGCAAACAAAAAAAGTGCAAAACCAACACGTCATCATTACCTGTTGATGACCGGTCAAGGGCCCAAAAATAAAACGTTTTTTAAAATATAATGACAAATAAAAAACAAAAAATAAAGTTATGGTTAAATCAAAACGATGATGTATAAATAATGGTTTTAAGGTATTAACCCCTAAAATTTGAAATTTGAATTAGGTAAACAATAATAAGCCAATACCAAATAAAATATAGGCTGATAATGCAGCCCAATTATCAAGAAAGTTAGTCCATCGGCTCAGCCCATAGCTGGTCTTATCTTATGGAGCGATGCGCCGATTCCCCGCCCACTCCAAGCTGGATCGATCGACGCTTTGCCCCCCACGAAAATCTGATTCCGATCACCGTGTTTTCTTTTTGTTCGATTAATGTCGTTCGTTTCCAAATAATTTTGAATAAGAAAACCCCTGTCTGGATCTGGATCTCGATCTTCTGAGAAAAATTAAATCCGATGGAGAATAGGGTTCAAGAGGTTTGTGAATTGTTTCATTTCAATTTGTTATCAATGTTTTGATATGAATTAAATGTTGGTTTCAGATCATCGAGCAGCAAGTGCTGAGTGTTGCCAAAGCTGTAGAGGAGAAGATCGATGATGAAATCGCGGCTTTGGAGAAGTTGGATTTAGACGACATTGAGGTCCTGAGAGAGCGCCGATTGCAACAGATGAAGAAGATGGCGGAAAAACGGAGCCGTTGGGTTTCCCTTGGCCACGGAGATTACTCTGAGATATTCTCCGAGAAGGATTTCTTCTCCATTGTTAAGGCCAGCGATCGCGTTGTTTGCCATTTCTATCGTGAAAATTGGCCTTGCAAGGTAAATGCCCCTTTTTTCACCTCTCATTTGATGGAATTAAGAACAGAAATTGGGATAAACTACTGCTTCTATTGATTCAAAAGATTGCATAGACTTCCTATTCATAAACTAGAAAAGAGCGTATCGTACACAAGGTTAACAATTTAGGGTTCATACTTCATACATCATATGAAAGTGATTTCAATTTTTCAGCAAACTGCTTAATTAGATTAAAGATTGTTTGAATATTTTAACAGGTAGTGGACAAACACTTGGGGATATTGGCAAAACAGCATATCGAGACGCGATTCATCAAGATTCAAGCAGAGAAAAGCCCATTCTTGGCTGAGAAGCTCAAGATTGTTGTTCTTCCAACAATTGCTCTTATAAAGAATGCCAAAGTTGAAGATTATGTGGTACATTATATATCTATCATGTCTCACTGCTTTCTTTCTTTATATAAAATGAATGATGTATGGATGATATGATAGGTGGGGTTTGATGAGCTTGGTGGGAGTGATGATTTTAGCACGGAAGAACTGGAGGAGAGATTGGGGAAAGGTGAAGTTATATTTTTTGAAGGCGAATCATCCTTAAAACCATCAAAAAAGCCTCAAACAAGAAACGTTAGACATGGCTCCAAGTCTAATGATGATTCGGATTCTGAGTAAATGTGCTTTTGGCCTTTTTACCCCTGTCATGGCTGTATCTGTGTGGTAGTTTTATTAAAAAAAAAAAATGGGTGTAAGCATAGAGATTCGGCTCTTATATATGTTTTGTGTATCATCACTAGTCCTAAAATAGAGTTGATTTTGAATTATGGAATGTTAATGTTAACTTTTTTGCTCTATAATAAACTCAACTGCTAAGCATTCGCTTCAATCTCACATGTTCTAGAAAGGGGATGGGTTACTATAGGAAATTAGCAAGAATAAAGAACGGAGGGGTATTTTGGGTATTTATCTTAATTAGTTTGTTGCAATAGTGCTTATAAGAGGATAGAGCATCTATTTTTGGGTTTGGTCTTTTTTTTTATTCTTCTTAATATAACCTATGATCCCTCCCCTCAACAGTTGTTAATTACTAGCCTTAATCCCACCAAGAAATCCGACTAGTATATAATCATGAAATAAATCTTATGTAATGCAACTGAAACAAATATATGGCGAAGAAGTTGCAACAGAAGCAATGTAACTATCAATCGAGTATGTTGCTATTATCAGTAGCAACTAAGTATCTTGCTATTATCGGTAAGGAAATGAAAGTTCATTGATATTATGGGTTAGGAAATGAAATCACATGGCTATTATAGGTAAAGGCTAAAGTATATCCATTACCTATATTGGTTTTCAATAAGGTCTTAATAATAATCTACCAAGAACTTATGCATACAAAATGTCAAACTCAACAAACAAAATTGTGTTTCCATATTGTAAGTATCTAAAAACACATTCTAATCCATATTGAAAGTATATAAAAACACATTCCAAAGAGAAATGGGCAAAAGCATAAGCAATGTATAGTTAACAATTTATTTATATGTAATGTCTTGAAAATTACAAATAGATTTTTTGTTCATCTCAAACATATATTAACCAATAAACATTTGTTTCAAAAACCATTGAATAACATTTGTTTGATTGAAAATCATACATTATCAGAGTTAATTTACAAAACTACGAAAACGAATATTTTCGATGCGTGTGTACAATCTCGTCGATCTCTTATCACGAACGACCTATATAATGTTTAATCAATAACCGTAAGCATAAAGCTTAGTGATTTTCCGAATATACCACATATTCCACCGTACATACAATACATTCACATACAATCCTCGACTCAAGCGTCGAGCAACCAAAAATTCCTATCCACATACATATATCATATATAACGGGCCCAACCCAACTCACATAATGGGCCTCACCCAAACATACATAACAGACCCCGCTCAAGGAGTAAATAAGCCCAACTCAAACTCCACTGCCAGGAGCTACATCCTAGTCGTCCATACAAATGTCAGGGTCCAGATCTTGGTCTTCCATAAAAGATCTTGGTCTTCCATAAAATTCATGAAGCCATATGTAGCCAGGGGTCAGATAGATAGTCGAACGGACGATCCACCCGAAAGCGAACAATCAGTCAATAACATCGCAATAAGTCATTAAACCAAGAGTTCTTAGGTTATCCAACTTAAACTATATAGAACCCAGGTTATTATTACCGAGTAATCATGCAACATAAACACGTACATATACTAACATATTACATACCCTTGACAACTAACCTCCCCTAGTTACCCTGTCATTGACCACTTCTCGATTAAGTCATTCGTTGGTCAATCATACATAATTCTGATAACTATCCTTCCCCAATCACCCTAACCAAACAAACCCCCTAACTATATCATACGATCAAAAGGCAAGACCCTACCGGTGTAACATACCATGACACCAATTGTCATACACTGTACATGCATAACAAAAAGTTATCCTAGTAGCATACTTGTACCCAAACATGACTCTTTTCTCGTTTTCGTAAACCTAAAGACCATTTGAGATCCACAACACGCTCGAGCGTTCCTCAGACTCCAATAACATCCATGAAAGGGACCAAAATCATCCAAAATGAATTTAAACTTGAAACAAGAAGATCAGAGGTCAAGGTATGAACTTTATACATTCAATGACTCGAAAACTAAAAGATGGTGATGGATCCAAGCTAGCTCCTTGCTTCCTTGCACCAATATGAACTTCCTCTTCCTGAAGCTTCACTGAAATCCAAGAATAAACTCTTTGATCAAGCAAACAAGCTCTTAATCATGCATGAAGGCTAGGTGATTGAAATGAAGAGATGGAGGCTGATGGAGAAGACCTAATCCATGAATTAAGATGCTTAAATATGAGAGGAACCCTAAAAGTCATGGGTTCGGGTTGCTATAGCCACCACGTCGTGGCACACTACTTGTCGCACCGTGGTGTCCATCAAAATACGCGCACAAAACAAGCAATGTCAAGTCGTGACATTCCATGCACCACGTCGTGGCATATGGATTTCCTAAAAAACCATACATTTGTCTCCTTTAGGTCACTGACTGATACATTATGGAAAACGGGTATTACATTATATCACAAAAAGCAACTATCTTATCTTATGTAATGTTTTGACTTAATTTGGTCCAATATCAAGTCACATTCACCTATCGTGTATGTATACCGGGCACTCGCATATTACTTCTTTATTCAACTGTAAAAAGTTAAGTACAATAAACGTCGATTCTTGTAATTGTTTTTGTTTTTTACATCCATTGTGAGTGTGATGTAATCGAGTGTCACATTGTAACGCCCGTAGATCCGGGCTAGTCAATTTAGAGATAATAGGGGTCGAAAACGACTTTTCGGCAAAAGATTATTTATATTAAATAGTCTTAACCAAGTTGTAGAATATGTCTCAAGATTTTCGTACATATAAAGAACGCCGAAATCCGAGTTATAACGAAGAAGTTATGACCCGCCGAAGTTTTACGGCAAAACCGGCACGGCACCGGGAGGCGCAAATAGTGAATTTACGATGGAGGACTTTTTAGCCTTAGTGATCTAAACAAAAGTATTAGAATATGTTAAACCGAGAAAATCCATAAAAAGAACGTCCAAATCTGACTTCGTATTAAGAAGTTATGATTTTTCTAAGATTCGGCTTAGCAGTGCACGACCAGAAACTCGAATTTTAGTTCGACCGGTTTTTGGCTTACGCGACCTAAATGAGATTTGAAGATCTCATTAATAGGAACTCAACGGTAATAAGATAGACAAAAACGGAGTCCGTATGAAAGAGTTATGAATTCTTCGCGGTTATTTAGCAGTCTAATCATCTCCTACTGTTAAACTTAAGATCGGTCAAGAATTAGCCGACGAAGTCTAAACGAAATTTGTAGATCTTGTTTTTACCTACGTGTGGATATAAGGAACGTCAAAAACGGAGCTCGTATGCGAAAGTTACGGGCTTAGAAGTCAGCAGTGTGCTGCAAAAAGGGTGACGTGACTGAATATGAGCCAATGCTTTCTCCCTAAGGAAAGCCATCAGGTGATGACACGTGGCACTGACTCGGCGAGTCATTAAACCGACTCGGTGAGTCCGTCAGGATTTCACCCTATAAATAGAGGTGCCAGGTTCCCTCATTTCCTCACCCCTCAACCCTATACTTTATCTCTCTATACTCTCTCTCTCTCTAAGCCTCCCTAACCCCCCCAAAGCCTAAGGTAACTCCCTAGCACGAGGCGGAAGCCCCGGAGAGCCCGACGGCTCCGAGAAAAGATCTTTTCGGCTCAGGAACATTGTTCCAGCGAAGCCCGGTTTTCGAGAAAACCCGTTGTAAGTGAGTTGTACCTATCCTATCTTTAGTATAGCTTATGTTACAATATAGTAATGTTATTATGACCTTATAAGGAGTATTTGGGCTATTATTATGGGTTATATAAGTATTGTTTAACGCTTATATAATAATAATAATAATAATAATAATAATAATAATAATAATAATAATAATAATAATAATAATAATAGCTAGACTATTAAATTAGTCTCGTCAAACGTTAGACTAAACTCTAGTGGTAATGATACTAGGTTTCGTCAAGGGATAATTGTTTTAAGAGTAACGAAGTGCTATCCAAGTGCCGACTCACCACCTTTCCAAGTGAGTGCATAGTTACTTTCATCTTACACATAGATATGAAGTATTTTATATAAACTACGTGCTATGTGTGCATAATATCTGAATACTTGTTGTCTATGCTGGATGAACGTTTTTATATATGTTTTAAATGTTTTAAACTGTATACGTATTTTATATCTACCAATATGTTGGGTATGACATGGGTAGATGAATGATGAGAGATATAAGATGATGTGAGTATACATTGGCAGCTATAGACTTAGTGCCTATGGGACAAACACCGGTAGCTATGGACTTAGTACCTGTTAGACGCTGGTAGCTATGGATTTAGTACCTGTAAGGAATTGGTAGCTATGGACTTAGTACCTATCAGTTAGACGCTGGTAGCTATGGATTTAGTACCTGTTAGGAATTGGCAGTTATGGACTTAGTACCTATTAGATAAACACTAATAGCTATGGATTTAGTACCCGATGAATAAACTATAGCAAATATGGAATTAGTGCTTTACGAACGCGCATTGGCAACTATGGATTTAGTGCCAGTCCTATAACCCTGGAAGTAAGGGACTTCGGGATAAACGAATGCAAGATAGATGACTCTTAGGATAAATCCTTAAGAGTAAAGAAGATAATGGGGATGAGTAATTGGGTTGATTGTTTGATTGTTTAAACATAATAATTATATTATTGTGGGTTGAAAACCCTATGTACTCACCAGGTTTCCCAACCTGACTCACTCATTTTATTTATATCACAGGTGTCGATATGAAATGACATTACACTGAGAGATTAAAAAGATGTAGATCACTAGTGTAAATAAATGTAAGTTCCGTTTATGCTTATGTTCTTGTATTGACGATGACATCCCAAACGTTTTAAAATAAATAAAATACGTTTCTTCGAAAATGTTTTGATAATGTATTTATCGCATTTTTTTTCTGAGAACAAATTCCGCAACATTTTTATGAAAAGAAGTACTCTGATTTTTATAAAACATAAACAAAATCGGTCTTTTATGGTCGTGAAAATTGGGGATGTCACACACATGTTGTAACTGTAATTTTTAACTTTTGACTGAATGAAGTGCTTGTGATTTCATTATACATGCTACAATATGGTTCTCCTCGTTTTATCCTTTTGAAAGCTGGTATTTGACCAATCACCATTCTAAAAATATACACTATAAAAAGAAAACTTATAAGTTGAAAAAGATTTGTAAATATGAATCGATGAATGAATGTAATTTCTTATCCCAAATACTCTATTACCACAATCAGATTTGTTCTTCCCGTCAAACAAATCAATAGATTTGTCCGCACATAGCAGAGGTTTGATTTATTTTCAAAAAAAGAAAGATCGCTATTATAATTGTGTATGTTATATTTTTCAGTAAATTACACAAATCGTCCCTCCGTTAGGTACCAAAAAACACGTGTAGTCCATATTTTAAAAAATCAACTCGGACCGTCCTTGTGCTTCCATTTCCTTGCACGGTTAGTCCTTATCGCTGTTAGTTGTTAGTGTTTTCCGTTTAAGTGCCCAAAAAACATGTTTAGTCCTTCGTTTCTTTTAAATTTATCATTTTAGTCATCGTTTATGTTTAAAAGATTATATTTCCATTTATTTTTTATTTTTTTGCCCTTGTTTATAACTTATCAATTGATTTAGATTAATTATAAATTTTAAAAACTTATATCAATCAATTGACAGATTCGAAATCGTTTTTTCCCCTGATATGTCTTCTACTTCTCAATCAATTTCATATGTTGTTCTTGAAGAGCAAACCCATAACATTGAATGTTCGTGTGTGTGTGTGTCGGTGTGTATTAAAGTGAAAACCTATGAATTGATTTCCATGTAAATTGGTTTCCAAAAACGAAAAATAGATCAATGTTGACATCCGTCAACGACGAACATCACCATCACCTGCTAATAAACCTAACAACATCGTTGTCGTCCCTTTTTTATTCCTCACTGTCAATAACCAAACCCTAAATCTTGATATTTTAGGTGGGTTTCATTGCGGTAGTTTGGTCTAAGGGTTTCAATGGAGGAGATGGTCAATTTCCCGACAATGGAATGATTATCTAGGTTCATCGGGTAAGGGAGGGGAAATATCATGAACAATAATTCAATAACCGGGTAAGAGTTGGGCAAAATGGGGGAAAGAGGTGGAGAGAGAGAGAGAGAATGGGCCCACTTTTATGTTTAATAATAATAATAATATTAAAAAGTGAAAGAAAAATAAAAAATAAATTCATTAAGGGTATAATAGTATTTTTAGTTTGGACAGGGACCAAAACTGCAAGCAAAGTAGCTCAAAAGGACCATCAACCCAAAAAAGTCGGGATTTGGACTAAAACCCCAAAAAAACGTATACCGCAGGGACCATTTTTGCAATTTTGTCTTTTCATCTCTCTCGTTTTCTCTTTATTCACTGTCCTCTTTCTCAATTTGGGTAACTATCTCCTATCATCATCGACAACCATCTCCTTTCACCGTAGGCATCTTCACCGACCACCACCTTTCAACACAAAATTTGATACTATAATCAATATTTAAAACTCAAACCCAAATCTGATACTAGATCGGATTGTATAACTTATAATCAACACCATATCCTAATCTAAAACCTTTAATCAACATTGATTTTCGAGATGAAGTGTCAAAACCTAAAATTAATCATGAAATCCCTACATCGATGCAAAATCCATAGGGACCGGGATGTAGAATCGAAACCCTATATTCGAGTCATATCTTCTTTCTCACATTTTGTAACCACCTCTTATCACCACCAAAGAAGAGAGAAGAGTTGTCGAAATTTAGATATGCCAATGGAGTATAGATCTGTAATTTAGATGTAAAGGTGTTGTTGATGGCATGCCCTAAATCTCACATACACACATACATGTATTCCCTGTCCTCTTTCTAAATTTGGGAAACCACCTCGTATCGTTGCCAACAACCAACTCCTTTTATTGTCGTCATCTTTTGTCCTCTATGTTTAAATATGAAATTTAGGGTATTCCATCGACAACCTTTTACATATAGATTTAATATCTATACTCCATTTGCGGATCTAAATTTCGACAACTCTTATCTCTTCTCCGGTGGTTGCAAAAGTTGAGAAAGAAGATAGGACACAGATTAAGGGTTTCGATTCTACATATCATTCTCCCTGGATTTTGCATCGATGTATGGATTCCATGGATTGATTATTGGTTTTGGGACTTCATCTTGAAAATTAGTGTTGATTAAAGGTTTTAGATTAGGATCTGGTGTTAATTATAGGTTCTAGATTATGGTTACAGTATCAGATTTTGGGTTTGACTTTTGGATTTTGGTTATAGTATCAAACTTGGTGTTGACCGACGATGGTAGATTTTGGGTTAGAGTTTTGGATTTTGGTTATAGTATCAAATTTGGTGTAGACGGACGGCAGTTCGTGAATGTGCTGATGTTGAAAGGAGATGGTTGTCGATGATGATAAGAGATAGTTGTCCGAATTAAGAAAGATGTGTGTGTGTGTGAGAGAGAGAGAGAGAGAGAGAGAGAGAGAGATGATATAAGTTTTAATATTTATAATTAATCTAATTTAATTGATAAATTAGAAATAAGTGAAAAATAAAATAAAAAATGGCAATATAGTCTTTTAAAATGAAACGAGAGACTAAAATGATAAATTAAAAAAAACGATGGAATAAACGAGCTTTTGAGGAAGTTAAACGGAAACCACTAACGGCTAACAACGAAAGCGACTAACCGTGCAAGGAAATTGAAACATAGGGACGGTCCGAGTTAATTTTTGAAAATAAGATTTAAACATGTTTTTTGATACTTAACCGAGTCACGATTCGTGTAATTTACTCTATATTTTATAAAATTAAACATCATTTTTACATCATCTATCCACTAAATATATTTGTAAATTTCAAAGAGATAGAAGTATTGGTAAACATTTTTTTCTATTTTGGCATCGATCATATGTATTATGTATAATTTATTAGTAGCGATAGTTAAGACTTAATTGTTTAATTACAAATATGTAATTAACGTTTTTAACTAAACAAATAAAAATTATGTATAATTCATTAGTAGTGATAGTTGCGACTTAAGTATTGGGTTAAATGGTATGCAATAGTACTTTGTATAAGAATTATCATTGATGCATTAACAAGAAAAATATAAATTGTTATGGTATAAATAGCAACTAATCTTCGATAATAACAATTATAAAAAAATATAATTCTTGGAATTAGATTATTTAATTCCACACGTGAAACAAGTTAAGGAAGGAAATCACCATCACGGAAGAGGCACAAGGATCGCGATCCGAGTTCTCTGCTAATGTACAATCTAAGCCGTCCATTTCTTATTCGAACAATTCAACGGTCTAGGATTGTTCGCGCTATTCTCCCCCAAAGTTTCAAATCTCCCACAACCTCCGTTAATAAATACAAAATCTCTTTCCCACTTTTCCCACAACACTCGATCGAATATACTAACCAAACACAAAAAGCTCACTTTACTTTCCGAATTCTCAAAAAATGGCGAGAACCAAGCAAACTGCTCGCAAATCAACCGGTGGAAAAGCACCAAGGAAGCAGTTGGCTACAAAGGCGGCGAGGAAATCAGCTCCGGCGACCGGAGGAGTGAAGAAGCCACACAGATTCAGGCCAGGAACTGTTGCACTAAGAGAGATCCGTAAGTACCAAAAAAGTACCGAGCTTTTGATCCGCAAGCTTCCATTTCAGAGACTTGTGAGAGAAATCGCTCAGGATTTCAAGACGGATTTGAGGTTCCAGAGCAGTGCTGTTGCTGCACTTCAAGAGGCGTCGGAGGCTTACTTGGTGGGTTTGTTTGAAGATACTAATTTGTGTGCGATTCATGCTAAGAGGGTTACAATTATGCCTAAGGATATGCAATTGGCTAGGAGGATTAGAGGGGAAAGGGCTTAGATTTGGATAAAAAATTCGTTTCGGATCTTTTTTGATTGTAGAAAGTAATGAGGGCTTGTGGGTTCGTGTTATTGTGATTTGCTTGTACTTGATTCAATGAATATTATGAAGGCATATTTTCAAAGCTTTTTTTATAAAATTTAAAATGATTTACCTTTTTTCAATTTCAGTCATGTGAAAGTCGATTCGTCAAAACTAGAATTAATGAACCAAATGATGATTTTTGTGTATCATGTTCTTCTCCATTTCTACTTCACACACGAAATGATGATTCTCGAATATAATTTCTCACTTTTGCCCTGTGTGGAGAAAATTACTTTGAAAGGAAGATACATAGAATCTGAGTTTATGGATACTTATGATGCTTCAGTGATATGTGGACTGATTAGACCCACGGACATGTCCGAGCTTTCTTGCTTGTTCCCATTTGGCTTTTGAGCAAGATTTTCCCAGATAAGAAATGGATTCCATTGATTAACATCCCTATTATGATGTCCTATGGTTTTGCTGCAATACCACCTGTAACTCCTACAAACTTTGCAAGTTGGTTTGTGACAGGGATGATCTTTAAATACTTTGTGTTTAAGTACAGGAAACAATGGTGGCGGAAGCAAAATTTTGAGGGGTTTGAGTTACCTCTGGTGAGAACCCCCTTTTTCGATTATAAACTGTGTGATAATGTCATATCCTGGTTGTTGGTTTGTGGTTGCTGGAATGACTCCAATGTGGAAAGTAACAATCCAAGCCAAAAAGAATGCGAAGAGAAACCCAATAACTCAAAAAATGCGATTCCAGGTCTGCTATGGCTGGAGATAAGGAACGCCCGAAATGTCGCCAGAGTTGGAACTCAAACCCTTCAAAATAAGTTTTAGGCCATAGGGTATGGTTTATTCTTAAACGTAGGAATCCTATGTGGAGAAGATGTTCATTAGTGAACACCGCTCCCAATGGAAATAGTGGTGGTGTGGATGAAGTTAGTTATAGGTTCTCACGCCCAATCAAAAACACTTCTCTATCACTCTATCTCTCTCTTATGTTTCTTTTTTGTTCATTAGTGAACACCACCCGAAAATAATAGTGAATGGGTTGTGATGGTGTATGATGATGATGTGGAATTGTTTTCACGCGTATTGATACCCCATGGTCTGATCAACTATTTCATGTAATAATGATATGTTTTAAATTAAAATTTAAATGTTACAGTAACGCAAACCATGTTATATGTTATGGTTTAAAAGGTTCGTATTGTTTTGTTTTGTTTTTGCATTTTTTTTTTGTATTTTTGCATTTTAGGGGAATGACTTGTTAATTTACAGACTTAATTGGTGTATTTACATGTTTTAAAAGGTTTCTGATACAAGTCACAATACATGTAAGCAGGTGAGTCAACTCGATGGCCATGTCACTAAGTTGGGTCCTGTTCATTGCTTAGGCCCTAAGGGTTACTGTGGACCCTCTCTTGATAAAAGGAGGGTCATATTCGTTGTTACCCTAAATTTTCATGCTCTTTTTCCACTAAATGATACATGTAACATCCACGTATTGGAGGTATTTATTTATTGAATTATAACCTTTGGATGAGGGTCATGACGTTAGACATGGTAGTCACGTCGTGGGTGACCATTGACTAGTTGACCCGTGTTTTTGAGCCTCACGACGTGATAATGGGCTGATGACCAAAACCCTAACATTTCGGGTATTTAATGGAATGAGAGGGTTAGGATTACTCATACTCAGTCTCCCTCACTCTCTTGCCTCCTGGAAACCCTAATCTCATCCCACTTGAAGTCCTTAGCCATTTTTGTGATCCTTGAAGCATTCTTTGGTGGTTTTGAATCCTTGAAGGAGAAGAACACCTTGGTGGAGCAACCTCTTGGAATTCCAACTTCTATCTAACCTTCTTCCTGAGCTTTTGGACCATTGTAAGTCATAAAGCTCTGAACTTTTTACCTCTTGGATGCTAGATCTAAGTTCTAAGCTCCTTTTTGCATAATTATGATGGATTGCATGCATGGGATCCATAAAGTTGGCAACTTTATGGATCATTAAGTCATTCTCTATAATGTAGTCATTGGATATGAGTTTTGGTATAGTTTGAGACTCCAAGCATGAGTCTACATCTCAATTTTCCATCTTTTAACCTAATGAATGTTTGAGTCATGCATGACTAAAAAGGTACGATTTTTTTTATCATCCTTCGGGTGAGGGAAGACCATCTGGAAAGTCCTAAGTTATGGTTGTAAGTAATAAGAGCTTAATGCTCAAAGCTAGCTAGAGCAGAGCTCACGGTGTGAGGATTTAGCCTGTCACGTTGTGAGGATGCTTGACATCCCGACTATTTTGTCCGGATAAGGTCACAACATGACTCAGGAAGAGGTCATGGCATGACAATGACTGTAATCAAATTAATGGGTTGAGTTGACCTGCTGAGTTGGTTTGGGTTGAGTTGATGCTCACGACGTGACGACGAGCTGGTCACGCAGTGAGAATCAGCTGTTGGAGTTTGGACCATTGACTTGAGGCTATTTTGGAATATTTGGGCCTTAGGGTCGATATTGGTTGTGTTAAACGTGAGGAACTGTTGTACAACCGGAGTGGGTGTGGGATTTGCTGTCTTTTGATTGAGGTGAGTTTTCCTCACTGTACTTATGGGTTGAAGGCGCCAAGGCCAGCCCATGGGATTAGGTATCTTGTTCTTCTATATGTTGTTATGCTGATATATATGCTTACTAGTTATGTGATTAGACTGGTAGATCTGTTGGACTACCTGTGTTGCTGATTATTATGATAATGTTTATATCGATATGTTATGGTTGTGGTTTACTGGGTTGAGACTGACCAGCTGATACTGAAGGACAAGAAACCCAGGGCGGTCTAGATAGGCTGAAGGCTTACGAGGCGGTCTAGTCAGGCCGAAGGCCCAGAGAGCGGTCGAGATAGGCTGAATGCCCGGTGAGACGGTCCAGTCATGCTGAAGGATCTACATACATGCATGATGTTGTTTGTTATGTTTATGTGGTGGTACTTTTGGGTAACTCACTAAGCGTTGACTTATAATTTTAGTTTTGTTTCAGGTACTTATGAGGACCGTGGCAAGGCGAAGGCGTGACCGTACACATCCTTGGTTTTATGTTGTTGGATCTTGTGAGACTCTGATTTTAAATAATGTTTTTGGAAACAATGGTTTTGTAAACACTTTTTGAGTAATGGGTTGTTTTTGAAAAATTTAAATTAGTTGTGATTTTTGAGATGTAACAATACCAACATTCCAACAAACATCCCTTTCCCATGAATCACGATGGCTACCCCACCACCACAATCACCTGATTCGGTATCCATAAATTCAAGAGACCGTCTCAACTTTGGCGATTTGCATACTATTTTTTGTAATTGTGGAGCTTAGATTTTGTAGCAAAAACTTGAAGTGGATCGTTTGAAAGAAGAAATTGGTCGAAATTTGGTCATGAGCAAGGTGGATTCGCTGGCATTGCATTGTCAGTAAAAGCAGAAAGAGAAAAAGCTGCACTCCGTGACTGTTTTGGTGGTCGGACCGGTGATTGTGATAGTTGGTTTTCAGGTGGAGAAGGGTCGTGATGTATTGAAGAAGTGATATGTTGATGGTCGTGGTGTTTCTGTTGATTAGATATGGATGTGTTTGTGTTATTTAGGTAGTAATGTGTTTGTATTAAGGTTTATGTGTTTCAGATGTCTTGTTGTTCAATTTAGTTCGTATCCTGTTGTGAATGTTGTGAAGGTAGATGATGACCTATGAATGTTGTGAAGGTAGATGAAGACCTGTATATACAAGGGCAATTTTTTATAACCTACATATGTAATACTATTTAGTTAATGGAAATTAAGTCCTTATTATAATAAGACTATCTTATGTCATGTACTTGTTTTGTTTAGTAGGGTTTAAAAATTAAATTATGTTTTATTAAGACAATAACCCTAACTCAGTACTGTTAGTTTGTAACACCGTGATTTCCAAAAACAAAATTTTTCATTTAAATAATCAATTTAATATTAAAACACTTGTTTAAAATCTTGTTCATATTCGAATTACAAAACATAGTTCCATTTTCATTTGAATAGACAACCAGGATCCTCCAAAATACAACTCTTTCCTCGGTGTGTACAATCAAGCCGATGCCATTCCGCGTTACTGAAAGAACCTGAAACAACATAACATAAATACTGTAAGCACGAAGCTTAGTGAGTTCCCCAATATACACCTTACACAATTACGCCTTTCCAGGCCCGACCTTCCGGTCCATGTGTCTCAGGGGACTTCCGTCCCTGCTGGGTAAACCTTCCGGCCTTACCCACGCCGACCTTCCGGTCCATCACACATCATATCGCCTTCCGGCCCATAACATATTGCCTTCCGGCCCATAATATAATCGCCTTCCGGCCCATAACGTACATAGCACATATAACAAATAACTTACCACATATAGCATACATATCACATATCATATCCGACCTTCCGGTCACCCAGTCAAACCCTTCCGGGTACAGTATAGTGAGAAGACTCACCTCGCGGACACTGGAAGATAGCAACTCCTGAAATCTCTTGCACTTGATCCTCCGAGCTACAAGCTCCCTGTCTCATCATATATCTCTTTTTAATACTTCTATCTTCCACGTTAACTGACCCTAAGAAATCACACCAGTCAACTCTGGTCAACAGTCCATTGTCAGCTCGACTGGACTCGGCGAGTTCCCTGGCGACTCGGCGAGTCTGGTCGTCCTTCAATCCTCTAAGATTCCCCTTCTACTCGTCGAGTATCCTCTTTGACTCGACGAGTCACTCCTGGAAGAATCGCGGGGCCACCCCGACTCCACTCGCCGAGTCTGGAGAACAACTCGGCGAGTCCCAGTGAATCTTCAAGCTACTCGCCGAGTCTGATCATCCGACTCGGCGAGTCCACGCCATGCAGTCGATCGAACTGCTTCCTGAGATACATATATTCCCGAATAAACAAACATGGGACCTTCTGAACCTCTAAGGGTCCTAATACAAGGTTATAAACATTGGGTAACGACACAACAATCCGTCTAATCTCCAAATGGGTTTCACAAACCCTAAATCCATGCACACATTCACATCACAGAAAATAATCCGAAAAGTTACCTGAATCATGCACCCTCAGTGTCCCCAAGCCTCAAAACGTGATTCCCTTGCTGTCCCATTAGCCAAAGCCTTCTCCTTCTTGGACAATAACTTCCTCAAATCACCAATGATCTTCAATCCTTGCTCTAGCCGCTCCAGTCGCCTAGGGTTCTTCCCAATCGATCCAAAGTCGTGAAATGACGGCATAATAACCCTTATATACGACCCAATACTGAACGGCTAGGGTTTCCGCTGAATAGCGTCGACTCGCCGAGTCCATATCTGGACTCGTCGAGTCCAGTCGTGAACCCGCGACCAAATCTGCGACCCTACTCGGCGAGTCTGGCTCCAACTCGTCGAGTCTCCCCTTTAAAACACCCCCAAAATGCAACTTAACAATACTTGAGATTTTGGGCTGTTACAATTCTCCCCCACTAGAATTAGACTTCGCCCTCGAAGTCTCACTCTGAAAATAGTTCTGGCTGCTGCTCCCGCATCTCACGTTTCGGCTTCCCTAGACACTACCGATCTCTTCCGAGGCCGCTACTGAACCAATACCAGAGGTACCTCCTTGTTCCTCAGAACCTTGATCTTCCGATCTCCGACGGCCACTGGCCTCTCGGCGTAGCACAGGCTCGCATCCACCTAATCGTTCTCTAGAAGAACCACTGCTGACTCATCTGCTATACGCCTCTTCAATTGCGACACATACAAGTGTCATGGATCTGTCCCAATTCCGTTGACAGCTCCAAACGATAGGCCACCCTTCCTACCTTCGCACCTTCACGAAAAGACCCAACATACCGGGGCCCCCCATTTACCCCTCTTCCTAAATCGAAGCACCCCGTCAGAAATACGAAGTCGCTGACCTGAATCACATACTCGTAACGGCGTCTGCCTGCATAACTTTCCTGTTAACTCTAGACGATCACTAACTCTCTTTAACCTGCTGAGTCTGCTTTGCCAACTAAAGTACGAACTCTGAACTGCTCATCACTCTCTGTAATCGGAAATTACCCAAGATGCACTCTGCTCCAAATCTCAACGATCACTCAACCCATAAGGGTTAGGAAACCCTGAACCACCGGATCCCCGATCCAAAGCCCACTTTGCCCATTCCGGACCGACTGAGAGATCCGTTCTCCCCCTCAGATCAACTCTCACAAGTTCCCTCTTGCCATCACATACACATACTGAACTAGTCCCAACACCCGCAGGTGGAAAGACCCGATACACTGATGATATCCTCTAACATCTCCCAAGATGAACCACCACATCCACCCTACACTCTGATCAGATTCACACTGAGAATTTAAAATTTTCTCTCTCCATGCATCCCTTCTGAGCCTCAACAGACATCCCAACCGGATGGGTCCCTACTTCACTGCCGCTAACACGATGCTCGAAACCATACTTGAAATACTCTACCCATAACTCTGCTCTGCAGCTTTCACTTTCGTGAACTTGCACCCCTTCGGAGTTACACCTTCCTCTTTTCCTTTTTCCAAGGAACCCTCTTGGCCATAATGCCACTCCACCCGGTGCCACGGTGCTCGCCCCAAGCGACACCACCCTTTTCGCGTAACCGCTATCCACATACTCTGGTTCCCATTGCAGGGCTCTCAATCCCATGCACTCTCTCCACTCATCAGAATCACTGCCTCAGCTAAACAAGATCACTAACCCGGGGCCAGACCTTCCAATGCAATCACACTGCACATACGCGATCCGCAAATCTCAAACTAATCCAGCAATACCAACAGAGTCTCCAGTATGACTGGACCGACTCTCATAACACATACTAGCCACTCGAGGCTATATCTCTGTGGGTCCGTACACCCAACTCTGCGAACCCTTAGGTTCTAACTCTGGAACCTTCCGGTTCCAGCTCTAGAAACATGCACAACATAATCCCGTGGGATTAATGCAGTACAACCCATCACGTACCTCAAACATACCAATACTCTGATCACATAACCCCGGTTACTTACTCAAGCTTGATCCCGACCTTCTTTCAGGCCTCCACAATCGAATGCCCTAGGTCTGTATCCTGCCCCGCATACCCGACACTCGCTCTCATCGGCCTATACTTTGCGCTGACAAACACTGCTGAATCCCAACAGCTAAGCACCCTTACATACTCATCGATCTCCCGGAGAATTTTACAATTCTCCCCCACTAAAGCACTGACTAACTGCCACCGATCGTCATTAACGACCTTTCAGAACCATCCTGCACAAGGAGTACATTTACCCACTGACTGCTTCCCACAAGCGTAAGCAACCCTCAGCAAAACACATCTCCTCCCTGACCAATCCGCTCAAAAGAATCCGATCTTTCAATTATCCACTCCACAACTGCAGATGCTACCCGTCATTCAACCCAGTGCCGCATCTCCACTATCAACCCCCACGAACGATAACCAAAGGAATCCTCGACAATAACCCATAACCAAACTCACAATCTGCCCAAAGGATGAACACCACATCGAAAACCGCACAAGACTACTGACACTAAAACGCCAATTATAACCATACCCAACCATTAGGGAATAACGAATGCCAAAGCGAAAACCTGAAGCACCAATCCATAACCATGCCAGACCCGCGAAACAACGAATACCGCACCGAAATCCATACAAGATACCAGCACAAACAATACGCCAAATCAATGCCAGACAATTAAGACATCATGAAAGCATCATACCCGCAGCTGTCTCCGGCACTGCTCCGTCTCCCTCTGTCGCACGCAGATAAACACGACCCTGAGCCCTCTGGGGCTCCGCTTCATCCTGTCCTCCTCAAATCCCGAATTGGCACTGACTGCCAACTATCCCGTGCACAGTGCCCCTCCTTTCCGCACTTGCGGCATGCACCACTGGGCCAACAAGCTCCGGTGCCATCTCTCTCACACTTCCCACAAGTGTGACCGCTCCGATCCCCCATTCTAACGTCTACGGTCATGGACCGTTTCGGCGCCGACTGCGACTGCATCGGGGCCTGCCTCATCTCACGCAACTGCAACTCAACCTCTAACTCACGCCACATGGCGGCCTCCTGCGATACCAACACGGTCTCGCGCCTCTGCGCAGGCACGAACTGTCTGATACCCCCCCCCCCCCCCTTGAGCATACTCGGATATCGGGACATCTGAGCCTGCTCTGAAGCGAACTCAGGGCAAAACATCGCCCTCTCAATAAACATCCCGGTGCTCTCAGTCACCGACTCCAAATCCTGCTTCAGCTTAAGGAACTTCCGGGCCAATTTCTCCTTTTCATCCCGCGGAACATAGCGAGTACTGAACATCCCTCTGAATTGATCCCATGAAACCGCAGCCCTCTGCGCATCGGAAAATGACCTCGTGGTCAATCTCCACCAATCCTTCGCCCCGAGCCTCAACAGGTTCAGAGCACACCCCCACCCTCTGATCAGCAGGGCATAAACTCGTGGAGAAACACCTTTCCATGACTGATAACCATCTCATAACAACAATCGAGTCCTGAACTCCATCGAATGTGGGAGGCTTCGCATAATAGAAGTCCCGATACTGAAAACCCCGACTAGCCCCTTTCTTTGCCGTTGCTACAGCCGCTGTAACCGCCGCGGCAGCCGTCCCTGCGAGAGCCGCATATCGCTCATCAAACTACTTCAATCATAGTGGTCCTGATCGACCCAAACAATTCTGGCGACTCAGCCCGCAACAATGCAGCAACCTCATCACGCCGGATCCCGCGAATCCTCGCATCCCGCTCGCTCGCGCTCGTCCGATCGATAACCGGATAACAAGATAGCCACAAGCATCATCCACTACGAACCATGGTACTCATCCCATGACATCCCTCCTCAACATGCTTCGGTGTATGGTACCTGAACCATAGCACCACTCCTCAATCTGCTCCAATGTATAGCACTCGAACCACAACATCTATCTCAAACTGTTCCGATGTATGGTGCCCTGACCATAACATCACTCTGTATCCGCTCCGATGTATGGTATTCGAACCATAACATCACTCCTCAATCTGTTCCTTAGGACCTTCAGAATGCCCCCTGTATCAAGTATGGGTCCTCTGCTTTCAGTAGTACGGGCCCATACTACCTGCCACATCTACCCATACTTTCCACACGGACCATCCCAGAGTTCCTAAGTAGCTGATAAACCTGCTCTTTCACCCCATCTCATCGCGCGTGCTCGCTTTCCAGCGAAATCCTCTACTCTACCAGCGCACTCATCTGGCTAGGTTTACTCCCTAGTCCCTTCCGCTGTCCTCCCACTTCTTTGCTATCAGCTGCTGAAGAGTTCCTAATGATGCCAGCCCTCTACCTCCTGAGTATCGTCATACTCACTTAGTAGCTGACTCCCATCATCGATAACTCCACAAAGCACAAAGCAAGCAGCATTCGAGCATTGAAGCATACATAGGACTCCCCACCTGTGGTAGCTCCACCTTCTCGGCTCATCCTCGGAAGTACCTCTGTACCCCGTAGCTTTACCCCTTGTGCGTTCTAACTAGATACTCTCACTCATCACATACACACAAAAGCATAACGCACATATAACAGCAAACCCTAGACTAAGGCATCACAAATCAGGCCACTCTAGTCCTAAGATGTGAAATACCTAGCCTGTCTCTAGCATGCAATATTGTCTCATAAAGTGCATAATAGATATTTCATAATACAAAAGTAAGGGTATTTTGGGAAATCACCGTTTGGCTCTGGCTGATTGTACACACTGCTCTTTCTTGCTTTCTCTTTGAACTCTTATTCACTTTTAAAAAAAACTATTTATTTGAAAACCTTTTCTTAATTCCTCAGTTTGAGTCCAGACTCACCCGTAGGCGCGTCCGAATCCCTCAAACCAAGGCTCTGATACCAATTTGTAACACCGTGATTTCCAAAAACAAAATTTTTCATTTAAATAATCAATTTAATATTAAAACACTTGTTTAAAATCTTGTTCATATTCGAATTACAAAACATAGTTCCATTTTCATTTGAATAGACAACCAGGATCCTCCAAAATACAACTCTTTCCTCGGTGTGTACAATCAAGCCGATGCCATTCCGCGTTACTGAAAGAACCTGAAACAACATAACATAAATACTGTAAGCACGAAGCTTAGTGAGTTCCCCAATATACACCTTACACAATTACGCCTTTCCTGGCCCGACCTTCCGGTCCATGTGTCTCAGGGGACTTCCGTCCCTGCTGGGTAAACCTTCCGGCCTTACCCACGCCGACCTTCCGGTCCATCACACATCATATCGCCTTCCGGCCCATAACATATTGCCTTCCGGCCCATAATATAATCGCCTTCCGGCCCATAACGTACATAGCACATATAACAAATAACTTACCACATATAGCATACATATCACATATCATATCCGACCTTCCGGTCACCCAGTCAAACCCTTCCGGGTACAGTATAGTGAGAAGACTCACCTCGCGGACACTGGAAGATAGCAACTCCTGAAATCTCTTGCACTTGATCCTCCGAGCTACAAGCTCCCTGTCTCATCATATATCTCTTTTTAATACTTCTATCTTCCACGTTAACTGACCCTAAGAAATCACACCAGTCAACTCTGGTCAACAGTCCATTGTCAGCTCGACTGGACTCGGCGAGTTCCCTGGCGACTCGGCGAGTCTGGTCGTCCTTCAATCCTCTAAGATTCCCCTTCTACTCGTTGAGTATCCTCTTTGACTCGACGAGTCACTCCTGGAAGAATCGCGGGGCCACCCCGACTCCACTCGCCGAGTCTGGAGAACAACTCGGCGAGTCCCAGTGAATCTTCAAGCTACTCGCCGAGTCTGATCATCCGACTCGGCGAGTCCACGCCATGCAGTCGATCGAACTGCTTCCTGAGATACATATATTCCCGAATAAACAAACATGGGACCTTCTGGACCTCTAAGGGTCCTAATACAAGGTTATAAACATTGGGTAACGACACAACAATCCGTCTAATCTCCAAATGGGTTTCACAAACCCTAAATCCATGCACACATTCACATCACAGAAAATAATCCGAAAAGTTACCTGAATCATGCACCCTCAGTGTCCCCAAGCCTCAAAACGTGATTCCCTTGCTGTCCCATTAGCCAAAACCTTCTCCTTCTTGGACAATAACTTCCTCAAATCACCAATGATCTTCAATCCTTGCTCTAGCCGCTCCAGTCGCCTAGGGTTCTTCCCAATCGATCCAAAGTCGTGAAATGACGGCATAATAACCCTTATATACGACCCAATACTGAACGGCTAGGGTTTCCGCTGAATAGCGTCGACTCGCCGAGTCCATATCTGGACTCGTCGAGTCCAGTCGTGAACCCGCGACCAAATCTGCGACCCTACTCGGCGAGTCTGGCTCCAACTCGTCGAGTCTCCCCTTTAAAACACCCCCAAAATGCAACTTAACAATACTTGAGATTTTGGGCTGTTACATAGTTAGTTCCAAAGAGGGGGTAGTTTCGTCCTTTCACATTTTACCCTCAAGTATATACATATTTGACACACATATGTGGGGATATTTACATTTTTTTGCTCTCTTGTTCTTGTTTCCTTTCAACTAACCTCCCTAAAATGAAGTGATCGATGAAATCGGTGGAATGCTCATGTGCTTTGATGCAATAATACGAACGTAACTACACCGTTCAACCCTGGTCGAGTCTTTTATGCTTGTCTCAAAAAGGTACATGTCAATTACATTTTCGTTCAACTTTTGACCTAGATTTACATATTTGTTTTCTGGATTTTGGTAACATACTCCTAAAACTTTCATTTTAGGGTCCTCGTGATGGGTTTATATGTCGGACAAACCAAGTGGAGACTACGAACACAATAGCTGTAAAAGTATTTAAGATTCTCCTTGTGTTCAACACCTAGTCTTACTACAACTCTACTTTTTCACGATTAGGTACACTTAGAGCTGTAAAAGTATTTAAGATTCAATGAACTGTTTGTGATCCGTTTAGCTAGAAATTCATTTATGTTAAAGTTTATTTAGTAAATGAACGAATATGAACAAGATTGCTTGTTTGTTTAGTTAAATGAACGAACATAAAAATTAGTGTTGTTCATTTATTTACAATCGTGAACGTTCGTTATGTTTGTTTGTTTACATTCGTTTGTCTAGGTGTGCATGTATATATATATATATATATATATATATATATATATATATATATATATATATATATATATATATATAGGGTTAGATTATTTTGTTTCTAATAACTATTGTGTGCCAGAATGCACAGATCTGGACCATCGGATGGAATATAATTAAAGGTCATGATCTGAGGGTCTATGATAGTATAATAGGATAACATATACCATATAATCACACAAATTTCAGCATAAGGGCATTTTAGTCAATTAACCTATATTAAAAAAGGAAATTTTCGGATTTTTAGGGATAATTAATTCCTTTATTTTTAAAAATCTAAATATTTTAAATTAATTCAAAATTAAAAATCCGATTTTATTATGTCAAAATGATAGAATGTTAACCATAAACTAGTAAATATATTTTTCGATTTTATTCTGTCAGAATGACAGAATTCCAACAATAAACTAGTAAAACATTCTGAAAAGAATACACAAAATCAATTCTTGAACTAATAATATACCAAATAATTACATTGTATGATTGTGATTCATTGAATAATAACAACATTCTGAAAAAAAAAGTAAAAAAACCTCAAAATCTAACAAAAACATTAATCTATTCTGAGAGAATATTATTTTTTAGCAACACTTTATAGATTGTAGCATAACACATTTTGGTATAATACACTCTCGTTCTCTATGTTTTCTTCCTTCTCCACATCAATGTTAACCTCTTCAAAACCTAAATCCACAAAAAAAACATAATCAAGTTTCAAAAATTAAAAAATTCAATGCATTCTAAGAGAATAAAAACTATAAATTCTGACATAATGTATTAAATACTATAAAGTTTGACATAATATAGTAGAAAATAAAAACTATAAGTTCTGACAGAATGTAGTAGAGACTATAAAGTCAACCATAAAGTATCACCAATTCATTACCAGTATAAACTATACTTGTTGTTGACAATTATTCTCAAACATTCTAATAGAATACATTTATATAAAATAAATTCTAATAGAATAAATTACATAATTCAAGAGAGTGATTGAATACAAAATTCAAGAACTGTGATTGAATTATCAACACACATCTGCATTCATTCCCAGTCATGAATTCAAGAAACAAACACACATTTACATTATCGATTTAGAAATATGAACACCAATTTTGACTTTTTTGAAACAAAATCCAACTTATGACTGTGAAGTGCAAGTTGTATAAGAATATATCTTCAATCAAACAGAAATAAACCATTGAAGAAATCGAATTTAATAAGATGATGAACACAATCTCGATCTTGAATCAAAATCGAGATAAAATCAATCTCGATTGAGGTAAATAATTTCCAATTATATCCCCTAGTTGTTGGATTACCGGACCAGAGAAAGAAAAACAGGAGGCTGCCGGAGCATACCTCCATCCAAGTACCTGTAATCGTCAGGATTTCCTCACCGTTCACTCCTCGCTTCTCATTCGCGTTCACGGACTCCACATCAGCGCTAGTGCTCCTCCGCATCCCCTTCTTCAGCCTCATCAACCTCAGAGTCCATCATCGATTGCGAGACGAGAGTATGTGCTCCCGTTTGGATCTGTCGATTGTAGAAGAAGAAGAAGCAGAATCGGTGATGGTGATGTGTTGATGCCGATGATGAAGTGTTCGGCCACAAACATAACTAGGTCAAATATATTTAGTTTATTTCCTTAACTGAATGATTTCAATTAAAATATTTCCTTAATTAAAAGTACAAAAGGTCCAAAATACCCTTTAATGATTTATTTAATTATTTATTATTTCTTGAATTCTCATTGGTGCATTTAGGCACACAATAGTTGTTAAAAACATTTGAACCTAGCTCTCTCTCTCTCTCTCTCTCTATATATATATATATATATATATATATATATATATATATATATATATATATATATATATATATATATATACACACACACACACAACACTGTTCTGCTTCATTTCGTAGAATCTTACACTTTGCTAACCGTAAGTTAGATTTATTATCATACAATTTGAACTTTTTATTTTTAACGGTAGACCAAGATGTACTATCTTTTTACTTGTACATACCTTATTTTCAAGTTACGTTCTAACCTTTTATATATATATATATATATATATATATATATATATATATATATATATATATATATATATATATATATATATATATATATATATATATATTTCTGATTCTTTCCAAACATATATATAAATTTGGTCTTCCAAATTGGCTATGTCATCCTTTACTACATATTCAACATCATTTATAAAGTTTTATAATGTTCAAAACAAGAGTTTTACACATCATCACCATAATATTTCCCAACATTACGTAATGCTCATTACTAGTATCTTTACTATATTGTCAGTTGGGTTAATCAAATCCAAAACCATTGTCTCCCTCAAATACATCATAATCAAGGAAATAAATGTTTCATTTAAAGGATCAGGCTTTAATAAATCAAATCTACAAAGAAGATCTACAAAACTAGTATTTATAAACGACATTATTTGTTCATGGGAAAATTTTCAACTTCAATAAAATATTGATCCCAATAATTTTTAACATTTGTATCCTCGTCTAGACTTGAATCACTTATGTCCCGTGCAATACTAAATTGCCGGCCAAATTAATAGCATAATGTGATATTTAACTTAAATGATGTTTTTTCAACTCCAATATGTGCATAACGTAAATCTGTAAATTCTTTATATATAATTTTATGCGAAGTAGTCAAATTTGTATAGTCACCATTTATAAAACCATTCTCATATTCAATATTATCACCTCAATAAAAACTAATCATAAACGGATGATCTTGAGTCGATATATATATATATATATATATATATATATATATATATATATATATATGTGTGTGTGTGTGTGTGTGTGTGTGTGTGCGCGCGCGCATACAAATCTAACTATATAATAAATCATAAGATAAAAAGAGACATAAATCACTATGCTACAATATGATATTTATTATTAAATATATGATAGATATATAGACAATAATGTGTAACTTGTTATGTATAAATGAATGATGAAAGGAAATAAAAATGAATAAACCTAAGCTCAAATATCGTGTGATAATTCTCTCAGGCTCGAAGGGATGACAAAACCGAGTATAAGAATTATAAGTTATAATACTAAAAGGTTAATTAATTTTACATTACGTTCAATTATTTTTATTGAGTTTTCATAAATAGTGACAAATAGGTTTGTAAAAGAGTTTGCTTTTACAATTGAGTTATCGTGTACAATGACATAACCATAATGATAAAAATAGGTTTGAAAAAGAGTTTGCTTTTACAATTGAGTTATCATATACAATGACATACCATAATGATAAAAATATATTTTAGACACGACCATACCTATAAAAAGTGCCCTTACATATATTTAGCTGACAAACGACATTTGTTACACTAAATCCTGGTATGTTTCTTTATTACCCTTGTTGTTAAAAAATATGCATTTTGGTCCTTGGGTAGTACGCGGGGCGTACCACTAGGTACGCTTAGCGTAGTCATGCGAAGGTGGGACGGGACTCCAGACACGTATGTTGCACGTACGTTTAGGTACGCGGGGCGTATGTGAGAAATGTTGAAAACCTAATTTAGGGTGTTGTGCACTATATAAACACCTTACGACCCTAGGGCCAGTCTCTTTACCAACCCCTAAACCTCCTAAAACTCCAATTCGTCCCTTAAGCCCTATTGGTGGTGTTCTCTAGCCCTTGAGAGGATTTTAGTGGTTATTTTGCTCATTTTGAAGGAAGATTTGAAGATTGAAGGTGCTTAGCTTGGAAGGAAGGTCATAGATTCATAATCATTCCACTTGTTGCAGTCACTTTGAGCTTGGGGATTCGTTGGACCAGCAACCAGGGATTACCAGTGTGATTCAACAGTGCGAGGTGAGTTTCCTCACCGGGTTTAGTGGGTCGAAGGCACCAATGCCGGCCCATGATTATGCTATGTTAGTATGCTAATTGTTTCAGTGACTCTTGCATGTGTTATGTACTTCTATGCTTACCGGACGGGGCCCGATGACAATATTATATGCTATGTATCTTTGTGATTATTACATGTGTATATGTTTATTTGTTATATGTATTATGTATGTCGGACGGGGCCCATTATATGTTTATTATGTATGATATGTGGTATTTTGGGGAACTCACTAAACTTTGTGTTTACGGTTTTCAGTTTATGTTTCAGGCACTTCCAGTTCCAAGGAGAAAGGCTCGAGATGATTGCAGTGCACACACCACATCGTTTCGCTTTTTGGTGTTTTACTCTGTTTGTTATGATGTTTGATACATTATTTTGTTTGGCTTGTATCGATGATGTTTTGGAAATACTGGTTTTATTAATTTAAAAATGAAATTTCCGGGTCTTATTTTTAGGATGTTACATCATCCATTTCAAACCATTCTTTAATTTCGAACATTTCAAACTTAATATTTTGTTACATTTATGACTAAACGATAATAAAAGAAAACGCATTTACAAATGTTATGTTATGATTTAGTGTGAATTCATATTGTATTTTTGCTCATAATTTGTATTGTAATATCATTTTTAGTCGATCATATAAATTCATGAGATTGTGAGATATTCAATATTGGTATGTACTTAAAGGTATTTGTCAAATCTATTTAATGATATAACTTGCTACAAATAGTATATAAATTATAATAGTATATTATGAATAAATTAATCTAAAAATAATATATAATATATATTACGGGTTAAAACAAAATTATTCAATAACAAAAGATATAAACAAAAAATAGATAAAGTTGAAAATACGTGTTATACATTTAAAGGTAACAAATGTAATTATTTAAAATTATTTTGGAATAAAAAAGTTATATAATGTTAAAAATGGTAGGTCTCCTAAAACTAACATATTCTACGAATGATGTTAAAAAACAACCTACTTCTATAAAAACTCCGAAAACCCTACATTTGTTGATTCCCCTACATGTGTATGTTTGTTTATTTCGCTCTCTATTTTTTCCATTTTTAAATTTCAAACACAATATTCGTTTGATAAATTTAATTTCCTATGGCAACACCATAATTGGAATTTGTTGCAATAATGATACTTGAATTACTATATGACGTTACAACTTGTTTGTTGGGGTGGGCATTAGAACTAGTGGATCGGACTAGACATGGACCGACACCGGAATGGTACGGTTTTATGTAGAATGTTCGGATTTAGGTTTTGGATTGGCTATGTTCCGATTCCGTTTTTTTTAGCCAGGTGGGTTTGGCGGTTCCTGGGTATTGTACCGAGGGGGACAATGTCAGACTAGCTTCCTGCCTTTTGAAGGATAGGGCAAGAGACTGCTGGGAGGAAGTAGGACATGCAGTGGGTGATGATGTGATTTCATGGGATGATTTCTTAACCAGGTTCCGAGCTGAGTTTGCAGTGGTGGTTGAGGTACAACAGTTGGCACGAGAGTTTCAGGATCTCCAACAGATTATAGAGACAATGGCTGAGATCACCGCGATGTTTCTGGAGAAGGCACTTCTGGTTCCGCAGTATGTGGCAGATGAAGAGATGAAGAAGGCTCGATATCATGAGATGTTGAAGAGCGACATTCGACAGTTTGTGATCCAGTCCAGCTGCAAGACGCTATGATGGAGAATATGATAGCGAGAGTTAGGGAGATGGAGATTGATCTGGAGATGGAGAAGAAGAGGAAACCAGAGGCCCAAGGTATCTGATTCTAGATTGAGAGGCCAGCAGGGCTGGATCCGCTGTGGTAAGAACGACAAGGTGCATGAGGGAGCGTGCATGGTGGATGGTTCTGGCTGCTTCAAGTGCGACCGGACCGATCATATTACCAGAGATTGCACTGCTACCACCATCACCACCCCGATATCTGATTTGATTTGCTTCCATTGCAATCAGAGGGGCCACAAGAAGGCCCGTTGTTCGAGTTTGGCTGCAGCAAGACCGATGTCAACACCCGCTCCTACAACGCTTCGGATTATGGAAGGCCGCCACGGGCGGGAAGACGTACCTATGGTGAAGAGCCGGGCTTTCCAGTTACGTCTGAGGAGGCACGTACAACTCCCGACGTGATGTATCTTCTCATTATCTCTTTATTTATATTGAATTACTTGCTTACGTTTATGTGTTTTATTTTAGGATCGTTCCTTGTTAATGATATTTCTCCCTTGGTATTGTATGATTCAAAGGCTACCTGATCATTTGTATTGCTTGCGCTGAGCAAGAGATTCGCTGGAGCTCCGGCAGAGCTGGATTGTCCTCTAGATGTCGATATTGATGATGATAGGTATGTTCGGGTTGCGAGGGTTCATCGGGGTTGTACTCTCCAGTTATTCATCGAGCAATATCTGGTTGATTTGGTTCCCATTGCTCTGCATGGGAATAAGGTTATCGTGAGCATGTATTGGTTGAACTATAATGTGACAGTGATCGACTGTGAGAAGCAGTTGGTTCGGGTTCATACCCCTAGTGGGGGAGAGGTAGTAGTTCATGGGGAGAGATCTCAACGTGGGGCGATTTTGTGTTTAGCAGCGAGGGCCAGACGCTACCTTCAGCATGATTGTTCCGGTTCCGCTTTTTGGTGTTTTACTCTATTTGTTATGATGTTTAATATATTATTTTGTTTTGCTTGTATCGATGATGTTTTGGAAATACTGGTTTTATTAATCTAAAAATGAAATTTTCAAGTCTTATTTTTAGTATGTTATATCATCAATTTCAAACCACTTATTAATTTCAAACATTTTAAACTTAATATTTTGTTACATGACTAAACGATAATAAAAGAAAATGCATTTACAAATGTTATGTTATGATTTAGTGTTAATTCATATTGTATTTATGCGCTTAGTTCGTATTGTAATATCATTTTTAGATGATCATATAAATTCATGAGATTATAAGATATTCAATATTGGTATGTACTTGAAGGTATTTGTTAAATCTATTTAATGATATAACTTTCTAAACATATTTTTAGTATATAAATTATAATAGTATATTATGAATAAATTAATCTAAAAATAATATATAATGTATATTAAGGGTTAAAACAAAATTATTCAATAACAAAAGATATAAACAAAAAATAAATAAAGTTGAAATAACATTTGAAGGTAACAAATGCAATTATTTAAAATTATTTCGGAATAAAAAAGTTATATAATGTTAAAAATGGTAGGTCTCCTAAAACTAACATATTCTACCAATGATGTTAAAAACCAACCTACTTCTATAAAAACTCCAAAAACCCTACATTTTTCATTCCCCTACATGTGTATGTCGGTTCATTTCTCTCTTTCATTTTTTCTATTTTTAAATTTCAAACACAATATTCGTTTGATAAATTTAATTTCCTACGGCAACACCATAGTTGGAACTTGTTGCAACAATGATACTTGAATTACTATATGACGTTACAACTTGTTTGTTGGGTGGGCATTAGGACAGGTGGATCAGACTAGACATGGACCGACACCGGAATGGTACCGGGTTTATGTTGAATGTTAATGTTCGGATTTAGGTTTTGGATTGGCTATGTTCCGATTCCGTTTTTTTAGCAAGGTGGGTTTGGTGGTTCCTGGGTATTGGACTGGTTTGGATCGAAAATTGAAGAATATGTTTTTATGTCTAATCTGTGAAATTTTTAAAATTTGCAGAACTAATTCGTTTGAAATAAGATTGACATGAAATCTTTTTCATAATGTAGTTTATAATATGTATTTCGGTTTAGGCTATAGTTTCATCGTTTTTGGAACCTTAATGAATGTGTTACACTCCCAGAAGTCGGGGTATTAAAGCTGAAAGTTTTTCAGTTTTTCAGCTTTAACCTGTATTATATAAATTTTTTTAAAAATTGCATAATTTATTCGTTTGAGGTCAGATTGAAACGAGATTTTTTACAACATATAGTTTATAGTTTGTATTTCAATTTAGGCTAATTTCAACATTTTTGGTTTCACATTGAATGAGTTATAGTTCCTCGAAGTCGAGGTATTAACGCTAAAAGTTTTTCGCTACTTCTTCAACGACTTATACCATACGTAACGAATATTGTATTGGTCCAACGGGTCCAAGAATCCGAACTGATACCAACACCGGTATGTGTCACTATATTGTATTGGTCCAACGGGTCCACGATCCAACTGATTCTCTAAAACTGTATCTAATTCAGTCCAGTTTAAATGTTCACCCTACTTAATAAGATTTTTAGAGTTTATCTCCTTATAGGTATTCAGTACACATATAATTAAGTTGGAGTAAGTCATGAAACAAATTTCTATTTTCTAGCTAACCCTTTTTAAAAGTATAAAAAGTACTGGGCTGTTGAATGGGAAGAATACACGTAAGGAATGAACTGACCTTCTGCATTGAAATCGTAGATGTGGAAGGCCAAAATGCAATTACTGTTACGCTGAAATTCACAGTAATTAATTGAAATTGACAAACTTAATGAAAATTTATCAACAAAGGAAGGCCGAAATTTAAAACCTTATTGAATTGATCACAAACTGAATCTATATATCATCAATCTCATTATTTGTCTTGTTTTCTATTTATTTGATTCCAACAGCAATATGCTAGGATGAATACAAGGCCGAGTGGTATTATAACAAATTTGCAAATAAGCTATAATAAATATTTTTATCATTACTTATTTAAAATCATGAACATAGCTATAACATATATTTTTATTGAAGATCACATCTAGATTTTCAAGGCTATATACATGTATAAAATAATTCATACGGGTCAATCCATTAGAAAAGAAACACTATTCGTCTGTGTATACATCGATCGCTTACTTTCTTTCTTTAGCAACGAAATACTATAAAAATTAAGATTATTAACAAAGAAGAGTATTGCTAAATCAAATAAATTAATGAAAAGATGGGAAACTATCGCTCTATTTTAGCAGTTAAATAATATCAAAAGATTTAGCCAATTGTGAAATAATTTTTGATGAATTAATAACAATTTTCTTAAAAATAACACAAAGCATTATCGTTAGAAAGATTTTTAAAATCAAAATTCGCACTTTAATTAGCAATGCAATTTGTTGTTATTTGATTAAAAGTTTGAGAAAAAAACCGATCTAACGTAATGTAAAATTAATATTAGTTGCTATATATGTATATACTTGTACATTTAGATGTTCATATAATACTTTTCTAATTTAAACAAGAAAAACTAATATAAATCATTGCTCTCATTTTCTCTCCTTAATTATATTCAACCTTTGTCATCATGGCTACTACAAATTATTTATCCGCGATTAGTATGACGATGATCATCTTCTTTGCTTCCTACGTCTCAACAGATCCTGATATGCTTCAAGATGTCTGTGCTGCAGATTTTACCAATGGTAATTTGAATTCCTACAACGATTTCATTTTTAATACTTTGTATCTATCTATCTATAGATATGTTTAATTTCTTTAGGGTTTAAGTATGTGAAATTGTTACAAAGTAATGTTGTCTATGAAACATGCAGACGACTTAATAAAACTGAATGGATTCCTATGCAAAAAACATGCATCATCTGATGATTTCTTCTTTTCTGGGTTATCATATCCAAGATCAACCGACAACACATTTGGAGCAACTCCGACGCTAATCACTGTCCTAAACATCAGCGGCCTGAACACCTTGGGGATGGCGGTATCACGTATTGACTTTGCTCCGGGAGGCCTGAATCCACCGCACCTCCACCCACGAGCCAGTGAGATATTTTTTGTTTTAGAAGGTGAACTGGAAGTCGCATTCATAACAACAGACAACAAACTTTACTATAAGCCAGTGAAGGGTGGTGAACTATTCGTACTCCCTAAAGGGTTGATTCATTTCCAGATAAACAGAGGGAATGAAAGTGCTGTAGCCATAGCTGCCTTCAACAGCCAGTTTCCAGGTATCCAAAGGGTGCCAAATGCTTTGTTTGGATCATATCCCGATGTGCCAAATGATGTGTTGGCTAAAACATTCGGGATTGGAATCAATCAAGTGAAGAAAATTAAGTCATGGCTTGATTCCTAAAAACTAAAATTACTATAGTGCGTAAATGTGTGTTGAGTTATGGGGTTTTTAAGTATATATTTCTATGTGTTGTTTGGTTATTCATGAGGATTGTTGAATCTTTGGAAGCTGAATGGTTTGGTGGTTCATTGTTTGAACCCATAAATAAATTAAACACACATGTTGTTACTTAATTTAATTAGGTCTTTTATAATTAAGGCTCCATGTTCTCTAATATAATAAAACAAGCGACTTTTTGTCTCTCAGTTATCTTTTAGATTTTTGATTTATGAATTCAGGAATTCCATATTCATTTAGAAAAAATATATATTATATAGATTATATGTACATGGAAACATCATAATTAAGTCCTCTTATAGATTATAAGTGCTCCAAACCATGAATTATTGTATTATCATTATTACTTTTATTTTTAATAGACATAGGTTGTTTTTAAACTATTTGTAAAAAGAGGTTAGTTTCAAAAATTGTTTGTAGCCTTTCAATTTTTGTCTTATTTTTTATCTACATCTTTTGTTATTGAATAATTCCGTTTTAACCCTTGTTATATATCATATATTCATATATAGATTAATTTATTTAAAATAAATTATTATAATTTATTATAATTAAACCTTCAAATAGATATCAATATTAAATATATTACAATGTCATGTGACTAGAAAAAAAGATTACAATTCATATAATTAAGCACATAATTACAATACAAATAGAACACTAAATTACAATATTAATTAAAAAAATTACATAGTTCATATCACATTAAATATTCGTTACAAATTTGAACAATTTCTTTTATTATGATCAGGTTGGTGGCATATTTCATATCTGTAAAGTTAGTCATGATGATGAGTATTCATTTTGTTACAAAATCGTTTTGTACATCTAAGACCTCAATGAACACAAAATTTTGAGTTATCTGTTTTATTCTTATAATCTGACTCCAACCAATATTCAACATCAAAAAATGGGATATATATATATATATATATATATATATATATATATATATATATATATATATATATATATATATATATATTTGTTTACACATCATAATAGTGTACAAAATATTTACAATAGAAAGAGGGCTATCCATTCTATAACTGAAAACTACAACAATATGAAAACAAGGTAATCTTTTCATTTGTCATTTACCATATCTTCATGTTTGTTGAGAGTAATGGATAATGTGCTTCATATAGTGTTATTTATTTGTAACTTTGTAAAGACACCTTCATTGTGGTCAAAATTGGTTATAATATGGATTTGGGCATGTATTTTTTGTTTAACAAAGAGATGTCTCGTGCTTGATGGTAGAGTTATATCGTAATTCATTCTGATATCATAGTATTTTCTAAAAAGTTGTATAGTTCTCCTGAATGTAAGATCAATACACATCCTAATCGATAATTGTCTTGCTCCTTGCAATACATTGTTCATACTGAGGGATGTTTGGTGTCAAGAAACCCGATGGACGACTTTCATCATATACAAGACACTACCGACTTCTCTTAATTTGCTTTAAATTATTCAAGCTTCATAATTCATTAATTTTTTTTTTCATGTATTTAACAAACTTTTGATTTTACATGGTCCCGCCAATAACCCAACATTTTTTTAAGACTCAAATTCTTGTATATTTTCATGAAATTACTTCCAATATGTCAAATGATTTTCTCCTACCATTTCATGCCTTATAGGAAACATCAAAACTTAGACTATTTTTAATATCTAATAATATATGTTTCACTAGATAAACAATATCCTTTTCAATTAAATGAAGGATATACGAGACAATAGTTGCAAAGTTTAGATATTTTTATTTTATTTCTATACATGATCCAAAAAACTTATATGCATCAATCCAAAATGTAATCTTCTACTTGTGATGATTTTTTTTCTTAGTTGCACGAACATACCAGACACATTGTGGTGTATAGTGCTGAATATTAGAGTTTTCTCCTTCATTTCCTAGAGTCTTACACTTTAGTACCCATATGTTAGGCACTTATACTTACTATCACACACTTTGAACTCTCTTTTTTGGGCGATAAACCAAAGTGTTATTACCTTTTTTACTTATACCTTACGTTCAAATTGCATTTCTAATTTATGTTGTTTTACGATTCCTTTGAAACATCTATATATATATATGGTCTTCCAAATCGTCGATATCATTATCTCTTACATTTCCAACATTATTCATAAAGTTTATAAGTGAAGTTTTACATACATACATCATCATCATCATCATCATCAAAAATCTTTCTTAACATTACATAATGGCTCACTACTAGTATCTTTGTTGTATTCTAGAAAAAAATTGCAAGAATGATCCTGTGGTTTAGTGAAAATTGTCACTTTGATTCAAATAGGTTTGGACTAACACAAGATGTCCAAAGGTTTCATTTTCTTGTGAGTTTGGTCCAATTTGGTTTGAATATTTTATAAAGATGATTTTCCCCTTATTATTTAATTTTCCATTTTTATTTTATTACAGTAATTAAAAAACAATTAAAAATTAAATATCTCTCTCTATCCATGTCTCTCTCTTTCTCTTTCTCTTTCTCTCTCTCTCTCTCTCTCACATACTCTTTATTGCAATTCACCAATTCTGCTTCAACCAAGACCAAAAATCAGGGAAACCAACTCGGTTGTTGTTCTTCGTTGTAATCCAACTAGGTGCTCAAGGAATTCAATGTAGTGTGACTTTTGAAAGTATCGTCATCAATGGTCAAAGAAGAATACTCATCTTTGGTTCGATACATTATCCTTGAAGTACTTCACAAAACTAGTATCATTTTTTCAGGTGAAATGTGGGTTTACATGAGCTTCAATTCATAGGGTTTCAAACAGTCGCCGAAAACCCTAGAAATTAACCGTCACCGCCATTCCAACGAACACTAGGGTTTCTAACTATGAGGTCATCGGAGAAGCAAAGATACAAAGTGATTGTTGTCGTGTTCGTCGAGGTAGGATTTGTAGAGGTGAAGACGATCGTGGCAATGGTGGATTTCAGTTTCTGGCGGCGTTAGGGGTTCGTCGTGTTCGTCGAGGTAGGGTTTTCACTTTTTGATTGATTTTCCTCTCTCGCACCTCATTCAACTGACCCCATTCATCCTCTTTTGGTTCGCCAGATCTGTAACTTTTTTCCTATCATTACATTTTTTCCTGTTTCTGAAATCTAACTATCTCTTGTGTTGAATATATATTTGATTTTGATTTTATTTTCATAAGGAAGTGGGGGAAGAGGTATGTCTCCTACGAAATATAGGAATATGTTGAAAAAAATAAGAAACAAGGGGAAGATGAACTCGAGTCTAGTACTTTCTCTTTGCGATCTGGGTGGAGATGATGATCCAGACGATGAAATCATGTTTTATTTCCAGATTCAAAAATTATTTTTCAGACTCGATGTAACTGGTTTAAGATTTAGAATCATATGTATGTATGTGATTCAAATTTTGTGTTCTTAAGTGTGTGTGCGTGTTGAAGTGCAAACCCAGAAATCTGGATTTTGTGTGTGCATGTGTGTTGTTCTTGAATCTAGCCATGATGATTTATTTATCTTGAGATGAGTTCATTTTTTTGCCATATGGTAGTACCAGTATGAAGCATTCAAATATTGAAGAAGATGCTTCCTCCTCTTCTTTAGAGAGAGAGAGAGAGAGAGAGAGAGAGAGAGAGAGAGAGAGAGAGTGAGTGTGTGTTTAATTTTTGTTTTATTTTTAGTTGTTTCTTAATTACTGTAATAAAATAAAAATAGAAAATTAAATAATAAAGGTAAAAATCGTCTTTATAAAAAAGTTCAAACCAAATTGGATTAAACTTGCAAGAAAATGAAACATTATGAGTTGGATTCATAAGTCGAAAGTCATTATCTTCCTAAATGTATCATAATTAGACTAAAGAAATGGTACAATTAAATGATTGGGCTATGATACGTCAAAATTATAAAGATCTAAAAACTTGTACTTGTAGGTGACATTATTTATTCATAGGAAATTTTATAATTTCAATAAAAATTCTATCCAAATAATATTGTAAATTCTCAGCTAAATAATACAATCATGTCTAGACATGAATGGCTTATGACCCTTGCAATATTAAATTGCCGGCCAAATTGATAGCATAGTGAGATATTCAATTTATATGATGTTTTTTCAACTCTAACTATAACATAAATCTTTACATTCTTCATACTTTATTTTATTAATAATAATATATCAAACTAGTCATAGTTGAATGGTCACCGTTTATGAACCCATTTTCATATCCAAAATTACCACCATAATTTAGACAAATCATAAACGTGCGATCTAGAGTAATAACTATAAATATATCAAAATCTAGTTATAGAATAAATCATAAGATAAAAAGATATAAATCAATATGCTAAATATGATATTTATTATTAAATATATGATAGAAATACAGACAATAATGTGTACCTTGTTATGTAAACAAAATAAGGGTTAATGTGGTACGAGATTGATACCAAACATAAAGTACCGAAAATTAAAATGTCCAAATTAAGGGTATCGGATCTCAAACCAAATGGTAGGTCACGGTGTCGATGTCAGTACCGGTACTACGATAATTACTTGTAAGAACCGAATTTTGAAAGAGTACTAACTGTCCAAGTTTAAAGCTTTGTTACTCATCCAATACTAATCCAATTAAAGTGATTTGGATGCCTAATATGTAGACAATATAAAGGGGAATATGCACGAACAAAAATTAGCTCGTATGAAAGATATATGAAAGTTCAAAGATGATAAAAAATTCTACATAAACTTAAAATTGATAAAGAAAACAACCATTATAACTCATGTTTAGGACACTATAAGAGTATAACTCATCCAATGTTAAATAATTAAGGTGATTCTAGAGCCTAACATGTAGCCAACATAGAAAATAACATGCATGAAATAAACAATTCATTCCGAAATCATGAGAGAGATATAACAGTTCAAAGATGATGAAAAATTCAACATAAACATAAAATTGTTGAAAAAACAACAATAAAATTCCTTATTTAAGGCACTATCACTCAATCAATACTAATCTAATTAATATGATTCCATAATCTAACTTGTAGCCAACATATAATAGAATATGCATGACAAATCAACTCATTCCGAGCTCTCATATGAGAGATATACAAGGATCAGTACCGGAACCGGTACCAAATTTCCCCAAATCGATGGTAATAACCAAATGTTCGCTAATTTACTATTGCTATTACAATTTTATATCCTAGTCACAAATATAACGTCTATTATCTGCCGGTAACATCAATAAATTTTGAACAAATTACATGGATGGTCCTTTAGCTTTTCAGTTTTTCCCTGATATGGTCCTTACGAAACTTTTTTCCCTGAAATGGTCTCTACGGAGCAAACATTGCACACAAAACGTCCTTATGACTAACTTTGTTAAAATATCTTGTTAAGTATATGCGAAAAGACGAATATACCCTTTGTTTTTATTTTTTTTATATTTATTTTAATATGTTATTAACTTGAAATAAAAAATGGGACTCCCTCTCTCTTTCTCTCTCTCTCTCTACCCTCACCACTCTCCCCTTCCCGTTTTTTTTTTCACCACTGGCCAAGGAAGAGGCTGCTAGCCACCGGAACTGTCCATTCCTTCCTCTTTCTGTCGCAATCCAGATCCACAAACACCTCCACAACTGTTGTTGTCCCCATCGATCTCTGTAGCTTTGCCAAAATGCTTGGTTACAGAAAAACGAACCAGAAGAAAGGATGTTGTTGCCTCCGATTTGGCCCCTCCACCTCCTTCTCCAGTCGAGTAGCATCACCCCACACATCCTATGTTTTTGTTCTGCTCGATCCTTGCCTCCCCTTCTCCTTCTGTTTTATTGTCAGACAAAGAAAGAAGAACCGATGAGGGAGCTGCCGGAGCAGCCCCTCGTTAGCACCGTCGTGGATACGAAAACCACCGACTTCCATCTTTCCCTCTTCTTACTCTGATCGACAAAACCACTGGTAACCATTCCTTTCATTTTCTCGATGGCTCCTTGACCCTTCGATCCAGTTGCTTCCTTTCCCCTTTGATTGGTGGTCGCCGATGACGAGAAAAGAACCACAGATGGTCGTTGGAGGTCGGCTGCTCCTCTTCACAATCTGCTTGACCACTAGAGCTTCCCAATCACTGCTTTCCATTTGTGTTTCTCTTTTTGCTTCTCCGGTCAGACAATAAACGGGGAACATTTCCCCATCGTTTATGTTGCTGGATCTCTAGTGGATCTACCATCGATGCCCGAGAGAGAGAGAGAGAGAGAGAGAGAGAGAGAGAGAGAGAGAGAGAGAGAGAGAGAGAGAGAGAGAGAGAGAGAGAGAGAGAGAGAGAGAGAGAGAGAGAGAGAAGGACCATTTGTGGACAAAGAACAAAGGGTATTTTCGTCATTTATAATTATTTAACAGAATCTGTTAACATAGTTAGTCATAAGGGCCTTTTGTGTGCAAGGTTTGCTCCGCAGGGACCATTTTAGAGAAAAAAATTTCGTAGGGACCATATCAGGGAAAAACTGAAAAGCTAAAAGACCATCCGTGTAATTTGTTCATAAATTTTGTTTATATGTAACAAAATTGTATTTAGAAGTATATTTTTAATTTCTTATTAGAAAGATTTCAAAATCAACGGCCATTGTTAACCCGATTTTAAAAAACAACCTATTTGATTATTTAATTTATTATTTTTATTATTATTATTATTATTATTATTATTATTATTATTATTATTATTATTTTTTTTTTTTTTTTTAATTTTTTTTTTTAAATTTTTTTTTGATATTTAAGTGTAAGTTTTATAGTTATGGAACTCGAGAGTTTTGAGTAGACCCAAAAAACCAAACCCAGAGTATGTTTCCACCCAAATTCCAGTTACGAAGTAAAGCAATTAGATCAAATTTCTGCAATCGTTCGAATTTTGCTCTCTTTTTCACCCACACTATTTCGTGTGATGAAGAAAGGAAAGAACAACAACACCTTGAAGAAAGCATTACTAACAGGTCTTATTGGACCAGAAGAATCCACAAGCTTTGTGCAATCGATCGCAATGTCGATGAAGCAATCACCCTTGTTGACAGGCTTTGCATCCATGGATACCACCTCGATTCGCTCAACCTCAGCAGCATAATCCACGCTCTCTGTGATTCCAACAGGTTTGCTGAAGCTCACCGTCGTTTTCTCTCATCTCTTTCTTGCTCTTCAGGTAATGGTTTTATCATACCAGATGAACGGACGTGTAACGTGATCATTGCAAGGTTATTGGATTGGGGGAAAAATCCCCATGTCACATTGCGTCTTGTCCATCGAATTATCGCTGTGAAACCTCATTTTGTCCCATCGTTGATGAATTTCAACCGTTTGATCAATCAGCTTTGTTCGTTTTCATACGTTCATTCAGCACATATATTGTTCTTTCATATGAAGAGTTTAGGCCATCTTCCTAACGAGGTTTCCTACACTACTTTGATCAATGGCTATTCCAGAATTGGGGAACTGAGTTTTGCACATAAGCTGCTCGATGAAATGTCTGAATCTGGGGTAATGCCTAATTCACTAACATACAGTGTCTTAATCCGTGGAGCTCTTCATGTAAGGAATATCGAACTCTACACCTCATTGCTTCAAAAACTATGGACAACAATGGCTAATGAAAATCACGATCACATTGTCAATCATGCTGCTTTTTCGAATCTAATTCATGCTTTATGTCAACAAGGAATGTTCAAATCAGTTTTTGAAATCGCTGAACAGATGCCTCAAGAGAACAACGTGAACAATGCTTTTGCTTATGCTCAAATGATAGACTCACTTTGTCTCCATGGAAGACATCATGGTGCTTCAAGAATAGTTTACATGATGATGAAACGAAATTATATCCCAAGCTTAGTTTCCTACAACTCAATCATCCATGGACTTACCAAAAATGGTGGATACCTTAGAGCATATCAATTATTAGAACAAGGAATCGAATTTAACTACACACCATCTGAAAACACTTACAAGATTCTCATACAATGTCTTTGTTTACAAGAACACAATCTTATAAAAGCAAAGAAGCTTCTTGACATTATGTTAAACAAAAAAGGGGTAGACAAGGTTAGAATTTACAATATTTACATACAATCTTTATGTCAAATGAATAAAGAATCTTCAACCGAGCTTCTAAACACCCTTCTCATCATGCTCGAGACAAAATGTCACCCTGACATAGTTACTCTCAACACAATTATCAATGGATTTTGTAAAATGGGAAAACTTGAAGATGCAATGAAGGTTTTAGAAGATATGTTAATGGGAAAGTTTAACTTTTGCACTCCCGATAGTGTGACATTTACTACAATTATAAGTGGTTTATTAACATTTGGAAGGACAAAAGACGCTTTTAACATGTTATATAAAGTTATGCCCGAAAAGGGTTTTCACCCGAGTGTCATAACATATAATGTTGTTCTTCGTGGTTTGTTTAACCTCGGTCTTGTGAAAGAATCCATGGATGTGTTTAACTCGATGCGCTTTGGTGGTGTTGTTGCTAACAGTAAAAAGGTGATATCAGATTCTGACATTGACATTGACACTGATAGTGACAGACTGATTGATGGTAGTAAAAAGGTGATGTCTAGGTTTGAACCTGATTCTGATATTCTTACTGTTAGGACAAACATGTGGGGTCCAGTTGCTGATAGTACTACACATGCAATAATGATTGATGGATTATGCAAATGTGATTGTGTAGATGAAGCAAAGGTGTTTTGGGATGATGTAATTTGGCCATCGGGGGTTCATGATAATTTTGTGTATTCGGCTATGATTAAAGGGCTTTGTGGGTCCGGGAAGTTTAATGAAGCTTGTGATTTTGTATATGAATTGGTGGATTGTGGGGTTAGGACGAATGTTGTGAATTATAATATTTTGATTGAAGGTGGTTGTAAGTTGGGTTTAAAAAAGGAAGTGTATCAGATTTTGGGGGAAATGAGGAAGAATGGAGTGGAACCGGATTCGGTTACATGGAGGATAATTGATAAATTACATAAGCAAAAGAAAGAGTGGGGTTCCGAAGACAAAATCAATGTATAACAAATAGGTATCGTTTCTTTAAAATGTCAAGTAATTGATAAAATAAGGTTATATAAGTAATTTAGTTGCCTTTTGGTAATTAGTTTTGTTGCAAACTAACCGATAGTTGTAAAACTAACTGTTAACTGAAAAGTTGGCTTATAGTTTATAAACTAGCCAATAAAAAATGATGTTTTGTAAAAAACTAACCGAAATATATATAATAACAAGGACATTTACAAGAATATGTTTTTATAGTTAATTAAGGTTATATTTGGGAAAAAAAAAAACTTTCAAAAACTAGTTTAAGTACTTTTTTGCTTTCTAAATATGACAACTTAAAAAAAATTGAAAAATAAGTTATCTTATCTTGCCAAACACAATCTAAATAGATAATTTAGCTACCCCTTTGATAATTACTTACACAAAATATAGTTATACAAGTAATTTGTGAGTTGCTATTTTCCGAAAATCAGCTGTTATATCATCATTTCTTATAACATCCTAAAACTTTGGTATTTTGTATTAACAAATATTCTTTTGGGAAATAAGTACTGTTCATTAAAACTTGTAGGTTTTTTTTGTCAAAAAATCAAAGCAAGAAAGTAACTTTCCTACGAGTACTACACACAATGGGAAGATTGAACTTAACTACGACTTGTGTATTCAATCTTGTGAAGTAATTGTAACAATCGATGAAAGAACATGAAATAATTATGTTTCAGTAGAAGTACAAAAAGTGGTTGGATTTTGCGAATTAAACAAAGATTAAATAGTAGTCCTCGATCAAACTCAAATCCGAACCGACATACAACTTTCAATGCATAACATACAACTCAACAAAGCATCATTACCTTCCGATTACAAACAAATAACAGAATCCACCACCACCACCACCTTTATGTGTTTGATTTCTCTTGAATTAATTAAAAAAAAAAAAAAAAAACAGAATCACATTCAAACAATACTCGGTGGGTCCCCTTCCCAATTACAAACCGCCCTTGCCCACCGCGTCCTAACACAATCCACCAACGGAGCATGCTGAGTCCGCTCCGGTTTCTCCACCTCCACCACCTCATCACCACCACCGCTACCGCCACTCCCGCCCGCCATAAACTCCTCCGGCGTCCACCGTGGTGGGACCGAAACCCTCAACTTAGTCAACCTTGGCCGTTGCACGCCCACCTCACTCCCGAAAACAGCTTTTGCAATCCCATTAAAATGCCACAAGTAAAAGACCTTTTTACCCATCAACCCTGTGGAATCCTTCAACCCACCAAACCCTTTATCCAAATCCAAAAGCACTTGCCAAAACTCACTCCAAACAATAAACCCCGAAGAACACAACGCCTCCATTTTTTCCGGCGGGAGATTCACGTTTGTTTCCCGGAGGACTTGCCGGAATCCGTCGACGGAGATGAATCCACCGCCGCCCGATTGGTCTTGGGAGTCGAAGGCTCGCCGGATTGTCGTTTCGCGGTTTTCAAATTCGTTTTCGGCCTGGACCTGTGGGTCCAGGGCGAATAACACGGTGTAGTGGGATTCACTTCCCACTACCCAGATCGGCCATTTTGGGGATTTTAAGGATTGGCCGACTTTGCAAAAATTGAGGGATTCTAGTAATGTCAGGAATCCGACTTCTACGGGAGTCAAGATTCCTTTGACAAACATTCCGCCGCCTAAATCCATTTTTCCATCGAATACGTTGGCAACCGCCATTCCCGAGAGTAGGAGGTTAACAATTTCCTGAAGGGAAGACATAAAGGGAAATTGTCAGAAAAGTCCTAATATTTTCGGAAAAGTTTCACTTTAGTACCAAATTTTTTTTTTTGACATAAAAGTCCCGATTATTTTATTTTGGCTCAAATTAACGAAAAAGTCTTTTTTTTCTTTTAACAGGAAATGACATGTTATCGTGTAAGATTAAATAATCGGGACTTTTCTGTACAAAAAAATGGGACTAAAGTGAAACTTTTCCGAAAACATTGGGACTTTTCTGACAATTTCCCAAGACATAAAATATTGATTTGTTAAGGATGTGTAGATGTTTTTTAATTTTTTACTATGTTGTAATTATACATGAGAAATGTTGTTTGCATAAAAAATGGTAACTATTGTATAAATTGGTAGAATATGAAACATTGTTTGCATGGATTGGTAAAAAAGTGAAATATTTATCGCATAAATGGGTAAAAAGTGAAATACTGCGACAAAAATTGGTAAAAAAGCAAAATGTTAATTGCATAAATTGGTAAAAAAGTGAAATGTTGATTGCATAAATGAGTAAAAAAGTGAAATACTGCGACAAAAATTGGTAATAAAGCAAAATGTTATTTGCATAAATTGGTTAAAAAGTGAAATGTTGTTGCATAAATTGGTAAAATGAAGTGAAATATCGTTGTATAGATTGATATGAAAAGGTGAAATGTTGTATAAATTGGTAAAGAAGTGAAATATTGTTTGCAAAACTTGGTAAAAAAATTAGAACATTATTGAATAAATAAAAAAAAATGAAAACTTGTTGCATAGACAAGCATTTATGTAATAAAAAGTGGTTGCATATTTCAATTAAAAAAAAACTTTGTTGCATAAACTGGAAAAAATGTAAAATTTTGTTGCATAAATACATATTTAACCCTATAAATAATTATTATTACAATACTAAGGAAAAAAAATTGGTATGTGAATAATACCTGTGATGCATGTCCAAATGGAGCTGTAACTAAAGGTTGGCTAGGGTCATCTCTGTCAGATTGAACTGTTTCCTGAAAAATAAATTAGAGATTAATAAAATATTAAACATAATAAAAGCTCATTAAACTAAGAAAAAATATACTTTCTAGTTATTTTAGAAAATAGAATTGCAATTTAACTAATATCATCATATCTAAAAATTGAATAGAAAAAAGAAAGAAGGAAACACGACTCCATTCCATTCCATCAGACAAAACAAAGAGTTTTTTTTTTGTTTATTCCAACGGAATGAACCATTCCATTCCATCCTCCAAACATTATAGAAGAGAAAAATACGAGTATTTACCAATCCCCGAGAAAGTAATGCGGAAAGTAGGAATAGGAGTGCTCCCATACGACTACGGAAGATCGGAATCATTGATTCCAGCCTCTGCATTGCACTTGCAGGAGATGTGAATGTGCTCACTGTCAAAACCTTTTGCAAATCAACACCGGATTCAAGTGAAAGACCTTCAAGTGATCTTGCAACAATCTGTTCATATCATCCGAAAATCAATATTTAAAAAGTCTATATATATAAACCAACATCAGGGAAATTACGAAAGTGACCTTACCTCATCTTTTTCCTTTTCATCTTTACCCTCAATGTTCTGGTCAAAAATTTTCAGAGATGCAATTGTTGCACTGTTATTATTTCCACATAAAAACAAGATTTCACCCATGCTCCTCACCAAGGCTCTACAAGTAAGTATAAATGTCTTTCAGAACATTTTAGTTTAAGAGTGAAAATTACCAATAACCCCTCACATTGACATCAGTACAAAGACAATAAAAGGCATTTACGTCATTTGCAAAGAAAAAAGATCACCTTGATTTTGTTTCTTCGGTTAGAGAGCCAAATATATTTGACACAGAATCTTGATTTTCCTGAAGTCTTCTTGAAATTGATTTCATTGGTGTATTTTGAACACCTTTTACCAATTCTTGTGGGAAAAATAAGAGGTATTTAAGAACAAATGCCTGCGAAATGAAAATAAAAAAATAAAAAGTTGAGATGTAGGAATTGTTGAAGTTGTCATGAATTAAATCTTTATGTGTTAAAACTGGTTTCATGTTTTGCAGTGTGATTAAAATATGTAATCATGCCTTTTAGTTTAATTTAGTTTCTGTTTTTAAGATTGAGAAAAGTTAAACTAACTACCAATAATTTTTTTTAAAGAATATATAATTTATAACGACATGAATTCAAGAAATTTACTTGTATAGCTGCTAAGACACCACATGGCCCACCTTCATGCTGAACTAATCCCATTGATGTTTCTTCATCAGGACTAAACCTACAAGCAAATTATATTCTCTAGAATAAGAAAGGAGCAAGGTTTTACATAGCATAAAGTGAAAGGCTAGATGCAATAAACAACATACTTTCATTGATTTGTTTATTATACTCTTTCAGCAAATATGTAACGTATACACACATAAAACTAAAAGTTATGCTGCTCCATTGTTATTGCTAAGGTGACGTCTGAGAGATGCCCTCCATATTCAAGTATATGGCACATTAACTCTCCTTTAACAAAAAGGGACGCAAATTTTTTATTCAAATGCATACAATTCTTTAGGATGAATTAATTTCGATGTCTTAATTGTTTTTAAAGCACTCTAGAAATTCATCATGTGTAACATTAATTTCTATGGTCACATTGAAAACTTGGAAGTCACGCGTGAACACCTTCAACCGTGTAACACTAAATTCTTTGTCTACATAAGGCTGGCTCCAAGTTAATTAAGATACATCTAATTGTCATTTCTTACATGCTTCTTGGAGTAGCAATGAACTCAAAGAAGAGTCTCATTCTAAGAATTCTTCAATCTCCCTAATTTTTAATGTCTCAAAATGAAAGCTTTATCTCTAGATTGATCTTAATTCTAAGCTGATAAAAGTTTTGATTTAATTCTCAACTGATATATAGGCATTAAGCATGGGTTTTATACTTTTATATGTCCGATTAGATTATACAAACTAAGGTTACAAAAATAATTACTAACTAAACTATGCATTACATAAACTGCGAGATCGATAGGAAAACAGTAAATATTCAATTGCATTATATAACCAATTGCTATAATACCTGATTCCCTGATTGCTCCACTGCGCAAGTATTCCCTTTGAAACTTCATTTCCGAACACCATTGAGAATAGCTGTTGTGCTTCATCCGATGATAACTCTTTCCCCAAAAACTTGTCTTCCTTCACTATCGCCACAGTTTTATCCACTTTTGACGATGAAGCCTCCGAGGAAGAAGGAACATCCTTAGGCGCACTAGTAATAGTAGCAGTCGTGGGCATAGCTGCCGATGCCGCCATCATACGCTTTTCAGCTGCTGCCGCCATCAACTCCCTCTGCAACCTCCGATTCTTCAAATCCGGCGACTCTTCCAAAGGAGTCTCAGCGCTGTCGTCCCTCGCTTTGCTCCTCTTCGGCTCTGGCGGTTCATGTTGCATGCTCATCCGTAACGCCTTTTGCAAATCATCCTCCTCGTGATCCTCCATTGGAATCGAATCAAATCAAATCAAATCTTTCCTTATCTCTATGAGACCAGATCCCTCAGCTAAATAAAACCTTCACCCAAATTAGGGTTTCCCAAATCGAATATCCAACAAATTATTATGTATGTATATATACACAAAAAGCAAATCAAAATCAATCAAAAAAATTATACAAACATCTACACACAAGATTTAGCTAAAAAAGCCCTAACATCTTGACTTGAAAGCTTACAGTCTCTGTGAGAGTCCTGCGACTGTATATATAGAAAGGGGCAAAATTGAATCCGTTATTGGGGGTTTAATTTAAACCTAATTTATATCCAACGAACATAATTTGGCGTCTGTTGAGTGTTGACCCATGGGCCAACGACGTCGTATTTACGTCACTCGGGGGGAATGACGGTTGCGTCCTCAGGATGAATTGAGGCGGCTTTCAGATGCGAAGGGTGTTCTGGTCATTAAATAAGTATAAATTAAATATTATTATTTTTCAGGCGATAATATACTTGGCTTGTATGAAGAGTTGCGAAATCTGTTGGGTTTTTGTGTAGTAAAGTGATTGTGACAGGGTGTTCATGTATGTCTGTATTACATAACTAAATTATATGTCCAGAGATATTCACTATTTCACTACAATGCGATGTTTTGCAAGAGATAATACATAATTATTACACTTTCGGTAAAATCAGATAATAATCATCGGTCTGAATTCCTAAAATCTTCTGGTGAAGAAAAAGTTTGAAAACATTGTTCAAATAAAGAACAAGGTCATAAAAATGCATATGAAAAACAAGTCGAAAATCTTCACGTATCTGTTTATTTTGTAAGTTTTTTAATATATGTTGCATTTTGTCTACTAAGTGATATATTGTTCCTCGTTTGCTATGAAAAAAAATAGTTGTTAGGGTTTGGAGGAAAAGCATCGAGAGACATCGTTGATTGTTTGAAGGATTATGTGATCAATTTTCAAATATAATATTTCTATATCTGGATATCATGAAATCAAAATTATGAGGATAATTATTGAACAATTTATTATCATGAAAGCGAGACTAAGGATTTGTAGAATTCGAATTATTCTGATTACCAAAGATAAATCCATTCAAAATCAAATGTTGATTCTTTCTCATAAATGAATTGATGACAATTTAAGGAAAATATCATGAAATATAATGCAATAAAGGAGGTTGCCCCTAGGACCCTGCAACGAGCTCCCTCGATCCTTATCATGTGGTCAAACTAAGATCAAACTCATTTTACACAAATGTGCATTCCACATTTTCTAACTTGTACATACAATCAAGAAATTAAACTTTAGTGATAATGTATAAATTGCGTTATACTAAAATGACCAAGTCACACTATATCCTCAACAATAGTTTCGAACAACTTATGGTGAAGAACAAGTTCGAAATCTTATTCCAAAGTAAATGTTCGTAAAATATTGTTCGCACTCAAATCTTCAATAATTTTTCGCGGTTCTTGCATAAGGCATGTTTCTTGAGATAAAAACAAATTTGACTGATGTAGCTTGAATTGACTTTGATCACTTGAGAGATTTTGTTTTAATTAATTTTGACCAATATCTATATAAAAAATCTTATATAAATTCGGGACAAAACTGCAAAAAAAAAGGTCCATGTGGTATGTATTTTTTTCAAGGTTTAGTACAAACCTCGACTTTTTTGGCTTCGTGGTCATTTTGAGCTAATTTCGTTGTGGATTTGATCACTCAGTAAACTGAAATGACTGTAATACCATTGGGGTTTTTCTCATTTTTAAAAATCTAATACTTATTTATTTATTTAAACAATTAAAATTTAAGAGGGCTCTCTCTCTCTCTCTCTCTCTCTCTCTCTCTCACACACACACACATACACACCTTTTAACCTATAAAATAAGATGAAAAAAAACCTAGATTGCAATGAAATAATAGTTTGACAAATGGGCTCCTTATTAACTTTTAATCAAGCTTCGTCTTTCATTATCCACAAAATATATTCATCTATAATCCATCTTCACAAAATATATTCATCTATAATCCATCTTCTTGTGTAAACAGTGCATATCTTCATATGTCCATCATTTTTCTTCACAAAAAAATCTACTATTCTTTATAGGTTCATCAGCTCAAATCCCAGAAATTCATCATCATCTTCTTCGAAACCCATTTCAATTATCTCTATGTAAAACAAAATCTGGTTCCATCATCGAATCCCAGAATAATCAGATCCAACAGAGATATGTTCTTCCATCTTTACTTATGTTTAAAAATTAAATCATCACACCTATAAATAAGATTACTACCCAGATGTATTTTCTCGGAAACAAGTCTTATCAGAAGGAGTAAACACAAACTTCCGACCATTAAGCATTGTTTTCTTCCTCAGAATCGGACGTGAAAACCATGAAATCTGACCTTCAAAATCCAAAAAAATCCACATTCAAAGATATAAATGTTCATCATATTAAATTAGACCTTGAAACCCATGAAATCGGACCTTGACACCCCTGAGATTAGAACTTGAAAACCCTAAAATTGGAATATATGAAATCGAACCGGTAGTCTTATATTCATCATATGGGAATGTGTGTGCAAAGGAAGACGTAGAGGCTGAGGAGTTAGGTTATGTTCTCCGACAACAATTTATTGATTAGTTTTCACCGAAAAAAAAGAAAATGGCAAAGGGAGTGGGTTTGGTGTGACGATGGTATGGAGAATAGGGGACAGGCTAAAGACGGAGAAAATGAATGGGAGGTGATAATCGATGGTAGTTGTGGTGTTGCCAGGATAAATGGATGTGTAGAGGAATGGAGATGACGAGGGGTGAGGGTTGGAACCAAATCCGAGAGAGAGAGAGAGAGAGAGAGAGAGAGAGAGAGAGGTGGGCCCTCTTATTTTTTTGTTTAAATAAATAAGTATTAGATTTAAAAAATTAAATAAAAATAGAAAATAAATACGCTAAGAATATTAAAGTCATTTAAGGACAAAACTGCTAGATTAGTCCATGTGGTATTCAAAAAACTTTGGATGGGGTCTAAAAACTTTCTCAATTGCATGAAATGTCCAAAATCAATGTTTTCCTTGTTTTTAGTCCCTGGTAAACTTCAAATGACATTTTTACCCTTTTAATTTCCTTTCTTCTTTTTTGTTTTTATTTTAATGCTTTGTTAATATAAAAAAATAATGATAAAGAAAAGAAAAAGAAAAAAGGCCCACCCTACCCTAATGATCTCTCCCTCTCTCACATACTTGTCTCTCTCTCACTTCTCTCTCTCTATCTCTCTCTATCTCTCTCTCTCTCTCTATCCCCCCATCGTATACCCGCATTCTTTTTCTTTTCACCCAAAAACACTTCATCTTCTTCATCTATTTTTTCTTAATCAAAATTCCATATCCACACATCGATTCCAGACACATACAAGCACTCATGAACATATATATCAAAATACACTGACATAAGTCACTGAAATCGAACTATACAAGTTCGATCTATGGGAGCTTCCAAGTGACTACAAATGTAACAGCAAGCAATGTTAGGGTCACTAGAAGATGGCATTTTCTGGAAACCATATCAGTTACCGAGCATAAATTGATACTCTTAGATCAACAATTTTGGAAATGTAACGCCCTAAATCAGGTATGACTTGAAAACCATCAATGATTCTCAAGTTTGGTACAAATGGTCCCTTGGAGTACATCGGGCGTACTTATGAGTACGCTTAGCGTAGTCCGCATAAGTGATCGCGGGGGCATGTCACGTACGCGGGGCGTACGTAAGGGTACGCTGGGCGTACACAACTGAAGGCCAAAACCCTAAATCCGAACTTGACCCCTATTTAAACACCTTTTAACCCCTTGGACCAAACCCTATCAGCCTCTTTAGCCCCATTTCGTCTACTTTCACCTGAGTTAGTGTGAGAGTGAGAGTTTGAGCTTAAGAAGAAGGTTTTGGTGGCCATTTTGGAGTTCTTTCAAGAAGGAGAGTTTCTAGGCAAGCTTGGGACGGTTTGATGCTTCAAGAATCTGCATTGTGGTCATCTTGCAAGGCTTCTGGAGGTAAAAATCTTGCATCTTTCCATCTAAATCCTTAGATCTAGTTACGGTTTCTAGTTTGGTCCCTTTTGGATAATTTTGGACCTCCTTTGTGAGTTAAGCAACTCCAGGAGATGAGAAAGACAGATGTGAGGTCCTTTGGTCCCTTAGTATCATAAAAATGGAAGCTTGATGGGAGATGTGGCCTCATGCATGGTTTAAAGACCTTGGAAAGGTCTTAATGGAGTAGTTGGGTGTGTATGAGACATGCAAAGGCATAAAGTTGCCAACTTTATGACTTAGGACATCTTTACAGACTTAGATCTGGCTTTTGGACGTAAAGGATACGAGTATTAAGCACTTAATGGGGAAGGTGCTCAAACTGGGGGTACGTTGGGCGTAACCCAGTGTACGTGGGGCGTAGTTCCATGTCCCAGTACGATGTGCGTACCAGGATGGTACGCCGAGCGAACGCAATGCAGATGGGCCGAATCTATTTTGGGCCCTTAGGCTATTTGGACCTCATTTGATTTTTGGGCCTGGTGTAATTTGGGAATTATGAGTCATATAATTGTTGCGGGCCATGGAATTATTGTTGGGCCTTTATTGGGCCAAGAAGCCCATTAAGGATTTTGGACTTGGACCTTGGGCTCATTAGCAAAGGATGGATATTTGGGTCGTTACAGGAAAGTTGGTTTAGGGGGTTTAAGAATCATTTGTTTAGTGGGTGTGGGTGGTATAAAGGGATGCAAAATGGAGCTTGGTGGAGGAGGGAGGATCGAGTCTTTTGCTTCGGTTGGATCATTTTTTAGCATCAACAAAAGGGAGCACAAAAATGCATTTCATTGAGAATCATTTGCGATTCATTTGTTGTGTGTATGTATGTGTTTTGAAACATTACAAATCTATATTCTTCAAATGATCGGAGCAAACAAAGACACAATCTCCATTTTTAGTTTATCATTTCAAATCAGATATCAAAAAATCAGTATGTTCATTGATGTTCTTCATCAAAAAATATATTATTCTTCAAATATACATCAGCTTGAATCCCAAAAATTCACCATCATCTTCTTCAAAAACCAGTTCAGTTATCTCCATGGAAAACAAAACATGGTTCCATCATCAAAACCCAGTTCGATTAAAAGATATGTGTGTTCATCATATGTGTGTTTATCGTCTGGACTCTAGGCTTACAACTTTCTCTGAAATCATACCTTGAAACCCCTGAAATCGAACCTTGAAAACCCAAAAACCGTGTCTTGAAATCCCTTGTTGTTCTGACCTTGAAACCTTGTAACCACTACCATCGTTCATCAAAATATGTGAAATGGAACATGTGATCTTACCTTCATCAGTTAAGAATGTTAGTATAGGGGAAGATGTAACACCGTAAATTTTCAAAATAATTTTTCGTTTTCAAAATCACATAATGTATCACACCATACTTTCAAATCCATAATCAAAATTGTTTTCAAAACAAATCCCAAGATCTCTACACAAAATAAACTCCATCGATGAGTGTGTACGTGTCAAGCCGTCGCCTTCCCACGGTCCTCGCTGGTACCTGAGACATCAAACACAACAACTGTAAGCATAAATGCTTAGTGAGTTCCCAAAATACCACATACCACAAATACGTCACTCAAGGCTAAAACCGACCCTCTGGTCTAGATGTCTCGGCGGGACCCTCCAGTCCCGCAGCTCGTCGGACCCTCCGGTCCAGTCACAGCTCATTGGGCCCTCTGGCCCGGTCAAAATAACCATACAGCATACAAATAACACATAGCACAAAATCTCTAAGACAACACATAATCTCATAGCACATATGACCCTTCGGTCAACTCGAAATACCACTCAAGGTAATGTATAGTGAGAGACTCACCTCGCGTGTCTCGGTAACTCGTAAATCTCGTAATCACTAGTGCTCGATCTCCCGAGCTATCGTCCTCCTACAACACAAGCGTATTTCTACTTAATACTACTCGACTCTGGCTGACTAATACCACGAAGTCAAACCAGTCAACACTAGTCAACGGTCAACGGTCAACCCGACTCGCCGAGACTGGCGTGGACTCGCCAAGTTCCTATGGGAACCCGATCCCTCTAAATCTCTTCCGACTCACCGAGTCACTCACCCGACTCGGTTACTCAACCCCTGGTTCATAATCGTTGAACAACCCGCACCAACTCGCCGAGTCTGGGGAATGGACTCTGCGAGTGCATTCCATGCACAACCCCAAACGACCTTCTAAGGTCAGATCCGCTTCACTAACTCATAGATCCAGTCTCCTTAAGCTTATTGACCACGTAAAGTCCAAGTCTTGATGCTCATCAAGCATTGAATAGCTCATGAATGGTGTTTTAGCCTCAAATACATTGATCCCAAGCCAAAACCTCCATGGATGCATATAAAGCTTTGGTAAAGAGGTGCTCTGGACCTCTATGGGTCCAGATCCAGGACCTTAACTCGCTAAGGGACCATGAGGACACTAGATCTAGCCACAAATGGGTTCAAAAGCCCTAAATCTACATGAACATCACAATAACAGAGAATGATTCGAGATTGTACCTCAGTTGTGATGTTCTGGACCTCAAATCTTCAAGAATCCACCCCTCTCTTGCTTCCTCTTGGCTAGATCTCCTATTTCCTTGCTAGACAACAACTCCAAGATCAATAATGGCCCCTTCCCTCACTTGAATCACTCAATCGCTCTAGGGTTTTACTCTGGGGGCTGATGAGTGCAAATGACGGCCATAAGGCCCTTTAAATATGCCTTAAACCCGAGAAATTAGGGTTTCATTAAACAGCGTGGACTCGCCGAGTCCGGACGCGAACCCGCGTCCAAATCCGCGATCATACTCGGCGAGTCTAGGCTCCAACTCGCCGAGTCTCCTCACAAATCACCAAAATAAATAAATGAATAATACCTGGGAATCCGGGCTGTTACAATTCTCCCCCACTAGAACTAGACTTCGCCCTCGAAGTCTCGCTCTGCAAATAACTCCGGATACTACTCATGCATCTCACGCTCCGGTTCCCAAGTCATCTCGGACCCCCTCCGATGTTGCCACTGAACCAAAACCAAGGGTACCTCCTTGTTCCGCAGAACCTTGATCTTTCGATCCACAATCGTAACTGGTCTCTCCGCGTAGTTCAGGCTCACATCCACTTGAATGTCCTCTAACGGCACTACCGCCGAGTCGTCGGCTATACACTTCCTCAATTGAGACACGTGGAAGGTATTATGAATCCGCTCCAATTCCGTGGGTAGCTCCAAGCGATATGCTACCCTGCCCACCCTCGCGATCACTCGAAACGACGCAATATATCGGGGCCCTAGCTTGCCCATCTTCCTGAATCAGATCACTCCCTTCCAAGGAGATACCTTCAGGAGAACATAATCACCGACCTGGAACTCGAGCTCGGTTCGACGTCTATCTGCATAACTCTTCTGGCGACTCTGAGCGGTCAACAACCTCTGCCTGACCTGTTGGATCTGCTCTGTCGTCTGAAGCACTATCTCTGTACTACCCATCACGCGTTGCCCCACCTCACCCCAACAAATAGGGGTACGACACCTCCTCCCATACAACAGCTCAAAGGGTGGCATACCGATGCTCGAATGATGGCTGTTGTTGTAGGAAAACTCCGCCAAGGGCAAATACGCGTCCCAGCTCCCGCCAAAGTCCAACACACACGCTCGGAGCATGTCCTCGAGCGTCTGAATCGTCCGCTCACTCTGCCCATCAGTTTGTGGGTGGTATGCGGTACTAAAATGCAACCTTGTACCCAACTCCTCGTGAAATTTCTTCCAGAATCTGGAAGTGAAATGCACATCTCGGTCTGACACGATCGAGATGGGTACGCCATGCCGCGATACCACCTCCCTCACGTATAGCTCTGCCAACGTCTCCGCAGAAGAACTCTCACTAATAGCGAGAAAGTGGGCGCTCTTCGTCAATCGGTCCACTATCACCCAAATCGCATCGACACCCCTTGCCGTTCTCGGCAATTTGGTGATGAAATCCATGGATATCTGCTCCCACTTCCACTCCGGAATCTCAAGTGGTTGCAACTTACCATGCGGTTTCTGGTGCTCGGCCTTAACCCTACGACAGGTTAGGCATCTCTCAACGAACCACGCCACATGCAGGGCCACCAATACTCCCTCTTCAGATCCAGATACATCTTAGTGGCCCCAGGATGGATCGAAAACTTCGATCTGTGCGCCTCTTCCATCAAGATAGTACGCGTCCCGCCCACAAACGGTACCCAAATCTGACCCTGGAAGGTCATAAGCCCACGACTATCGGTAACAAACTCTGACACCTGCCCGATAACTCGCTCTCTCTTATGGTTCTCCGGTCTCACCGCCTCGGCCTGGGCCCCTCTGATGGTATCCAATACCAGAGTCATCACCGTCAACCTCATACAGATATCTCGCATCGGGGCACCCTCTGCCCTACGACTCAGGGCGTCGGCTACCACATTATCCTTTCCCAGGTGGTACAGGATCTCGCAATCATAATCCTTTACCACATCCAGCCATCTCCTCTGCCGCATGTTCAAGTTGGGCTGATCCATCAAGTACTTCAAGCTCTTGTGGTCCGTGTATATCGTACACCGAACCCCATATAGATAGTGACGCCAGATCTTGAGGGCGAACACCACAGCCCCTAATTCCAGATCGTGGGTGGGATATCTCGTCTCATGAGGCTTTAACTGCCTCGATGCATACACAATCACATGCCCTCTCTGCATCAACACCGCTCCCATCCCCGATATCGATGCGTCACAGTACACCACGAAATCCTCCATCCCTTCCGATAGTGCGAGTACAGGAGCTTCGCACAATCTCTGGCGAAGGGTCTCAAATGAGGTCTGCTGCTCTGGACCCCATGAGAAAGCAACACCCTTCCGGGTCAACTTGGTAAGTGGCACGACGATCTGGGAGAAATCTCTGATAAATCTCCGATAGTAGCCTGCCAGCCCTAAGAAGCTCCTGATCTCCATAGGTGACCTCGGCACCTCCCAACTCATCACAGCCTCAATCTTGGCCGGGTCAACCAAAATCCCATTCTGGTTAACGAGATGCCCTAAGAACTGGACCTCCCGTAACCAAAAATTGCACTTGGAGAATTTGGCGAAAAGCGTCTCCGCTCTCAGAACTCCGAGGAGCTCCCTCAAATGTTCCTCATGTTGCTCTCTGGTCCTCGAATACACCAGGATGTCATCAATGAATACAATGACTGAACGATCCAACATCGGCCTACACACTCTGTTCATGAGATCCATGAATGCCGCTGGTGCATTGGTGAGCCCGAATGGCATCACCACGAACTCGTAATGCCCGTAACGAGTCCTAAACGCCGTCTTCGGGATATCCTCATCTCGAACTCTCATCTGATGATACCCCGACCTCAGGTCTATCTTGGAGAACCAAGACGCCCCCTGTAACTGATCGAATAGATCGTCGATCCTCGGTAATGGGTAACGATTCTTGACCGTCAACTTGTTCAACTCCCGGTAATCAATGCACATCCGGTGTGAACCAACCTTTTTCTTGACAAAAAGGATCGGCGCTCCCCAGGGAGAGCTACTGGGATGGATGAACCCTTTCCCCAATAGCTCTTGCAGCTGTGAGGATAACTCCTGCATCTCTGGCGGCGCTAGGCGATATGGCGCCTTAGCGATAGGCGCAGCCCCGAGAATCAAATCGATACGAAACTCCACCTGCCTCTCGGGAGGCACACCCGACAACTCCTCGGGGAACACATCCGGGAACTCACGCACTATCGACACATCATCCACTGAACTTGGCCTCCCAACGGCCTCTCACATATCTGTCACATAGGCTACGAACCCCTTGCAGCCCTGCTGCAAACTCCGCCTCGCTCTGGCAGCCGAACAGAATACTGAACCACCACGAGTCCCCTCGCTATAAACTGTCAGCACTCCCCCACTAGGATCTCGGATCGTCACCAATTGACGCTCGCAATCTATGACAGCCCCGAAACGGCTCAACCAATCCATGCCTACTATAACACAAACATCCCTCATGGCAATCGGTACCAAATCAATCGGGAACTCCACCCCGAAGATCTCTAGTACGCACCCACGTATCACCTCGGTAGTACACACCCCACGCTCATTGGCTATGGAAACCTGCAGAGGTCGACTCAACGCCTCTCTCAGAATACTAATGTGCCGACTAAAAGTCACAGATACGAATGATCGACTCGCACCCGAGTCGAATAACACTAATGCAGGTACAGAACTCACAAGAAAAGTACCTACGCATAACATATAGCAATTACCATAGCATAAACTCAACATAAAATAGATAAAGAATACATACCTGCCACGACGTCAGGCGCTGTGCGGACCTCCTCCGCAGTCAACTGGAAGGCTCTTCCACTAGCCTTCGGTGCTTCGGCCTTTACTGGCCGGGTCTCAGTAGCTCGAATCGCAGGTGCAGATCCCTGCGCTGACCTCTGAAGCTGGGGGCACTCGGCCTTCCGATGGCCGGTCTGGTTGCAATGAAAGCAAACCGAGAACCCCTTAGGACAATCCCTCGCAAAATGTCCTTCCTTCCCACACTTGTAGCATACCCCGGTCTTGCATGACCCATCATGACTCTTGTCGCACTTCCCACAAGTACAGCCCCTCGAACTACTCGTCCTTGAATCAGCGGGCTTTGCCCGCTTGGCGGCCGGCTGCGACTGCACTGGTCGCCAATCACCCCTCTGAGACTCGGTCTCCTCCCTCGCCTGTGTCTCAAGCTCAATCTCCCTCTTCCGAGCATTTTCCTGGAGCTTGGCAAATGTCTGGTAAGTCGAGTTCGCCACGAACTCATGGATGTCCCTCCTCAGTATACTCAGATAATGGCTCATGCGAGCCTGCTCAGTGGTCACCAGTTCCGGGCAAAACAACGCCCGCTCATGAAACATCCTTGTAATCACTGTCACCGACTCAGTCCCCTGCTTAAGGGTCAGAAACTCCTGGGCTAAACGTTCCCTCTCCACCTGGGGAACATACTCATCACGAAACATCGCAGTAAACCTCTCCCAGGTCACTGCAGTCATCTCAGCTGTCGAATAGCTCGCGGTTGCAAACTTCCACCAGTCCTTCGCCCCCAAGCGAAGCTGGTTGAGTGCAAACCGCACCCTCAAGTGCTCCGGACACGAGCACGTATAGAAACACCCCTCTATGTCTGAGATCCACCTCATAGCGGCGATCGGATCCTGTGTACCATCGAACTCTGGTGGTTTCGTGTTGCTGAACTCTCGGTACAACAACGAATCACCACCCTGGGGTCTCGCAGCAGCAATCGCTGCGGTGGCTGCAACAACATCAGCATCAGTCAAAGCAGCGTAACGCTCGTCAAACGTCTCGATCAGTGTGGTCTTAATAGACCCAAACATCTCCGGAATCTTGGCTCTGATGGCAGCAGCCACCTCCTCATGGATGATCCGACGGATCTCCTCATCACTCACCCCAGTGCTCCCGGTGGTCTGGCGTGTCCCGACCATGATCAACCTCTGAAATACAACATAAGGAAATATCAGGGAAACTCTCGAGTATACTCACACTCGATAACTCAATCATCCTCAACTTCTGGTACCCCAAGGATTCTTACTTGGACTGCGCACCAATCCGGTGTCTTCAATAGTACGGGCCCAATACTATCGTCCACACCGAATCGATATATAACCCAATTCCTCCTCCTAGGATCCCAAATTGCAATTACTCTACTCTCGCTATGCACTGGCTACCTTCAATAGCCCTCTCCTGAGCTCCTCACTACTACCTACTCACTCTCAAAGTATCTCATAGCAGCAGCGATCTCCTAAGCTAAGGCATCACAAATCAGGCCCACTCTAGTCCTAATAGGAATACCTAGCCTCTCTAACATGCACAACATAATATCTCATAACTCATAACATATAATGTAAGGGTATTTTGGGGATTCACCGTTCGGGCACTGGCTGACCGTACACACCTTCCACTCTGCTCGTTTCCAAAACCTCTTTTTCTTTTTAGAAAATTTTAGATTTATTTGGAAATTTCTCAAATCCTCGGTTTGAGTTCAAATACGCCCGAAGGTGCATCCGAATCCCTCAAACCAAGGCTCTGATACCAACTTGTAACACCGTAAATTTTCAAAATAATTTTTCGTTTTCAAAATCACATAATGTATCACACCATAATTTCAAATCCATAATCAAAATTGTTTTCAAAACAAATCCCAAGATCTCTACACAAAATAAACTCCATCGATGAGTGTGTACGTGTCAAGCCGTCGCCTTCCCACGGTCCTCGCTGGTACCTGAGACATCAAACACAACAACTGTAAGCATAAATGCTTAGTGAGTTCCCAAAATACCACATACCACAAATACGTCACTCAAGGCTAAAACCGACCCTCTGGTCTAGATGTCTCGGCGGGACCCTCCAGTCCCGCAGCTCGTCGGACCCTCCGGTCCAGTCACAGCTCATTGGGCCCTCTGGCCCGGTCAAAATAACCATACAGCATACAAATAACACATAGCACAAAATCTCTAAGACAACACATAATCTCATAGCACATAAGACCCTCCGGTCAACTCGAAATCCCACTCAAGGTAATGTATAGTGAGAGACTCACCTCGCGTGTCTCGGTAACTCGTAAATCTCGTAATCACTAGTGCTCGATCTCCCGAGCTATCGTCCTCCTACAACACAAGCGTATTTCTACTTAATACTACTCGACTCTGGCTGACTAATACCACGAAGTCAAACCATTCAACACTAGTCAACGGTCAACCCGACTCGCCGAGTCTGGCGTGGACTCGCCGAGTTCCTACGGGAACCCGATCCCTCTAAATCTCTTCCGACTCACCGAGTCACTCACCCGACTCGGTTACTCAACCCCTGGTTCATAATCGTTGAACAACCCGCACCAACTCGCCGAGTCTGGGGAATGGACTCGGCGAGTGCATTCCATGCACAACCCCAAACGACCTTCTAAGGTCAGATCCGCTTCAGTAACTCATAGATCCAGTCTCCTTAAGCTTATTGACCACGTAAAGTCCAAGTCTTGATGCTCATCAAGCATTGAATAGCTCATGAATGGTGTTTTAGCCTCAAATACATTGATCCCAAGCCAAAACCTCCATGGATGCATATAAAGCTTTGGTAAAGAGGTGCTCTGGACCTCTATGGGTCCAGATCCAGGACCTTAACTCGCTAAGGGACCATGAGGACACTAGATCTAGCCACAAATGGGTTCAAAAGCCCTAAATCTACATGAACATCACAATAACAGAGAATGATTCGAGATTGTACCTCAGTTGTGATGTTCTGGACCTCAAATCTTCAAGAATCCACCCCTCTCTTGCTTCCTCTTGGCTAGATCTCCTCTTTCCTTGCTAGACAACAACTCCAAGATCAATAATGGCTCCTTCCCTCACTTGAGTCACTCAATCGCTCTAGGGTTTCACTCTGGGGACTGATGAGTGCAAATGACGGCCATAAGGCCCTTTAAATATGCCTCAAACCCGAGAAATTAGGGTTTCATTAAACAGCGTGGACTCGCCGAGTCCGGACGCGAACCCGCGTCCAAATCCGCGATCATACTCCGTGAGTCTAGGCTCCAACTCGCCGAGTCTCCTCACAAATCACCAAAATAAATAAATGAATAATACCTGGGAATCTGGGCTGTTACATAAGATGTGGAGGATGAGGAGACTACAAGCTCTTCATCAACAATATTTGATGACATACCTTTTATGGGGAAGAACCTGGTTTGGGAAGATGGTGAACATAACCTCTTTTCAAATTGATGTTTTTTTTTTTTTTTTTTTTTTTTTTTTTTTGCTATCTGATCGAATAAAGGTTTTTCGCAATTTAGGGAAGGCATAGTGTAACATCTGGATTTCCAGGTACATTATTTATTCATTTATTTTTTTTGGAGATTTTGGGAGGGACTCGGCGAGTTGATGCTTAGACCCGCCGAGTAGTGTCGCGATTTTCCATCCAGGTTAATGACCGGACTCGGCGAGTCGACTAGTGGACTCGACGAGTCCACGCTGTTTAATAAAACCCTAATTCCCGGGGTTTGTGACCTATTTAAAGGCCCTTATGGCCTTCATTTGCGGCTACCAGTGGATAGAGAGAAACCCTAGAGTGTGTGAACGTTTTGAAAGAGAAAGGAAGCCATTTTTGATCCTTGTGTGGGTAATTTTTCAAGAAGAAGGTGACCAAGGCAAGAGGAAACTGAAGAGGGTGCTAATCTGTGGATTTCAGAGCTTAGGGACTTCATCTTGAGGTATATATTCGATCCCTTTTCAGTTTTGGTGTAAGCTTTGAGAGTTAGGGTTTCTAGCCCCTTTTTGAGTATGATTTGTGAAGCAATTGGTCCCTTCTTGTGTTGAGGCTTCGAATCTGGATCCAAAGAGGTCCAGAGATCTTAACTTCTTGATCTTTATGGGTGACATGGAGAGTTATGAGCTTAGGGTGGCATATTGAGGCCATTTCTTCAAATACAGCCATTGGGTCTTTGCATGGGCATCAAGATCCAAACTTTACGTATTTATATTGATTAAGGAGGCCAGATCTATGAGTTAGAGGAACGGATCTGACCTCAGGAGCTCATTTGAGCTCGAGCATGGCATGAACTCGCCGAGTACCAAGAGTAGAATCGGCGAGTAGGGTTAGGGTTTCCCCATAAGTTCACTCAACGAGTACTTGCCGAGTTAAGGGAATGACTCAGTGAGTCCGAAGAAATTAGAGGACTGGAGTTCAAGGCGGAACTCGCCGAGTTCATAATGGGACTCGGCGAGTTGAGTCGGGGTGGCCCCGCGATTCATGCCAAGTGTAACCCGTCGAGCAGGGGAAAGACTCGACGTGTCATGCGGGACTAGAGGGATAGTGGACACGCGTAGACTCGCCGAGTCACCTAAGTGCACTCGGCGAGTTGGGTGAAAGTCTGACTGTTGACTTTGTTGACTTTGAGGGTTGGCCAACAATGGAGTCTTCGTGTCAAGAGAGGGTTGAGTCTAGTCTTTAGAGTTATATTTATGAGAGTATTTTACTTTATGTGATTAGGCGGAGGCTAGACCGTATTGCTACCGAGTCAGAGATTTACCGAGACATCTGAGGTGAGTCTTCTCACTATACTTACCTAGAGTGGTAACAAAGTTATGTGCTAGTATACTGCTGAGTTATGTGCCAGTGTATTTGTATGCTATTTATGTGTGTTATTGTGATATGTTATATGCATAATTCAGAGTTTCCAGAGATAGGACCAGTGGGTCCATAGAGTTAGGGCTAGAGAGCCCACAGAGAGTTGGGACTGGAGGGTCCCACTGAGACACACTGACCAGAGGGTCAGCAGAGCTATAGCCTTGAGTGGCTAATATATGTGTTAGAGTGGTATTTTGGGGAACTCACTAAGCTTTACGCTTACAATGTTATGTGTTATGTGTTTCAGGTACCAGTGATGATCGCGGGAAGGCGCCGACATGATTTGTACACACATGGGATTTTATGTATTTCGATCTTGGGAAATGTTTTTGTGAAACAAAGATATGATACAATGAGATTTTATTAATAAATGTGTTTGGAAATGTGTTTTGAAAATGTGAAAAATTGTTTTAATTTTTACGGTGTTACACATAAGATGTCAATGAGTGAAAGAGATGTATATATATATATATATATATATATATATATATATATATATATATATAGAGAGAGAGAGAGAGAGAGAGAGAGTGAGAAAGCATTAGGGTAGGGTGGACCCTTTTTTTCCTTTTCTTTATTTTTAAATTAACAAAGCAATAAAATTAAAACAAAAAAGAAGAAAGAGAATTAAAAGTGTAAAAATGTCATTTCAAGTTTACTAGAGACTAAAAACACGGAAAAAACCTTGATTTTGGACCTTCTATGCAAGTGAGAAAGCTTTTGGACACCATCCAAAGTTTTTTTTAATACCACTATAACATCTGTGATTTCAAGGTATTGCTACTTTATTTAATCTTATATTCAATTGTTCTGGGCCATGAAGTTATTTTGGGCTTAGAGGATTGGGCCACTATGTGTTTGGGCTAGCTGAGGCCATACGTTGGGCATAAGTCTGGCGTATGCGGGGTGTAGTAAGATCAACGATAACGTGGAACCATGCACATACATGCAGCGTACAAGGCGGTACGCGCATCGTACATGTGCTGACTCAAAACCCTAATTTTAGGCTTCAAGCCATCTATATATATATATATATATATATATATATATATATATATATATATATATATATATATATATGTGTGTGTGTGTGTGTGTGTGTGTGTGTCATTATGTCCTATGCCTCAGCCTCCTTAGTTCAAAAACCCTAAAATCTAACCTTCATCATCCTTGTGTGTTCTTGACCTTGTCAAGTTCAATTTTGGTAGCTTGGAGCCTTGGAAAGAAGAAGAGGAAGGTTTTGAAGGAGAGTCGGTGAAGGTTGAGATTGAATATCCGAATCATCACCACCTTTTAGCACTCATTTAAGATATAAAGCTCAGAACCTGCCTTATTAATGCTAAGATCTCTTGTGTTTGATTTTTTCGATCTTTTTGGTCCCATGGATGAAGTCTTGAGGATTAAGGCTGTTTCTTAAGCTTAGATTTGCCACTCTTGGTGCTAATTGAGTACTAAAGTCATAAAGTTTCCATCTTTGAGGTCTTGAAGCATCCATGCATGAATATTGGTCATTTTTAAGGAAGTAGGTTGTCATATTCCAAGTTTGGGTTCATTTGGGGGCAAGCAAGCCACCAAGTGGTCGACTTTACAGGTTAAGGCACTTCATTGCACTTAGATATGTGTTTGGAACCTCAAGTCTTAAGGGTTTAAGTTCTTTTTGGGTTTATGGCTTAATACGATAGTACGTTGGGCGTATAAGCTCGTACGCGCAGCGTACAAGCCATGCAGCCTGTACGCTTTGCGTACGGTTGAGTACACCACACGTACTCAGTGAATTCAGGCTTTGCATTGTTTGGGCCTCGATTTGGGTCACTTTCACGGATTGGTGGATTGGGTCGTGGTGGGCCATCTTGAATTGGACCATTGAGCTAGAGAAGCATTATTTTTGGTTTAAGGTTTCATTCTTGGACCAAGTTATGTTAGGGGTAAAATAGTCTTTTTACCCCAAGTAGGGATTTTTGGTTAATGATGTAGATCCCATTGTTAATTAGCTTTTATTTGGTAATTGATAGCTCGGGGAGCTGTAGGACCAACAATCAGGGATCATTCGTTTCATTCAGCTTTTCGAGGTGAGTTTCCTCACTGGTTTAGCGGGTCTAAGGCACCAAGGCCAACCCTTATTTGGTTATGTTTTATACTTGTTTCTGTGTGATACTTGTATGTACTTGTATATGTATATCTATTGGGTGGGGCCCGCTATATAAGTGTGGGTGGGGCCCGTATCTCATTATTATGTAAGTGTGGGAGGGGCCCACATCTCACTATTATCCGAGTGTGGGCGGGGCCCGTATCTCACTGTTATCTAAGTGTGGGCGGAGCTCATATCTCATTATTCATGATATGTATGGTATGTGGTAGTTTGGGGAACTCACTAAGCTTTGTGCTTATAGTTTTCAGTTTATGTTTCAGGTACTTCCGGTTCCAAGGGGAAGAGCTCGAGCTAACTGTATTGAACACACCATAGGGATTTTGCATCTGATATTTACTCTGATTTTGATATATTTGATACATTGACTTTGTTGAGATGTATGGATGATGTTTGAAAAAAAAAAATACTATTTTATCTATTATAAAAACGAAATTTTTGGGACCATACTTTTGGATGTTACAAGTTGGTATCAGAGCCTTGGTTTGAGGGATTCGATCACACTCCCGGGTGTGTATGAACTCAAACTAAGGACTTGGTAGAAATTTTCAAATGAAAAACATTTTTATAAAAAGAATTTTTAATAGAGAAAAAGTGTGTGGTGCATGCAATCAATCTAGCTCAAGTAAGTTATCCCAAATTACCCATACATGTTTATGATATATTTTGAATTGTGAATATGCGAATCCCATGCTAGATTAGGGCTAAGGATCTAAGAGAGATGCCTTTGTATGTCTGCTTTATAAGATTATAGATTTGCATGCTAGTACTGATCAGTTAGTAATAGGATGGCCTGATTAGCTTATGCTTTGTTTTGATTACTTGGTCCTCGAATGCTGCTTTCTTTGTGCTTTTAGAAGTTTTAGCTAGCTTCAGCTAACTGGTAAACGAATATGTTAAGTTACATATTATGGAAACTAAATAAATTTAGAAGGTTAGGTTTAGCTTTATTGCGCAACTCTTGTTAGAGTCCAACCGTTGTATTGTTAGACCTCTCATTCGAAGAATTATCTAGTTTCTGTAATATGTAATTGTATTTGTGAACTAGTTAGAGGAAGTTAGTGTGAATTCCTTCTCCATCTGATGGTAGAGAGTGGTGTGGAGTCTGCCCTAAGGAAACCTAGGATGAGATCTAGTGCTGAGAGCTTTATATGCGAGGGAGGTAGATGTTTTTTTGAGTGATCTGGTTGAGTCAAAGAAATTCTTGAAGAAAGTACAGATAGATGTGGAAGGTAGTATGGGCCCATACTACTGGAAGCAGAGGATCCGTACTCGAATCAAGGAGGGTTGCGATAAGATCAGGAAGCTTGCAGGGTTGTGATTCCTTGATATATTTCAATGTATATTTTGATGGTTTTATGGTCTATTTTCAGTGTGGTTGTATTGCGAGGAAGACCTGTTGGCAGTTCCGGTGCCGGTGAGGGTTCAGGCTCAGGTTCGGGAGTTGGGCAGCTTGATGACCTGACGAGGGAGTTCATCTTGTTTGAGATTATGCGTAGTATCCTTAAGTAGACTCCTGTAATATTTGGCACGATCAAGAAGGGTATTCCGGAGATTCTTGATGAGAGATTAAGCGCCTTTCGCAGTGAGATTATGGCTTTGGTCGGGACGCTCTCTCTAACCTTTAGTGAGTTTCAGGCATGTGGAGCGCTAGACTATCATGAGGTGAGGGACCCCATTGCGAGCAATAGGTGGTTGGCAGATGTTGCTTACGCCTTCTGTACCAGCCGTTTGTCTAGAGGGGGACAAGGTCAAACTAGCTTCCTGCCTCCTGAAGGATAGGTCATGTGGTTGGTGGGAGGAGGTAGGGCATGCTATAGGAGATGACACTGCTATTGATTCGATGACCTGGAGTGATTTATCGACTAGGTTCTGAGTTGATTTTGCACCGATGATTGAGGTGCAACAGATGGCGTGAGAGTTCTAGGATCTCCATCAGACTACTGAGTCGGTGACTGAGATCACCACTATGTTCAAGGAGAGGGCACTTCTGGTTCCGCAGTATGTGGCAGACGAGGAGATGAAGAAGGCCCGGTACCATGAGATGTTGAGGAGTGATATTAGACAGTTTGTTAGTCGATCCATCTGCAAGATGTTGGAAGACATGATAATGAGGGCTAGGGAGAGGGAGATTGATTTGGAGATGGAGAAGAAGAGGAAGCCAAATTATGTGTCCAGTGTTAAGGGTTCAGGCAAGAGGCCCAAGGTGGTGGATTCGAGAGGGAAGGGCCGGAGCCATTATGGCAAGTACGACAGGTCGTACGAGGGGACGTGCACGGTGGGTGATTCTGGCTTCTTCAAGTGCTGGCGGACTGGTCATGTTAGCAGGGATTATACTGCTACGACCACCATCACCCTGGTATCTGATCTAATTTGCTTTCAGTATAATCAGAGGGGCCACAAGAGGGCCCGATGTTTGAGTTTGGATGCATCAGGACCGGTGTTAGCACCTGCTCCTGCGACATTGAGGATTACGGAGCAACATTGAGGATTACTAATGGCCGTTAGGGCCGGGCAGATGCACATGCGGCAAAGATCACGACTTTCCAGTTGGTGGCAGAGGAGGCACATGCAGCTCCCGATGTGGTGATCTTCTCATTATCTCTTTATTTATATTGAATTGTTGCTTATGTTTATGTGTTTTATTTTTAGGATCGTTCCTTGTGAACGACATCTCTGCTTTAGTATTATTTGATTCAGGGGCTACCCGGTCATTTGTATCTCTTGCGCTTAGCAAGAGATTTGTTGGAGCTCTGGTAGAGCTGGATTGTCCGCTAGATGTTGAGATTGTTGATGATAGGTCTATTCGGGTTGCGATGGTTCATCGAGGGTGTACCCTTCGGTTATTTAGCAAGCATTATCCGGTGGATCTGGTTCCCATTCCTTTACGTGGGAACAAGGTTTTTATGGGCATGGATTGGTTGAGCCCTAATATGGTAGCGATTGACTGTGAGCAGTAGTTAGTTCAGGTTCGGACCCCAAGTGGGGGAGAGTTGGTGATTCAAGGTGAGAGACCGCAGTGCGTACTGAGTTTGTGTTCAGCAGTGAGGGCCAGACGTTATCTCCATCAGGGCTATTCAGGTTTTTTCGCCTATATCATGGATACCCAGGATAAGGGTAAGGTGACCGTGGATCATATACCGATTGTGCGGGAGTATCTGGATGTGTTCCCAATGGATTTTCCAGGGGTACCTACGGAGAGACAGGTGGAGTTCAAAATTGATTTGGTTTCAGGTGCGGCTCCGATAGCCAAAGCTCCATATCGGTTGGCTCCTCCCGAGATGCAGGAGTTTTCTACATAATTATGAAGCTGTTAGACAAGGGATTTATCAGGCCAAACAGTTCGCCTTGGGGAGCCCCGATTTTGTTTGTGAGGAAGAACGACGAGTCTCATCGTATGTGTATTGATTACCGGGAGTTGAATAAGGTGACGATGAAGAACTGTTATTCCCTTCAGATTCGGGTCTGAGCTGAGGATGTGCAGAAAACGACTTTCTGGACTCAATATGGTCATTATGAGTTTGCGGTTATGCCATTTAGGCTCACCAATGCTCCAGGCGCGTTCATGGATCTCATGAACCGCGTGTGCATACTGATGCTGGTTCGGTCTATGATAGTATTCATTGATGATATATAGGTTAATTCCAAGACTCAGGAGTAGCATGAGGAGAATTTGAGAGAGGTGATAGAGACTTTGATGAGGGAGAGACTTTTCACAAAGTTCTCTAAGTGCGAGTTCTAGTTGCGCGAGGTGCAGTTTCTGGGACACCTTGTAAGCTAGAAGGGTATTGTAGTCAATCCAGCCAAGGTTAAGGTCGTGATGTAGTGGGAGGTTTTGAGGTCTCTATCAGAGATTCAGAGATGTCTTAGGTTGGATGGTTATTATCGAAGATTCATTCAGGATTTCTCCAAGATCATTGTTCCCTTGACCCAACAAACCAAGTAGTCGATGACTTTTCGTTGGGGGCCTGAGCAACAGGCAATTTTTGAGACTCTTAGGCAGCGGTTGTGTGACACGCCGATTCTGATACTGCCGAAGGGTGTTGATGACTTTGTGATTTATTGTGATGCATCGATCATATATGTAACATCCCAAAATTCAAGGCCAAAAATTTCATTTTTAATTAGGTTATTACATAAAACCAAAGTGTGAATAATCAAAATATAATATTATGAAACCATATCAGAGAATAATCCCAAGGATCTCGTGTGCGGAAAACATAGGGTGATGCGTTGCGACCAAGCCGACTCCTTTCCTTTGAAACAAAGTACCTAAAACCAAAACTGTAAACCGTAAGCACGAAGCTTAGCGAGTTCCCCCATCATACCACATACCACATAACACCATCGGTATCTCTCAACCGGTAACTGCCATCGGTATCTTTCAACCAGTAACCGGGGACTATTTCACCCCTACCACTATCACATAATAATATGTCATAAACATACTGATCACGTACTAACATCATAAACATGCTGATCACATACTAACATATCATAAACATACTGATCACATACTAACATATCATAAACATACAGATAAGCATTGCATGGGTTCTGTATACCCCTTCGGTATCTTTCAACTGGTATCCGCCATCGGTATCTTTCAACTGGTAACCGGGGACTATTTCACCCCTACCACTATCATATAATATCATGATATAATCATATAGTCAGGAATTTTTGGGGTACTGACCTACCCTTCGATCCTAACGACTGAGTCAGGGAAAAACTATTCCCTGCTACTACCACTAACACACATAGCATATCACATAAGCATATCTCATAAACATATTTAATAAGCACATCACATAAGCTTATCTCATGAGCATATCACATAAGCATACCAAGATAATTATCACAAAGACAATTATCTACCAACTACCCCTGTTGGTGGGCCGACATTGTGGCCTTAGACCCACCCATACTGGAAGGTAACTCACCTCACACTGCTGAAGTCCCGTAGACACAACCCCACACTGCTGAAGTCCCGCTGACTCAACCCTAGTTGCTGGATGACAGATTCCCGAACTGTCAACACCAAAATAACACCCAATTAATAATTGGGTTCCACTATATAACCATAAGTACATACTTGGATAATTACTACATTACCCCAAGCTTGGCTTGTTCAAGCCCAAGGCCCAATCCATAGGCCCAAAGTCAGCCAAGAATCAAAGTCCAACATTTGGCCCAATTTTCCAAATTAGGCCCAGGCCTATACATGGTCTTATTATAAGGCCCAACATCATATAATCATTAAGGCCCAAATTATGGCCTAATTCTCCAAATTGGGCTCAAACCCCTTACATGGGCCTTACCCTAGGCCCATTAGATTATTTTAGTCCATATAATTATTCTTGGATGGCCCATTAATAATCCAATCATCAAGGCCTAATAGAAAGTCCCAACAATAAACCCAAGTGAAGTTAGGGTTTCACATAAAATGCCGATTGGGGTTAAGTTTCCTACTTGACTCATTAAGGACTTAATCCTCTAATGACTTAATCCATTAAGTTCAATATCACTTAGATTAATCTTTGCCAATGATTATTATTTAATATCTCAAGTTATTAAATACTTCTCGTGTGTGTGACCCGATTAATTCTTAAAGTTAGGGTTTCATTGGCATCAGGGTTTTCCAATCCAATATTAGCCCATTTATCAATTTGTTGGCCTTTTATGTCAATTACAGCTTTATTGGGCCTATTAGGCCCACTGGAATATCATTGAGCCCATTAAGGTTTTCACTAAGCCCATTAGGCTTCATTGGGCCAATTAGGGCTTCTGTGGGCCATTAGGGTTTCAAGCACCCCAAACGAGTCAACACAATCTGGCAAGGCACACCGCCACCTAACACGGCGGCCGCTGGCGGCAGCCACCACCCTACGGTGGTGGTTTTCAGTTTTCTTTTCATTATTCCAATTTGCAGTACAACTTACAATGCTAAATCTCAACTAAAAACGCACACACCCACCAAACACACACATACATGGCGGTGTATGGTGGCAGCCACAACCTCATGGTGGTGGTGGTGGCCTTCTAGGTTTTCTAGCCACCCAAACACAAACAAAACAAACAGCAACATCAGATTACACACATACATGCGACCCACAAACTGAAAAGTCCACTGCAACCTTCCTCACGGCGGTGGCTATTGGACGGAGCAATAAGAACAAGCCCTACGGGTGGCGGCAGTCGTGACTATGGCGCTACAACGGAGAAATGGGCAGGAAGGGTTGAAACTTTGCTAATGGAAACAACAACAATTGAAGATAACCCTTTTTCGATCTTCGTTCACGACAACACCAACAACCAAGAGCCACGGAAATGGCGGCGCTTCGTTGGCAACTGCACGCGGCAGGTGACGATGAGAATCCGCCATCGTCGGCAGCGGTGTAACAACGATAACAATGAATGACGTCAGAAGGAAGAATAAGAAGAGACAGGAGGAGGAGGAGGATGACAGAACAACTACTGCTACGGGTCTCGGTGGCTCTCCCGACGATCCACGACGTTCGATAGGAGGGTAACACGGTGGTGGTGCGATAATGACACTGTAGGCGGCGGTTGTTTGGCACATCATCGGTCGTAAATGTTGGATTAGTGTCTAAGGCTGTAACTATATTTGGTAAGTACTTGACCCGGTTATGCATGGTCCTTTTGGGTTGCCTTCACCATAGCAACTTGACAGGATGATTTGTTAAGAGAGAAGAGATATTATTGTTAATATATTATGAGAATGATATATTAAAGGAATAATATTGTTATTTAATTAATATAAGTCATATATTAATGAAGAATTAATTTGGTGACTTAAAGAGGTTAATTGAATACAGGGGCATAAACTGTCAAATGTGTGATAGTTATGTTTTGGGCTATGTATCCTTATAGATAATGGGGTGGACAAAATTTAGGGTTTGGGAACCTTAAATTCGTCCAAGCCTAAAATCTAGAAGGATCTTGGATTGCTTAGGGCCTAAGTTATTCAATTAGGGTTAAAGGTGGAACCCTAGTATCCCATAGTATAAATAGATCCCTAGGGTGAGAGAAATCAGCACTCATGCAAGGCAAGGAACCCTAGGGCCGATTTCTCACCCTTTCCCCTTTCTCTCAAGATCATCCTCTTGCTAGTTGGTGTTTGTAAGCCATTAGAGGAGTGACAATTGTGACTCTAAGCTCCAAGAAGAAGAAGTATCAAGCAAGTAATCTAAGGTATTGTTCTAGATCCAATTTCATATGATTTGATTCAATTGTTTACATTAGATCTAGTATTGTAAGTCTTGGATTCAATGCATGTTCAATTAGAGAAACCTAGATCCAAGCATTAGGGTTTGCATGTGCCCATAGGAAAGTTCTTATGGCTCAAACCCATCAGTGGTATCAGAGCCTTGATTGATTTCTATTGAATTGATGCATTGGTTATTTGCTTGTTGCTTAAAAAATTCGATTTTTGGTCTTCTTCCTGATGAACTCGGCAAGTTCCACTGTGAACTCGGCGAGTAGCTCCAACTCGACGAGTCCATAGTGGGAACTCGGCGAGTTCGAGCATCAGAAAGAGGGAGTTTCAGGATTTCTTGCTGTTTTTCTTGAGGAAACTTGCTTAACTGTTTTGGGTCATTAAAATCCAATTTTAACCATATATATGAGTATATTCTTGACCAAACAAAAGATAATTACCAATTAGTTGAATAATAATTTCCTTATGTGATAATAATTGATTATTTGAATTGAATTGGTTAATTATTTTGCAAGTAATATTGAATAAGATCAAATTGAGATAATTGAATTGTTGATTTACATTATTTGCTTTTTGATCCTTATGTTTTGAAAAGTTTAAAACTTGTCCTCAAGTTTTGAAATTTAAGTTTTGTGATTAAAAGTTTAATTTGAATAATTTAAATTTCAAACCCTAGAATTTTACAAGTTTAAAATTCAACCCTATACTATTATATGATTACAAGCTTAATATATATATGTATGAGTTAAAATATGCTAGTCTTACCGTTAGTAGGCCTCATTCACGAAGCCGGTCTATAAGGTGGGTATAAGGTTGCTGCCTATAAAATGGCGCTTAATGGGTGTACACTCACACCTACCGCTTGCGTAACCGGTGGAGGGTCGTTAGCCGAACGGGTAGGATAGGGCAACTCTCTCTCCTCATTAATAAGTATAATGAATCTATAAAGTAACTAAACTATTTTATAAAATTCCCAATCTTAGTTACTTTAGGAAAAGTGAATTGATGCAATCCCATGAAATTGCACTTTGCACCCTTGCTAAGAAGTTAGTGGAGCATGTGTGGTTTACCGACACACTAATTGGTTCTAAGAAAAGGTGGCAAAGGGTGATTCATTGTTTGTCATAGTTCGATGGAGCGTGTGTGGTTTATCGGCACATCAAATAGGTGATTGTAACAATGAAGGCACCATGTGGATTTGCATGGTTATTCACACCCACTTTGTGATCCTCGGTATCCCGGTCACAAACTAGAGGGGCATATCGAGATTTAAACATGCCATTGAAAAGTTCAATGAATCTCAAAATCTAGGAATTCTCAATACATTTAAAACTTAAAGCTTATGTTTTTCATGGTGAAGAATTAGTGAATCGTCATTCACTTACCTCCAAATTATTTGCATGTTGGATTACGGTATCCCTTTTCTAATGTGTAAATAATGTTGTTGGGTCCTAGCCCTAAATTTCCATTTTGGGTGTTAATTAGGGACTTAACTCTAATCAACTTTGTTTCTTTCTATTTGTAGATTTCTAACGCAAACAACACTGCTGCTAGCTCATTCACGCTAATGAGCCTTTGTAAAAAGTGACTTTCGATGGAGAAAACTTTAGCGAATGGATAAGATACATTCGCACGATCGCGCATTACGAGGACAAGGAGTATGTTCTCGATGAGAAGCTCGAGAAGATCAATCCAAAAACTGCCACTCCCGAAGAAATGGCTATGTTTGAGGCACATGAGCGTGATGCAATGAAAGTCCATTGCATCATGATAGCCACCATGAACTCCGAATTCCAAAAGTCCTATGAGGACATGTATCCTTATGAGATGCATTTAGACTTGATGGAGTGATACCACCAAAGCGCGAGGTAAGAGCGCTATGAGATCATAACGAATATGATCACTACTAAAATGGGAAGTGGAGAATCTCTTACCGTGCACTTGCAAAAGATGCAAAGGTATCTCGATCGTCTTTGCAAGTTGAATGTCAACTTTGGGGAAGATTTGGCTATCGACATTGTTCTCCACTCCTTGCCCTCATGCTACAACCAATTTAGGATGACCTACCACATGAACAAGGAAGAGGTCACCCTAAGCAAAATCCAAGGGCTCTTGAGGACTGCTGAGAGCAATCTTAAGGACAAGTCTGTTGCACCATCTCCCAATTCGTCTGCTGCTCCTGTTTTGGCTATTGGACAGGGAAGGGGCAAGAAGAGGAAGGCTTCTTCAAAGAACCACCGCAAGGGAAAGTCCCAAGGTGGTTCCTCTTCTAGTGGGACCAAGTTTGATCCTAATAAGCCCAACCCTAACCCAAAGGAGGCAGAGTGCCACCATTGCCACAAAATAAGGCATTGGAAGAGAAGCTGCCCGGAATATCTACAAGCCATCAAGGATGGAAAGATCAAGCCATCTTTTGCAGGTATATACACAATTAAATCTAATAATTCATCCCATGCTATTTCTTGGGTTCTTGATACAGGGTGTGGTTACCACATTTGTTCTGATTTGCAGGGACTAGGAAGAAGTAGGGATGTGGAGCTCGGAAGAATAAATCTAATCATGGGGAACAGAAGATCGTCGCCTGTTACCAAGATTGGAGTGTATTCTTTAGTGCTTAGTAATGGATTGAATTTAGATTTAAATAATTGTTGCTACTCGCCAGATATGGCAAGAAACATCATTTCTTTTCATGGTTTGTTTAAACAAGGATTTAGATATTCATTTAATAATGAGAATGGTTCTATTTATGCTTATCTAAATGGTGTTTTATACTTTGAAACAATGCCTTGTAATGGAATTTATGAAACTGTTATGGTTGTAGATAACCTAGGAAATGATGTGTTGTGTATGGATTCTTCCAATGGTATGGATAAAGCATCTTTGTGGCATTGTCGTCTTGGACATGTCAAGAAGAAGCGCATAGCCCAACTCCAAAAGGATGGAGTGTTGGAGTCATTCGACCTTAGGGAAGATGACACGTGTGAATCTTGTTTACTTGGAAAGATAACCAAGTCACCCTTCACTGGCACTTGTGAGAGGGGTGAGGGTTTATTGGATCTCATACATACTGATGTATGTGGGCCCTTTAGATCCACCACAAAGGATGGGAACCGCTTCTACGTGACTTTCACCGATGATTATAGTAGATATGGGTATATTTACTTAATCAAGCACAAGTCAGAAACGTTTGAAAAGTTCAAAGAATTCAAAAATGAAGTGGAGAATCAATTGGGCAGGAAAATCAAGATGCCTCGATCCGATCGAGGAGGAGAGTACCTAAGTCTTGAATTCCACGACTATCTCAAGGAATGCTGAATAGTTTCGCAATTGACGCCACCTAGGACACCGCAGTTGAATGGTGTGGCAGAAAGGCGTAATCGAACATTGTTAGACATGGTTCGTTCTATGATGAGTCGTGTTTCACTACCTATCTCATTCTGGGGGTATGCCTTAGAGACTGCCGCCCATATCCTTAACCGAGTCCCTACAAAGAAGGTTACCAAAACACCTCATGAGATGTGGACAGGGAAAGCTCCCTCATTGGCATATATCAAGGTTTGAGGCTGTGAGGTTTTCGTAAGATGAGAGACTCACGACAAGCTCGAACCTCGAAGTGAGCGATGTATTTTCATCGGCTACCCGCAGAAATCCTTTGGATATCTCTTCTATAGACCGAGTGACAATGTTGTCTTCGTTGTGAGGAGAGGGGTTTTCCGAGAGCGAGAACTCATAAGCCAAGGAGACAATGGGAGGCAAATCGATCTTGAAGAGATTCAAGAGTCGAGCGATGAAGGAACCTCTAACGCTGGCGCTCAACCCGAGGAGGAAACTCCGGTTGAACCGATTGACGAGTCCTTATCTCTTAGACGTTCCGAAAGAGTTAGAGTTCAACCCCAGTTCTATGATTTTCATATTACTACCGAAGGGGATACGTATATTAGTGATGGTACACTAATAAATCTAGATGAACCTAACAGCTATAAGGAAGCCATGGCAGGCCCAGAGTCTGTAAAATGGAAAGAGGCGATGGACAGCGAGATTCAGTCCATGTGTGACAACCAAGTTTGGAATTTGGTTGACAATGTGCCCGGACGTAAGACGGTTGGGTGCAAATGGATCTTCAAGAAGAAGACCAACGTGGATGGGAATGTGCACACATATAAAGCACGATTGGTGGCGAAGGGCTTTACTAAAACTCCCAGAGTTGACTATGATGAGACATTCTCACCAGTTGCTAAGATAAAGTCTATTAGGGTGATGCTAGCCATTGCCGCATTTCATGATTATGAGATATGGCAGGTGGATGTCAAGACCGCTTTCCTTAATGGGAAGTTGGCTGAGGATTTTTACATGGCTCAGCCAGAGGGTTTTGTCGATCTGAAGCATCCCAATAGAGTGTAAAAGCTTGAAAAGTCCATTTATGGACTTAAGCAAGCGTCTCGCAGATGGAATCTTTGCTTCGATGAGAAAGTCAAAGAGTTTGGATATGTACGAAGTGAAGATGAATCATGTGTATATGTCAAAGCCAGTGGGAGTATAGTTAGCTTCCTCGTTTTGTATGGCGATGACATACTGCTCATAGGAAACGACGTCCCAACCTTGTAGGAGGTTAAATCCTGGCTCGGGAAGTGCTTCGCTATGAAGGACCTTGGAGAGGCTTCCTATATTTTGGGAATAAGGATAGTGAGAGAAAGAAGTAAGAGACTAATAGGATTTAGTCAGAATACTTACTTAGATAAAGTACTAAAACGTTTTAGTATGGAAAACTCGAAGAAGGGAGAACTACCGATACAAAGTAATGCCAAGTTGAGTAAGACTCAAAGTCTGAGTACCGAAGCCGAGATAGCTGAGATGAGCCGAGTACCTTACGCTTCCGTAGTTGGCTCAATCATGTACACTATGACTTGTACTCGCCCTGATGTGGCCTTTGCTTTGAGCATGGTCAGTAGATATCAAGGGAATCCTGGCAGAGCTCATTGGATTGCAGTCAAGAATATACTTAAGTACCTTCGGAGGACCAAAGAATGGTTTTTAGTCCTCGAAGGGAGTGATGACTTAAAGATGCGGGGGTATAGTGACGCCAACTTCCAGACCGACAGAGACAACTATCGTTCGCAGTTGGGCTGAGTCTTTACCCTGAATGGAGGAGCAGTAACTTGGAAAAGTTCCAAATAGGAAACCGTAGCTGATTCAATGTGTGAATCAGAGTACATTGTAGCGAGCGAAGCGTTAAAGGAGGCGATGTGGTTGAAGAACTTCATTGGTGATCTTGGAGTTGTGTCTACCATAAAGGAGCCTATGGAAATTTTCTGTGATAATGAAGGAGCGGTTTCCTTGACCAAGGAACCGAGGGATCATGGTAGATCTCGGTATATCGACAGAAAGTATCACTTTATTAGACATCGAGTAGAAGAAGGACACCTCGTAGTGAAGAGGGTATCGTCAGAGGATAACCCAACAGATCCGCTTACGAAGGGACTGAGCAGGGTTAAGCATTTGCAGCACGCTAGGAGCATTGGGCTCAAAGACGATATTAGTTTAGATTAGATAGTTTTGAAACATGTAATAGATAAATGTAATTGAAATTTGATGACTAAATAAAAGAGTATTATTTATAAGTAAAGCTACTGTCTTATGTTGATTGTTTAAACTATTGTTTCATTTTGCATGTTTTGACTTCCTGAATAATTGAGTTATTAAGAATAATTGAATTATTCGAATGGTCCACAATCGTTCATATGTTAGAAGTAGGTATGAATGAAGATTGTCATGAATTGGTATGTAGATTGTCTATAAGGGTATTAGACATAGAAAAGGTTTGCTACAATGTTCATGAGTGCTTATGAACAAGTTTTGAGCATTGCAATAAACCCATGCTTGCTGGAATCACTTTATGGAATGTGACACAAGTGATCGCAAGACGATAATATCATATGGTCTTAAAACCAAGATATATGGTTTATTGTTTATTAATTGGTTGTGCATTGACAATGTGAAAACGCATCAGTAAATTGATGTCATAAAACGCATTGTTGTGTATAGTTGATTAGTAAATGGTGAATGCATATATGTCGAAGTTTATCTGTTATTTTCATCCTGAGAGGATAAAAGCGATATCACGGTCGCTTGATGATTTGATTTGACTTATGTGTCGGGCCTGGTCAGGACTGAATTGATGTGTTCAATTAAGTTCTATGTCAAATGAATCTGAGATCGATAAACCAAATGCTGGACAATAAGTTCCATAAGATTGTCCGCATAATATCTAAACAGAGGACTGTATGATCCCTTATCTAAAGGACAAGAGATTGATAAGATTAGAGTTGACAACGTCTTTGAGAGCTACGATTGCTAAATCGGTTTGTGTTTGCATGTATAGTTACTAGACTTATCCAAGTGGGAGATTGTTGGATTAGTGTCTAAGGTTGTAACTATATTTGGTAAGTACTTGACCCGGTTATGCATGGTCCTTTTGGGTTGCCTTCACCATAGCAACTTGACATGATGATTTGTTAAGAGAGAAGAGATATTATTGTTAATATATTATGAGAATGATATATTAAAGGAATAATATTGTTATTTAATTAATATAAGTCATATATTAATGAAGAATTAATTTGGTGACTTAAAGAGGTTAATTGAATAAAGGGGCATAAACTGTCAAATGTGTGATAGTTATGTTTTGGGCTATGTATCCTTATAGATAATCGGGTGGACGAAATTTAGGGTTTAGGAACCTTAAATTCGTCCAAGCCTAAAATCTAGAAGGATCTTGGATTGCTTAGGGCCTAAGTTATTCAATTAGGGTTAAAGGTGGAACCCTAGTATCCCATAGTATAAATAGATCCTTAGGGTGAGGGAAATCGACACTCATGCAAGGCAAGGAACCCTAGGGCCGATTTCTCACCCTCTCCCCTCTCTCTCAAGATCATCCTCTTGCTAGTTGGTGTTTGTAAGCCATTAGAGGAGTGACAATTGTGACTCTAAGCTCCAAGAAGAAGAAGTATCAAGCAAGTAATCTAAGGTATTGTTCTAGATCCAATTTCATATGATTTGATTCAATTGTTTACATTAGATCTAGTATTGTAAGTCTTGGATTCAATGCATGTTCAATTAGAGAAACCTAGATCCAAGAATTAGGGTTGGCATGTGCCCATAGGAAAGTTTTTATGGCTCAAACCCATCAGTAAACGAGAGGGAAGTGGGTGGCGGCTGGAGGACGACACGAGGTGAAGGTGGCTGGAGGAGGTCTTCCGATGATAGCGGCTGCCTTCATGTTAGGTTTAGGTCACAAATGATTCATCGTAATGCATATATACGAGCCTCATATGAAACATATTCCCATATTGGCATAACCGGCCCCTCCTCCTTCCATTCCTTACAAAATGAGCCCTAATTTTACCCTTTTAGCCCTCAGCATTATAATTCTTTACAATTTAGGTTCAATATTTACTAAATACCCCTTAGCCCCCAAAATCTCTTCAAATGAAGTCTCAGAGATGCCTTCATAAATACTTACGAATCCGATTCGAAACTTACACTTTTAACCCCCGACTTCTAAAATGATAACAATTAGCTCTTTGAGACGATCCTTTTATACATAATTATTTATTTTAGGGCTACGAGTCCTTCAATTATTTATTTAATAATAAACGGGTGTAATAACATGTTTGGGGGCAGTGTTGATGCAGCGAGGTCACATGATCGCATGCGCTTCGACGCAGCTGAAGCCTCATGAAGCGAATTATCAGACGCTTGATTTAGAGCTGGGGGCTGTGGTTTTCACCCTCAAGATTTGACGGCATTACCTCTATGGGATCTGGTGTACCATTTACACAGATCACAAGAGCCTGAGGTACTTGATGCAGCAACCGAATCTGAATATGAGGCAGTATCGATGGTTGAATGTGATGAATGATTATGATTGCAAGATCCTGTACCACACAGGGAAGGCCAATGTGGTGGCTGATGCTCTCAGCCGCAAGGTGGTCGCGAATCTGATCCAAGGTATATTGATATGTGCATATTTAGCTATATATTTAGTATATATTTTTATTATTTATTAGCTAATTATTTGCAAATTATGGACAAAAGGTACTTAATTGTGTTTAAATTGTATTTTCAGTTCAAAAGATATGCTCGGAAACAAAAGGAAGCCCGAAAGGCGATCGAAAGCTCGGGAACTAAAGAAAGAAGGAAAAGAACCAAATCCTGAAGGACTCGGCGAGTCTGAACGACTACTCGACGAGTACCCACGAATGTTCGTGAAGCAAATCACAAAGTCCTTGCCATACACGGACTCTACAGAGGGGACTCGGCAAGTCGGTTATTTACTCAACAAGTAGACCCTGTTTTCTGAAATCTATAAATAGCAGACACATTCTCGAATTGAGGCTCTCTCTGGAATATTTGGGGAATTACTTGACGACCAAGAAGGCATCTGGAGCTCTGGATATCGTGAGAGAAACCCTAATCTTCAATTCTAAGGAGATTCAAGGCAATATAAGTTTATTTTTCTCTTTATTCTTGAATAGAACTATGGTTGAGTTGTTAGATTTCGTTTTTGGATTGCTATTTACTGTAATTATGAACTAAATCTTTCATTTTCTGTTTAGGGTAGACGAGTTTATAACTATGGATTGATTTATGATTGGATTAATTATTTATTGGTGAATTTTGTTAAATTAAGCTTGTTAAAGAACCTTATGCATTAACCATAACTATTTTCATTTAATTGACAAGTAATTAAGTTGTATGAACATCTCTTAATTGCTTACCTCATGTGATTTATGTGAAAACATTGTTATGTGCCTAGGAATAGTGAATGTGAAACTAGGGTTAACTAGAAAATGGGTAAATTAATGTGTGAGCTTGTGATAAACCATCAACAAGAGGCTAATTGAATTATTAATTTGATTAGTTAATTACAAGTCTTATTTAATCTGAATAACTGAACTAGGAAATGCATTAGTTTGATCACTTGATCATTGCTTAAATTAATTTGTTTTCTAAGGATTGGTAATAGCGAATGTGAATCTAATCACCTTAGTCGGTAACCAATAACAATTTATCCATTGCATTTGTCATAAATCAACCATAGGAGTAAACGAATCAAACCTAAATAAAAACCATTTTATTATTGAATTTAGTGAGTTTTTACTTGTTTTTAGCTAATTAGTTACTTAATTTGCGTGTTAGTTAGTATGTTAAAGTTTCTAGTCTTGTAAAACTAGAGAAAACTTTTTACTTTTGTTACTTGTTTAGTTAATTCTAGTTATTAGTTTAATTTCCGTTCCTCGAGTTCGATACCCTACTTGTTCAACTATACCACTAATAGTCAGGTTCACTGCCTTTGTGTGTGTGAATTACATCTTAAAGTAGGACTAAAACAAGTGCATTTAAATACACATCAAGTTTTTGGCGCCGTTGCTGGGGAACGATTCAAAAATTAATTCTAATTTCTAGTATTATCGATCCTTTGTGTGAGATCCATCTTGCACAAAGTTATTGCTTTAGTAATTTAGTTATTAGGTTAAGTTTTAATTTTTTTTTCTGTTTTTAGAATTTTTTTAATTTATTTCTGTTTTAGCTCTGTACTCGCCGAGTGCAGTAGTAGCTACTCGGCGAGTCCACTACTGAATTTCAGTTTTGTTTTTATTTCGCTTTTTCTTCTTTTTACATGTTTTGCTTGTTTTGATTACAAGTATCATATGAACCGAGGATCCAACGCACCTCTGGTTCTCCCATTTGAAGACCCAGAATCCGCTCTTAAGAAGAACAAATACAAAGTTGTTGAAAGCTCTAATCCGCAAAAGAAATCACTTTTTAAGGACCTTAAATCAGTTTTTGGAAAGAAGAAAAACAAAAAGGAAGGTGAGTCTAGCAGTCAAAAGAGCGAAGAAAGCAAATTGGAGAGTTTTGAAGATAATACGAAAGAAACCAAATTTGAGTACGATTACGAATCCGAATACGAAGAAGAAAGCAACCTAGAAGGAGAACCCGACAACACCATGGCAAATATTGATGAAGTCCCCATGGGAGAATTGAAGAAAAGAATACGTGACGATACCGGCCCAGGACTCGTGCAACCTGCAATTCCTACAACTGCCAATTTTGAACTTAAAGGCCACATACTTGCTCAACTGAAGGAGATCCCTTTCTACGGGAAGGATCACGAAGACACATACAAGCATCTAGATGAGGTCAACGATGTAGACGACTACTTTAATGTTCCTAATGTACCTCACGATACAGTTTTACTTTGTATGCTACCAGTCACATTTAAGGGGGCCGCGAAGGATTGGTTGAAATCACTCCCTCCAGGATCCATCATTACTTGGGCTAAAATGAAAGAAGAATTTATAGACCAATTTTGCCCTCCCTCAAAGATAGCCAAGTTGAAGAAAGCCATAGCCAATTTTGAACAACAAGCTGGAGAGTCACTTTATGAGGCATGAGAGAGATACAAGGGCTTACTAAGGAATTGTCCACATCATGATTTAAACAGTCAACAAGAAGTCTCCATTTTCTATGATGGAGTCAATCTAACAACTAGGCAACTCCTTGATTCGCAAGGACCTCTCACAAAGAAACCACCCCCAGTGATAAAAGAACTAATTGAAGAATTATCTAAGCACTTTAGAGAATACTATAACCCAAGAAACGACTTAACTCGAGGGGTGGTGAATTCTATTACCGATGACATGGCAGCAATGATGGCAAAATTTGTGACAACCGTCAATTTTTGGCCAAGTCAAAGTCAACTAAAGTCAACAAGTCAAACCGGTCAACTCATTTAACCCTTGTATATTAGGGTTTCCATTATGATTCTTATTGTACTAGTCGCAATCTTAATATAAATTATCACTTAGAGTTTTCACGTGTTCGGAAATTCTAAACCCTAATCAGGGTAAGTGATGAATCTACTCGATAAAACATTATTCCATACCCCTCGAGAGCGTATAACATTCATAACAAGGCTTAACAGAGTGTAAGAACCTTGCGTTGCAAAGCCAAACACTCAAAAAGGTCACAAAAGAAGTCTCTCCCAATATCTTTCACTCTAACTCTCCCAAAACTCTCTAAGTAGGAGAAATCTCTCCAAGTATGTGAAATCTCCCTCAAATCTCTCTCTGAATGATAAATCTCTCCAAGTGTGTGAAATCTCTCCCAAATCTCTCCAAGTATTTCAAATATCTCCCAAATCTCTCTCAACTTTTTATAATCACCCGGGGCATCCCGACCCTTAATTTAGTCGAAAACCGCTCGAAAATTGAAGTCTGCGCGAAAAACAACCTTAAGGAGCCAAACCCTCTTAAGGAACCGAAACCTCTTAAGGAGCAAAACCCTCTTAAGGAACCGAAGCCTCTTAAGGAGCCGAACCCTCTTAACGATCTGAAACCTATTAAGGAGCCGAAACCTCTTAAGGAGCCGAACCCTTCTTAGGAATCGAACCTCCTAAGAACCGAAACCATCAGGGAACCGAAAGTAACCATCGGTCCGAGAGGCTACCTTCGGTCCCTTATGATGAGTAGCCTGCGAGACCTCTCGGTTCCCATGCACAACCGAACCTTACCTTGGGTTCTATGCTCCTAAGGAGCCGAACCTTCGCACCTTCGGCCTGAATTTCGGATTTCAGCAAATTCTATCCGGTTTTCAATATTTTTAGCATTTTAAGCCCGTTTTTAATTATTTTAATGTGGGATTTTCACCCAAACTCGTATTTTGACATATAAAACCCTAAATATTCATATTTTGAGGAAAATCATTGCCTAAGAATAAAATCTATTTAGTGAGATATTTAGGTGGAGTGTTGACTTATCCTTTGGACAAGGACACAAGCAACCTCCCCATACCTTCATAGTACAACCCCTTTTCCTTCCACCATACCTAGTCATTCCATAGTACTTTTCCCACCATTTTTCAGCCACACACTTGGTCAAGAGCTGGAAAGCCCTCCTCTCTCCTCACATTTCTCCTATTTTCCACCAAAGAACAAACTTCATTATCTCTCTAAATTTCAAGATTCAAGGCTATTATCCAAGCTTTTCTTCTACTTTTGGTAAGTATTATCATCCTTCATATGATTATTCCACCTCTTTCTATTTAAATCATAGGTTGCTTACACAAACTTCATCATATTTGTGTTAGTTCTTCGAATCTTCAAGCAATCTTCTAAGTGTTCTTGAGTTGAACACTTCTTTTCTTCATCATCCGTCTACTGAAATCACTCAAGGTGAGTTCATACCCCTAAATTTTCATGTTTTCTTCAAGATTTAGGGGGGGGGGGAATACAAGTTAAAACACCAAAAACTTAACTAAACTCAAACAACAACTTTCATCAGAAAAGTTGAGTCTTATTCACAGACTGTTTTGACTACCTTAAACTTAATATCTTTCAAAAACTTTTAATATGAAAATATTCCAGGTTCATACCTTTAAAATGACTACTTGAAAATCTCCATATGATTTTTCTATGATTTATGGTGATTTTTACAAAACTGCCTATCATTTCAGAAACGAATTCGAACCAGTCTGCGAATATGAACATTTTAACACAAGTTAAAGACCTCCAAAAATCATAATAAAAATTATGAATAATTTGGACAAATTTTATGAACTCTCCAAATTTACGGATTTAGTTTTCAACTTCGTATGATTTTTCTATGATTTTTCTAAAACAGTGCAGAAAGGTTAAAAACTAGTTAACAGCTTATAACTTTCATAACACTTTGTATTATGTTGAGCAAAGTGTATAAGAATAAGTTCTAAATATTGAATGTATTTTCTTGTTAGTTTATCATCATAAAATGAAATTTAGTCATTCATGATAAGGATTCTTCATTCATTCGAACATATATAATAAGCTATAATAAGCATAGTTTATGGATTTTTACTACATAAGAAAGGTTTTACTCTCAAAACAAATGGGTTTTTCATATACTACATAATAGTAATAGTTTATGGACTCATAACATTAATGTATTTTCATAAAAGGGGTTCTTTTACATTACAAAGGTTTTGGATAAACTATAATAGGTATAGTTTATGTATCATTTACATTTCAAACTTATTTACCAAAAGTTTTCGGTTCAGTTCACGTAAATCTGTTAATGAATAAATTTGTGAGACATTTGCTACGTGGTACCTTCATAGTAACAAAGTCAAAAGTCCTGTAAATTGTAACCAGAGTCTCTTGTAGGGAGAGCATGATAGTTGTGTATAGATCTATATTGGGTTTGACAAGCCCGCACCTGAGCTGCATGCAACAGCTAGACCGACAGGTCTAAGGTGACAAGTGTCATTTAACTTGTGACGCCTAAAGAACGTCATATTACGAGGCCGTATGAGTCTTAGCATGGTTATAATAGCTCACATGTGGTATTAACAAATCATAAGATTTATGGGTTTTACTTTTAAATTAGCGAGTTATGTCAATTTAACTCACATGAATTACTTTAAGTATGGAAAAATACTTTTATATTTCGGTCTGGACATCTAACGCTACATAATTTTTATAAGGAAAATATTGGATTTTCTTTGGAAACATATTTCTGTTAAACTTCATTTCATCTAGAATTGTTGGACTTCAAATACAATCGCTAAGTGTATATGCTAGGGTTATATAAGAATCTAGTCACAATCAACTTAGAATTGGCGGTCCCGCCTTATCTCCTTTTCCTTGTTTGGTTGTGGACCTAGGGCAGACCCATTATATCTAATGGTTTATTTAACTTAAAATTTATATAACTTATATATGATGGGCAATTATAGAAGGAATCTACGGGTTCTTCTAGGGTACATTATCGTATAACATAGAAGCATTCATTTCACACTTAATAAAGAAAATATTGGATTTTCTGGAAACATACTCTGTCACTTTTTCAAGGAAAACGGTTTCTTTCTCAAACAAAACTCTTATGAACTCACCAACTTAATTGTTGACACTCTTTCAAAACTACTTGTATTCTCAGGAAATCAGTGAAACAGGAAAACCAACAACATTTTGAGGATGGGACGATAAATTGTCAAATAGTTCATTTTGCAATCATAATGTAATTGATTTTGAAACATGTAAACTTATTCCATGGTGTGGCCTTTTCAATTATATTTATGATGGTTGTATTTACTTTGAGCACTATTATATTCGTGGTCGTGATACTATACATGAAGTCCTCCACCCCCGGATGTTTCCACCATCCTTGGTTTGGGGGTGTGACAAAATTGGAAAGCATGGATCGAAGAATGACTAAGATGGACCAATCCATCCATGCCATTAGAGTGGGATGTGAAAACTGTAGAGGGCCCCACCTTACTAAAGATTGTGACCTTGATGAGAATGGGAACCAGAAAGTACAAGTGTCCTATTCAAGTGGTGATAGGTATGATGGCAATTGGCGAAAACCCAAGAAAGAATGGCTACCATATAATGAGTACAAAAAGACAAGGGAGGAAAAATATAAGCAAAAAGATAGCGGATTTTATCAAAAGGAGGAACCGGTACATGAAAAGAAATCAGATTTGGAATACATGCTTACAAGATTCGTGGCCGCGTCCGAGAAAAGACATAATGATACCGATGCTGCAATCAAAGATCAACAAAATATGTTGAGAGAACACCAAATTATGATGAAAGATTATCAAGCTCTGGAATCAACAAGCATTTATTATCAACATAAAGAAGCAACTGGGCCAACTTGCACAAAAAGTGAACGAGAGACGACCGGGTGGACTTCCTAGTAATACCGAAAGTAACCCAAAAGGTGCACATATAAATATCGTGACAGCTAGGAGTGGGAAGATTATAACTCCTCTGGCCCCTATTCAGTAAGAAGATCCTAAGCTGGTGCAAGAGGAAGAAGCAGAACATGAAGAATCACAAATTCCCGACCTGACTCACCGAGTCGAAGTCACGGACTCGATGAGTCCCCCACCTGAACAGAAGAACAAGCCTCCTGTCAAGCCATATCAGCCTCCACTACCATTTCTAGCTCGAGCTAGACAAGAAAAGAATGATGTTGACTACCAAAAGTTTCTGAAACACATAAAGGCTCTTCAAATTAATATGCCATTCATAGAAGCGGTAGCACAAATACCTAAATATGCCAAATTCCTAAAGGAGCTTCTAACTAATATAAAGAAGATGGAAGAGGTGAAGAAGGTGATCCTAAATGAGAACTGTTCAGATGCCATGTTAAAAAAACTGCCTAAAAAGAAGGGTGATCCGGGAAGCTTAACCTTGCCTTGTCAATTCGGAAACTTAGCTACCATTTATGCATTGGCTATTTCAGGGGCAAGTGTAAATCTCATGCCGTACCCATTCTTCAAGAAATTAGATCCTCCGGAGCCGAGGCCAATTCGAATGGCAATTCACCTAGCAAATAAAACGGTCACTTTCCCAAGGGGGATATGCGAAGATCTATTGGTGAAATTTGATAAGTTCATGTTTCCCGTGGACTTCATAGTATTAGACATGGAAGCGGATCCTCAAGTCCCGATCATACTTGGAAGACATTTCCTAAACACCTCGAGTGCTATAGTTGACATGCAAGATTCTAAACTTACTCTTCGGGTGGGAGACGAATCAGTTACTTTTGGGGTTGATCAAGCCATGAAACATCCAAGGAATAATGATGACGTATCATTCTCGGTTGATATGTTGGAAGAGTTAATGGTGGAATGGAATGAAGATGATCCAAGCAAGTCCACAATCATCCTTGAAGAAGAATTTGATGCTGAAAGAAACCTGCTAGAAATAGGGAGACTGCTCGAGGAAGCTGAATACAATGATCTGATTAGAAGTGCAGAACACCCGACTCGCTGAGTAGCCTCGACCGACTCGACGATTCCATTCGAGGAAACACGATCAGTTGCGAATTTTACCTAGGACTCAATGAGTCCCCTCACTGGACTCGACGTGTTCAGCATTCAGAACACGAAAACTGAACTTAAAGCACTACCATATCACTTGGAGTACACATTTCTTGAAGATGGCCAACAAAAACCTGTAATTTTCGCTGTTGATTTGGCCAAACATGAAAAAGAAAGTCTTGTGGGTGTACTAAGGAAGAGGCAAGGTACTATAGCATGGAAGATAACCGACATCAAGGGAATTAGTCCGGCTTATTGTTCTCATAAAATTAACTTAGAAGATGGAGCTAAACCGGTAGTTCAACGCCAAAGAAGACTTAACCCAAACATGCAAGAAGTTGTGAAAAAGGAGGTGGTTAAACTACTAGATGCTGGAATCATTTACTCAATCTCCGATAGCCCATGGGTAAGTCCGATGCAAGTGGTACTGAAAAAAGGAGGAATGACGGTGGTGATCAACGAAAACAACGAGTTAATTCCAACAACAACAGTAACCGTGTGGCGTGTTTGCATTGACTACATAAAACTAAATGATGCCACATGCAAGGATCACTTTTCGTTGCCATTCATCGATCAAATGCTCGAAAGACTCTCTGGTCATCTATATTATTGTTTTCTTGATGGTTTTTTGAGGTATTTTCAAATTCCAATCAACCCACAAGACCAAGAGAAGACCACTTTTACATGCCCAAGTGGAACATTCACATATAGACGCATGCCTTCTGGGTTATTCAATGCTCTGACTACTATCCAAAGGTGCATGTTGGCCATTTTTCATGACATGATTGAGAAATTTATGGAGATCTTTATGGATGGTTTCTCGGTGTTCGGGTCATCTTTTGAAGATTGCTTATATAATTTGGATTTGATGCTATCTAGATGTGAGAAGACAAACCTTGTCCTTAATCGGGAAAAGTGTCACTTCGTGGTGAAAGACGGAATTGTGTTGGGACACAAGGTTTCAAGGAAGGGGATAGAAGTGGATAGCGCAAAAGTTGAAACCATAGCTAAGTTACCCCCTCCAACAAATGTAACAGGGGTAAGGAGTTTTCTTGGCCATGTGGGGTTTTATCGTCGCTTCATTAAAGATTTCTCAAAGATCACTAGGCTTTTGACTTGACTACTCTTGAAGGATGCCCCATTTGATTTCTCTAAAGAATTTCATGAAACATTTCATTTATTAAAGGAAAGATTGACCACTACTCCCATCATGATAGCACCAAATTGGGATCTTCCTTTCGAGCTAATGTGTGATGCTAGTGATTATGATGTGGGTGCAGTTTTAGGGCAAAGGGTTGATAAACATTTTCAACCTATGTACTATGCAAGCAAGACTTTGAACCCAACCCAAGAGATCTACAATACTACCGAGAAGGAGCTGCTAGCAGTGATATACGCTTTAGATAAGTTTCGACCATATTTGGTATTATCCAAGACAATAGTTTTTATCGACCATTTCTCCCCTAAAGTATCTTTTTACTAAACAAGATGCTAAACCCAGATTGATACGTTGGGTTTTACTTTTACAAGAGTTTGATATTGAAATAAAAGATAAAAAAGGATTGGAAAATGTAGTTGCCGACCATTTTTCAAGATTAGAGAACCCGCACTTGGCGGAGTTGGAAGAAAACAAAATTGGAGATGATTTTCCTGATGAGTATCTTTTAGTAATATCAGGAGAGGTGCCATGGTTTGCGGATATAGCTAATTACTTAGCTACTGAATATATTCCACAAGATTTAACCTGCCAACAAAAGAAGAAATCCTTTTCAGAAATCAAGTGCTACTTTTGGGACGAGCCACACCTCTTTCGAAGCTGCGCAGACGGAATGATAAGAAGATGTGTATTCGGGAAAGTAAGTTGGGAAATCCTGGAACATTGCCATAGCGGGCCCGATGGGGGACATCATGGAGCACATTACACGTCTAAAAACATTTTTGATATTGGGTTTTATTGGCCCACAATTTTCAAAGATGCTGCTCAATATGTCAAGGAATGTGATTCATGCCAACGAGCGGGGAACATATCATCCCGAAATGAAATGCTCCAACATAATATTCAAGTTTGTGAAATATTTAATGTTTGGGGGGATTGACTTTATGGGAAGTTTCCCAATGTCAAAAGGGAATAAATATATCTTGGTGGCGGTCGACTACGTGTCTAAGTGGGCGGAGGCACAAGCATTACCCACTAATGATGTTCGGGTGGTGGTGCGATTTCTAAAAAATCTATTCTCAAGATTTGGAGTTCCTAAAGATCTTATTAGTGGCCGGGGCACTCACTTTGCAAATGATCAATTAGCCAAAGTGTTGAAAAGATATGGGGGTACATCATAGGTTCTCAACATCCTATCATCCACAAACAAGTGGACAAACTGAAGTGACAAATTGGGCATTAAAAAGGATTTTGGAGAGATCGGTTGGAGGAAATCAAAAGGAATGGTCAGATAAACTCGATGATGCACTTTGGGCCTTTCAAACAGCTTTCAAAGCACCTATCGGTACTACACCATATAGGCTAGTTTATGGAAAGAATTGTCATTTGCCGGTTGAAATAGAGCATAAAGCTTATTGGGCTTTAAAGATGTGTAATTTTGAGTTGGCTGAACTTCGTACCAACCAGTTGATGCAAATGAATGCCCTTGAAGAGCTTAGAAATGAGGCTTACACTAATTCCTTGATATATAAAGAGAAGACCAAGAATTGGCATGACAAAAGACTAAAGGGTAATAAGGACCTTTATGAAGGACAAAAGGTGTTACTTTTCAATTCGAGGTTAAAGCTTTTACTGAGCAAGTTGAAGACACGGTGGGATTGTCCTTTTGTGGTGAAACAAGTTTTTCCACATGGAGCTATTGAGCTTATATCAAAAGACAGAACCCCTTTCAAAGTTAATGGTCATAGAGTAAAGATATATGAAGAAGGAATCCCTAAAGATGAAGAACTTGAAGAAGGGCTGCATTTGGGAGAAACTACAGAAACTTAAGGCGAGAAGGAGTCCAACTAATGACTCCTTAAAAAGAAGCGCTTCCGGGAGGCAACCCGAGTTTAGAGTTTGCTTTCTTTTACCTTTCTTTTTCATTTTTACTTTCGTTTTTTTCAGATCTTCTTTTATCAATCTTCTTCTGTGATTAAAATGATTGCTTGATGGCAAGCAATGTTCAAGTGTGGGGTTGGTGGAATAAAATTTAAGAACTCAAATTTTTGTCAAACAGAACGAAAAACTCCTCGAGTCTATGTATTTACTCGGCGAGTCCATTTTAGAAATCACGAAAAATCGTGGATTCGCGTATCTACTCGACGAGTAAGTGCATCTACTCGGCGAGTCCATGTATTTACCCGGAAAAAATATAATTTTCACATTATGTAAATAAGGGGTTTTAACCCTAATTGGTAAATTCAATTGCAAATGCAGCCACCAGCCGCTCGATGAGCATTTTCTTCTCTCAAGTCTCCATCTTCAAATTCTTGCTATTCCTTGCAACTTCACCCAAAAAGGTAACATTTTTTCTATTGAATCTTGTTAAAGTTCATGTCTTGGGTAAACTTTTGGCTGTAATCCATGAAAAACCGGGTTTTGGGGTTTACTCCAATCCCAGGGTTTTGACTTTAGGACAAATTAGGTTGTTTTGGGCAAAATTTCTTGCAAATTTATGCTTAATAGACATACCAAGACAAAACCCTGGACTAATTTGTGTGTTTGGACGGTTGATTTCGCCCGAATCAGAAATGGACCCGCACAGTTCATACTACTCGCCGAGTCGGTTCGTGGACTCGGCAAGTCCAGGTTGCAGATGCCAAGAATTTTGACATTTTTAATTTCTCTATGTTTTGTTTGTGGTGTTCTTCATCTTGTTTTGCAGAATGTATGTCTAGGCGTGGACAAAGCTCGAGAGGAGGCGGTTATGGGGACATCCCATGGCTGAATTTTCCATAAATAACTTCCAAATCTTCACTCGCCCATGCGAAAAACAAGCTGGAAGGACTAAAACGAAAAGAGATATATGTAACCAACGAAATAGACTGGCATTGGATAGGTCAAACCGGATTGGAGGAGGAATTGACTCCTTATTTAGTCAAGTCTTTTGTAAATGATGGGGTAACCATAATTTGTGATGGCTAGAGTCGATTATTCAAGATCCAAGAACCTGTTTACCAGGAACTATGATGGGAATTCTTTGCTACCATCTCCTTCCGAGGTGGTAATGATTATTATAATCCGGGCATTATCACTTTTTTTCTTGGAGGGGAGCTGCGCCAATGCAGCATAGCGGTGCTTGCCTGGTGGCTGGGGATTTATGATCAAAATATGATCATGTCTGAAAATTTTGAGGCATTCCTGGAGCACTGCCACAAGGACTTGCCCGAAGAGGTGGTTGCATCTACTTGGTGGAACACAATTGCAAACCGGGTCTACATTCCTTCTTCTGATCAAGAGGGGAGCATCCGTTTCCCCATCCATCGCTTGATCCATTGTCTTATCGTGAGCACTATTAACATGCGAAATGATGACGATAAGGCCCCCACTCTCGACATTTTTTATATGTGGAGCATTATTACCCCCGATGTTTTTTGCAATTTGCCATATTGTTTGGTAAAGTACCTAGCGGAGGGGGCGATCAAAGAGAGGATTACGTCCAAAATAATGGTGGTATGTTTATTACTAAGTTGGCTAGGACGTATGGGATTTTGGACCAAGGGGCGGCAAGAATATTGACAATGATTCATTTTCCTCCTTTAAGACCACATTATTTAGGAGGGCAAGGATCATTGAGGATTATGATGGGGGACATTTTGGAATCCCAAATAAGGATGAGGTGTTGGTGCCCGAGGAGCCGGGTAGGAGGGTGAGGCAAAGATGGGAGCACGTCCGAGAAGACCCACCACTCATTCCAGTGGATGATGAGTTACCTATGGACTGGTACAACGTGGAGGCAAGAAGGTACCAGGGCGATCTTGGACGAAGCATGAACTACAACAACGAATCATTTGTTTACTTATTTGAACAAATGAATATTGTGCCTAGACCCGGACCCGGATTTCCCTATGTTCCAAGTTAGGATGAGTGGATAAATCAAAGAAGGAATCAAGCTAGTGGGAGTGGAGTTGGAGACGACGAGGAAGATGAAGAAGATTGATGATTTGTGGTTTTATTTGGTTGTTTGAAAACTATTTTTATTTTTATTTGTTTTGTGTGTTTTGAACTTTTAGTACTAGGTTTAAGTAGGAATTTGTTTATTTCTATCTATCACTTGTATTGTGTTTATCTTTTCAGTTTGAAGCTTAGGATGCATGCGAGAGTCTCGATGTCAAGGCTAAAATGAGAGTCGGGTCTAGATAAGGATGTGGAAGTTTTGAGTTTAAGGTCGAGTCCGTTAGTAAAGAGGGTTAAAGAGTGTTTTTTATTGAAGAAAAATGAAGGAAGGATACTAAATTTCCATTACCAAATACATCAGAAACGGATTCAAAGCAGAAGATTTATTTTCAAATCAGCGTTGTACTCGCCGAGTGCATATCTTGGACTCGACGAGTCCTTTTGCAATTCTGCGACTTTTCTGCTAGAAACACTTCTACTCGTCGAGTTGTCATATTTACTCAACAAGTCACTCAGTATTACATTCCCAAGCCTTACATTTTAACCACATTTGATAAGGGCCTTACTCATACTCTTTAAAGATTAATTCCTGAATATTTTTGAGACTATTTTCCTGCATATTTGGAGCTGTATCATACAAGATTTGACACCTAAGGCATGGATGAGCTGTTCCCATGCCTAAAGTCAATTGAAGATGGAGCTTTTAATGAAGAAATATCAACCTCGCTACTACTATCCCAGGGGAGTTTGTTCCGATTCTCTCTTTACTTTGTCATTTTTATACATAACATGCAATGGGGACATTGCATAAATTAAGTGTGGGTTAGGGAGTTAATTATATTAGTTACATTAGAATCCTAATTTAGGTATAATTTTGAATTTTTGCATTAAAAATTACTAAAATTAATTTAGAAAATTGTGGTAAAAACAATTAGGATTCCATGCTAGTGTTATGTTTGATGATTGCATTTGTGGCCTCCCTTATTCTAGTGAAATCATGGAACCAAACATAACCTCGCTTAGTTTGAGGGATGAAATATGTTTAGCATCGTGTACTAGAAATGTATCCAGGAAGACTAATACTTTAACCAATAAAGGTTGAAGTTGAGTGCCCCTGCTTAAGCATTTAGGATTCGAGTGAAAAAAAGAAGTGAGTTACATGTAAAAAAAAGAGGGAATTACAAAAAAAAAGTTGTAAGAATTTTGGAGCAGTCAAATGAAGATCAACGGTTCAAAGTTCTGAAAAAATCAAAAAGTGAAGATACCAAACATCATAAAGGTGGTGAATTCAAAGAAATTAAAGATCAAGTATCAAAGAGGTGAAGAATTCCAAATAAGCTCTATAGTGGTATCAAAATTTGTAATTGTCTAGATTATGTATGTTTGGGTTGCTCAACCAAAAATACTTTGAGGTTAGGAAGTTTTCTACGGATGGATTCGGAGGGATGCATAAAATGAGCATTTTTCAAAAGAAGTGGACGGGTGCTTATGAGGATTGTAAGTATTTAGAATTGAGGGGGTCCTTAGGAAAAATTTGTAGACACAAATGCATGTGATGCGGTCTTGGCATAATGACTGGGTTCAATTGGGATTGTCTTATATGATATTAGTGTGCTAAAATTTAGTTTTGCTTGGGGGCAAGCAAAAGTCAAGTGTGGGGTATTTTGATATGTGCATATTTAGCTATATATTTAGTATAGATTTTTATTATTTATTAGCTAATTATTTGCAAATTATGGACAAAAGGTACTTAATTGTGTTTAAATTGTATTTTCAGTCCAAAAGATATGCTCAGAAGCAAAAGGAAGCAGGAAATGTGATCGAAAGCTCGGGAACTAAAGAAAGAAGGAAAAGAACCAAATCCTGAAGGACTCGGCGAGTCTGAACGCCTACTCGACGAGTACCCACGAATGTTCGCGAAGCAAATCACAAAGTCATTGCCGTACACGAACTCTATAGAGGGGACTCGACGATTCGGTTATCTACTTGACGAGTAGACCCTGTTTTTTGAAATCTATAAATAGAAGACACATTCCCAAATTGAGGCTCTCTCTGGAATCTTTGGGGAATTACTTGACGACCAAGAAGGCATCTGGAGCTTTGGAAATCATGAGAGAAACCCTAATCTTCAATTCTAAGGAGATTCAAGGCAACATAAGTTTATTTTTCTCTTTATTCTTGAATATAACTATGGTTGAGTTGTTAGATTTCGTTTTTGGATTGCTATTTACTGTAATTATGAACTAAATCTTTCAGTTTCTGTTTAGGGTAGATGAGTTTATAACTATGGATTGATTTATGATTGGATTAATTGTTTATTGGTGAATTTTGTTAGATTAAGCTTGTGAAAGAACCTTATGCATTAACCATAACTATTTTCATTTAATTGACAAGTAATTACGCTGTATGAACATCTCTTAATTGCTTACCTCATGTGATTTATGTGAAAACATTGTTATGTGCCTAGTAATAGTGAATGTGAAACTAGGGTTAACTAGAAAAATGGGTAAATTAATGTGTGAGCTTGTGTGATAAACCATCAACAAGAGGCTAATTGAATTATTAATTTGATTAGTTAATTACAAGTCTTATTTAATCCGAATAATTGAACTAGGAAATTCATTAGTTTAATCACTTGATCACTGCTTAAATTAATTTGTTTTCTAAGGATTGGTAATAGCGAATGTGAATCTAATCACCTTAGTCGGTAACCAATAATAATTGATCCATTGCATTTGTCATAAATCAACCATAGGAGTAAGCGAATCAAACCTAAACATAAACCTTTTTAGTATTGAATTTAGTGAGTTTTTACTTGTTTTTAGCTCATTAGTTACTTAATTCGTGTGTTAGTTAGTATGTTAAAGTTTCCAGTCTTGTAAAACTAGAGAAAACCTTTTACTTTTATTACTTGTTTAGTTAATTCTAGTTATTAGTTTAATTTCCGTTCCTCGGGTTCGATACCCTACTTGCTCAACTATACCACTAATAGGCAGGTTCACTGCCTTTGTGTGTGTAAATTACATCTTAAAGTAGGACTAAAACCAGTGCATTTATATACACATCATATATGCTTGAGGATGATAGTGATTACTCCGTTTTTGGAGCGGATTCGGGAGGCACAGGTTGAGGCTATTAAGGTCATTTCTTAAGCTTAGAGTTGCCAGTCTTGGTGCTAATTGAGTCCTAAAGTCATAAAGTTTCCATCTTTGGGGTCTTGAAGCATCCATGCATGAGTATTGGCCATTTTTAAGGATGTAGGTGGTTATACTCCAAGTTTGGGTTCATTTGGGGGCATGCAAGCGACCAAGTGGTCGACTTTACGGGTTAAGGCACTTCATTGGACTCAGATCTGTTTTTGGAACCTCAGGTCTAAAGGGTTTAAGTGCTTTTTGGGGTTATGGATTAATAGGAGAGTACGTTGGGCATACAAGCTCGTACACACAATGTACAAGCTATGCAGCCTGTACGCTTAGCATACAATTGAGTACTCCCTGCGTACTCACTGAATTTGAGCTTTGCGTTGCTTGGGTCTCTGTTTGAATCACTTTCATGGATTGGTGACTTGGGCCATGGTGGGCCATTTGGAATTGGACCACTGGGCTAGAGAAACATTATTGGGCCTTAGGCTAAGGCCCATGCGAAAGGATTGGGCCTAATTGGAAATTGCGCCATATATTGGGCTTTATTGGATTGTTTAACTTTTAGGCCATAGGTTTGTGATTTAAGGTTTCATTCTTGGACCAAGTTATGTTAGGGGTAAAATAGTCTTTTTACCTCAAGTAGGGATTTTTGGTTATTGATGTATGTCCCATTGTTAATTAGTTTTTATTTGGTAATTGATAGCTCGGGGAGCTATAGGACTAGCAGTCAGAGATCATTCGTTTCATTCGGATTTTCGAGGTGAGTTTCCTCATTGGTTTAGCAGGTTTAAGGCATCAAGGCCGACCCTTGTTTGGTTATGTTTTATACTTGTTTCCTGTGTTATACTTTTATATACTTGTATATGTATGTCTATTGGGCGGGGCCGTTATGTGAGTGTGGGCGGGGCCCGTATCCCATTATTATGTGAGTGTGGGTGGGGCCCGTATCTCATTATTATCCGAGTGTGGGCAGGGCCCGTATCTCACTGTTATCTAAGTGTGGGCGGAGCCCGTATCTCATTATTCATGATATGTATGGTATGTGGTAGTTTGGGGAACTCACTAAACTTTGTGCTTACAGTTTTCAGTTTATGATTCAGGTACTTCCCGTTCCAAGGGGAAGAGCTCAGGCTGACTATATTGCACACACTATAGGGATTTTGCATATGATATTTACTCTGATTTTGATACATTTGATACATTGACTCTGTCGAGATGTATGGATGATGTTTGAAAAATACTATTTTATTTATTATAAAAATGAAATTTTTAGGACCATATTTTTGGATGTTACAACCACAGGGACCAATCTTGCAGTTTTGTCTCATTTTAGTTTAATGAGGGACCAAATGTGCAACAAAACTAGCTCAAAAGGACCATGAAGCTAAAAAACGAGGTTTGGACTAAACCTCGGAAAAATGCATACCATAGGCACCATTTTTGTAGTTTTGTGTGAAATTGAGTTGCATTTGTTATCATAACATAAGTATGAATGTATGGAATAAGCCCATGCCTTAACAATCTCTCATTTTTTATGATAACAAATGATGCCATTCAAAAGGAATAAATTAAGCCACAACCTGATCAAAATGTCGAAACTCTCCCTCTTTTGTCGAAGTAAAAAAGGGGACTTGAGCTCCCCCTTAAGATATGTTCCCCTAAAATGATGCATCTTCATATAGGACTTAATAAAATCAATTACACAAAGATTAAGTAGACATGAATGATAAAGAGAGCATATATATATATATATATATATATATATATATATATATATATATATATATAGAGAGAGAGAGAGAGAGAGAGAAAGTATATATATATATATATATATATATATATATATATATATATATATATATATATATATATATATATATATATATATATATAGAGAGAGAGAGAGAGAGAGAGAGAGACACACTAGTGAAGTTAAGAGGGCCATGCTAAGCACGACCCACGAAGGGTAATTTGAGAATTCTAACAGTGTTATTAAGTTCAGATAGATGTGTGTAAAGATATGTATGGTCTTTTGTTTACGAATTTATTTTCTTGTTTATGCATTGTAGTTTCAAAAATGTAATTTATACTTTTAAGACATATAAATGGAAGGTTATGGTGATTATATGGCATGAAACTTGATTTGATTGGTTAGGGGGGGGGGGGGGGTACTGTGGTTTGTTTATGTATTTATTATGTTAACTCCTATTCATTGAAAATCCATTAGTACTTTCAACAAATTTTTATTCGTCAATAATGCCTGCTCTTTTAGTAGTGTGTGACTCTAATGAACCAAATCTCGTATCCAACACTGTTTACATACATTCAATTACTCAGTTAAAAAAAGTTGTAAATGTTAAGAAAATCACAATGTACTTTCATTTACTTCTCTATTATAGAATGCTACTTTCATTTCTTTTTATTACAATAAGCATTTTAGATTATTCTTTTTTTGTTATTACGTACACTTTTCAAAGCACGATGTTTTAATAATACATAAATTCATAGTATGATGTTATATTTAGCTACTTACGAAATTCGGAAAACAAAAAAAGTTGAAATTTAGAAAAGAAAAAGGCACATACCATATCCATATTACATCTCTCCAAGAGAGACAGAGATTATCTTGGAATCCATATCATGATATACAAACAAAGAAATTATTTGCATCAAACCTATTTTTATTATGATATGTAAAAGATAATGAATTAATGTCTACAAAATAAAAAAAATACAAAGAATGAAAATTAGGAAAATATTACTTTATATTCCAAGAAGGAAGATCCTTTGGAAATCAAAATTTTTAGTTACAAGCTGTGTAACATGAAAAGGATTCGTTAGAGGGCAGGAAACATGAAAGACTCTTAATCTGCTTGTGACTTCTGCACCGTATATTTCTATTGAAAGATTTGGCAGTGATGCGAGATCGGCCTCCGGTGAGTCTTCTGGTCTTCTGCTGTGGCGGAGATCTGACATCACAGTGCAAACCCGTTAGAGCCGCCCCAGGGACTGTGGCCCGGGAGCGGGCTCCGACGGTCAAGTTAGATCAGCTAGAAGATCTGAGATGGTCCTACATAGTTGGAGAGAACCATCTTGGTGCTAGTGGTGGTGTATGGTGGCTGACGGCGGTGGGTGGCGGCTGAGCCACCCTACCGGAGTATAGTGGCGGCTGAGCCATGGGGAAGTCTAGTGGTGGTTGAACCACTTAGGAGAGAGAGAGTCCCCCTTCATGGAGGAGGTACTATTCACTATATAGGGGACAATTAGGTCAGGCCTTGGGCCAGCCCAATTCAGGCCCAACTAGCAAGGAGCTGGGCGAGGCCGCCCGGAGGCGTCATGCGGGACTGGCGGGCGCGCACCAGGCAAGGCTGGCGGGCGCGCACCAGGAAAGGCTGTCAAGGGAGCGCCAGGCCGGGCCGGCGGGAGAGTCTGTAACAGCCCGGATTCCCAGGTATTATTTATTCTTCTTAATTTTGGTGTTTTGTGAGGAGACTCGGCGAGTTGGAGCTCAAACTCGCCGAGTATGATCGCGGTTTGGGAAAGGGTTCGCGTCCGGACTCGGCGAGTCCAAAAGGTGGACTCGGCGAGTCCACGCTGTTTAATGAAACCCTAAATTTCAGGGTATGAGACCTATTTAAAGGGGCTTATGGCCGTCATTTGCGGCCACCAACCCCATAGAGAACCCTAAAAGAGTCCTTGAGCGTTTTGTGAGAGAAAAGAGGAAGATCCTTGATTACTTGTGGGTGATTTTGCATATAGAAGAGGATCAAGGCAAGAGGAGACCAAAGGAGGTGCTAATCCAGTGATTCCTGAGTCCAGAGACTTCATTTGAGGTAACCATTCGTTCCTTTCTCAGCCCTTGGTGTAAATCTTAGAGTTAGGGCTTCTTTGTGGAATGATTCATGGAGTAATTGGCCTCTTTTTGTGTTGATGCTTTAGATCTGGACCCAAAGAGGTCCAGAGACTCTTTTCCCTCAAGCTTTATGAGTGTTAATGGAGGCCATGAGCTTAGAATAGCATTCTAGAGACCATATCATCAAATAAAGCCTTTGGACCTTTGCATGAGCACCAAGATTGTAACTTTACGTGATAAATGTGCTTGGAAGGATTGGATCTATGAGTTTCTAGAACGGATCTGACCTCAGGAGTGAGTTTGAGTTCATGCATGGCTTAGACTCGCCGAGTCCGAAGAACAGACTCGGCGAGTAGCATGAAGATTGTCCATAACCACTCAGTGAGTAGTCTTACCGAGTTAAGGGTTGACTCAGTGAGTCAGGGAGAGTCAGAGAGGGTTGACAGGTGGACTGAGTCAAGCTGGAACTCGCCGAGTTGTTCTTGAGACTCGGCGAGTTGAGTCGTGGTGGCCCCGCGATTCATTCCAGGTGGAACTCGTCGAGTCAGGGAAGTACTCGACGTGTCAAGAGAGGATCCTAGGGAGTCAGTGAACACATATAGACTTGCCGAGTCGCTCTAGTGCACTCGCCGAGTCCGGTCAAAGTTGACCGTTGACCGTTGACCAGTGTTGACTTGATAGGGGTAGTCAACCTTAGTTGTGAAAGTGTTAATTAGAGATATATTGTGTTATAGGAGGATTATAGCTCGGAGGAGCGAGCACGAGTGATTTCCGGGATTTGCGAGTTATCGAGATACGCGAGGTGAGTCTTCTCACTATACTTTACCTTGAGTAGGTAACCAGAGTTATGTGACAGAGTATTTGTATACTATGTGTTGTACGGCATTATTCCTATGTGATTTATGCTGTGCATGTTTACAAAGTTAGAACCGGAAGGTTCCCAGAGTTAGAACCGACAGGTTCACAGAGTTAGAACCAGAGGGTTCATAGAGTAGGGTCCACGGACCCACAGAGTTATAGCCTCGAGTGGCTAATATGTGTATGTGTGGTATTTTGGGGAACTCACTAAGCTTCGTGCTTACAGTGTTTTGTGTTATGTGTTTCAGGTTTCTCTCAGGATCACGAGACGGCACCGGCTCGATTGTACACACCAGAGAAAGAGTCATGTTTTGAGGATCCTGGTTTATTATGCAAGTGAAAATGGAGTTACGTTTTGTAATTCGATTATGAATGAGATTTTAAGCAAAGTATTTTAAGAATTAAACGACTGTTTTTAAATGAAAATTTGTTTTGAAATTTTCGGCGTTACAGAGTCCCTAGCAGGTCTGGCAAGGGAGAGCTAGGCCAGGCCGGCGGGAGAGTCCCCAACAAGGCTGGCAAGGGAACGCCAGGCAGGGCTGACAGGAGCGCGCCAGGCCAGGCTGGCGCGCTGGAGCAGTCTAGGCCATGCTAGTGGACCATATATCATCAAGTCCCCCTAGTTTGGTGTTATTGGTACGCGGACAATGACATCGGACTGGACTAGTCATATAAACTATCAGGAGAGTCTCCAACGAGGCTGACAAGGGAGTCCTCGACAAGGTTGGCAGGAGCGTCAGGCCAGGCTGGCGCGCTAGAGCGGTCTGGGCCATGCTAATGGACCATATATCATCAGGCAGGTTTATAAAACTAAAATATAGAGTCATATATATATATATATATATATATATATATATATATATATATATATATATATATATATATATATATATATATATATATATATATATATATATATATATATATATATATATATATATAAAACCTACTTTGTAGGCAACATAAAATTTAAGGGGTGTTAAGTTTCACCATAAATGTAAGTTCCAAACCATATTAAAGTAACGAATTAAGCAAAAAACATATTAAACTTACCTAGAAGTTCCCATCAACAGGCAACACTAATTATTAATTGTTATTAATCAATTTGAAAATGACAAAATAAAAAGTTTTGAAGATGAAATCATCACACCTGTGTAAAATCTAGAACCAAATGTATGATAAGGAATCCAGTTATTTTGAAGCTTTCAATCCCGATAGTAAGATTTTAATTCCAGAGAATCAAAATTGAATCAACTTAGGAACGATGTTCAATTGCGATATGTTTCCCTCTAATTTTGATTTGGTTTACGAGCAAGAAAAAAGAAAACTTACATGATTAATAAATTAGGGGATGAATGAGAGAAATAGAAACAGACCACAAAATCAAAACAAGCCCTAAAAGAATTGTTTCTTAAACGATAGCTAACGGTAGCTCACAAAAGATATAGGCAGGCACAACATGTGACGACAACCGTCCCTGAATCAGTTGAGGAAGAGATGGCAATGGGAGGAACACAAATGAAGTTAGTCAAGTAGAGAAATCGGAGACCCATGAAACCAAATACCACTTCTACTAAAAGGGAAATCCGAAGGAAGCAGGCCCAACAATCAAAAAGTTGTTTTAAAAATTGAATTGGTATATAATATTCCCATCTTCCATAATCCTGAAACCAATTCATAAAGAACGCATTAAATAAGTAATTAAAGCGAATGACGTCGACAAAAAAAAAGATAGAAGAACGTATACATGAAATTGAGGTCTAAGAAATAGAAACGCTAGGAGACACAAGGAGTAGACGCCAATCCAAAAAATTTAGCAGAACCCTAACAAATTTAAAGATGCAAAGTGAACAATTCATTAATTTGAGTGCAATGAGAATAAAAAGATAAAGCATATTTCTTTATAAAGGAGGAAAAAGATGAACAGGAAATAAGGCGATGGAGGAGATGGAGTATGTATAGGAATGTAGTATGTATGACGGGGCATAGGGAACAGAAGACCGGGTGTGACGTTTAAGACAAGTTGAAGGTGACTCAAAAAAAAAAAAAAAAAAAAAAAAAAAAAAAAATATATATATATATATATATATATATATATATATATATATATATATATATATATATATATATATATATATATATATATATATATATATATATATTTTTTTTTTTTTTTTTTTTTTTTTTTTTGAGTCACCTTCAACGGTTTGTGTCTTTGTGGGAATTCCGTGTTGGTATGAGCAGAACTCTAAAAAAAAAAGATATACAATATTTAAGTAAACTCTGGAGTATAAAATGAAATGTTATTAAATAAGAATAGATATTTAGACAAACTCTAAAACAAAATTAAGAGGTTGAGTTTATTATGTGGTTGGAACGACCATTAAAAAATGTCTTCCATTCTAATGGTAGAAAAACTATTGAAAAACTTAGTAAAAGCTTTTTAATAAACTGCCATTATGCTCTAAGCTATATTCATGCAACTTGAAGTTTTGCTATGATGATACGAGTACCAAGTTTTCTTTAGTTGTATATGAGGGTTACTACAAACTTGTACCATCTTTTCGGTTGATATGTACGAAAAGAAATTTGCAACAAACATGGAAAAGTATTTTTAAGTAGGGGTGTCAATTGTTGATACGATACGGAACAAAATTGGGACGAAACTGAAATTCAAATTTATGTTTGTATTAAGTGTAAAAAACACGATGTCATGTCGTGTTCGTGTTTGAAATCCGACACAAAATTGACACGATTTAACATTTAATTGTTGTGTTTTTCGTGTTATGTATGATTAAATATCAATTAAATAAACTATGTTTTTTAATATGTTATCTTTGTCGTGTCGTGTCGTGTTTGTCGTTTTTTAATTAGTTCGTTTTCATGTTAATTAAAAAAAACACGACATCGTGTTTTGTCGTGTTCGTGTTACATAAAATCTTATCGTGTCGTGTTAGATAAAAATCCGACACGATTGTCTGATTTGCCACCCCTACTTTTAAGGCCTAGGGGGTGGGCATCGTTAGGAGACTCGCCATTGGTCGCCACCCTCGCCGAACACTGCCCCCGACACGTGCCAAGGGGCACGCCAGCCTTGCCTCGCTACAACCATGACGAGAGGAGAGAGGGGAGAGAAACTTGGTCTATGAGTTGTGATTAGTTGTTTCCTTTTTTTCCTCCAAAACAAGCCTTGTTAAAATAACACACTACAACTCCTTGCATTTCTTGTGCTACACATGCTAAACGTATATGACTTTAAAAAACTAAAAAATTCTACGTGGCAACATGCTAAGAATACTACCATTCCATTCAGCTTAATGTATGGACACCATAAAATAGGTTAGTACAAGATACAAATATATATTTTCCAATTTCATATTAACAAAAAAATATTTTAAACAACAATAACCAACTTCATGGGTATAACGCCTATATCATCTTTGGAACCAAAGACAAAACATGACATATTGTACTACTATATTTTAACATATATTGGCCTAAAAATGTGACCATCTAAATGTTGCAACAATTCAAACTATTTATCCCAACAAAAAATGGGACATATACTCTGACTCAAACCATACACACCTCAAACCCTTATGTGTTGCTTAACCTAGTAATCGTAAACAATCCTAGAAAGTTTTTTTGGTACTAGTATAGTATAGTCACATTTAATAAAGACGACCTTATTCAACAAGAGACATTATTTGAACCATAACTAATTGCTCTTAAACTTGAATCTAAGAAATTTGTCATCCATTTTCGTGGACCTCCGAATTCCCCCTTCAAGTTATAAGCATACGAAGGCCACCGTACATCAATCCCACACATATGAAACACCCATTTTGATCATCCTTTGATTTCTCTCAAGAACCAATAGGCTCGAAAATGTGGAATAACTATTGCCTACAAACACATCCGCCCTCAAGCAAACTTCATAGTCTATAGCCAACTACCCCTAATCGCTTCTTGTCAACCGGATGCATACCCTCTTTCCAACCAATTAAAATCAGATTGTCCTCGAGCAATTTATTCACCACAGCAAGGTAAAGAATTGTCGATGACTTTAGGGTTCGAAGATTTGCTACCCGAGTCATGATTTCCTCTCTACTACTACAAATGTCCGATACGTTTGATCTTTGTTCTAGTTTTTTACAATGTATCATCCAATCTTTTTCAATCCTCATATGGATTGCTACATATGGTGTTTGATCCAAAGAAACGCCGTTTTTATCACTTCCAAAATGTTTGATCTTTGAAACAACACTTCCAAAATGTTTGATCTTTGAAACAACTTCATCCGCTTCTTTTGAGATTTCGTCTACTAAAACTAAGCATTCAAACACCTTCGCATAATCGCTAACGGGCCAATGATCATGCCATAAAAATGGGTTTTTTCCGAGTATTCGAATTGTTTCATAAACATCATAATCTTGCTTGCTAAACTCTTTTAATTGATCAAGATCTCTTTCAAGTGTCCATTTCCTACCACTCCCCTTATGAAGATTGATTATGCTACTTTGATTCGTGAGATCAGAATATCGACTTAATTGGACAAACCCATGACAAAGAGAATTAAATTTCTCGAATTGGAAGATCTTATGGAATGAAATCGGTTGTAGTTGATCGATTTCTTTGTAGAATAAAGATGCACTTAGGCTAGGCATTAGAAGGGATCTATTTAGGGTTCTTGCGGTTAAACAAGCTCTTGCAAAAGCAATCTTTTGATTGTTAAACCCCCAAACTATTTGAGGTACTTCTAAGAACTTCAATTTTACATTCCTAACATCCGATTTCAACAACCCGAATTCATAGTTCTTAGAAACAAGTGAAAAGGAGTTGGGGAGTAGAAGAGTTCTGATGATCAAAGCCATTAGAAGCAATAACAAACATTTGGAAACCAATGAACTTATGTGGAATCTAAAGATCGATAAGTCCATTTGTGATTCCTAAAGATTAAATTCCCATTTGAATTGATTTCAATTCCACTTCATAACAGTGGAAAAGAACATGGTCTTCTCTCGCAATAAGAAATGAACTCAAATGAATTCGATAATATAGAAATACAACCAAATTTTAGAATTGGTTTGCATAAGCAAAGGAGACAAATAGACAATCTTTCACCTCAAAACAACTAGAGCCTTGAAATTTTGAGCGAACTTGAACCGGGGTGAATCTGATTGAAGAAGTTAGATCAATCTAAATTATATAACCAAACACATGCAGAGATTGTTTATATGAGTAAAAAAAATAAAATTCCTCGATCCGATATGGATAGAAATGATTGGAGTTCAATTAAATTTGATGAGACATAAAAGGATCGACAAAAAGATGTGAAGGATCATGGGAATTTTGTGAAGACAAAAGAGGAAAACAGAGAAATCTGATGACATGGGAGAAGAGACAAGAACAAAAAGGGAAATGATGATGATGATTACAATTCCTGCATGGAGAAAAGAACGAAAAAACGAAGGGATGAAGACAACGAAGAAGAAAAACCCATCACAATCTTGACAACATGTTTTTCTTCTACAAATTTCTCGATTTTGTTTATACATGCTACCATAAAGTAAAACGATTCGAGTATATCATCGAAAAAAATATATGAAGTGGTAATATTGAAAGAAATTAACAAATGAAAGTTGGTGTTGACAAGTATTATGAGTGCTAGCCAAGAATATGGGTGAATTATTAATTAAAAACTATGTGTTACAGAAGACAAAAGAAGTTATATTATCATTTTGTAGCTAAGCTCTCTCTTTTTTTATTCATATTTTAAGGGAATAAAAGTATTTTATTACAACCGTAAATTATTTTTTAATTATGTATACGTCGATAATATCATAATAGTAATATTCTTAAAATATTTTTTAATTTTGGTTTACATATTTTACATCTTGCTTCCAATAAATAATTTATAAGAAAGTATTAAATCTACTAATTTTCTTTTGAATGACAAGTTTCTATCCATTTAATCCACTCAAGCTACAACCTACCCCACACTTCCACTCCTACAAACTACCCTTATACCTCCATGATCTAGAAATTTCTTATATGGTATGGAGTGTTGACACTCAATAGAGTGAAAGATCCAAAAAATAATTCAAGGATTTCACAATAATAATATTACATAATAATTTAAAGTTAATAAAATCAATAGAATATGACAACTTGTATTTTTATATACGATTATTTATTTCTCTAACGAAATTAACGAACACATCCGATTTTGTATTCAAAAATTTATAAATAACTTATATTCTAACCAAAGTTAACAACCCTAAAAATGATAGCATCAATGTTTTGTATTTTAAAATTTATAAATAATTTAGTATTTCCGACATAACAACTTTTTTTTTTTTCAGATAAAGTTGATAAGTAACAAAGATTGTTAGGATTTTTAATTGTTTGAGGTTTGAATTATTATCTGTTAAGTCGTGGGTTATGATAGATTTTTTTAAAGTTTCAAAAAATCATCCTTATTTATTTAATGAAAGTTTTAAACCAAAGATTTGTTTCTTTTTCTTTAATAATAATTCTCCTCTTACTTGTTTACACCGGTTGTTGTCACTAATATGTGGATTAGAGGGTATGCAAAGTTTGGACCAAACGTATGCAACAATAATATTTAATACACAATAACTTTTTATTTTGAATAATTGACTTTTATAGGAGAAAATTAAGGGTATGCAATTGCATATCCTTGTCATGCTATAGATCCGCCCATGTGTCCAATCTACCCAACGCTCCTCGACCCCTAGCGATGTCAAAAATAAGGTAAATCCATTATTGTTTCTTTCATTTTTAACAATTTATATGTAATTAATGACATCATCGTTTAAATTATTTAATCTCTATATTATGAGGTTCAAATCGATTAATTGTATAGAATTTTCAAATTTTCTTTTTCACATTTTTTCAGATAAATATCATTTCAAATTGTTTAATGAACAATCGTGAATGTTCACGTATGTCATTTTAATGTCACATAATCATTATACTATAATGAAATTTAGAAGACTATCAATGGAGTTTAAGCTTTGATTTTATACAAGTTGGAAGGTACAAAATGCATACAACATACTTGTCTAAAACAAGTTTGTTCTTGGTACGACCAAAATGGCGAGGGTGAAGGGTTGCGCCCCTTGCGGAGTCCTAGGTGCACCACCCTAGCGGGGTCAAAGGGGTTGCCCTCGATGGGTACAAGACAGAGAAATTGGATTTTATTTAGAGAAAGTGCTATGGAAATTATGAATTCTGAAGTGTTTTAACATGGTAGAAGATAACTCACGTTCCATTGAGGCTGTTTGACTCTAACAATATGTTGACAACAAAAATAAGTCACTTTTGGACATATAACTAATGATAACTTCCTATAAACTATCATACTTATCCGAATTTTGGACGTGATGAATATTTATACTCATTAACTATATACATTAGTCATATCTAAGAAGTCAAATTCTTAATTTATATAATCATTCATTTTTCATGACTTTTTTGTGCCTAGATTTGAAGTCAACATAATTTAAATTTCCTTGAAACAATGAAACTGGCACACTAGAGGTGAAATATCAAATTCAAAAAGTGATCTATATGATACTAAAAAAAATCCAAGATCTAGTGATTACAAAAAACACCACGTTTGCCATATACACCGATAGATCATTTCTTTTATCTTAAAAAAATATATTAAAAACGTGTGTAAAAATAATAGATTCTAACCTCTCCTCATTTTCGGTTGATACTTGATATATCGTTCGTGACCTTATGTTTTTTACTATATTCCAATCAACCCTTCTAAAAATTATTAAGCGTATGTATATTGTTAATTTGTTATTAGATGCAAAATATATAACTATATTACTCTATTCCAATCAACCCTTTTAACAATTATTAAACGTAAGTATATTATTATTAGATGCAAAATATTTAACTATGTCAAGACTGTAAGTAAAAAAAGAGCAAAATTCTAGTAAAAGGGATAACAAAGTGAAAAATATATGGCTAGAGATAAGGGGTCACATGGATTTTGTTGGTGGAGGAAAGCCATGCAATCCCCACTCAAAATTGTCTATTTCTACACTCATGTCACTATCTAATCTTAAACTTTTTACTTTGAAAAATATTTGTATGAGTCGGACTATTACTAAACTTTATTAAACTAATATATATATATATATATATATATATATATATATATATATATATATATATATATATATATATATATTCATCTATAAATACAAAGGTAATTTTAACTTTGATCTTGATTTTAGAATCTTACGATTCATGCAAGCAAAAACAATCTCAGTTACACTAAGATCTATTTGCAACAAGATCTATATTTAGATTTTAGGATCCTAATTAGGACCTTAACCTGATTCAATCTCACCTTTTTATTACTTATTATATAGCCGAGTATCAAAAACATCCATTCAACTTGAAATCGAGCATCACATGTCGCAAGAAGTCTCATTGAACATCACTATTTCATCCATTCATCTTGAATTAGGTAGACCATCGTAAGACTCACACTATTCCCTTTGAGATCTTAGTCAAGATATATACATAAGCACCGTGATCTTATTTCTTTTTCCGCTTAAGATGTTTTCTTTCTAATTTTGCGAGTCTATAAAACACAAGAGCTAAATTGTCTATGTATACAAAGTTAAAGTTGATTCCACAATCGAAGTTGTCATCAACTTCAATTTATAATGAGTATTACACAAAAAATGATAACACGAGCAAATTTGGAGACTTCTCCCGATCACATATGATCGTACGATCACGATTTTATAAAAACTAGTAGATAACCTAGTTGGAAAATGTACAATGATATATAAGAGCATATGTTGAAAAATATGTTTATTATAATTTAAAAAAAAACTATTTTTGTGAGAATTTAAAAAAAAGATTTATAAGCTAGTTGAAAATCTATCTTTGCTAGCTTTTAAAAAACTAATTTATAAACTATTTTTTGACATGTCAAACATAACGACCTAAATATGTTTGAAAAATAAACTACATACATAACGACCTAAATATGTTTGAAAAATAAACTACATACCTCTTTTCTAAAGGATTAAACACCGATATCCTTTTTTGTCTTAATAAAAATATATAATATTTATATTGTGTCTTAACATTCTAAAATTTTATGACAGAATTAGAACATTGACAATATAGTGATGCGTATACGGAGGGATTGCTTTGTGTAACGCCCTGATTCTCAGGTATTGATTTTATATAAAATTTTTCTTGAATTTCAGGTCTACTCGACGAGTTGGTTGCCCTACTCGTCGTGTAGCAGCGGGTTAGTCCACGAGTTTTAGTGACCTACTCGCCGAGTCCAAGAAGGGACTCGACGAGTAGGAGCTGACAGATGAAACCCTAAATTCCGGGGTATTGCACCCTATTTAAAGGATCATTGGCCTCCCCCAGCCTCCCCTTTACAGCTCCTTGGCACCCTTAAACCTAAATTTTGTGTGTGTTTCTTTGGTGTGTTAAAGCTTAAAAGAGGGATCTTGGTGAAGAAACACTTGGGGAAACAAGTAAATTGAAGCAAAGAACTCGTAGGAAGCAAAGATCTACTTCAGTTGACACTCTCTTGAAGGTATTAGGCTGTTTCCTTGGCTCATTTCATCTTTAATCTATTTTGGATGGGTTTTAGGAAAGGGTTCTTGTGTTTGAGCCAAGATCTGAAGTTGTAACTTCAGATCTGGACTCCTTTTGGCCTCTAGATCCATAAAGTTATCAGCTTTGACAAGTATGAGCCTTCCCTCAAGTGTGAGACTTCTTTACAAGCTTGGTGTTGTCATTTTAAGACTTTAGAGCTTTGCATGCACGTAAAGTTTGCAACTTTACGTGATAAACATGCCTTGGGAAGCTGGATCTACAATTTGGAGCCTTATCATGGCTTAAAAAGCCTCTGTATGGATGAAGGACTGAAGGGACTCGGCGAGTCGCATGGTCAACTCAACGAGTCCGATGAAGTTTGTCGTGGGCTCGGCGAGTCAGATGAGTGACTCAGCGAGTCGGCTAGGGTTTTCCCAACCCTTGGAGATGTATGAACGCGACGAGTTGTAAGGGGAAAACTCAGCGAGTTGGTCAAGGAGTTACGACCACTAACACTAGGAACTCGATGAGTCACTCATGTGACTCGGCGAGTTGGCGAGTTATTCCAGGAACTTGGCGAGTAGCTGAGGGTACTCGACGAGTTGAGGTCAACATGGACTGTTGACTTGATAGTTGACTTTGACTTGTCCAAGGGTTGACTATTGGACTTCTGGGATATTTTGGGAAAATATGAGCATGGTGGGGGCATTTAGTCAAGAAGGTCATGATGTGTGTTAACTTATTATTTATGGTGTGATGGTGTGGGATTCCGGGGAGACAGCAATCTGAGATTTGCAGTACTTCAGCACTACTTGTGAGGTGAGTTATCCTTACTATATCAATAGGGTCTAAGGCACCAAGGCCGACCCTTTACGGATTGTATTTGGTTATGGCATGGTATGTTTATTGATTACATCCTGGTTGTTAGGATGGTGATATGCTTATGTGTAGTGATCTGGTTAGGTCAGTGTCCTGGTTATATGATGATGCTATGTTAGTGACCGGTTAGGTCTGTATCCTGGTTATTAGGATGTTGCTATGATTAGTGATCTGTTAGATTGGTTTGACTGTTATATGATATGAGATAGCGTATGATATTTATATGCACATGTTTGTTTGATTGGGGGTTGGGTTGAGGCGGTCTTCCTTTGTGCAGAAGGTCAACATACCCGGTGAGTGGTCCGGATAGGCTGTAGGCCCTGCGAGGCGGTCCAGTCATACCGAAGGCTCGAGAGCGGTCCAGATAGGCTGTAGGCCCTGCGAGGCGGTCCAGTCAGGCTGAAGGCTCATTATGCATGCTGATTTGCATTGTGGATGTGATATGATTATGGTTATATGAGATTGGTATTTTGGGGGAACTCACTAAGCTTTCAGGCTTACAGTTTCAGTTTATTATTTCAGGTACATCAGGGGATCGCGACAAGGCGAATGCATGATCGTACAACTCCTCATGCTTCGTTTATGTTTTTTGGGAAAACTATGATATTATACATTTTGAAAACAAATCTGTAATAACTATTGATTTTAAATGTTTTGAAGAGTTTTAAATTCGCTTGAATTTTATGGGTGTTACAAGTTGGGTTTCTATGATTGTAGCGGAAACAAGAATTGATAGACAATCTAGACCTATACATTGAATATCGGTGAAAACAAACCAAGACCTATTGGTTTGAATTTTGTCAACAAATTAGGAAATCCTCCTTCAATTGACTAAGTTTGAGTGCAACAACAACTAGATGAACAAAAGTTATTGGATTAAATTATAGAAATAACTTATTACAAAGACAGCTAAAATATAGCTTGACACAAACAACGGTTGCAAAGAAAATAAACTACCCACTAACAGTAACCGACTACTAGAAGAAACTGCCTCTAGAGGCTCATTGGAAGCTAAAATAACAGCGAAAAATGTGCACTCAATAAATGGAAACTATCCTCCTTAACCCACATATTATTCATGCAAACCCCACGTTCTATCGATCCCAATAAATGACTTTCATACCTAACAGTGTAACATCCCGGAATATCAAGAGTGAAGTTGAAGGGCTAAAAGAGTAAATTGGAAAGGGCAACTCGGCGAGTCCACGAGTGGAATCGGCGAGTAGGGTAGCGATTTTGGTCGCGTGTTAAGTGGCCGACTCGGCGAGTCGGCGGCTGGACTCGGCGAGTTGGCGCTGAGTGGAGAAAACCCTAATTTCGGAGGATGAGCCCTATATAAAGGACAATATATCCTCTCCCCAGCTTCCTTACCTTCCTTTGAAGTCCAGAAAACCCTAGAAACGCGATTGTGAAGGTTTTGAGTGCAATTGAGCATTGGAGAAGAGAATTGGAGGAAGATTTTGGAGAGTTAGGAGGCTTGGAGCAAGGGGCTTTGCTTAGATTCGGATTTCATTGCTGTTGGGGCTTCCTTTTGAGGTATTATCTCGTTCTTGGGCTGTTATTCTTCTAGATTCATTATTCTTGGAATGTATGGGAGGTTTAGCTTGGGGTATCTTGAGTTTGAAGAGTAGATTTGAGGCTGCTACCTCAGATCTGGAGTGGAGGAGGTCTAAATTGCATTAAAGTCCCTGTTCTTGAGTGATTAGTGAAGCCATCATGTCCCAAACCCTAGCCCTAAAGTGTGAAATGCCTAGATCTCTTTGGATTCACGTAAAGTTTGCCACTTTACGTGATAGATGGGTTGTAGGAGGCTAGATCTACGTTTTGGATCAATTGCATGGCCTGGAAGGTTCTGTTTGGGATGAGATCTAGAGGCACTCGGCGAGTCACAAAGGTGTACTCGGCGAGTTGCTTGAAGATGGTCTGGAACTCGGCGAGTTGGAAGAACAACTCGGCGAGTAGGTTGAAGATAGCCTTAAACTCGGCGAGTCTGTTCTTGGACTCGGCGAGTCTGGTCGTGAGGTCCAAGTTTCTTCTGGTTGAGCTGTGACTCGGTGAGTCAAGGGATGACTCAGTGAGTCGAGTGAGGAAGGACTCAGAGTTGCTGGACGCGGCGAGTCTTGGGGTGACTCGGCGAGTTAAGTCGCGGATGGGGGAGATTTTGTGTATGTGGACTCGGCGAGTCATTGGGATGACTCGGCGAGTAGAGTCAGTCAGGGGTTGGCTTTAGCGAAGGGTTGACCAGTTATTTTCCAGGGGCATTTTGGTAATTTTTGAATATTGTTTTGAGTTTAGTGTCTTGGTGTTGGCCAGTGTTGGAGATCGTATCAGTGGTTGGAGTAGCTTGGGTTTATCTGTTCAGTCGGCAATTTCGAGGTGAGTTATCTTCACTATATCAACAGGGTCTAAGGCACCAAGGTCGGCCCTTTATCGGATTGAGATCCGGGTATTTGTTGTTATGATATTGCTTTGATATGTTGCATCCTGGTAGCTAGGATGGTATATGTTAGAGACTTGGTTGAGGTCGGTATCCTGAGATGTAGGGTGATGCTATGCTAGTGACCGGTTAGGTCGGTATCCTGGTTAGGATAATGATATGTTATGTGATCTGTTTGATCGGTTTGTTGACTATGAATTGTTATATGATTGTATGTTTATGTGCACATGATTGTTTGTACTGGAGTTGGGTTGAGGCGGGTCCTACTTTGTGCTGTAGGCCAAGATACCCAGGGAGGACCGGTTGTCCCGAAGACCCAGCGAGCGGTCCGGATAGGCTGTAGGCCCCAAGAGGGAGGACCAGATGTGCCGAGGCTCGGAGAGTGGACCAGGTGGATTGAAGGCCCGGTGCGGGCGGACCAATCACACTGCAGACTCGATGTATATGGCTAGACTCGGAGAGTGGACCAAGTGGACTGTTGGCCGGTGCGGCGGACCAGTCACATGGTAGACCCGAAGTGCATGGCTGTTCTGTGATCGGATATGATATGGCATGATATGCGTGTATGGTATATGTGGTTTGTATTTTGGGGATATCTCACTAAGCTTTCGGGCTTACAGTTGTGGTTTTATGTTTTTTCAGGTTCTTCAGGAGACCGTGGCAAGGCGAAGGCGTGATCGTACTGCTCCTCATGTTTATGTTGTGATGTGATTCTGGGAATACTTTAATTTAATTGTATTAAAAACCTTTTTGTAATAATTTAATGAAATCGGGTTGTTTTTGAAAAGTTTAAATTGGTTGGAATTTTTCGGTCGTTACAAGTTGGTATCAGAGCCTTGGTTTGAGTGAATTGGAGGAACACTCGTGTGACTTCAGTCTCAAATCGAGGAGGGTTTTCAAAAGAGAATTTAAAATGGTTTTCAAAATGAGTAAAGGGGGACGCGGAGGTACGATCAGCCGGAGCCAGTAAGTAACCCCAAAATACCTTACATGATATTTGTTTTTGAGCATTGATAGAATAGCATGCTAGTGCTAGGCTAGGGATCTTCAGGATTTCATGATAATGTTACCTGATTTATGATGCCTGTTAGCCTAGGGTTTCCTTGTGAAAGATTTCCAGTGTTCCTCTAGTAGTGAGGATTGAGCACTTGTTATGTATGTTTTACACTAGGGTGTTGTGGTAGTACTTCATACAAATATGGGTAGGTGTGGAAGGTAGTATGGGCCCGTACTACTGAAAGCACATGACCCATACGCGTATCAGGGAAACCATGACCTATAGGGTTGGTTTGAGAGTTGGTTCACGGGTTAGTGGGAAGTGTCTGAGATTTTGTGGTGTTTTTCAGTATGGAGATTCCGAGGCATGCTGGGAGTGGATGCGGGTCAGGATCGGGAGCAGGAGAGGGAGTTCCGGACGGGTCAGTACCGCCCGAGGTTATTAGTCAGATGGGCACGTGCGAGTTGGATGCGAGGATTCGTGAGATCCTGCATGATGAGGTTGCTGCGTTGTTCCGGGCTGAGTTGCCGGAACTGTTTGGGTCAATCAAGACCGCCATGGTTGAGTATTTTGATGAGCGCTATGCAGCTCTCATAGAGACGGCTACCGCGGAGGCTACAACGGCTGTAGCAGCGGCAGGGAGAGGAGCTGGTCGAGGTTTTCAGTATTGGGACTTCGATAATACGAAGCCTCCCACCTTTGATGGAGTTCAGGACCCGATTGTTGCTATGAGATGGTTATCGGACGTGGAGGGGTGTTTCTTCACGTGTTCATGCCTTGCTGATCAGAGGGTGAGGTGTGCTCTGAACCTGTTGAGGCTTGGGGCGAAGGATTGGTGGAGATTGACCACGGGGTCATATTCGGATGCGCAGAGGGCTGCGGTTTCATGGGATCAGTTCAGAGAGATGTTCAACACTCGTTATGTTCCGCGGGTTGAGAGAGAGAGAGATTGGATCAGGAGTTCCTTGAGCTGAAGCAGGGTTCGGAGTCGGTGACTGAGATCACCAGGATGTTCACTGAGAGGGCGATGTTCTGCCCTGAGTTCGCTTCGGAGCAGGCTCAGATGTCTCGATATATGAGCATGCTCAAGAGGGATATCAGACAGTTTGTGTCTACGCAAAGGTGTGAGACATTGTTGGAGTTGCAGGAGGCCGCCAGGCGGCGTGAGTTAGAGATTGAGTTGTAGTTGCGTGAGCTGAGGCAGGCTCCGGTGCAGTCGCAGCCGGCGCCGAAACGGTCCAAGACCGTTGATTCTAGGGTGGGAGATCTGAGCAGCCACACTAGTGGGAAGTGTGGGAGGCATCACACCGGAGTTTGTAGGTTCAGTGGTGCATGCCGCAAGTGCGGAAAAGAAGGGCACTATGCGAGGGATTGTCGGCAGTCAGCGCCGGTTCGGGATTTGAGGATTTGTTATCATTGTCATCAGGTTGGACATTTGAGGGTCAATGTCCATAGCTCGCTGCAGGACCGGTGCAAGCTCCAGCACCGGCCACTTTGAGGATCACGGGTGGAGGTCAGGGTGGAGCGGAGCCCCCAAGGGCTCAGGGTCGTGCTTTTCAGCTTACAACAGAGGAGGTCAGAGCAGTGCCGGATGCAGCCGCGGGTATGTTTCTTTCTTGATGTCTTGATTATCTTGTGATTATTGTGGAGTATTGTTTATCTGTTAGTCTCATTGTGTGGTTTTCGGTGTGGTATTCGTTGTTCTTTGAGAGTTATGGTATGGTTATGGGTTAGTGATGGGAAATTCGTTGGTTATCATTCGTGAGGGTTATTAGTGGAAATATGGTGTTGGTCTGAATGTCGGGTAGCATATGCTTTCTGAGGAGTGGTTAGCTGCAGATTGAGTTTCTTTCGAGCAGGATGATCAGTGTGGAAATGTGATTTTGTGAAGGTTGTTTGTGCTTGCGGGACGCAGTTCTCGTGTAAGTGTTTGTGTTGTGTAAGGTTGTTGAGGGAGGTCGGTGATGGCGACCGATGATTGTTAATCAGTGCCATAAGTGGGGGAGAATTGGAAAATTCTCCAGAAGATCGATGAGCATGTGAGGTTGTTTAGCTGTTTGGGATTCAGCAGGGTTCTGTCAGCCCAGAGCGTAGGCTGGTATGAGTAAGTGGCAGGCATGCAGGGCGGGATACAGACCTAGGGCATTTGATTGTGGAGGGCCTGGGATCAGGCCGAGATCGATTATGTATGTTGGAGATAGAATTCGGAACCCCTAGAGGGCTAGAACAGTTTGCATGGGAGGGTTTCCCGGAGAGATAACTCGGAGTGATGAATGCTGGTTGAGCGGTCCGGATAGACTGAAGGCCGGTAGGCGTACCAGTCAGGCCGAAGGCTCGGAGAACGGTCCAGCCAGACTGAAGGCACTGGAGGGCGGCCCAGATTGGCTGAAGGTTCTGAGAGTGGTCCAGATTGGCTGAAGGCCTGGTAAGGCGGTCCAGTCATGTTGAAGACTCTGCAGGTATTGTTAGATCGGTTCGAGGAAATGGATTGAGTATGTTGCGATGTGTTAGCATTAGAAGGTCTGGCCCCGGGTATTGATCTTGATTAGTGGAGATAGTGCATGGACTCGAGAGTCCTTGCGAGCAGATTCAGAACATGTGTGTTGCATGGATAGCGGTTATGCTATAAAGGAGTGGTGTAGCGTTGGGCGAGCACCGTGGCACTTGTCGTAGTGACAAGGCGGCCAAGTGGATTTCCTTGGTAAGGGAAAGAGAGAGGAATGTAACTCCGAGAGGGAGTGTAAATTCATGGAAGTGAAAGCAGCAGCGCGTAGTTATGATTGGAGTGGTCCAATTGCGGTCATTGAGCAGCGTGATTGCGGCAGTGGTATGGGATCACATCCGGTTTGGGATGTCTGCTGAGGTCGCAGAAGGAATTCCACGGGTGTAGAGCCAAGAGGCTCGGAAGGGATGCAGGGAGGGAGTCTTGGGCTCCTAGTGTGATTCTGATCAGGGAATTGTGTATGTAGTGGTGGTTCATCCTGGGGGATGTTTGGAGATGTCGTCAGTGTGACGGGTTTTCCCAACCCGAGAGTTCTAGGGCTAGTTCAGCATGTGCATGCGATTGCAAGAGGAGAACTCATGGGAGTTGCTCTGAGGCTGAAGAATGTGTCATTCTGTCAGTAGGGTGTGGATAAAGTTGGACTCGGATTAGGAACCCGGTGGTTGTGGTGATCAGGATCGAGATAAGTGCCATGGAGTGGTACTCGGTTGTTAAGTGTGGAGCCTGATGGGTGTGGTTATCAGAGGGTAAAGTCGGTGGCCGGCTTGAGACGGTGGTCAGGACACCGCCAGAAAGGAGAAAGTGAGTTTCGGGTTTCTATGGTTTTGCTTTGAGGAACATGGTTTGGTTAATGCCAGGTGGTGCGTTGCGGGAGTATTTCTGGAGTTGAGTTGTCGCAGGCTTCGAGGACGAAGCCTAATTTAAGTGGGGGAGAATTGTAACATCCCGGAATATCAAGAGTGAAGTTGAAGGGCTAAAAGAGTAAATTGGAAAGGGCAACTCGGCGAGTCCACGAGTGGACTCGGCGAGTAGGGTCGCGATTTTGGTCGCGTGTTAAGTGGCCGACTCGGCGAGTCGGCGGCTGGACTCGGCGAGTTGGCGCTGAGTGGAGAAAACCCTAATTTCGGAGGATGAGCCCTATATAAAGGACATTATATCCTCTCCCCAGCTTCCTTACCTTCCTTTGAAGTCCAGAAAACCCTAGAAACGCGATCGTGAAGGTTTTGAGTGCAATTGAGCCTTGGAGAAGAGAATTGGATGAAGATTTTGGAGAGTTAGTAGGCTTGGAGCAAGGGGCTTTGCTTAGATTCGGATTTCATTGCTGTTGGGGCTTCCTTTTGAGGTATTATCTCGTTCTTGGGTTGTTATTCTTCTAGATTCATTATTCTTGGAATGTATGGGAGGTTTAGCTTGGGGTATCTTGAGTTTGAAGCGTAGATCTGAGGTTGATACCTCAGATCTGGAGTGGAGGAGGTCTAAATTGCATTAAAGTCCCTGTTCTTGAGTGATTAGTGAAGCCATCATGTCCCAAACCCTAGCCCTAAAGTGTGAAATGCCTAGATCTCCTTGGATTCACGTAAAGTTTGCCACTTTACGTGATAGATGGGTTGTAGGAGGCTAGATCTACGTTTTGGATCAATTGCATGGCCTGGAAGGTTCTGTTTGGGATGAGATCTAGAGGCACTCGGCGAGTCACAAAGGTGTACTCGGCGAGTTGCTTGAAGATGGTCTGGAACTCGGCGAGTTGGAAGAACAACTTGGCGAGTAGGTTGAAGATAGCCTTAAACTCGGCGAGTCTGTTCTTGAACTCGGCGAGTCTGGTCGTGAGGTCCAAGTTTCTTCTGGTTGAGCTATGACTCGGTGAGTCAAGGGATGACTCAGTGAGTCAAGGGATGACTCAGTGAGTCGAGTGAGGAAGGACTCAGAGTTGCTGGACGCGGCGAGTCTTGGGGTGACTCGGCGAGTTAAGTCGCGGACGGGGGAGATTTTGTGTATGTGGACTCGGCGAGTCATTGGGATGACTCGGCGAGTAGAGACAGTCAGGGGTTGGCTTTGGCCAATGGTTGACCAGTTATTTTCCAGGGGCATTTTGGTAATTTTTGAATATTGTTTTGAGTTCAGTGTCTTGGTGTTGGCCAGTGTTGGAGATCGTATCAGTGGTTGGAGTAGCTTGGGTTTATCTGTTCAGTCGGCAATTTCGAGGTGAGTTATCTTCACTATATCAACAGGGTCTAAGGCACCAAGGCCGGCCCTTTATCGGATTGAGATCCGAGTATTTTTTGTTATGATATTGCTTTGATATGTTGCATCCTGGCATCTAGGATGGTATATGTTAGAGACCTGGTTGAGGTCGGTATCCTGAGATGTAGGGTGATGCTATGCTAGTGACCGGTTAGGTCGGTATCCTGGTTAGGATGATGATATGTTATGTGATCTGTTTGATCGGTTTGTTGACAATGAATTGTTATATGATTGTATGTTTATGTTCACATGATTGTTTGTACTAGAGTTGGGTTGAGGCGGGTCCTACTTTGTGCTGTAGGCCAAGATACCCAGGGCGGACCGGTTGTCCCGAAGACCCAACGAGCGGTCCGGATAGGCTGTAGGCCCCAAGAGGGCGGACCAGACGTGCCGAGGCTCGGAGAGTGGACCAGGCCGACTGAAGGCCCGGTGCGGGCGGACCAGTCATACTGTAGACTCAGAGAGTGGACCAGGTGGATTGAAGGCCCGGTGCGGGCGGACCAATCACATTGCAGACTCGATGTATATGGCTAGACTCGGAGAGTGGACTAGGTGGATTGAAGGCCCGGTGCGGGCGGACCAATCACACTGCAGACTCGATGTATATGGCTAGACTTGGAGGGTGGACCAGGTGGACTGTGGGCCGGTGCGGCGGACCAGTCACACGGTAGACCCGAAGTGCATGGCTATTCTGTGATCAGATATGATATGGCATGATATTCGTGTATGGTATATGTGGTTGGTATTGTGGGGAAATCTCATTAAGCTTTCGGGCTTACAGTTGTGGTTTTATGTTTTTTCAGGTTCTTCAGGAGACCGTAGCAAGGCGAAGGCGTGATCGTACTGCTCCTCATGTTTATGTTGTGATGTGATTCTGGGAATACTTTAATTTAATTGTATTGAAAACCGTTTTCTAATAATTTAATGAAATCGGGTTGTTTTTGAAAAGTTTAAATTGGTTGGAATTTTTCGGTCGTTACAAACAGTAAGTGTGCTTCATTCGTAATCGGATGCATAAGAGTTTTTGTCTAACAAGGTTGTTCGCATCTGATAGTATTCCGAGAATCACATCGCAATACATTCTGAGATTCGCATCACCACGCCTTCTGAGATTCACAACCAACCGGACCGATCTCGTGTGATTGCGATGACTTGCGATCGTTCGCATCCAGTTGCAACCGTTCAATAATGCCTCTAATTTGTTGCGATTGCTCGCATCTAGTTGGAATCAAATACACCCGGATTGGAATTTGACGCTTTGCCTTTTAGACTTGTATCATCCCCTCCCCCTTTGAAAGAAATTGGCCTCAATTCAGTAAGGCCATCATCGTCAAGATAGGGTGAAAGATCTCCAGCGTTGAACGTAGCATGATCACTATATTCTCTGGGAAGTTCAACCTTATAAGCATTATCATTCACACATTCCACCACTTTGTAAGGACCTTCAGATCTTGGCATCAATTTGTTTTTGCGTTTGCTTGGGAATTGTTCCTTTCTCAAATGCACCTACACCAAATCACCTTTAGCAAACAGTCGAGGCTTATTGTTTTTGTTGGACTTCTGTTTATGAGTTGCATTAACAACTCCCATGCAATCACGAATTTGTTGGTGCAACTTTATCATAGACTTTAGTTTTGCTTCAGCATCCTAGTGCACCAAATCTTCCTTTGGTAATGGGATTAAGTATACTGAAAGGTATGGATTAACACCATAAACAACTTCAAATAGAGAATGACCGGTAGTGAAAGTAGGATGACGATTATATGTAAATTCAGCATGTGCAAGCTTAACATCCTAATCCTTTTGTGTTTTGCTCACCAACCCTTGTAACAGTGTACCTAAGGTCTTGTTGGTAACCTTAGTTTGGCCATCGGTTTATGGGAGATGCGATGTGCTAAACAATAGTTTTGTCCCCATCTTCCTCCAAAGTGTGTTCCAGAAGTAACTCAAAAACTTAGAGTCCTGATCTGAAACGATGGTTTTTGGGATCCCATGCAATTGTACAATCTCTTTGAAGTACGAGTCAGCAACATTTCTAGCATATTGTGGCAAGCAATAAAATGAGTCATTTTGGAAAACCTTTCCACCACTACCATGATAGCATTTTTACCTCTTTGAGTGCGAGGCAAGGAAACAACAAAATCCATGGACACATCTTCCTAAGGACGAATAGGTATAGGCAATGGTGAGTACAACCCGAGATTGAATGAGATTTTCGCCATATGACACTTCATACACTTTCCCATAATTTTAGTTATGTCCCCTAACATCTTAAGCCAAAAGAAATGCTCCTTTAACACCTCCAAAGTCTTTGCGACTCCGAAATACCCAACCAATCCTCCACCATGAGCCTTACTAACTAGTAGCTCACGGATGGCATGTCTCGGAACACAAAGGTGATTGCCTTTGAAAAGGAGCCCATCTTGCAACATTTACTCACCATTAAGGCCACCAGCATACTTTTCAAAAATTTCTTCAAAATCAACATCATCTCCATAGTAATCCTTCAAAGTTCCGAACCCAAACAAACGAACATCCAAGGTTGCCAACAAAGTGTAACGTCTTGATAAAGCATCAGCTATGACACTAATCTTGCCCTCCCTGTACTTGGAAGAAAAATGAAAGGATTGTAAGAATTTCACCCACTTTGCTTTTTTCGTGCTTAACTTCTACTACCCATTGATGTATTTTAAGGATTCGTGATCTGAGTGCAATATTAAGTGATTCGCACTGATTCCAGTGCTCCAATGCTCAGACAATGACATAGAATTCCTTGTCATAAGTGCAGTAGTTTAAACGAGCACTTCCCAATTTTTCAGAAAAGTAAGCGATCAGATGTTTTGTTTGAATTAAAATAGCACCATTACAAACCCGAATCGCATCGCACTCCACTTCAAATGGTTGCGAAAAATATGAGAGAGCCAAAACGGGAGCAACACACAACAATTCCTTGATCTTCTCAAACGCCTTTTGGGCATCTTCCCCTATACGAAAGCTCATTTCTTCAAACAACTTGTGATATGACTTGTGATGGTACTGAAGTAACAGATGAACCTCCTGTAAATGAAGCAAGACCATGGAAGAATCTCATTTTGGAAATGTTGGTAGGAGTAGGCCAAGACCTGATTGCTTCAATCTTGGTCTGATCAACCGACACAACATATCCCAGAAATACCAACTTATCCACCATAAACGAACACTTTTCTTGTTCCCTATAGATTTTTTGAGCTCTAAGGGATTCAAACACTTGCTTCAAATGCAACAAATGTTCTTCATCTCCTTTGTTGTACACTAGGATATCATCCAAATAAACTACAACAAACGTCCAAGAAATGACTATAACACTTCATTCATCAGCCTCATAAACATGCTAGGAGCATTTGTGATTCTGAAAGGAATTACGATCCACTCATACAATCCATGCTTAATCTTGAAAGTTGTCTTCCATCCATCACCTTCTCGCATTATGATTTGATGATAACCACTTCGCAAATCATTTTTTGAGAACACTACCGATCCATGAAGTTCATCCAACATATCATCTAGCCTTGAGATTAGAAATCGGTATTTGATGGTAATGTTTTTCACAACTCTACTACCAATATATGTTTTCCATGTCCCATCCTTATTGGGTACCAACAAAACGGGCACAACATAGGGACTTAGGCTTTCACGAACATAACCTTTGCTCATAAGTTCATCGACCTGCCTTTGCAACTCCTTGGTTTCCTCTGGATCGCAATGGTAAGCAACCTTGTTAAGAAAAGACGCTCTTGTGATAAGATTGATATGGTGTTCAATACCACAAATTAGAGGTAAGCATGGTGGCAATTCAGTTGGAAACACATCTCGAAATTCCCCAAGCAAATATGTGATTGGACCCTCTTTTTGCTAACCCTGTTCCACTTTCACATCGTCTTTCACAACAAGCATGTGTATTGTTTCCCTTTGGTCCAATACCTGTTCCACTTCTTTCTCAGTAGCCATTATCGTGAGACTTGGCTTCTTCACCTGTTGGTTTCGTATGGACCTCACCTCAGTCACATTCATCAGTTTCAACATGATCTTCTTCCCATTATGTATCAGTTCGTACACATTCCTTCTCCTCCAATGTGATACATCCATGTCGTACTGCCATGGTCATCCCATCAGAATGTGACATGCATCCATTGGAACTACATCACAAATAACTTCGTCTACATATGATCCTATTTTCAAACACACCTTGACTTGTTCAGACACCTTCACCTTCTTATTGTCATCAAGACAATAAAAGGCGTATGGTTTTGGATGGGTTGTTGTTGAAAAACCCAATTTCGACACCATTTCACTAGATGCCACATTGGTACAACTTCACTCATCGATTATTACACTACACCCTTTATTTCCCATAAGATATTTCGTACGGAAGATGTGCCCGCGTTGATCGGGATCTATTTGTACAACTTTGGTTTGCAAGGTGTGAAGCACTAAAGTAGTGTCATGGGTTGGTGGTTCATATATCTCCTCTTCCTCCTCATCTTCATAAACTTCTCTTGTAACGCCCCGATTCTCGGGTATTATTTTAAATAAAAATTTCTTGGTTTTGGCCCTACTCGACGAGTTGGTATCCCTACTCGTCGAGTAGCAGCGGGTGGGATCACGAATTAAGTGAGCTACTCGGCGAGTCCTTTTTGGGACTCGACGAGTAGGATCTGGAAGGAGAAAACCTAATTTCTGGGGTTTGCACCCCTATTTAAAGAATCTCAATCCTCTTTCAGTCCCTTTGCAGCCCCTTTGCATCTCTAACTCTTATATGTGTGAGCCCATTGTGTGTTGAAGCTTTGAGAGAAGATTTTAGGGTGGGAGCTAGGGGAAAGCAAGTGATTGAGGCAAGAAGCTGGGAGGAAATCCGAATCTACTTCTGTGGACATCTCTTGGGAAGGTATTAAGCTATTACCCTCATTTATTCCAGTCTAGACCTCCCTTATTGAGTGAGCTTTAGGGTTTTTATAAGGATATCAAGTTGGTATGTCATGCTTTGGGCTAGATCTAAAGTTGTAACTTCATATCTGGACCCTCTTTGGATTATAGAAGCATAAAGTTCCAGCTTTGGTCGAGATTAAGGTTCCCTTGGTCCATGAAGACCCATTAAGAGCTTGGTTTTTGGCATTAAGAGCTTTTAAAGTAATGCATGTACGTAAAGTTTGCAACTTTACGTGATAAGTATGCTCTAGGAACCCGGATCTGTGAATTTGAGTCGCTGCATGGCTCAAAATAGGCCTGTATGGAAAAAGGATTGGATGAACTCGACGAGTTGGATGAGCAACTCGGCGAGTCGCATGAAGATGGCCATGAACTCGACGAGTTGGATGAACAACTCGGCGAGTCCGATGAAGATTACCATAAACTCGACGAGTTAAAGAACAACTCGGCGATTCAGATGAGTTTTAACCTAGAACATGTTCACGTGTATATACGTCGAGTTGCAAGGAGGGAACTCGACGGGTGGCCTTAAGGTTTGATCGGGATTCAAAGGAACTCGACGAGTCACGTCGATGACTCGGCGAGTTTGATTGTGTTCAAGGGACTCGGTGAGTAGCTGAGTGTACTCGACGAGTTGAGGTCAACATGGACTGTTGACCTTGACTGAGGACTTTGACCTTGATCAGGGGTTGACTATATGGTTATGGAGTACCTTATAAGGGTAAGGACTTATGAGTATGTTGAACTATGATTATAGGTAGTGGAGCCTGTGTCGAGTGATCCGAGATTTGGAGTTTACCTTCCGAGTCGACATCTGCAAGGTGAGTTGATATTTGCATAATTAGTCATATTTTTAGCTAATTATGTGCATAATTTGGACAAAAGGTACTTAATAATGCTTAAAATTTTCTTTCAGTCCAAAAGACATGCTTGGAAGTAAAAAGGAACAAGGAGAAGCAATTAGAGACCAAAGAATGAACAAAGAGGAAAAACACACCAACTCGGCGAGTCCGCGAGGCTACTCGGCGAGTACCCAAGAATGTTCCCGAAGATAAGTCAAGACTCCTGGCCATACATGGATTTACGCATCTACTCGGCGAGTTGAGTGACCTACTTGCCGAGTTGCCCCTATTTTGTGATAATTATAAATATCGAACCTTTATTCGAATGGGGGACCTTTGGCTGGCTTTGGGAGTTACACCTGCGATTGAAGAACCCTCTAGAGAGCTGAGAAACCCTAACCTTCGATCTTTTGAAGAATCAAGGCAATTTAGGTTATACTTTCCACTTAATCTTAGGAATTAAGCATGTCTAGCCTAGTTGAGTTTGTTTTTACTGTAACCATGAGCTAAATTCGTATTGTTTTTGTTTAGGAAGACCAAGTTACTCCTATGGTTTAATTATTATTTTTATTGATTGTTTATTGGTGATTTTATTAAATTAAGTTTGTTAAAGAACCTTATGCATTAACCACAACTATTTCCTGTTAATTGGAAGACAATTAAGCTGTATGAACATCTCTTAGTTGTTAACCACATATGTTTATGTGACCACTTTATCATATGTCTAGGAATAATGAACATGAAACTAGAATTAATAAGAAAATGGGTAAATTAATGTGTGAGCTTGTTTGAGAAACCAACAAACAAGAGGTTAATTGAACCACCAACTTGATTAACCAATTACAAATCTTATTTAATCCAAACAATTGAACTAGGGAATTAATTAGTTTAAACAATTGGCCACTGCATGAATTGATTAATTGTCTAAGGGTTAGTAGTAATGAACATGAACCTAACCACTATAGTTGGTAACCAATAACAATTAATTTATCATATTATCATATAAATAACCATAGAAGTGAATTGGTTGGACCTAAACAGAAACTCTATATCAAATTTGGTGAATTTGTTACTTGTTCTAGTTGCTTAGTTAATCACGTGCTTAGGTGGTGTATTTAAGTTTCTAGTCTTGTAAAACTAAAGAAAAACCTTTTACTTTTATTACTTGCTTAGTTAAAATTAGTTATTAGTTTAATTTCCGTTCCCTGAGTTTGACACCCTACTTATCCAACTATACCACTAAAAAACAGGTTCACTGCCTTTGTGTGCTAAATTTATAATTTAAAAGTAGGAATAAAACTAGTGCATTTCACACACATCATGAGTTATCCTCACTATATCGATAGGGTCTACGGCACCAAGGCCGACCCTTTAGTTATTATAGTTATGGTATGCTACATGTGATTACGATCTGCTTGATTGGAATCAGGGTAGACAGTATGTTATGTTTTATGATCCGTAGGGATTGGTATGTTAGTGACCTGCTAGGTCAGTGTTCTAGAGAACTTCATGATTGATGATTAGTGAGATAGATATTCTTGATGTTTGTATATGCCGTATATGATAGTTATGCGCACATGGTTATATGCTTGTTGGTTGGGTTAAGGCGGTCCTGTTCCGTGCTAAAGGCCAACATACCCTATGAGCGGTCCGGGGAGACTGTAGGCCCACGTGGCGGACCAATCATGCCGAAGGCTCGGGATAGATCTAGATAGACTGTAGGCCCAGTAGGGCAGACCAGTCAGGCCGATGGCCCAGTATGCATGTTGACTGATTGATTGTTATTGATGTGGTTTCTGTCAGTATGATATTGGTATTTTGGGGGTAGCTCACTAAGCCCTCGGGCTTACAGTTTTCAGTTATTGTTTCAAGTACTTCAGGAGACCGTGGGAAGGCGAAGGCGTGACCGCACCGCTCCTCATCCTTGTGATTTTTTTTGGGAAACTCTGATGATAATTGATTTGGAAATGTTTTGTAAACAATTACTAGTTGTTTTCTTTTGTTGATATTAAAAGTTTAAATTTGGCGTAAATTCTTTTGGATGTTACAACTTGGTATCAGAGCCTTGGTTTGAGTGAATTGGAGGAACACTCGTGTGAATCCAGTCTCAAATCAAGGAGATTTTCGGAAAATATGTTTTAAAATGGTTTTCAAAATAAAGGATGGAGGATGCAGAGGGTACGATCAGCCGAAACCTGTAAGTAAGCCCCAAAATACCATATAGTTATTTGATATTCTGATATGTTAGAACAACATGCTAGTGCTAGGCTAGGGATCTTCAGGAATCACATGATAGAATTGCCTGATTATATGATGCCTATTAGCCTAGGGATCCTTGTATATGGAATTGACATCATAACTGTAGATGTTTAGTGTGTGCACCATGGCTGTGTGTAGTCAAGATCTTATAGCTTGAGAATGTCTGATTCGACCTTAGTGTAGGATCGGATATTCGAAAGCCTATCTGGTCCAACGCTATGTGCAGCCAGTGTACATTAGCACTGCAGGGGATGATGGAAGTTTCATGGATGTGTGAGTGGTGCGGAACTGCAGGATCAGTTGCTAGTTAGGCGATGTCCCCTGTTAGTGGGGGTTGAGCGCATATTATGTTGAATATAGTTTAGGGTGTTGTGGTGATACTTGAGACAAATATGGGTAGGTGTGGAAGGTAGTAGGGGCCCATACTACTGAAAGCACAGGACCTATACACGTAGCAAGGAAGTCACAACCCTTAGGGATTGAGAGTATTGGTCTTCCGTCATTATATGATTTATCTGAGATATTGAGTGTGTTTGCAGTATGGTGGTGACAAGACATGTTGCTTCGGGATCTGGATCAGGATCAGGATCAGGATCAAGGTCAGGAGACGGAGGATTGAAGGTGCCGGTAGCACCTGAGCCCGTGGTTCAGATAGAGACCGAAGAGTTGGATGCCCGGATTTGGGAGATCATGCATGACGAGATCGCTGCTGCGTTCCGAGTGCAGCTTCCAGAGATGTTTGGGTCAATTAAGACCGCGATGGTTGACTATTTTGACGAGCGATATGCCGCTCTAGCAGAGACAGCTGCCGCTGCAGCCACTTCGGTTGTAACTGCGGCAGGGGTTGGAGGAGGAGCCGGCAGGGCTTTCCAGTACCGGGACTTCGATAATACGAACCCCCGGCGTTTGATGGTACACAAGATGCAATTAGAGCTATAAGGTGGTTATCTGACATGGAGGGCTGTTTCTTCACGTGTTCATGTCCTGCTGACCAGAAGGTCAGGTGTGCCCTGAACCTGCTGAGGCTTGCGGCGAAGGACTGGTGGAGGCTGACGACTGGGTTGTATACTGATGATCAGAGGGCTGCTATTACCTGGGAGCAGTTCCGGGATATGTTTCGCACCCGCTACGTTCCGCGCGTGGAACAGGAACGGCTTGCTCAGGAGTTTTTGACTTTGAGACAAGATGGGGAGTTTGTGATGGAGATTACCCGGATGTTCATGGAGAGGGCTATGTTTTACCCGGAGTTTGCATTGGAGCAGTCTCAGATGAATCGTTATCTGAGTATGCTCAAGACGGACATCCGACAGTTTGTGGCTACACAGCATTGTGATACTCTTTTGGATCTTCAGGAAGCCGCAAGGCGGCGTGAGTTGGAGATAGAGCTGTAACTGAAGGAGCAGCGTCAGGCACCGACATAGTCTCAGCCGGCGCCCAAGCAGTATAAGACCGCTAATACACGGCCTGGGGGTCAGAAGAGCCGCACATGTGGGAAGTGCGGCAGGGTTCATTCGAGAGTGTGTAGAGAAGGAGGTGGGTGCCACAAATATGGCAAGGAGGGGCACTATGTCAGGGATTTCCGTCAGCCCGCGCCTCCCGCAGATATGAGGATTGTTACCATTGTCATAAGGTTGGTCATGTGAAGACCAACTGTCTGCAGCTCGCCGCCAAGTCATCGCAGGGTTCCGCGCCAGTTACCGCGAGGATTGGAGATGGGAGGCCAGTCAAGGTGGAGGCTCCGAAGGCTCAGGGTCGCGCCTTCCAGCTCACGGTCGAGGAGGCCAAGTCAGCGCCGGATGTGGTTGCTGGTACGTTTCTATTCTCTGTCTTAGTTATTGAATATGTGTTATGCTTATTGATCATACCTGTGATTAGGTACGTTTTTAGTGAACTCCTTGCCCGCTTTGGTATTATTTGACTCGGGGGCGAGTCGGTCGTTTGTATCTCAGACCTTCTCTAGAGGGTTCAGTGTGCCGATGGATGATCTTGAGTGTCCGTTGCGAGTTTTGATCACAAACGAGCATGGGGTTTCCGCTTCTTCGGTCTACCGGGGGTGCGATTTGGAGATTTTCGGGGTGTCCTTCCTGATAGATTTGATTCCTATCCCCATGAGGGATGTATGCATGATCGTAGGGATGGATTGGCTTAGCCGTTTTGGCACCATGATCGAATGTGAGGGACAGTGGGTGGTGGTTCGAACCCTAAGTGGGGGAGAACTGGTAGTATATGGTGAGGGCACCAGGATGGGATTAGGGTTTTGTTCGGCAGCCAGGGCTCGACGGTATATTCAGCACAGGTGTGCCGGTTATTTGGCGTTTGTGGTGGATACGCGGGTTGGAGAGCAGCTCTCCGTTTCTGAGGTCCCGGTGGCGAGGGAATTTGCTGACGTGTTTCCGGAGGAGTTGCCTGGAGTGCCTCCGGAGTGGCAGGTGGAGTTCAAGACTGATCTAGTGCCAGGTGTGGCCCCTATCGCTAAGGCGCCGTACTGTTTGGCACCGCCTGAGATGCAAGAGCTATCATCTCAGTTGCAGGAGCTGTTGGGTAAGCAGTTCATTCATCTGAGTAGTTCACCCTGGGGAGCGCCGATCCTTTTCGTCAGGAAGAAGGACGGTTCGCACAGGATGTGCATTGACTATAGGGAGTTGAACAAGTTAATGGTGAAGAATCGTTACCCACTCCTGAGGATAGATGATCACTTTGATCAGCTGCAGGGTGCATCTTGGTTTTCCAAGATCGATTTGAGGTACGGATATCACCAGGTTAGGGTGAGGGAGGAAGACGTGGAAAAGACCGCGTTTCGGACTCGTTATGGTCATTACGAGTTTGTGGTGATGCCGTTTGGGCTCACTAATGCGACGGCAGTGTTCATTGATTTGATGAACCGAGCCTACAGACCGATGCTCAATCGCTCGGTCATTGTGTTCATATATGACATCTTGGTGTATTCCAAGACCCGAGAGCAGCATGAGGAGCATCTCCAGGAGCTGCTGGAGGTTTTGAGGCGAGAACGGTTGTACGCCAAGTTCTCGAAATGTGAGTTTTGGTTACGAGATGTCCAGTTCCTCGGACATCTCGTTAACCAGGAGGGGATTCTGGTCGATCCGGCCAAGGTAGAGGCCGTTATGTAGTGGGAGGTTCGGAAATCTCCATCGGATATCAGGAGTTTCTTGGGTTTAGAAGGGTATTATTGGAGATTCATTCGTGATTTCTCCAAGATTGTGGTACCCCTGACTCGCCTTACGAGGAAAGGGGTGGATTTTCAGTGGGGTCCGGAGCAGCAGAGGGTGTTTGAAACCCTGCGGCGGTGTTTATGCGATGCGCCGGTGTTGACACTCCCCGAGGGAGTTGAGGATTTTGTGGTATTTTGCGATGCGTCCATCACAGGGTTAGGGGCAGTCCTCATGCAGAGGGGACGAGTGGTAGCCTATGCATCACGGCAGCTAAAGTCGCATGAGACGAGATACCCTACACATGATCTCGTGTTGGGGGCAGTGGTCTTTGCTCTCAAGATTTGGAGGCACTATCTGTATGGGGTCCGTTTTACTATATACAAGGATCACAAGAGTTTGAGACACATCATGGATCAGCCGAACCTGAACATAAGGCATCGCAGGTGGCTGGATGTGGTTAAGGACTATGATTGTGAGATCCTTTACCATTCGGGTAAAACGAACGTGGTTGCGGATGGTCTGAGCCGCAAGTCAGCTGGGTCTTCCGCCCCAGCAAGGTGTATGAGGATATCGGTAGATTCCCCGCTCGTGAGTTTGATCAGGGACACCCAAGTTGAGGGTATGAGATCGGAGAATTGGAAGCTAGAGAGTCTTAAGGGCGAAAGCGCCAGGTTTGTTCAGGATAGCCGCGGGCTATTGACCCGATACGGTCGGGTTTGGGTTCCGATGACCGGAGGAGTCAGTGTCACACCCCCAAACCAGAATGGTTGAAACATTCGGGGGTGGATGACTTCAGTAGTACCGTAACAATTGAATATTGTAAAGAAAGTAATACAACCATCATATATATATATATAATAAAAACGTACATTGTAGCGTTATACATGTTTCCAAAAGAATATTACAATATGATGATTTAAAATGTTTGATAATAAACGCCTTTAGCGTTCCTTCTTCAAAAGCTGGTAGTTACCTGTATTACTGATTCCCTGAGAAATACAAGTGGTTTCGAAAAAGTGTCAACAATAAAGTTGGTGAGTTCATAAATGTTTTGTACTGAAAAAGTATGTCTTTTTGGAAGAAAATCGATGAACGTGGCTTTCAGAAAATCTAATATTTTCCACATATAGTTTGAAAAGTTCCCAAGGTTGGAGGGCGTTAGTATCTTTCGTATTTAAATGATAAAGATAAGTTTTGTATTCAAAATAATGTAAATACTGAATGCATGTATGAATCTCGTAAATCAAGCTTGTTTTTATACTTTCGTGTGAGTCTTATAACCATACTATTGACACAGACTGCCTATAACAACATTCTTCAGGTGTTGTAGTGTTATGACATTTGTCACCCCAGACCTGCCGGTCTAACTGTAACTAACAGTTTAGGTGCGGGGTTGTCAATCCTGTATAGATCTATACACAAGTATCACGCTCTCCCTCCAAGAGATTATGGCTTATAATATAGGACTTGAAATGCATACATAAAAGTACGTTGAAGTTTGAATATCTCACATCACTTAGTATAAATAGATTTACGATAAGAAAGTATTTATTTCACTTTAGAAGAAAGTATTTCGTTTTTCAAGATGTATACGTAAGAATGTATGAATAACTCGCAAACTATACCCATTATAGTTTTTCAGAAATTATGTTCCATTTGGTGAAAATAACTTGGTGATATACTAAACTTTATACGTAAAATAAGATGTTGGTATCGAATAATAATAAGATAGATGTTGCATTTATATAAAACGACACGTTTTCTTGTATTGTACTTGTATTCCCCCCCCCCCCCCCTAAAACATGAAAAGACTTGAAAAGTAGGGGTATGAACTCACTTGTTCGGTTTGAAGAGAGCGAGACTAGAGTCGGGCAGAACTTCAACTGCGGAAAGTTGCGTCTTCGAGCTTCTCGGGGATCTCGGTAGCGTAGAACCTTCGTTGGGGGCTTGAGTGTGGAACAGAGGGTTTCGGTATGGTCTCTGGTACATAAGAGTGTGTGAGGGTGAGTGAAAATTTGAGTGAGGTGTGCTAAAATCTGGAGCTTATGCCTTCTATTTATAGGGCTGAAAGTGCGAGTACGCTGGGCGTACCACCGGAGTACATTGGGCGTACTTCGGTTACGCTAGGCGTAACTTTGCGTCATGGCTTACGACTTGGGTCTAGCTAGGCGTAGAGCTTGCAGCCGATGTGACTCGACCCTGCACGTGAGTACGCTGGGCGTAATTCTGGCTTCCGTCTTCTAAATTCTGTAACTTTCGTGTACGGGCTCCGTTTTTCACGTTCGTTATATCCACGCGTAGGTGAGATTATACTCTACAACTTTCGTTTAGATTCCGTCGGCTAGTATTGAATTTCTTTTTAATGCTATGTTTTTAATAGGCCGGGACTGCTAAAGTACGTTAAAAATTCATAACTTCTTTATCCGACGTCTGTTTTCGTTTGTCTTTTTATCATCTTACTCCTATTGTGGAGACCTTCTACTTTCGTTTAGGTTGCGTTAGCTAAATATCGATCGATCTTCAATTTGAGTTTTTAGCTCTCTACTACTGTTACGAAACTTAGAAAATTCGTAACTTCTTCATACGAGGTCCAATTTGGGCGATCTTTTTATGTACGTTTACAGTTTAACGAACTCTACAACTTTTGTTTAGATACTTAAGGCTAAAATACATTTTATTGAATTTTCACTTTTTACGTTAAATAGTGTTTTACCGGGTGTGTCGTAAATATTTGAGTGGTTATAGTTTCTTCAATATAACCCGGTTTCGAATGTTCTTTATGTTTTTGGAAACCTTGGCACAATATCTAACATTTGATGCATCCCAATTTAGATATTTTGAATACTTTATTTTTGAGGTTAATTTCGTTGATTCCAAATAGTTTTCGTTGTATTTGACTTTTGAGTGTTACATTGCTTTTGGAAAAATATAGGGTTGTCACATCATCCCCCCGTTAGAGGAATTTCGTCCCGAAATTTAATCTAAGACTGACTTTACGGGTTAGGGAAGAGATACGGGTACTTTTGTTTCATCTGATCCTCGCTTGGCGTTCATGCGGACCTTTACAATAGGTATGCGACTTTGTTTAGTCCTTTTAATTTCTCGATCGATGATCTCTACTGGTTCTTCTACGAATTGGAGATTCTCATTTATTGCAATTTCGTACAGAGGGATGACAAGGGTCTCATCGGACAAGCACTTCTTTAGGTTTGATATGTGAAAGGTAGGGTGTACGTTGTGGAGTTCCTGAGGTAATCGAAGTTTGTAAGCCACCGGACCGATCCTGGCAAGATCTCGAATGGTCCAATGTATCTTGGGTTCAGTTTTCCACACTTTCCGAAACGTATTAACCCTTTCCAGGGCGAGACTTTTAGTAGGACACGGTCTCCAACCTGGAATTCCAAGGGTCTCCGTCTTTTATCCGCATAACTCTTTTGTCTGTCCCTTGATGCTTTTAGTCGTTCCCGGATCTGAACAATCTTCTCCGTAGTTTCCCTTATGATTTCTGGACCAGTGAGTGTGTTGTCTGTTGCTTGTCCTCTTGCTAGTTGTGTGTCACCTACTTCAGCCCAGCACATAGGTGATCTGCATTTACGACCGTAGAGGGTTTCGAACGGGGCAGCCTTGATGCTAGTGTGGTAGCTATTGTTGTACGAAAACTCGACCAAGGGTAGATGGGTGTCCCATGCTTTGCCAAAATCGATTACGCAAGATCTCAACATATCCTCTAGGGTTTGTGTGGTTCTCTCACTCTGGCTGTCAGTTTGTGGGTGATAAGCAGTACTCATGTCTAGTCTTGTTCCTAAAGATTTTTGCAGCGACTGCCAGAACCTTGAGGTGAATCTACTATCTCGGTCCGAGATAATGGATATGGGCACACAATGCAGCCGTACAATCTCTCTGAGGTATGTTCTAGTTAGTTTCTCCAATTTATCTGTTTCTTTGATTGGTAGGAAGTGCGCGGATTTAGTTAACTTGTCGACGATCACCCAGATGGTGTCGAGTCCGCTTGCTGTCTTGGGTAATTTGGTTATGAAATCCATGGTTATCCGCTCCCACTTCCATTCGGGTATTTCTGGTTGTTGCAACAATCCCAAGGGCTTTTGGTATTCCACCTTGACTTTGGCGCACGTAAGACATTTGTTCACGTAGGTAGCAATTTCATCTTTCATGTTCGGCCACCAGTACAGTTTCTTGAGTTCAAGATACATCTTATCCGAGCCAGGATGTATGGAGTATTGTGTCTTATGGGCTTCATTCATGACAACTTCTCTGAATCCGCCAAACTTCGGTGTCCAGATCCGATCCATGAAGTAACGAACTCCATCATTCTTGACTTCAAGCTTCTTATCCATTCCCCTTAAGGCTTCCCCTGTCACATTTTCAGATTTTAAGGCTTCTACTTGGGCTTCCCTGATTTGCGTGGACAGGTGTGAATGGATTGTCATAGTTAGAGACTTCACTCTGCGGCCCGAATATTCCTTCCGGCTGAGTACATCGGCCAACACTTTAGCCTTTCCGGGATGATATCGAATTTTGCATTCGTAATCATTTAGTAGTTCTACCCACCATCTTTTTCTCATGTTGAGTTCTTTCTGGTTGAGGATATGCTGGAGGCTTTTATGATCGGTGAAGATTGTACATTTTGTGCCGTAGAGATAGTGCCTCCATATCTTCAGAGCGAAAATGACTGCTCCTAGCTCGAGATCGTGCGTCGTGTAGTTTACTTCGTGCATCTTTAGTTGTCTTGAGGCATAGGCGATGACCTTTCCTCGTTGCATCAAAACACACCCAAGTCCTTGGTTTGACGCATCACAATAGACCACGAAGTCCTCCGTTCCTTCTGGTAAGGTTAGAATGGGCGCGCTACATAAGGCTTGCTTTAGTGTTTGAAATGTGACGTCTTGTTTTTCTCCCCAGTCGAAGGTTACACTCTTTTGAGTTAGGGTGGTAAGCGGATTAGCAATCTTCGAGAAGTTTTGTATGAACCTTCGGTAAAACCCGGCGAGGCCCAAGAATTGTAGGATTTCAGTTGGGGTCCTTGGAGCTGTCCAATTCTCTATTGCTTTGATCTTAGAATGATCCACGTGTATTTCCTCTTTGCTTACTACGTGACCTAGGAAATCTACTTCCCGAATCCAAAACTCACACTTTGAAAATTTTGCGTATAGTTTTTCTGCCCTCAATGTTTCCAAGACTTGGCAGAGGTGTTGGCTGTGTTCTTCCTTGCTTCTTGAATAGATGAGTATATCATCTATGAACACGATCACAAATTTATCTAGGAAGGGATGACATACCCGGTTCATCAAGTCCATGAACACTGCTGGTGCATTTGTCAATCCAAAGGGCATCACTACAAACTCGTAGTGACCATAGCGTGTTCGGAATGCCGTTTTGGGGATGTCTCCTTCCAGCACTCGTAGTTGGTGATAACTGGATCTTAGATCGATTTTTGAGAAGTAGCTTGCTCCCTATAGTTGGTCGAACAAATCGTCTATGCGCGGTAGGGGATATCGGTTCTTGATCGTGAGTTTGTTCAGTTCCCGATAATCGATGCACATGCGAAAAGATCCGTCCTTCTTCTTCACGGATAGGTCCGGTGCTCCCCATGGTGAGAAGCTCGGTCTGATGAAGCCCTTGCTCAACAACTCGTTTAATTGACTTGACAGTTCTTGCATCTCGGCTGGGGCTAGACAGTAAGGCGACTTTGCTACTGGAGTAGCTCCGGCAATTAAGTCGATTTTGAACTCGACTTGGCGTTCTGGTGGGATCCCTGGAAGATCTTCTGGGAAGATGTCTGGGAAGTTGCAGACTTTTGAAATGTCTTTAATGTTCTTCGGTTCTTGTTTCTGGTCTACTATGTGGTCTAGAAAGGCATGATATTCCTTGCGAAGATATTTTTGTGCTTTAACACAGGAGATGATTTGTAAATTTGTACTAGGTTTGTCACCATAAATGACAAGAGTTTCGCCGTTTTGCAGATTGAGGCGAACGGCCCTTTCGTGACAAAGTATATCGGCATGGTGAAGACTTAACCAGTCCACACCGATGATGACATCAAAACTTCTTATCGAAATGGGCATAAGATCGATTTGAAATAAGTGCTCGTTTAAATTTAATGTGCACCCTACGTACATACCGCTTGCGCTTTCCGTTTTACCGTTTGCCATTTCTACAGTGAATATTTTATTGAGTGGTTGGGGTTTTTGATTAAGTAGGTGTTTGAATTTATGACTCACAAAACTTCTCTCCGCACCGCAGTCAAAGAGTATGCATGCATAAATGTTGTCGGGGAGAAACGTACCCGTAACCACCGTGGGGTTAGCTATTTCTTCATTTTGTCCTATTGCCAGCACTCTCCCAACACCGCCAACATTCTTTGCCTTGGGGAAATCCCTCTTGAAGTGCCCAGTTTCTCCACACCCATAACATGTCTGAATTATTCTAGTACCAGGAACTTGAGTGATTGGTCGCGCCGGTGCCTTACAGAAACGGGCGGTGTGCCCTTTCCTGTCGCAGTTTTTACAGTGCATCTCGCGGCAATTACTGTGGTTATGGTAGTTGCATTTGCTACACTTTGGCAGGTTCCCAGCATATTGTTTCGTTGGCGTAGGGGTAGTAGGAGTTGTAGTGGGAGCAGTGGCGGCATGAACCGTCACCATTTGTTTCTTTGAAGATTCTTGCGAAGTTTGCCCCTTTCTCTTGTTCCAAAACTTCTTCTTGCTGTTGTTGTTGGCATTGTTATCGTTGTTGTTGTTCCCTTTGGTTGGTTCAGCGACGATAGTCGTGACGCCTTGACAAACACCATGATCAACGAGAGATTGCGCCAGTTCCTTGGCGCTGTTGAATGTCATGGGTTTGGAGGCTAACACACTCCCTCGAAGTTGGGGTGATAGTCCTCAGATATACCTTTCCACCTTTTGGCTTTCCAGGATCAACATTCCTAGGCAAAGTATTATCAAGTCACTGAATCTGTTGGTAAAGCCCGCGATGTCCGAGCCTACCATCGTAAGGCCCCACAGTTCCTGTTCGAGCTTCTGAATCTCGCCTCTTGGGCAATACTCTCGTAGGAGCATTCGTTTCAGGTTTTCCCAACCCATGGAGTTCGCCACCACTAGGGTAAGTGTCTTGACGTGGCCGTTCCACCACGTCAGGGCTTGTTCGGAGAAAGTAAAGGCGACAAATTTTACTTTGCTTTCTTCAAGGTATGCGCAAATTTCGAATACAGCTTCCGTTTTCTCTATCCATTGGGATAGAGCCATCACTCCCCCAGTCCCATAAAAGGGAATAGGTTTTCTGTTGGTGAAGTCTTTGTAAGTACATACTCCAGAACGGCCTTGGATTTGGCCATTTGTAAAGCTGTTTGTTCCTCCTCCTGACCCGTTGTTGCTTATTTGAGCCATCGCTGCAGTTACAGCGGCTGTTACAGCAGTTTGGAACATAGTTGCATCCATAATTGGAGGAGGTGGTGGAGGTGGTGTTGGAGCTGAATTTCTGCATGATGATCTACGAGTAGGCATGTTCTGATAGAGAAATAATAATGAAGACTATAAGTTTCTAATGATTTGACAATCGTGCACTAGAGGGTTAGTTGTATCTTGTAATTTGTTTTGACTTTAGTTTATGGTTTCAAAGTAGATATAGCAATTTATAAGTTTCGAGAGGTATGTAAAGAAGTACTTCATATTTATATATATGTCACACATACGGTGCGTTACATTATGCTTCGTGTTTAGGAAAATTTGACCTATCTAGAGGTCTCCGATTACAAGTTCAAAGGAAATAAGAAAAACTTTATCCGATGTCCTATCCTATATCAAAATTCTTGGAGTTGGGTAAGTTCTACTTGCGGCGTGTTGTGCGTTTGGAGCTAGACTCGGCATCCGACTGCTTGACTCCCATTAGGCGCCTTTTAAGAACTGCTTGTTGTTCCTTCATCCCTCTTATTTCTGCCAGTGCTGTCACCATTTGGCTTTGAAGCGTCCCTGTGTGGAGTTGGGTACTTTCATGTAGTCTGTCCAGACGACGGATGTCTGCGGTGTTACCCTGTGTAGCAGCATTGACCTCACGGATTTTGGCCGCTTGCATGTCTGACTGGTAGTTCTGGGTGGCTATTGTGCCCACAAGGACGGGAAGCGCTCGATCAGCTGAGCCTCCTCCACTGACATTGTAAAAATCCTGACACATGCTGAAGGGAGGGAGTACACCTAGTTGACGGCTCCAATGGTAAAATTGGCTTCCCCAAATGGGAATGGGACCTGGGTAATATGGTCTGACTTCGGGAGGACGAGGAACAGGAGGGTTGATTACTTCCGGCTCAGAGTCTGTTCCATCAGTAGCTTCTTCTTCCTCCTCGACCTCCTCGTCGACTTCGAATTACTCTCCGACTTCCTCTTCGACTTCGAATTCTTCTTCGACTTCCTCTTCGATTTCCTCCGGGTCTTCTTCCGGATCTTCTTCTATCCATCCGCCGTTACCTTGGTTTGGGTAGTAGGGATCTCCCGGTATATGGAATCCGGTCATTTGTCTGTACTAGGATAGAGGTATGAGAATTTTATAAGAAAAGAAATTTCTATTTAACGGCATCCTAAGTTTAACTATATCTTAATGTGTGCAGGTTTTTCATTGTCCTATTATCCTATAACAATACTCCTATAGTATTTCAAATTTGCGAGTCTAAAAAATTTATTTGGTAAGTTTTTGACTTGTTGTCCACTACGACCATTCCTCGACGTACGTTGGTCAAATCTAGGATAAATATAGTTGATCAGGCTATATTTATTCTCGATTTGATTACATACCTCGAGGCCCAATCGTAGTGTCGCAACTTGCCTTAATACTTTTTAGAAAACTTTGTTATGATACAAGACCGATGCATGCGAGTAAAAATGTATATATTTTTTAAAAGAAAATATTTTGTTTATGAAAATGTTTTGTCAGAGGGTTTTTGGTCCCCTTTGCATTTATAGTTTGTATATCTTATGTGGTTCGATATACGTAGTTCACTATAAACAATGCTTTAATACCAATATGTCACACCCCCAAACCAGAATGGCGGAAACATTCGGGGGTGGATGACTTCACGTAGTACCATAACAATTGAATATTGTAAAGAAAGTAATACAACCATCATATATATAATAAAAATGTACATTGTAGCGTTATACATGTTTCCAAAAGAATATTACAATATGATGATTTAAAATGTTTGATAATAAACGCCTTTAGCGTTCCTTCTTCAAAAGCTGGTAGTTACCTGTATTACTGATTCCCTGAGAAATACAAGTGGTTTCGAAAAAGTGTCAACAATAAAGTTGGTGAGTTCATAAACGTTTTGTACTAAAAAAGTATGTCTTTTTGGAAGAAAATTGATGAACGTGGCTTTCAGAAAATCCAATATTTTCCACATATAGTTTGAAAAGTTCCCAAGGTTGGAGGGCGTTAGTATCTTTCTTATTTAAATGATAAAGATAAGTTTTGTATTCAAAATAATGTAAGTACTGAATGCATGCATGAATCTCGTAAATAAAGCTTGTTTTTATACTTTCGTGTGAGTCTTATAACCATACTATTGACACAGACTGCCTGTAACAACATTCTTCAGGTGTTGTAGTGTTATGACATTTGTCACCCCAGACCTGCCGGTCTAACTGTAGCTAACAGTTTAGGTGCGGGGTTGTCAATCCCGTATAGATCTATACACAAGTATCACGCTCTCCCTCCAAGAGATTATGACTTATAATACAGGACTTGAAATGCATACATAAAAGTACGTTGAAGTTTGAATATCTCACATCACTTAGTATAAATAGATTTACGATAAGAAAGTATTTATTTCACTTTAGAAGAAAGTATTTCGTTTTTCAAGATGTATACGTAAGAATGTATGAATAACTCGCAAACTATACCCATTATAGTTTTTTAGAAATTATGTTCCATTTGGTGAAAATAACTTGGTGATATACTAAACTTTATACGTAAAGTAAGATGTTGGTATCGAATAATAATAAGATAGATGTTGCATTTATATAAAACGATACGTTTTCTTGTATTGTACTTGTATTCCCCCCCTAAAACATGAAAAGACTTTAAAAGTAGGGGTATGAACTCACTTGTTCGGTTTGAAGAGAGCGAGACTAGAGTCGGGCAGAACTTCAATTGCGGAAAGCTGCGTCTTCGAGCTTCTCGGGGATCTCGGTAGCGTAGAACCTTCGTTGGGGGCTCGAGTGTGGAACTGAGGGTGTTGGGATGGTCTCTGGTACGTAAGAGTGTGTGCGGATGAGTGAAACTTTGAGTGAGGTGTGCTAAAATTTGGAGCTTATGCCTTCTATTTATAGGACTAAAAGTGCGAGTACGCTGGGCGTACCACCGGAGTACGCTGGGCGTACTTCGATTACGCTGGGCGTAACTTTGCGTCATGGCTTACGACTCGGGTCTAGCTAGGCGTAGAGCTTGCAGCCGATGGGACTCGACCCTGCACCTGAGTACGCTGGGCGTACTCCTGAATTACGCTGGGCGTAATTCTGGCTTCCGTCTTCTAAATTCCGTAACTTTCGCGTACGGGCTCCGTTTTTCACGTTCATTATATCCACGCGTAGGTGAGATTATGCTCTACAACTTTCATTTAGACTCCGTCGGCTAGTTTTGACTTTATTTTTAATGCTATGTTTTTAATAGGTCGGGACTGCTAAAGTCCGTTAAAAATTCATAATTTCTTTATCCGACATCTATTTTCGTTTGTCTTTTTATCATGTTACTCCTATTGTGGAGACCTTCTACTCTCGTTTAGGTTGTGTTAGCTAAATATCAATCGATCTTCAATTCGAGTTTTTAGCTCTCTACTACTGTTACGAAACTTAGAAAATTCGTAACTTCTTCATACGAGGTCCAATTTGAGCGATCTTTTTATGTACGTTTACAGTTTAACGAACTCTACAACTTTTGTTTAGATACTTAAGGCTAAAATACATTTTATTGAAATTTCACTTTTTACGTTAAATAGTGTTTTACCGGGTGTGTCGTAAATATTTGAGTGGTTATAGTTTCTTCAATATAACCCGGTTTCGAATGTTCTTTATGTTTTTGGAAACCTTGGCACGATGTCTAACATTTGATGCATCCCAATTTAGATATTTTGAACACTTTATTTTTGAGGTTAATTTCGTTGATTCCAAATAGTTTTCGTTGTATTTGACTTTTGAGTGTTACATTGCTTTTGGAAAAATATAGGGTTGTCACAGTCAGGCAGACGGTGATGGAGGAGGCTCATAAGTCTCATTTTTCTATTCATCCAGGTGCCACTAAGATGTACCGCGACTTGAGTGTGAGCTATTGGTGGACGAGTAATAAGCGAGATATTGTTTGGTATGTTGAGAGGTGCCTAACCTACAGGATGGTCAAGGCTGAGCATCAGAGGCCGCATGGTAAGCTGCAGCCCCTGAAAATTCCTATGTGGAAATGGGAACAGATCACGATGGATTTAATTACGAAATTTCCGAAGACGGCAAAGGGGTTCGATGCTATATGGGTCATCGTGGATCGATTGACCAAGAGTGCCCACTTCCTAGCCATCTGGGAGAGTTCATCGGCTGAGAAGTTGGCCAACCTGTACGTCAGCGAGATTGTCTCTCTCCATGGGGTTCCAGTTTCCATTGTTTCCGATCGGGATGTCAGGTTTACTTCACGATTTTGGTAGAAGTTCCACGAGGAACTAGGAACGAGGCTGCATTTCAGTACGACGTTTCACCCGCAGACTGATGGGCAGAGTGAGCGGACCATCCAGACCCTCGAGGATTTGTTAATGACATGCGTCATCGATTTCGGTGGGAGTTGGGATTCCCACCTGCCGCTTGTGGAGTTCGCCTACAACAATAGCTATCATTCCAGTATTGGCACCCCGCCTTTCGAGCTGTTGTATGAATGGAGGTGTAGGATGTAACGCCCGTAGATCCGGGCTAGTCAATTTAGAGACGATAGGCGTCAAAAATGGATTTTTTATGAAATATTATTTAGAATGAATAATCTTAACTAAGTTATAGTATATGTTACAAGGTTTCCGTGCATATAAAGAACGCCGAAATCCGAGTTATAACGAAGAAGTTATGACCTATCGAAGTTTTGCGACAGAACATGCACGACACAGCGCGACGTAAATAGTGAATTTACGTTAGAACGATATTTAGCCTTAGCAATCTAAACGAAAGTCATAGAGTTCATTAAACTGTGAGCGTTCATAAAAAGAACATCCAAATCTGACTTCGTATGAGGAAGTTATGATTTTTCTAAGTTTCAGCTTAGCAGTATGCAGCCCGAATACTCGATTTGAGATCGAGCGGTTTTTAGCCGAAACAATCTAAACGAGAATCGAAGATCTCGTCAATTGTAGTGAAACGATACAAAGATAGGCGAAAACGGACGTCGGATGAAGAAGTTATGAATTTATAACGGAATTTTCCTGTCCCGGCCTAGTAAATATAATATAACAAAAATAAAGTCAAAATTAGCCAACGGAGTCTAAAGGAAAGTTGTAGAGCATAATCTCACCTACGTGTGGATATAAATAACGTCGAAAACGGAGCACGTATGCGAAAGTTATGAATTTTTGAAGATCGTGGCACGCATACCAAAGCTTATCCAAAGATTACGCCCAACGTACTCTATGTACGCCCAGCGTACTCCAAAATTACGCCCAACGTAATCCCAGACCCAGCAGCCTATAAATAGAAACCGAGATTAGTCGATTCCTTTGGCATTTTTCTTCCTTTCTCTCTAGTTTTTGCCTCGATTTGCGTGCCAATTATATCCCGAAGCCCTGGTATCATTCCCGAGCCCTGAAGCAAGTTCCGAAGTCCCGAAGATCCCGAGAAGTGAGATTCCCTAGCCAAAGCTCTGCCCCTGAGGTGCCCGGTTTTTGTGAAGATCTACCGAAGAATACTACTTCTACAAGTCGTAACGCTGTCCGATCATCTTCTAATCAAGTGAGTGTGTAGTCACTTTCTTCTTACGCATAAATATTAAGTATTTGCTATGAAATACGTGCTATGTGTATAATATATCGTTGTTTATTCGAGATGATTGTGGAATGGATAAATTATATAAGTTTTAATGATTAAACAATATATGTATTTTGTATCTAAAAAGAAATATGTTGGGTAGAACATGAGTAGATGAGGTTGTTGGTAGGTGATAAAAGATGGGTTGAACCAGGAGATAAAAGGGTAAAGAGATAAACTTGTTTTAGATCTGGATGTATGAATCAGGTCAGGAGGTTAGTTTTAGATCTGAGAGTATGGATCAAATCAAGAGGTTAGTTTTAGATCTGAGAGTATGGATCAAATCAAGAGGTTAGTTTTAGATCTGGGAATATGGATTAGGTAAGGAGGTAAATTTTAGATCCGAGAGTACGGATTATGTATTTGTGAATTATGTGTTCATACGATAAGGTATCATGCTATAGTCCCTTTTAGGAACGTGAATTTTATACGTGTATTGACTAAAGTATGGAATATACATATGTATGTAAAGTATTTGCTATTGTCCGAAATACAGGTTAGATATATTTGATGATATACAACGTGCGAATCAGTTATGGTTCAATATGTGTTAAGATGTGAATATATGATATTATTACTTAAAACTCTGTGTTAAGTATACATTAGTTAGCATTGCCTAAATGGAGTTAATATCGAAAATTGATCATAAGCATTGTAGGCTTGCCTAGTGATGAGTTAAGACTTAAATAGGGATGTTTAGTTCAATTAAGTTTGGACATTGGGTAGCCTCTTATTAAGAGTACGTGTGTTGTGAGATTGATGATCAGTGGAGTACGTCCTACGTATAGAAGTACATTTTATGTACGAAGTCTTTTTCAAAGCTCTGTGTCTTGGGTGCTGCTTGTGCCAGGGTACTATTATGTTCTCGGGTACGATTCTTTCGCATACTAGAGTACTATAATGTGCCAGAAGTACTATCATGTACAAAGTCTTTTTGAGAATCTTGTGTGTCGGCTACGGGAGCGTACGGGAGTACTCTAGTAGTATTTCCCCACACTTTTATTTTGAGAGAGCTTTGGAGTCAGCATTTCTTTTATGAAGTGATCGACCGAGCTTCATATGTCAACGTTTTCTTTCACAAAGTAATTAAGGTATGTCTGGTGTTATATTGCTGGATAGGGTGCGTCTGGGGGTGAAATACCTCATGTATTCAGGCCACTGCTAGGCAAAGTTCAATGTTGGGATATGTAAAGTCTGGGGGTATAATACCTCATGATAGTCAGACCACGCCTAGGCATTGTTATCTAGATAACTACCCCTGACTTAAAATGTCTTGTGGTTCTTTCTTTTACGAACGAAGGTTCGTGGTGAACTTATTCCATTCCCCTCAATTAATGTCTTTATTGATCTTCGTTTGCTGCCAGGGAATTTCCGAAGCAGCTTCGTCAGTTTGTGGTTCATATCGATTCCTTAGGCTAGATCTCGTAAGATCGTTGTATAGGGTCAGTATGTGGGGATCGACGGGATGCGATATATTGTTTTAGAAATATAATTTATATGTGTTTATAACATTAGTGGTTTTGCAGGATCGAGATATACTTTATTATCACGTTGTTTGAACTAAGAGCTTTCATTCTCCGTGTTCCTTAGGTGATTGGGGTCACCAGGGATATTTGAACTAAGTGTTCATTAGATATTTGAACTTAGTGTTCATTAGGGATATTTGACTAAGTATTCCTTAAGTGTTTGTGAACTAGGTATTCATTGGGTAATATTGGAACTAAATGTTCATTAGGTGTTCATTAATTATTGTGAATTGCGTGTTCACCAGAGGTAATCTAAGAACCTTGGCAGCATTAGACTTTGTGCCAGTTCCTTAGGGCAATCCTTAGGAATGAATGGGAGAAGGGTAATCGGTTCTTAGGATAAATCTTTAAGAAATAAATGGAGATAATGGGGTGGGTATTTGAATTGATTGTTTGATAATTAAAAATAATAATTATATTATTGTGGGTTGAAAACCCTATATGCTCACCAGGCTCCCAAGTCTGACCCACTCAGTTTTCTTTGCATTACAGGTAATGGCACAAGAGTATAAGTTGGTGGACTTGACGAGAGATTTTGGATTATAGGCCAGTAGTTATGAATAACTGTTGTAAGGTCTATTTTGTTCTGTTTATGCTTTTGGTCTGTATTGAACATGACATCCCGAGATTTTGTTATATAATGAAAATACATTTCTTTAAAGAAATGCTTTGATAATTTTTATCATATTTTGTTTTGGGAACAAATTCCGCAACTGTTTTCTTTAAAAGATTACTCTGATTTTATAAAACAAAGCATAAACAAATCGGTCTTTTCTGGCCGTGAAATTGGGGATGTCAAATAGGACCCCGGTCTGCTGGGGTGAGGTTGGGCACAGGGTGATGGGACGGACAGAGGTGGTTCTGCAAACTACCAAGATGATACAGCAGATTAGACAGCGGCTGCAGACCGCTCAGAGTCGGCAGAAGAGTTATGCTGATCGACGCCGATCTGAGTTGGAATTGCAGGAGGGTGACATGGTTCTCCTGAAGGTATCACCCTGGAAGGGTGTGATCCGTTTCAGGAAGAGGGGAAAGTTGGGTCCCCGCTATATTGGGTCGTTCAGGATTGTTGCCAGGGTGGGCAAGGTGGATTATAGGTTAGAGCTTCCGGAGGAGCTTAGCCAGATCCACAACACATTTCATGTTTCGCAATTGCGAAAGTGCGTTATGGACCAGGAGGCGGTTGTGTCGTTGGATGATATTCAGGTCGACGAGCGCCTGAATTATGTGGAGAGGCCTGTGGCCATTTTGGAAAGGAAGAAGAAGATTTTGCAGAACAAAGAAATACCCTTATTGAAGGTACAGTGGGAACATCGGAAGGGATCCGAATGGACATGGGAGCCGGAGGCGGAGATGCGCGAGCATTACCCGTCGTTATTTATCCCAACAGACTTCGAGGGCGAAGTCTAGTTCAAGTGGGGGAGAGTTGTAACGCCCCGATTCTCAGGTATTATTTTAAATAAAAATTTCTTGGTTTTGGCCCTACTTGACGAGCTGGTAGCCCTACTCGTCGAGTAGCAACGGGTGGGATCGCGAATTAAGTGAGCTACTCGGCGAGTCCTTTGTGGGACTCAACGAGTAGGAGCTAGAAGGATAATCCCTAATTTCCGGGGTTTACACCCCTATTTAAAGAAGCTCAAGCCTCTTTCAGTCCCTTTGTAGCCCCTTTGCATCTCTAACTCGTATGTGTGTGTGCCCATTGTGTGTTGAAGCTTTAAGAGAAGATTTTGGGGTGGGAGATTGGGGAAAGCAAGTGATTGAGGCAAGAAGCTGGGAGGAAATCCGAATCTACTTCTGTGGACATCTCTTGGGAAGGTATTAAGCTATTACCCTCGTTTATTCCAGTCTAGACCTCCCTTATTGAGTGAGCTTTAGGGTTTTTATAAGGATATCAAGTTGGTATGTCAAGCTTTGGGCTAGATCTAAAGTTGTAACTTCAGATCTGGACCCTCTTTGGATTATAGAAGCATAAAGTTCCAGCTTTGGTCGAGATTAAGGTTCCCTTGGTCCATGAAGACCCATTAAGAGCTTGGTTTTGGCATTAAGAGATTTTAAAGTAATGCATGTACGTAAAGTTTGCAACTTTACGTGATAAGTATGCTCTAGGAACCTGGATCTGTGAATTTGAGCCGCTGCATGGCTCAAAATAGGCCTGTATGGAAAAAGGGCTGGATGAACTTGATGAGTTGGATGAGCAACTCGGCGAGTCACATGAAGATGGCCATGAACTCGACGAGTTGGATGAACAACTCGGCGAGTCCGATGAAGATTACCATAAACTCGACGAGTTTAAGAACAACTCGGCGAGTTGGGTGAGTTTTAACCTAGAACATGTTCACGTGTATATACGTCGAGTTGAAAGGAGGGAACTCGACGGGTGGCCTTATGGTTTGATCGGGATTCAAAGGAACTCGACGAGTCACGTCGATGACTCGGCGAGTTTGATTGTGCTTCAAGGGACTCGGCGAGTAGCTGGGTGTACTCGACGAGTTGAGGTCAACATGGACTGTTGACCTTGAATGAGGACTTTGACCTTGATCAAGGGTTGACTATTGGGTTATGGAGTACCTTATAAGGGTAAGGACTTATGAGTATGTTGAACTATGATTATAGGTAGTGGAGCCTGTGTCGAGTGATCTGAGAGTTGGAGTTTACCTTCCGAGTCGACATCTGCGAGGTGAGTTATCCTCACTATATCGATAGGGTCTACGGCACCAAGGCCGGCCCTTTAGTTATTATAGTTATGGTATGCTACATGTGATTACGATCTGCTTGATTGGAATCAGGGTAGACAGTATGTTATGTTTTATGATCCGTAGGGATTGGTATGTTAGTGATCTGCTAGGTCAATGTTCTAGAGAACTTCATGATTGATGAACAGTAAGATAGATATGCTTGATGTTTGTATATGCCGTATATGATAGTTATGCGCACATGGTTATTTGCTTGTTGGTTGGGTTGAGGCGGTCCTGCTCCGTGTTGAAGGCCAACATACCCTATGAGCGGTCCGGGGAGACTGTAGGCTCACGTGGCGGACCAGTCATGCCGAAGGCTCGGGATAGATCTAGATAGACTGTAAGCCCAGTAGGGCGGACCAGTCAGGCCGATGGCCCAGTATGCATGTTGACTAATTGATTGTTATTGATGTGGTTTCTATCAGTATGATATTGGTATTTTGGGGGTAGCTCACTAAGCCCTCGGGCTTATAGTTTTAAGTTATTGTTTCAGGTACTTCAGGAGACCGTGGGAAGGCGAAGTCGTGACCGTACTGCTCCTCATCCTTGTGATTTTTTTTTGGGACACTCTGATGATAATTGATTTGGAAATGTTTTGTAAACAATTACTAGTTGTTTTCTTTTGTTGATATTAAAAGTTTAAATTTGGCGTAAATTCTTTTGGATGTTACATCTCTAATCACAAATGTATCCCCCAAACTCTCTTCTTCCTCCAATAGCTAATCCTTGATCTCAATAGCTTCCCTTAATGTCACCACCCTCTTTTTTGGACAAATATTTTGATAATGGCCAAAACCTTGACATTTGAAACAACGAACCTTAGACAAACTGGTTTCCTTGTTCGCACTGGACACCTTTGGGGTCGCAGTGGAACCACTTGCGATAGTGGGAGCAGTTTTTGCGATTGCCTTCATGCTGGTTTTGAACTTAATCTAATGCTTGGGTTTAGCAGATTCCCTACTAGAGTTCCCTCCAAACCTTGTCTTCTCTTGGACTCCCAACTTCAAATAAAGACCACACAATGTTTCAAATCAAAGCAGGGATAAAGTTCTACTGTATTGGAGATGTTGTAATTTAGGCTTCGTAGAAATCGTGCGATCTTTTGTTCTTCTATCTCCTTTGTATCGCCCAACAACGACAATTTCTCAAACTCGTCGGTGTATTCTCCCACACTCATCTTTCCTTGCTTCAATTCAACATTCCTTCTATATGTGATGATCCTATAGTTGACTGGAATATACCTCTTCCGTAGTTAACGCTTCAAGGACTTCCAAGAATAGATCTTATCTTTTCCTTCACGGGTTCTCTTGGCCTTCATCCCTTCAAACCAGAGTTCTTAATCTCATCTCTTAATGTTAACATTTGTCTTGATCTATTAAGTACGAAAATGAATAGTAGAAAAAATGGGTAATTGATTTCAAAAATTAAAAATATACTAATTTGAGACTACCTAAATTCAACCTTATGAAATTTTCTCGGTAACCAAAACTGAAATCAACAATATGCGAAATCATCAAGCATGGGGGCGTTGAGGGGGGAGAAAGTGGACAACTACATATGACCTAATATATATATATATATATATATATATATATATATATATATATATATATATATATATATATATATATATATATATATATATAACGATAATTATCCTTTTTTTTACTCGTACCGGACTTTTGAGGATATTAAATTTTTTAGGACTGATTTTGTCACCGAGCTTTAAAAGTGGATAAAATTTAGAAATTTTCTTAAAACTAAATGCATATTATTATCGATTTGAGGTCCAAGTATCTGGTCTGAGATCTAAAATAATTTCGTTAGATTGGTCTAGTCCTATGATAAACTGATTTTTGTAATTCTTCCTTTTGCGCCTTGCTAAAGTTGTTTTTCTTAATATTATACCCGCCGTTCGAACAGAAAAGTTATTCCACATCAATGATTGGTTTAAGCCTTTAAGGTGATGGATTTTATGTTAATTTAGCAATCGTGGATTCAAGATAGACTAATTCATCGTCTTGATATAATGCGATATTTTTATTTTGATATTTTGAACGTCCAACCAGAGTTGGGACAAATAAAAAAGTTATGAACGTCCAAACCAAGTTAGGACAAATAAAAATTTTCCAATTCAAATAAGGTAGTCGAAAAATGTATTTTATGTTGTCCGGCATTGGTCCATGATGCCATCTAGGACAACCCAAACTTCAAATCCCATTGCATCCCTTAGGCTAAACGGTGCCGTAAAAGGTTTACCGACGGTGTCCGACGTGACGCCCTTTCACCGCCGGTGAACACCTCGCCGTAAAGGGCATTTCACCGCCGGTGGACCATTACCGATGGGAAGAATTCGAATTTTTAGCATGTGAATGTTGCCAACGGTCGGCAACGGCTAATTTTGATTTTTTTTTGTTTAATCAACATATATATACATCTCACATATTAACAACGCCTACGCACTTTTCGGCTAAGATCAGTCATCACCACCACCTTACCGACCATAAATGGATGGTGTTCCTAGCTATTATTCATAATTCCAAATGCCCAACAATTCAATTTCCGATCTCAACCTCAAACCCAACCATCTCAACCATAATTTTCACCCCAACCGCCATTCACACCTTCAACTCAACACGAAGAACAACAACAACAACCTCAACAACAAAAGAAAAGGAATACTGATCCGAGAAGATGGACACAAAAAGAAGAAGTTGAGTTAGTAAGGGCATGGACTGACATATCTGAAGATGGTAACACAACAAGGGAATCTTATGAACAAAATCCAAATGGAATTTACACAAAGTTTGAGAAGCAATGAGCTAGCATATCAGCTTCTTATGTGTCGAAGTCCAGACTATCGGACCTCCGACCAATGTAACTCCAAATGGAATCTTATGAACAAAATCGTCACACATGGGAATGGAATTTACACAAACTTTGAGAAGCAATGGGCTAGCGGAGAAAGTGAAACGAGTTTGTTGAAAAAAACACATGCTACGTTCCAAGATGATATGCAAAAGTCTTTTAAGTTTATTCATGTGTGAGAAGTTGTTAGAAGAAGCATTAGGTGGAGGGAACTTGCAAAATATGAAGAAATTGCAAATCCGTCAAAAAGAAGTCGGACATCTTCATACTTAAGCTTGCAACAAGTCTCATCGGATGGTCACATAGGCGTCAATCTTAACGTTGATGACGACGAAATTGAAGAAATATGCCCGCCTCCTTGTCCAATGGGAATGGACAAAACAAAAGCTCAAGCAAAAGGAAAAGGGAAAGCAACTTCTTCAAATTCTTCAGTCAGAACCGAGCGGTCAGCGAGATTGGAAGAAATGATGACACAAATGGCCCAATTGAATTCAACTTTGGAGAGACATATGTCTGAAACCGTCTGACTCACGAAGTATACGTTATTAATGCAAGACGTGAGACATCTCGACCCCGAAGATCAAGAAGCGACAAGAATTATGAAAGCATCGATTCAAGAAAAATATATTCTGAAATGCAACTGAAAATTCGATGCTTTGTTTTTTTTATCTAGGTTTTTAAATTTTAACGTCATGTTTTATTTTTAATTTTTAGGTTTTCAATGTAATTTTAATTTTCATGTTTTTTTTTTTAATTTATAAGATTTTTAAATTGTAATTTTTAAGTTTATGTTATTTTAAATTTTGGTATGGTTTTAAAAAAATTATTCTTTTTCTAAAATGAAATTAAAAAAACTCATAGGTACAACACCACACTTCGTAGGTAAAAAAATATGAAAATTGTAAAAGTCTACGTGACGCCTATGTGACGTCCTTTTACGATTGGTAAAAAGAGCATGACACCCTTTAGCCTTAAAGATACAAACTTTGAGCCAACTCTCAGATAAATAATCTTAACACTTTTTGTTCTCAAGTTTAACTTAACAAGAGAGAAGAATATAAATTGATAAAAGTGAGAAGAAAGTAAAAAAAAAATGGAGTTCTCAAGTTTCATTAAAAGCAAAATAGCGGAAGAAAATGAGATCACTTTCCCTATTAAGTTTCCTTCCGAACCGGAAGGATTTGAAGAGGAAGAATAAAATTTTTGATTTTCCTTTCACTTCTTTCCAACTTAGAAATACAAAAGAAAATTTTATTTGTTTTTCTTTCTCTTCTTTTCTCTCCTTACATTTTTTTCTTTGCTAAAACTTGGGAACTAGACGTAAATGACACGGTTGATGGAGTTGCAGCCGCCCCAACCTGAGATGCTACATCCTGCACCAAAAAGAAAAACAAAAGACTAGATTTTTCTTTATGTTTAACGCTTGCGGTCAGAGAGGCTATATAACACTCCTCTTACAAAGCCAACCTGAATTTTTGAATAATCAAACTTTTTTTTTCGAGCATAAATATAGAACATTCTCATTTCTATCCTAGAATCCAAGATTCCGTGCTTTTCTTATCCTCTTCCATCATCATTGTAGCTTAATAACACCTTCAAATCTCGAATTTTTTATGACATGTGTGTTGTTTCCGTGGGTGTCGTTTCCTAATCGTTGTTTGCTCACTCCTTCTCAAACTCAGGTATATGGTAAATTAAATGAGGTTATGCTTAGGTGATTGGTTGACAGGATAACCGTAGAGGAGGTCCCTATAGATGCCGCCAATCTAGGTGTAATTTTTGTTGATCAATGAATGACAAATTGTAGATGTATATCTGAACTTGACAGGTTAGGTATATGCAATTAATATACATCAATTTAATCATTTTCAACATATTTGCAATAATGACATTTTGTTTTCTTTAATCTTTTGAATTTCTTTTTCAAACGATTACGATGGAATTATGTAGTTATACTATATATGGAATGTTTTTAAGAACTATGGTGTAATATTTGTAAAGTAAAAGGACTAAAATGAAAATGTTGAAAGGACCAAAATGAAAATAGTATGATTGTACTTGCCAAAAAGTCCAAATATAGTATTTGTCTGGAACTCCCGCTACCTTCCATAGCCGAAGAAGAAGCAACCACCAGCCCTCTTTACAGTTATCCTCCTGACAACCGCTAGCGTCACCGTCACGCCGTTCTCCGCCACGTGTCATCTGAACTTCCACTGGCCTCAGATAACCTCATCTTCGATTCCTGTGCACATATAAGAACGCTATTATCTTCCAGCCTCTCCTTGAATTGCGTGATTTTGTCAACCGATGAAATTCAATCTTGTCTGATTTCGATACAGATTGAAGCAAACAACAATTTAGAGTTGTTAGAGATCAACTCTATCGCCGGAGAAAGATGGATCATGCCGCTGATGCGTTCCGGACCGATTTGATGACCATAACTCGGTTTGTGCTGAATGAACAGTCGAAGCATCCGGAATCACGCGGTGATTTCAGTATCCTGCTCAGTCACATTGTTCTAGGTTGCAAGTTCGTCTGCTCCGCCGTTAACAAGGTCATCTTATTTTCCCCCTGTTTAATCAGTTTTTACAAGCAGTTGACCTTCTTCTGATCATCATATATCTCTCCTTATCGCGAAATTATATGATTAATTGATTATGATTATGTATTCTTCTGATGATTAGTGAATAAACCCTAGTTAAACTTGCTATGATGAAACAATAAGTTTGGGGATTCCAAAATTTATGTGCTAATTTTGTCAGAAATTAACAGTAATTGCTAAACAAATGCCGCTAAAACAAGTTAAGCAAACTGTTCTTATGGTATAAAATTTGGATATGCAGGCAGGTTTGGCAAAACTCATTGGACTTGCTGGGGAGACGAATGTACAGGCAAGTTAACAGAAGAACACATCTCATCTTTCACCATTAACAGATGCAAACTTCTTTGCCTGTGTTCTTACAACTTTATCTGTTTGTTTTGATTAATTTCAGGGAGAAGAGCAGAAGAAATTGGATGTTCTGTCGAATGAGGTTTTTGTGAAAGCTTTGGTCAGCAGTGGTAGAACTGTGAGTATTTGTAAACATTCAAATTCAAATCTGTAGTGTTACTATTTAACCTAATGGAATCACTCTTCTTCAGTGCATACTTGTTTCTGAAGAAGATGAAGATGCAATAATTGTGGAACCATCTAAACGTGGAAGGTGAGGACAAACTCAAATCCAAATTCAAATTCTCTTAATCTTTTAATCTTTCAATCATAATCTCATTTGTTACTCTATAAGTTTATATAATTCAAGAAATTATATGCAAGTGATTCAGGTATTGTGTTGTTTTCGATCCCCTGGATGGATCTTCCAACATTGACTGTGGTGTTTCCATAGGAACTGTAAGCTACATCATCAAAACTACTTACAGTTTTTTTTTGAATTTGCTTTACATATGTATTGAAATTTCTTCAAGATAGCTTGATTTTGCAGCATGATAAGTTGAATTCCTTTCTAGATTTTTGGGATTTACATGATAAAAGATGGTGATGAGGCAACTTTAGAAGATGTATTGCAGCCTGGAAAGAATATGGTGGCTGCTGGATACTGCATGTATGGTAGCTCTTGCACGGTGAGAATAATAAATTAACCAAAATTATTATTTTTGTGGAATAAACTTGGTCTAATTCATGTTGACTTTTTTTTTTTTTCAAATTCAACAAATATTTTGTTGTCTAAATATATACATGCATTTTCAGCTTGTGTTAAGCACTGGATCAGGTGTCAATGGATTTACTCTTGATCCATCTCTAGGGGAGTTTATACTCACCCATGCAGACATTAAGGTAAGCCTTTTTATATCACCTTTCTTGTTTTTATAAATCATGATTTTTTATAACCTATGTGAATATTCTTTTAAATTATCATTTTTCTATAAGCCCACAACAACAAAACATGTTGTATTATTGAATTGAGACCGATGTCAATGAGACAAAAACTACAACTTTTTGTCCCCCAAAAGGTGGGACAAGAGTGTGCTTTGGATTGAAACTGATGTCATCAATAAGACAAAAACTATAACTTTTTGTGCCAAAAATCTTTTGTGTATACAAAAGACATAAATGCCCTTTCTCAACTTTATCAAATACAGCCCTATAAATTTGTACAGTCCAATCCAGAGTAATTGCCTAATAGGCTTGAAGGAAATGACATTTTTCAATTACTTCAAGAAGCAAAATCAGATAATCTCATAGTTAGTTGAATAAAATTAGGGGTAGTTTGGTAATTTTACATTTATCTCAATAATTGGTTTTTTGTAATTCTTTTTGTGTCAAATTCCTTTGTGCACAGATCCCAAAGAAAGGAAAGATTTATTCAGTCAATGAAGGAAATGCAAAGAACTGGGATGGTCCCACTGCGAAGTAAAAATATTATTTTCTACACAATTTTAATTGTTATCACATTTTTTTTAAACATTTTTTGAGTTTCAGATTTGTGGAAAAATGCAAGTACCCCACAGATGGTTCATCCGCAAAATCCTTAAGATATATCGGAAGGTATTCACATCCTTTCACTTTGAGGATATCGAGGGCATTTTCGTCTTTTACATAGACACAACATCCATAAAATAATCAATGTCCCATTTTTTTTCACTCATCCCAATGCAAAAAATCTTTAAAATATATGGGAAGGTACTTGAATGCTTTAAGCGTAAGAAGGGTATTTTTGTCTTTTTACATAGATATTATTATACATGTCAAACACAGTATAAAGCTGACATGTTTTGTATTTTTTATTCAGTATGGTTGCTGATGTTCATCGGACCTTACTTTATGGGGGTGTCTTTTTGTACCCTGCTGATAAGAAGAGCCCTAATGGGAAATTAAGGTAAACATTTTAACGATTATTTTATTTTATTTTACTTTTTTTTTTTAAAATTACTTTACAATAAATTATTTTGGTTTCAATGTTTGAAAAAACAGGGTTCTCTATGAAGTGTTCCCGATGTCGTTCTTGATGGAACAAGCTGGTGGACAGTCATTTACCGGAAAGGAGCGGGTAATTAATTTAATTGCACCTTTAAACATTATAAATAATTAATAATTAATAATAAGTAGCATATTAGATAGTGTTATTCAAATAAGAAAAAAACAAATATAACCATATTTCTGGAAGACTTTTCACTAAATAACACAAAAAAGTCCCATTTTGGACAGAATAACCATCAATTATGCCTAGAACACTGCGAAATCAATATTTATACGAAATTGTTCCCCCATATTTAAGGCGTTTCTTTTCGATTTTTCTTTTCTCATTTTTATACTATTTATTTTTTGAAAATCATTATCTTTGATATAAATAAAGGTTTTCGTAATCATATGAACAATTTTCGAATTATATGAAGGAGAAATTTTGAAAATCATTATCTTTTGTATGGAAACCATACAAAAGCAAATTTCTTAACTAATGGTAATTTCACGTGGGTCTTCAAAATTGGTTTTTATTTGTGGAAAAACTCAGAAAAAGAAAAATAGTTTTTTTTTGGTGAAAAGTCTTACAAAAAGGTACGAATTTTTTTTTTTCCTAATATAATGATTTGTCAGGCGCTTGACTTGGTACCAAAGAAGATACATGAAAGGTCTCCGATATTCTTGGGAAGCTATGATGACGTGGAAGAAATCAAGGCATTGTATGCAGCTGAAGAAAAGGCAAATTAAACTGATTAATTATCTTATCCATGTTGTTCTTTTGTTTATAAAATCATGCTACTTTTCTTCTTATTTGTAATAATAATTAAAAAAAAAAAGCTACCTTTTATGTAATTGCCTTTATATGTATTACGGTTTAGACAATCTTCTAAATAACATGAGGCAGCGTGATGGCAAATTGGCAATATCAAACTTCAATTTAGAATATATATATATATATATATATATATATATATATATATATATATATATATATATATATATATATATATATATATATATATATATATATATATATATATATATATATATATATATATATATTCTAAATGTTTTTATCAAATGACACTTGTTATGCGGAAAAAATAATGTGCGAGAAGAATGGAAGATCTGTTCTTTCCAACAAAAGGTTACCTTGGTCCTTCTATATTTTTGTTGCACTTCATTTTTTTGATTTTTAAATATTTTTAGGAAATATTTTTTTTACTCTTGAGTTTTATATATTTATTCAACCTTGCAACATATATGAAAAAAAATCAAATATGTTTATTTTAGTGTTGTTAATTATTGTGAGTTACTGCATCATGGAATCCGGTTGGTGTCAATATGAACCTAGGAGAGCATTGGAATCCGGTGATTGAGAAAGTAAAGAGGATATTATCAAATTGGAAGGCTAAAAGCCTCTCTTTTGGTGGACGTCTTACTCTTGTTAACTCAGTGCTTAGTAGTCTTCTGCTTTATTGCTTTTCTCTTTTTAGAGCCCCAAAGAAAGTGATTAATATTCTAGATGGTTTGAGAAGGCGGTTTCTATGGGGTGGAGATGAAGCTAATAAAAAAAATCTATCAGGTTTCTTGGGATGTTGTTATGAAATCGAAAGATAATGGGGGTCTTGGAGTGGGTTGCCTTGACTCGGCAAACTTGACGCTTCTTGCAAAGTGGTGGTGGAGGTTAAAAGTTGGGTATGACAATTTTTGGTGCTCTTGTGTCAAAGCCATTCATAATATTAAGCTTATAGATGGCAACCCTTGGCTAAAAAGTCTTTAAAATGTGTTTGGCTTGATATCTCAAATTTAGATAAGGAATTTTGTGACAAAGGAATTTAGTTGAATGCTCTTTTCAGAAGGGTAATAGGTAAAGAGGATAAAACTAACTTTTGGAAGGATATTTGGTGTGACGACTTAAAGCTTAAGGAGGTTTTTCCAAATCTTTATGCATTTGAAACAATTAAAGATTGCTTAATTAGAGATAGAGGGGGTGTGGGGGCTGGAATGGAGAAGCATTTCTATTGGGAATGTTCTAGACAAACAAGGAGAGGGCGTGAAATGAGGCAATTATCAAACTTGACTAACTTGTTGAATACTTTTCAGTTTCATTTTTATAATGACAGGTGGACTTGGAGTGTTAATAGCAAGGGAGATTTCTCGATCAGATCTTTAAAGCTTCTTATGGAGAATCATGTTGTAGATATGGCAACTTCTTTCAAATGGGTTGGTTGGTTCCCGTTGAAGATCAATTGTTTTGTCTGGAGAATGATCAAAAATAGGATTCCTTTGGTTCCTAACCTGATAAGGCGTGGTATAACGGTATCGTCCAACTTATGCACTTTCTGTCATATTTTTGATGAAGGGTTGGATCACGTTTTCTTTTCCTATAGTTATGTGTCATTGATGTGGAAGTGGCTTGTGGAGGGGTCTGCAATTCTTCCGGAACAACCCTTTCCATCTCTTGATTTGGATTAATCAGGTTAACAGTGAGAAAAAGACTCAAAATTTGAAGTTGTCAATAATCTATTCCACCATTTGGATGATTTGGAAAGCTAGAAACGCAAATGTTTTCAGGAATGAGAAGCGATCTACAATAGCGATTGTTGATGATATTAACATGTTTATGTTTAATTGGATTAAGAATAGGTCTAAATTTAATGCTCTTAATTGGCATAAGTGGTGTAATTCTTCTTTTTCTTGTTTTTCATGTACTTTGTCTTGAACATGTTGCTTAAACTTTTGTTTTTTCTTTAATGAAATGTTTGTTGTTCAAAAAAAAAGTGCCTCATGGATCATGGAACCTATACATTGATGGAGGTACCCTAAAACGTTAAACCACTTATATGTTAGCTTACATACTTTAAAAAGAAAATAAAAGAAAATCATGAAATATGATTATGGGTTGACACAAAAATAACAATAATAAGAGGCGTCTAATAAGAAATCAATGTTTTAAAAATCAGTTTTGTAATTGAATCGATATGGTGACTGGTTTCCGGTTTAACCGTTTCAACCGGTTTCTATAATTTTCATATTTTTCTGCACACACATAGACATCCACAAGTCTAAACATTAAAATTAAATACTCATAAATACAAGTTGAAGATCGATCCAAATACATTAAAACCACATATCCATAAGTTTTACATTAATCCACGTATATCAAAAATAAAATAAAGTATAATACGGAAACAAAATATAATTTTAGATGAATACAAACATAAAAAAACTTTATAACAATTATCATGAGTTTTATTCAAAGAAATCTAAATAAATGTGAAAAAAATACCAAATTTTGTTATGAAAATTATTTATTTTCATATTATTCATTTTTCATGTGTTTTTATTTAATTTAACCGGTTCAACCGGTTTAATTTAACTGGTTCAACCGAATTTTTGTAAAATCGGTCAGTTTACTCCGGTTCAGATTTAGACATAAAACCGGTCCTAGTTGAAACGTTCTCTTCTCCGGTCTCCGGTCCAACCGGTTTGACCGACCAGTTCAAACCTGATTTTAAAACATTGTAAGAAATGGTCACCGTTTTTACATATAATGAAAAAGAAGTATTTATTTCACGACACATATTTTATTATTTGTGAAATTACTTTATGAATATTCCCCTACAACTAACCTTGAAAATATTTGCTAAATGATATAATAATTTGTGGAACGACGATCTCATTTAAAAAAGATTTTTTTTTGGTGCAAATTGGACTGTTTATGAAGCAATTTCTCAAAGAACATAAACCATTTTTACAAATTAGATGGTTATTTCGAGCTATATATACAAATGGGTTCACTCTCTCATTATGTATCTCCTGCTTTGGCCATTTTTATGATTAACCTTATGCATAAATATTCTCATAGTCAAATGGATGATGCTAATTTTGTTATTCGGATCTTGTACTACATAGCATCAATAATGATTAACATGACTAATACTTTTTGTTTATTTCTTAGTTGTTTTAGATTTGTCATCTATCTTTACATTAATTATAATTAAACGTAGTCATGTGATTAGTATGATTGTAAAATAAGTCTTTTATTTGATTACGTAATGAAAAATATGATTGGGAGTATGATGATAACGATTGTATCTATTTTTGTTTTCTTTGTGGATGATGTCGACTTTTAGACTTAAATGTACAACTTATCATTTATTCTAATCGTAAAAGGTTTGAGTGATGTTCCTTTGTTTATTGTTTGGTGGTACTTTTTATTGATTTGCACATTCCGATTTGGAGTTATAAATAAAAATAAATGACCGAAAAACAGATCAACAGTTCATGGTCTAAGCCTTGAGTTAGATCATGAACAAGATATAAAATAATATGAATTTTTTATAATTAAAATATATAATGTTTTTAAGCACTAAACAAAAGAAAATTCGTATAAACCTCCATTTTTGGGAGAAGGAATTTGTTGCAATTATTATATCAAGAAATGTTCAAACTGGTAGAAATTTTAAGGAGTTGTTTTTGGAGCGACAGATTTTCATCAGAAACTATAAAGACGTCAGGAAAATAAAAGCACATTACAAAAAAAAATGCAAGAGCCTGGTTTTGAACATTACAAATAAGATTTTATGGAATTTTTGGCCAATAAAATCGTGAAACATGTCAATATTGTTTGTACAATCATGTGTTAGAGTAAGGCACCTAACATTAGTCAGTTCGGAAGTGTCACTATGTCTACATGAATCTTGATAATAACCATCTTGTCTCGTGATAGAAGACAAATTTCATATGTATGTATTGTCCTTCGAGTTTATTGGAAAATTTACCCCACGTGGTGGGTTGTATTAAACAATAAATATACAGTACATTAACAGAGGAAATAACTAGGAAAATTTTATATGTACCTTCAATTGCTTTATTAATCCTCCCCACCCACACACACCAAATGTGAGTGTAATAGTGCTTGTGTACCCCTCCTCTCCCAATTATGGGTGTAAGTGAGACGAGCTACTCGTGAGCTATTCGGGATCGACTCATTAAAAGCTCGACTCGAGATCGAATTAAACGAGTCTGAGCTGAGCTCGAGCCGAGATTCAATTAATATACTCGCGAGCCTAAACGAGCTTATATATATATATATATATATATATATATATATATATATATATATATATATATATATATATATATACACACACACACACACACACATACACACACATACATACATACATACATACATACACACACACACACACATATATATATATATATATATATATATATATATACATATATACATAGAGGCTCATTTAGGGTCGCGAGCCCACTAAATTGTTCAGGAGCCGAGCTCGAGCTCGAGCTTCCTCAAAATGTAACACCCGAAATCAGAAAGGTCAAGAAAGGAAAGGAAAAACCCTAAGTTAAAGAGGGTTGACTCGTCGAGTCCAGGGAGGAACTCGGCGAGTCGGAGCGGGATCCGGGTGTAAAGCAAGTGACCGACTCGGCGAGTCGGCAAGTGGACTCGGCGAGTCAGTTCTGGGTTGGGAAACCCTAATTTCGGGACTTGGTACCCTATTTAAGCATCTTAATCTCTTCCCTAGGGCTCATTTGCGGCCCTATAGTCCAGAACCAGAAACCCTAAGCCTCCATTGATTTCTTATTAGACGCCTCCATTGTTGCTCAATCAAGCTTTCTTGCCAATTTGGGTGATTTGAAGGAAGAAGGAGGAAGGCACACATTGGGGATTCAAGAATTGGCAGTAGATCCAGAGTTTGTGAGGTCTTCCAGAGCTTTTGAAGGTAATGAGTCGCTACCTTCCCTCTTTTGCATATAGATCAACCTTTATCATGGGATTTGGGGCTTTTAGGATAAGTTTATGAACCATTTCGAGTAAGAAGCCCAGATCTGAAGTTGCTACTTCAGATCTATGTGTATCTTGGCCTAGAGAATCATAAAGCATCAGTCTATGGGTTGATTGTTGAGCCCCTTTGTCTCAAACCCTAGTTTATAGTGATTTGATCCTAGATCTCGTTAGCTACACGTAAAGTTTGCCACTTTACGTAAGGAATAGGCTTTAGAAGAGTGGATCTACAGTTTGGAGTCCATGCATGACTCAAAAGTCCTCTGCATGTATGTAGATCTGAATGGACTCGGCGAGTAGCATGAAGATGAGGAGGAACTCGACGAGTGGGATGAACAACTCGTCGAGTCGGATGAAGTTAAGAATGAACTCGACGAGTTGGAAGAACAACTCGAAGAGTTAGTTGAAGATTGCCTTGAACTCGGCGAGTCTATTAGTGGACTCGGCGAGTCAGGTCGCGAACCCTAAACCCTTCGAGTTGAGATTCGAATCAGTGAGTCGGGTGGAGACTTAGCGAGTTGGACAGGTCAGGACTCGGAAATAGTTGGACTCGGCGAGTCATGGACTGACTCGGCGAGTCAAGTCGCGAATAGAAAGACCCTAAGCATATGAACTCGGCGAGTCATTAGGTGGACTCGGCGAGTAGGGTTGACCTAGAAGGTTGACTTTGACCAGGACTTTGACTTTGACCAGAGTTGACCTTGTTGACTTTTAGAGGACTGTCAGACTAAGTGTCATATTGATATTGGTAGCTCGGAGAGCTGGAGGAGCAGCGACTCAGGGGATTGTCGATCAGCAGCCAGAGGATTATCGGCGGAGCTCAGCAGTTCAGGTGAGTTTCCTTCCAGTAGGAACGGGTCTAAGGCCACAATGCCGGCCCGTTTAGCTAGCAGTAGTTTCCGGATTTTGATCTGATGCAGTAGTTAGTATGTTTGATGCCTTCGTGGCTCAGACAGGATTTATGTGTTATGTGTTCCGGGCTACGGCCCGATGCAGTGTGCAGTATATGTGTGTTCATGCTAGTTGATATGTTTATGTTATGTGATGTTCAGTTAGTTCCGGACTTCGGTCCGATGCAGGGGGCAAGGCCCCAGTTAGTCCGGACTTCGGTCCGATGCAGGGGAAAAGGTCCCAGTCAGTTAGTCCGGGCTTCGGTCCGATGCAGGGGACATGGTCCCAGTCAGTTTCTGGACTTCAGTCCGATGTAGGGGGCAAGGCCCCAGTTAGTCCGGACTTCGGTCCGATGCAGGGGACAAGGTCCCAGTCAGTTTCCGGACTTCGGTCCGATGCAGGGGGCAAGGCCCCAGTTAGTCCGGACCTCGGTCCGATGCAGTGGGAAAGGCCCAGTATGTGCTTTATATGTTATTGCATGGTATGTGGTAGTTTGGGGGAGCTCACTAAGCTTCGTGCTTACGGTTTTCAGTTTTGGTTTCAGGTACTCAGTCTTCAAAAGAGGAGCTCGGAGAGATTGCAGTGCACACACCATAGTCAGTTAGCCTGGGAAATGTTTTACTCTGATAATGAGATTATGTTTTGAATCTAATACTCGAAAGTTATGTTATGACTTATGATACGTTTTTATAAATATGGTTTTAGTAATGTTTTAAAAAGAAAGTTTTAGTTATGATTTTTGGGTCGTTACAAGTTGGTATCAGAGCCTTGGTTTGAGGGATTCGGGCGCACTTCCGAGTGTGTCTGAACTCAAACTAAGGAAGAGGTATAAAGTTTTCAAGAGAAAAACCATGCTTACAAAAGAATTTTGAGAAAAGAAAACAATTTTAGAAAAAGTATGAAGAAAAGAGTTTTAGAAAAAGCGAAAAGAATTTTGAAAAGAGAAAAGGGTGTGGTGCATGCAATCAGCCGAGCTCAAGTAAGTACTCCCAAATTACCCATACAAGTTTATGATCATTAGTTTCAGTTTCAGTTTTAGTTCTAGTTTCAGTTTCAGTTTCAGTAGAACAGCATGCTAGTATAGGACTAAGGATCTAGGAGGATGCCTTATGTGCCTTCTTTATATGTTCCAGCTTGATAAGAATTTCATGCTAGTATTGAGTAGACAGTAGTAGGATAGCCTGTGTAGGTTATGCCTGATAGTATGAGCTTAGCATTGTATGCTAGTACAGTTTCTTGTTATGAGAATAGTTTTGCCTAAGTATGTTTCCTTTATCCGAATGCTGCTTGCTTTGTGCTTTGTGGGACTTTGAGTGATGGGAGTTAGCCATTAGGTGAATACGTCACATCACATGTGATCAGGGTTGAATAATCTCAGAGTGCTGGATTTGGCCCTACTGCGCAGCTCTCGTTTGAGTCTAACCGTTGTAGGGACGAGACTTTTACTCGAAGGATTATCCGAGCCTCATTGCATGTGATGGTATTCAGGTGGTGGCTAATTGGCATTACGAGGAGGCCTTCAGCAGCTGAGGATTGGTTTGGGTGGAATCAGAGGTTCCCTAGGGCAAGCCTAGGATGAGAGTAGCAGAGATTAGTAGTAGAGAAAAGGGGACTTGGTGGAGTTGAGGTAACTCTTGAGGAAAGTACGGATAGATGTGGAAGGTAGTATGGGCCCGTACTACTGAAAGCAGAGGATCCATACTCGATTCACGAGGGGCCAAGGCAAAACCATGGAACTAGTAGAGTGTGTGAGAGATCCCTCAGCAGTAGTGTGTAAATTGATTAGGAATTGTTATATTTTCAGCATGGTGACGTTGCGCGAGATATCAGTTGGCAGTTCAGGTGCCGGGGAGGGATATGGCTCAAGCTCTAAAGTCGGGCAGCTTGAGGATCAGATGAGGGATTTCATTTCCGCAGAGATCATGCGCAACATCATTGATCAGACTCCAGTGATTTTCGGTTCGGTTAGAGAGGCCATTGTGGAGCTCATGGACAGTCATCTTGAGGCCTTTAAGGCCGAGATAGTTTTAGGACAGATTGGGGCTCGTCTAGACCCCGATTCTTATGGAGTTCAGGGATCCATCGGGAAAGGAGATCCCATTTCTAGTTTTTTCCATCAGGGGACAGGAGTGAGTGGGGCACCCTGTCTCCAAGAGAGACCTTTGCATGATTGGATAGTTGAAGAGGTTACGCGAGCCATTCGTAAGGATCTGCCCGACATGGTTGTAAGGATCACTGATAGGTTGATTGCGAAGCTCCAGGATCAGACAGTTGTTGTTCAGTCGACGGGCGGTGTCGACAAGGGAACGCAGGAACGAGAGACGGGCAGGGAATCAGAAAGGAAGAGGAAAACGGATGAGACTCAGGAAGCCGCAGGTTCGGGCAAGAGGGCCAAGGGGTCGGATTTGAGGACGAGGAACTATCAGAGCCGCAGTCGATGCGGGAAGTGTGGTAGGACGCACATGGGTACATGCAGGCGTAGAAGTGGTGGTGATGCTGGATGTTTCAAGTGCGGCCAGATTGGCCATTTTAGCAGAGATTGTACTGTTACCATCGCCCATGGACTTGATCCGATATGTTTCCATTGCAGTCAGAGGGGCCACAAGAAGGCCCACTGTCCGAGTTTGTATACAGCAGGGCAGATGCCACCTCCTACCCTTGGGACTTCAAGTACCGCCAGTGGTTGCCGAGGCCGGGCAAGGGCGCCCACGGCTCGGAGCCGAGTTTTCCGGTTGATTTCAGCAAGGATTCGAGCAGCGCTGAGTGATGGAGGTATGTATCTTTTACCTCCCTGTCAAATATTATTCATGTTATTATTTTTTATGTTGTTGCATTGATATCAATAAGTATATGTGTTGGGGGTATTATATTACCTACTTGTGACGGAGTGTTATGCCATCTGCATACCATGGGATTAGAATGGTGAATTGGAGGTCGTTCCCTCTAGATCAGGTTACTTCAAATGCGATGACTGTAACATGTATGTGTAAGATTCAGTAGTGCCTTACTACTTGCGGAAGGCGTTAGTCGGGTAATGATCAGTTATATTCTCAGTAGTGATAATCCAGAGTTTTTAGTAGAGTAGCTAGCGGTCAGTAAGGAAGTGGGTTGGGGATGTGCACCCCAAACGCAGGTTCTCGGGATGTAGTCCCTAAAGCAAATACAATTAAGGATCGAAGGGTGCTCAGTCAGAAAGCAAGAAGGGTGCGGATCTGATAAGAGTTAGTTGGAGCGCTGGCAAGGGTAAACGTTGGCGGACAGCATATCGCCCTTTTAATGGAAGGAAGGTTGGGAATCCTTTTGACCAGTGAGCAGTAAGGAATTAGCGGAATCCAAGTGGGGGAGAACCCTCCGGGTATACAAGGATAAGAGCCACGTAGACCCAGAATGAGTGCGCGGCCTCTGAGAAGAAAAGATAGTAGCATAGTGATTGATGGATTGAGAAGTTCAGAATTGGGAGTTCGAGGACCTTCCCAACAGTTAGTTCATGTAATCGAGAGGGTTAGAAGCTGGTTGGGAATCCAGGATTGGAGGACCACCTGTAGGGCTCAAGTGAGTCGGAATGAGGATCCTGAGAACGGTTAGCAAGAGATGCTTTCGTATTAGTAGCCAATGACAGAGTCAGCATGCAGAATTGTGTAGATTCAGGAGTTGGGAGTTTGGAAACTTCCCAACAATAGCTTCTTGTATCCGGATTAGTAGACGGTTGGTTTGGGAACCAAGCCGAAGAATTCCTCGACGAAGCACTAAGTATATCAAGGATATAAGATGTCGAGGTTGATGTAGTATTCAAAGATTGAGGGTTGGTTTTGAGAAATCAGGATGAGGAATCCCTAACAGGACTAGGGATAGTCAGGATGTCATCAGATAGTAGTAGTAGTGTTGTAAGTCTGCGGGGGTAGCCGTAGCATTCACTAGCAGTCAGATAGTAGTAGTAGTGTTGTAAGCCTACGGGGGTAGCCGTAGCATTCACTAGCAGTCAGATAGTAGTGGAGTGTTGTAAGTCTACGGGGGTAGCCGTAGCATTCATTAGCAACCAGATAGTATTAGAGAGTTGTAAGTCCGCGGGTGTAGCCGTGGCCTTTATCAGATTGGTAGGCAGCATGAGCGCGTTGTTGGACGCGGGAAAGCAGTAGTTCCCACCCGTTCGGGTGCAGCAGTGAGGATATGGGAATCCACGGGTTAGATTTCGGATCTCCCAAATGGTTCAGTTATGGCTAAGTCAGCAATTTGGCTATAGATCGTCACATCAGTTATGAGATCAGAGTAGCAGTGGACCGTTGGGGTTTGGGTATGTTAAGGGCTACCGTCAGTCTGGGAGCCATCATGTTGTTAGTCGTGGAATTGATGATGTCAGGATGTGACGTATGGACTCGATCGGTTGGATCGGAAGGTTGTTAGAGCCACAGTGACAGGATAACTAGTGGAAACTAGTTCCATAGAAAGATTTCGTTCAGAAGTCGTGGGAGCGACTAAATGAGGAGTCCTTTAACTCCACAATTGAGTTGGAACTCGGTGTTGCAAATAACCGACGAATGACTGGAGACCAGGAGGGTCTCGAGATATTTGGGAAGTAGCCATATGTCAGTTCAGTGTTTCAGGCAGTTCAGTGTTTCAGGCAGCTCGGTGTTTCAGTCAGTTCAGTGTTTCAGGCAGCTTAGTGTTTCAGTCAGTTCAGTGTTTCAGGCAGTTCAGTGTTTCAGTCAGTTCAGTGTTTCAGGCAGTTTAGAGTTTCAGGCATGTTCAGTATTGCAGGCAGTTCAGTGTTTGGATAGTTACAAAGTTTTGGACAGTATTAGTATTTGTGTTGGAATGCAAGTGCTGACGGTATAGTTGGTTGATTTGGAAATGGCAAGTCCCTCTCAGCAGGATCAGTTGAGCCTTCTGCCAAGTATAAGTGATCTGTAAGGATAGCTAGGCAGATAGCTTTTCTTTCAGGATGGAAGGCTCGAGTTAGTAGGAATTGAGTAGTCAAATGAGAGATAAGTAGGCTGGTTCCAGCAGCATCGATTCAGTATGGATGGCAGAATGGATAGAACAATTATAGATAGTCGAAGTATCTGCAGGAGTCGCTGGGAGCGACTAGGAGATTACGATGGAGTGTAGTGACCGGTGGGAGTCCGGTAACTCAGATATCGGCATATTAGTTAGACCTGGGTAGTCTCAGTGCATCCGGTAGGCGGATAAGGGGCAACAAGATTTTCAGTCGGAAGAATTAACGTTGAGGAAATTATGGAAAAGAGAAGGATTCAGTATGTACCAACAGTAGTGACCAGCACTGTGAGTGGCTAGAGTGATGGACAAAAGGGTGTTAGTTTTCCCAGATAGAGAGTTGGAGGCAGTTCGCAGGACAGTTGGCCATAGCAAACTTCGAGGACGAAGTTTAGTTTAAGTGGGGGAGAGTTGTAACACCCGAAATCAGAAAGGTCAAGAAAGGAAAGGAAAAACCCTAAGTTAAAAAGGGTTGACTCGTCGAGTCCAGGGAGGAACTCGGCGAGTCGGAGCGGGATCCGGGTGTAAAGCAAGTGACCGACTCGGCGAGTCGGCAAGTGGACTGGACGAGTCAGGTCTGGGTTGGGAAACCCTAATTTTGGGACTTGGTACCATATTTAAGCATCTTAATCTCTTCCCTAGGGCTCATTTGCGGCCCTATAGTCCAGAACCAGAAACCCTAAGCCTCCATTGTTGCTCAATCAAGCTTTCTTGCCAATTTTGGTGATTTGAAGGAAGAAGGAGGAAGGCACACATTGGGGATTCAAGAATTGGCAGTAGATCCAGAGTTTGTGAGGTCTTCCAGAGCTTTTGAAGGTAATGAGTCGCTACCTTCCCTCTTTTGCATATAGATCAACCTTTATCATGGGATTTGGGGCTTTTAGGACAAGTTTATGAACCATTTCGAGTTAGAAGCCCAGATCTGAAGTTGCTACTTCAGATCTATGTGTATCTTGGCCTAGAGAATCATAAAGCATCAGTCTATGGGTTGATTGTTGAGCCCCTTTGTCTCAAACCCTAGTTTATAGTAATTTGAGCCTAGATCTCGTTAGCTACACGTAAAGTTTGCCACTTTACGTAAGGAATAGGCTTTAGAAGAGTGGATCTACTGTTTGGAGTCCATGCATGACTCAAAAGTCCTCTGCATGTATGTAGATCTGAATGGACTCGGCGAGTCCTTCGAGTGGACTCGGCGAGTAGCATGAAGATGAGGAGGAACTCGACGAGTGGGATGAACAACTCGTCGAGTCGGATGAAGTTAAGCATGAACTCGGCGAGTTGGAAGAACAACTCGACGAGTTGGTTGAAGATTGCCTTGGACTCGGCGAGTCTATTAGTGGACTCGGCGAGTCAGGTCGCGAACCCCAAACCCTTCGAGTTGAGATTCGAATCAATGAGTCGGGTGGAGACTCAGCGAGTTGGACAGGTCAGGACTTGGAAATAGTTGGACTCGGCGAGTCATGGACTGACTCGGCGAGTCAAGTCGCGAATAGAAAGACCCTGAGCATATGAACTCGGCGAGTCAATAGGTGGACTCGGCGAGTAGGGTTGATCTGGAAGGTTGACTTTGACCAGGACTTTGACTTTGACCAGAGTTGACCTTGTTGACTTTTAGAGGACTGTCAGACTAAGTGTCATATTGATATTGGTAGCTCGGAGAGCTGGAGGAGCAGCGGCTCAGGGGATTGTCGATCAGCAGCTAGAGGATTATCGGCGGAGCTTAGCAGTTCAGGTGAGTTTCCTTCCAGTAGGAACGGGTCTAAGGCCACAATGCCGGCCCGTTTAGCTAGCAGTAGTTTCCGGATTTTGATCTGATGCAGTAGTTAGTATGTTTGATGCCTTAGTGGCTCAGACAAGATTTATGTGTTATGTTTTCCGGGCTACGGCCCGATGCAGTATGCAGTATATGTGTATTCATGCTAGTTGATATGTTTATGTTATGTGATGTTCAGTTAGTTCCGGACTTCGGTCCGATGCAGGGGGCAAGGCCCCAGTTAGTCCGGACTTCGGTCCGATGCAGGGGACAAGGTCCCAGTCAGTTAGTCCGGGCTTCGGTCCGATGCAGGGGACATGGTCCCAGTCAGTTTCCGGACTTCGGTCCGATGCAGGGGCAAGGCCCCAATTAGTCCGGACTTCGGTCCGATGCAGGGGACAAGGTCCCAGTCAGTTTCCGGACTTCGGTCTGATGCAGGGGGCAAGGCCCTAGTTAGTCCGGACCTCGGTCCGATGCAGTGGGAAAGGCCCAGTATGTGCTTTATATGTTATTGCATGGTATGTGGTAGTTTGGGGGAGCTCACTAAGCTTCGTGCTTACGGTTTTCAGTTTTGGTTTCAGGTACTCAGTCTTCAAAAGAGGAGCTCGGAGAGATTGCAGTGCACACACCATAGTCAGTTAGCCTGGGAAATGTTTTACTCTGATAATGAGATTATGTTTTGAATCTAATACTCGAAAGTTATGTTATGACTTATGATACGTTTTTATAAATATGGTTTTAGTAATGTTTTAAAAAGAAATTTTTAGTTATGATTTTTGGGTCGTTACACAAAATTAAACGAGCTGAGCTCGAGCTTGGTCAGGCTTGGGCTCGGCTCGGCTCGTTTACACCCCTACTCCCAATGATGTTACAATTTATGTGAGTGAGGAGGGTAGATATAGTAGCACACAATAACAAAGTATCATATTTTACAGGATCTACAAAATCATTACCTAAATTAATTAATGGTTATAGGTAATCTTAAGTTGATATTGTTAACCCCCCTTCCCACCCCATCCTCTTCTTCCTTCTTCATTGTGAGCTATTGTATGACAACGTCATATTTTCCCATAATGATTTTGCCTTTGCATTCTATATAAATAAGATACATATAATACATGATGTGGTCTACAACTATAAATGGGCTATACAAACTAATGGACTATACAAACACATATAATACAATAACTATGGGCTACATTAATACGTCCCTGCAGTTTGAGCGGGGGATCGATAGCACATATTCAAATTGGACCAGAAATATATAAACAAAGAAGTCAGAAGTTCTTTTGTGAAGATATCTGCATATTAGGCTCGAAGGAACATGAAGGACACGAATATCCCCTGTAGCAGCATGATCACACACAAAATAAATATGCATCTCGATATGCTTTATGCGTTGATGCTGGACATGATTGGTAGACATGTAGATGATGGGTTTTGAGCATAACAAACAATCCTATGTGTGCATGAAACCATAAATAAATTGATCTTTGTTTTCTCTAACTGAACATACAAATTGAACAACAAAGTAGAAACCCTAGTACACTAGTATATAATCAAAATATATAATTAGGGTTAAGAAAAATCATAACTCAATTGTTATGTAGCAATAATAATGAAAACCTTGTGTTGTTGAAGCCTTGAGAGGAAGCGCCACAAATGTCGCGTCTCTAATTGTTCACACCCAACACTAGATAAGGAATTTGATGAAGAAGGAGGGGAGAGAATGAAATTTTCGTCGTAACCCTCTAGGGAATCAGTTGGCCGAAAATCATAGGGTTATTCCCTATTTATAGTGCAGCCAGGAAACCTTAGATAAACCCAAATCCAAGATTATCTTAAATAGGGTAATTATCCATTTTCGTGATTATCCATTAGGGATTATTATAGAACCCTTAAGCCCTAAGAAACCGTCCATGGCTTTATGGAGGGTTCTAGATTGCCTCTTGATCAACTACTGAACAATTACAATTTAGTCCTTACACTATTAATTAATTCCTTTAATCCCAAAATTAGTTCAAATTAATTTCTGATTAAATATTAATTAGATATTACTATTTATAATTAATATATTATTCTCATAATATATTAACAAATCACTTATTTCAATTTAGTAATCAAATAATAAATTCAACCTCTCTCTCCAAAAGTCATCCAGTCCAGTTGCTAGTTTTGTGGGCAACCCAAAAGGTCTGTGCTACTATCAATTCAAGTATATATCGATTATAGTTATGAGTTTAGACACCTAATCCAACAGTCTCCCACTTGGATAAGTCTAATAACTATAGTTGCCAGTATATCATCTAAAACTGATTAGCAAATTGTAACTCTCAAAGCCGCTGTTGAACTCTGACCCAGTCAGTTACGTGTCCTAAGATAAGTGATCAAATATTCTTTCGTTCTACGAGATATCATATATACATGAGCCATGAATTATAATCAATCTCTCTGTCTAAAATTTGTTTCCCGATTTCTGATTTATGACAACTAAAATCAGACTACTAATCGAACACATCAATTCAGTCCAGGCTTGACCAAACACTTTAGATGTCATCATCTAATCATCGAGGGGCCCATAGATATCGCTTTTCCAGTTAGGGCAAAAGGAACGGATAAACTTCGAAATATATGTTTGCACTATTCACTTATCAAATCACGCACAATTATACATTTTATAACATCAAGTTACTAATGCATTTACGTATTATCAATGCACAACTGACTTGTAAACAACAACTCATATATCTCCGTTTCAAGAATATAAGATATTATCGTCTCAAAATTACTCGTGATAAAAATCCATGAAGTAATTCTCTGAGCATGGGTTTATCCAGTACTCAAAATCCCCATTTTCTAAGTACTCACACGAACATTGCAGCAAAGGTATTGATTTGCCTAAAACTCTTCAGACAATCTACAATCCAGCTCATGACAGTCTTAATTCGATACTTACTTCTAAAAGTACGAGCGACTATGGATGTTTGAATAATCCAATTATCCGGGAAGTAAAACATGCAAAGTAAAACATAATAATAACCTAACTAACTATGGTATCAAAACTATTGAATATAAATAAAACTATTATTATTTAATCATCATATTAATTAGCCTTTATTCATTGTATAATGTTTCGAATAATCAACTAAACACTTGAATTAAACATCAGTCATGCCATGTTATAAACATGCATACTATGTCTCTCTATGGTCCTTCCTTTGTGAACAGATTGACTGGACACTATTCCAATGATGCTTATTTCGCAATACAAGATTATTGTCACTATTAGAATACGTTAGAGTTCAACCTTACATGCGATGATATTTTGTAATGTCGAGGCTGCGAAGTCACAGAGACTTAGCCAACGATATCACAAAGTGTTCCATTGAACCTTTGTTACTTAAAACAATTTGAAGGTAACAAAGTCTCAAATTCAAGGTACACTCCTTGAACACCTTCCTTGCCTTAAAGTTTCTAACTCACATGCAGGTTTTAATAAACAACTCCTACTATGGAAACATTTCCATATCCCCATATGACCATTCATTCTGGATAAGAATCACCTCCATCCAGAATTATGTCAATATGATCCATCCATTATAATACTATACTTCCAACTGTCTACAAGCAACCAATCTTTAGTAAATCTCAGACTGTTCTTGACAGTTTTTTAACAACTTTAGTCAAACCATGTCCTAGTCCCTTTTCCCTCTCAATGCCCAAAGCATTTGGAAAAATCGGAACAAGTGAATGTTATAGCATATGAAAATGATCCTATATCCAAATCATATGGGACTCGATTCATTATGTCTTACATAAAGACCTGATATATGATCAGCCTCTTGCTATAATATTTTTCCATATAACAAATTTCCTATATTAAATCATTTCAACACGATATTCATATATGTACATGAAAAAATTCTATGCAATCTAAACTTTTAGATTTGAAATGAAGTATGAGTGTCCTCTCCCCTAAATTTTTCTATAGTAAAACAATTGCCAAACTTTACAACTTGCAAACTGAAAACTTTGTTTCCTATAGTAAAACAATTGCCAAACTTGGCCTCTTGCTCTAATCTTTACTTTTGTTGTAATTTATTAATTATATTTATTTAAATTAATAATAATTATTATTTCATATAATTCAAATACTAAAAAATATTTATTTATAATACTAATTGTCAATAAATTAATAAACATCATATAGCCAATATGGGACTAACACATTTGATAGGGATGAAAGCATTTTAGATTGGATGTTTCCTGTTCAAATCAGACATAACCGAAGTTACTAACTTGATAAATTTAATTTCTAATAACAAGAGAACGTTAAAAAAAATTGTAGAACTTAAAAATAAATAGATAATAGTCAAGTATCCAAAAGGGTATTTTAGTATTATGGGATCGGAAGTTAAAACTGATCCTTATCCAGGCGTGGGTCCAGATTTATCATCTGTGAAATGGACGTGAGTTGAAATCTAGAGATCAACTGATGCTTCAAGTGGGACATGTAGTAAAGAATGCCTGTCAAATTACTAAATTACCCATGTGTAATACACAACCTTCACTTTCATCATTTAAAGAAAAGTTTACACTTTTTTTTTCAAGAGAAGAATTTCAATAATTAAAATAATCATATTAGTGGTAGGGAAATCACCGTCTTTTTTATCATCATAGTGTGAGATCTTTCCTTCAAAATTTCAGTTATCTCTAAAAGAGACGTTTTTGACAATCGGGTCCATGCCTTGTGTCAGAGCGAAAGAACACATCATATCATATAAAGATACTATCAAGCAAGTAGTGAGAATATGTTTAAATATATGATAGAAAATATGCATCCACTAGGATATATATATTTTGAAGTAAATATTTTTGAGTAAGAACTAAGAAGTTAGAAAATTATAAATGATCAAAACATATATAAAGCCATAAAGGTTTTAAACCAACCTATATAATCCAATCTTCTTTTTATACGGCATAGACTTACGATCCAAATAAAAGAATTGAATACAATTGTATTATAAACATGATCCTTTTTATAATTATTAAATTAATTACTATTATCTATTTTTAAAACAAAAACTTTATACTTTTTATTTTTATTTTGGGACATAATTATGAACAAAAACGTTTCTGAAGTATTTTAAAACATAATACCGAATTTTCCATATAAATTATATAAAATCGAAAGATTTTATATATATATTTTTTTATAAAACTACCTTAACAATAAATTTAAAATAAGTACAATTAAACACTTTGTAAAACACTTAGTTTCAAAGACAATAAATGACATATATATCACCAAGTAACAAATAAGTGTTTTTTGAACGTCGGATGTATTAAACAAATAACACTAGCAAGATGCTATCGGGTTACAACGTACAAGAGATATAAAAATAATTACACAAATTAAACTAACATAAATTAGAAAATTTCGTAAGGTGCTTAATCCAATTAAACACCGCTAGCTATAAATCATCCGCCAACTTCAATGGAGCGCACATCGACTGTTTAAAAACCAACAAATTCCGAGCTTTCCACATGAACCAAATCACAGAATAGATCCATGTCAAATGAAGCTTGCGATCTCTTTTGGCAACGCCTTTGAACTCCATACATTGGATGATATCCTCTCTTTTGACAATGATTGTAACAAATAAGTAAAATCCAAGGTTATATGATCCATGTACTTAGAATATACTATGGACTCATATTAATGTCGATTTAGGATGCAACATAACTTAATTCATGATCCTCGAACACGTCATCAATTATAACTTTCCTTCATCCATAGGGTGTCATTTCATCGCTTATAAGTCATTGCAAACAAGTATAAGTCTTATGTCATTTAGAGATGAACGATACAAATAAATTTCCGACCGTTGTGCCAAGCCATATAATGCTCATACAAAACATACATGCCCTTGTTCGCTCTACATGAAAGAGCACCAATGGTGATACGAATCATATATTGCCTCTACAAAACACCCACATATAATGATTTAGTATTGGTTATAGGTGCTTCCATACAGATCGTGTGTAACGCCTCAATTCTCGAATACCAATTTATGGTTATAAATTCTCATGAATTCAAGATCTACTCGACGAGTTGGTTGCCTGACTCATCGAGTAACAACGGGTTTGGGCCACTTGATTAAGTGACCAACTCGCCGAGTCGGAAGAGTGACTCGACGAGTTGGAGCTGGAGGATGAAACCCTAATTTTCGGGGTTTGGAACCCTATTTAAGGGATTATTAGCCTCCCTTAGCTCATTTGCAGCCACTTGAGAGTTCAGAAACCCTAATTCGTGTGTGTGCTCCATATTAGTGTAAATTTCAAGCTTGGAAAGAAGACCTAGATGCAAGAAGCTTGAAGATCAAGAAGTTGGAGGCAAGAACGTTTGTGGGTCTGAAGTCTATCTTAGCTAGCTTCATTTGAGTTACCAATTCATGATCTTGGCCTCATTCCTTTCTAGATCTCTTTGGATGAAATTAGGGCTTCTTGGCTTGGTTATGAAGCTATTCTTGGGTATGAGCTCAGATCTGAAGTTGTAACTTCAAATCTGAACTCTCCTTGATTTGTAAGTCCATAAAGCTATCAACATTGGCAAGTATGAACCCCTCCTTAAGTGTAAAAGCCCATTTCAAGCTTGGTTTTGGCATTTTGGGTCATTAGAGCCTTGCATACATGTAAAGTTTGCAACTTTTCATGATAAGCATGCCTTGGGAAGTTGGATTTGCAATATGGAGCCTTAGCATGGCTTAAATAGCATCTATATGGATGAAGGACTTAAGGGACTCGGCAAGTCGCATGGTAGACTCGGCGAGTCATATGAAGATGGTCATGAACTCGACGGGTTGGATGAACAACTCGGCGAGTCCGATGAAGATTGCCTTGGGCTCGGCGAGTGGCATGGTGACTCGGCAAGTTAGCAAGTTATGCAAGGAACTCGGCGAGTAGCTGAGGGTACTCGACGAATTGAGGTCAACATGGACTGTTGACCTTGATAGTTGACTTTGACTTTAACCAATGGTTGACTGTTTTAACTTTTGAGGATAATTGGTAAGCGGGTATTTATGAATTGGATCTTTGATGGTTATAGGTGTTGGATTTTGGGGCAATGTTTCGGGAGCGTGATTTTGTGGTTCATTCCGACATTGCGAGGTGAGTTATCCTTACTATATCTATAGGGTCTAAGGCACCAAGGCCGACCCTTTATGATTTACATCCTGGGTTATGATGGTTGCTATGTTATTGATATGTTAGATTTCATCCTGGGTTAGGATGGTTGCTATGTTATTGATATGTTAGATTTCATCCTGGGTTAGGATGGTTGCTATGTTATTGATATGTTAGATTTCATCCTGGGTTAGGATCGTTGCTATGTTATTGATATGCTAGATTTCATCCTAGGTTAGGATGGTTGCTATGTTATTGATATGTTAGATTTCATCCTGGGTTAGGATGGTTGCTATGGTATTGATATGTTAGATTTCATCCTGGTTTTAGGATGTTTGCTATGTTAGAATCGGTTAGATCAGTATCCTGGTTATAGGATGGTTGCCATGATTAGTGATCTGTTAGATCGGTATGAGTATCTGATATTGCATACTAGCGTATGATGTTTATGTGCACATGTCTATTGGTTTGGCGAAAAGGGTTGAGGCAGGTCCTGCTGTGTGCAGTAGGCCACTACACCTTGGGCGGATCAGGTAGACTTCAGGCCAGGGCCGGGCAAATCTAGTCAGGCCGAAGGCCCATCGAGCGGTCCGGATAAGCTGAAGGCCTCGAGAATGGCGGTACATACGTGCCGAAGGCTCAGAGAGCGGTCCAGATAGACCGAGGACCGGGAATTGGTCTAGTCATACTGATGGCTCATTATGCATGTTGTTTTCTTATATGTTCATATGATATGGTTATATCTGTGGGGCGTTGGTATTTTGGGGGTAACTCACTAAGCTTTCGGGCTTACTGTTCCAGTTTATTGTTTCAGGTTCAGCGGATGGCCGTGGGTAGGTGAAGGCGTGACCATTCACTTCCTCGATTGACGATTATGATTTTTGGGAACTCAGATGTATAAACTATTTTCAAAACAAATTGTAACAATCGAATGGTTTCAAATGATTTAAAAAGTTTTAAATTGGCTCGAATTTTATGGGTGTTACAAGTTGGTATCAGAGCCAGGTTTCGATCCTGGGACCTGTGGGTTATGGGCCCATACTACTGAAAACACAAGACCCATACGCGTAGCAAGGAAGTCACAACCCCTGGGGTTTAGTTGGAAGTCACTTCCCTAGTATGGTATGGATTATTCGAGACTCTTTGAGATCGGATCCGGATTAGGATCGAGAACTGGTAGCCAGGATAGGCCAATATTGTCACAGGATCGTGTCAGGGAGATCATCCGTGAGGAGGTGATCGAGATCGTTTGGGGATAGATTCCGGAGATTTCGGGTCTATTAAGATCGTCATGGTTGAGTATTTCGAAAATTGCTATGCAGCCATTGCTGAGACGTTTGTCGCGGCAGCTTAAACAGCTGTAACGGCGACAAGGGGAGGAGTTGGTCGAGCTTCCCAGTTCTGAGACATATTCTAATGAGCAGAGGGCTGTAGTTATTTGGGATCAGAAAGATGATCTGTACTCGTTATATTTCTGCGGGCTGAGCGGGAGAGGTTAGCATGTGGGTTTCTAGATTTGAGGCTCGGGGGTTCTGCTCGAGGTAGGATTATGTTCAGCTAGGGGTTTTGCAGCTGGAAGTGGAATGGTTAATTGATGGATTGGACCGTCGTTTTATAGGGCAATGATTGCGTCCTCTCAGTTTTCAAAGCTCGAAGGAGTGAGCAGGCTTGTGACCCCAGGATCAGGTTGTATTCCAGCTCGGGGTCAGTTGGTTGCAGGAATAGGCAACATTATTTCAGCGCCGCGAGCATTGTACGGTCGACGTGGCATAAGTATTTGTGAGGTCCGGTTTGCCTTGGATCTCTTGTATCGGATGGAAATGATTGATTGTGCGATCTATTGAACTTTTGGGATTATAGATTATGTTTTGGGAGTAGTTTATAGCCCATTTTAGGGCAGAGGGTATTTCAGCTGTTGCAGTTCTGCTGTGGGTGTTTGAGCTGGTAAGTGAGTCAGGGTGCGAACCCTAAAGAGAATGATATTTTTGAGCTTGAGAGCGGGAAGCTTGTTTGGAACACCTTTGGAAAAGGGGTATTATGTGGGAGGCCTACAAATAGGGTTCCACAGAAGGGTTATTCAGCATGGTGAAGATTCAGTGGTTAGCAACCGTTAGTGATTGACAAACTAAAGTGCAAATGGAAGGGGTTCGTTGCCAAGGTATTAGTTGGAGCATTTATCTTTTGGTCTTCAGGACATGAGTGTGGGGACGTTCAAGTATTTGTGGCTGATGGTTTTGCTGGGATTCAGGAAGAGTTCATATGGTTCTTAGAAGTATGTAATCAATTGGGATTGGCTAGTAGTGGAGCACTAGTGAGAAAGAGTTGGTCATCATCAGATCGATCGTTAGGAAATGAGAAGGATTGGGAATCCTCCAATTTTCATGTGTTATGAAGACTTAGTCGAATCTAAGTGGGGGAGAGTTACCCCGGGATGCGGAAGTGGGAGAGGTTTTGAAACGGGGATAAGTTTCACAACCTGACAGGGAGAATGGAGGCCCCAGGGGCTACTTGGTTTGAGGGTTGTGTTGATTGGGGGTTCGGCAAAACTCCCCAGCATAATGACACGTCTTCTGGGTGCTTAATAGCAGAAGTTGGGGAAACAGGTTGGAGTTCTAGTCAGGCATTGAGTTTAGTTGAGTATCCGGTCGAGGGAGCGCTCAACTCTGAGGGTTTCGTTACCTGCCAGGGCTCAACAGTGCATTCAACACGAAAGTGCGGGTGATTTAGTGTATGTGGCGGACATGCGGGTCAGGGAATAGACCACAGATTTCCGAGAGGGTGGACGATCGACATGAGGCCTAGGGTTATGCTGGGGATATAGTCCACATAGTAGATCCGGAGGTCGAAGCCCAAGTGGGTGAGAAAAGGATGCATGGGAGAGAGCATCAGGAGGGGGGGGGGGGGGTCCAGGGACGTGCTCAATAGTTTAGAGCGGTCTGGATAGACTGAAGGCCAGTGGGGCATACCAGTCAGACCGAAGGCTCGGAGAACGGTCCAGACAGGCTGAAGGTCCAGAGAGGCGGTCCAGACATGCTGAAGGTTCTGAGAGTGGTCCAGATAGACTGAAGGCCTGGTAGGGTGGTCCAATCATGCTGAAGACTCTGTATATGTTTGTAGATCTATGTTCAGGTATTGAGTGGGCTGTTATGCTATAGCAATCAATAGGTCTGTTCCAAGTATTGAACATGTTGCTGGAGTAGGTTGAGGACTCTGGTGTATTTTGGTTGATCGGAAGTTGTTATTAGTGGTCGGACGGAGTTCAAAGGATCTTGGTGATCTCATCAGTTCGGAGTGTCTCCGAGGTTTCATCTTCTTGGATCAGGTAATACTCCAGTTGGGGACTGAAAGTGGATCCGAATGGGTATTCATCAGTTTTGGGAAGGATTGGGATTAGAGTATCCTGTCATTCAGGTTCTGGGAACCCGGTTAGATCTTTCTCATGATTGTCTATGGAAGTTGGATAGGGTTGAGGCGGTCCTGCTCTATGTAGTAGGCCAAGATACCCGGTGCGGGCCGACTGTAAGTCGTAGGCATAGAGGCTTGAAGGGAGCGGTAGGATTAAGGCGGTAGGACAACCAACCCTGAGAATTTCAACTCGATAGTTGAATTGATTAGACATGTTGGTATTCTAACCCAAAGGGGTGATATGGGTTAGATATGAGTGCCGTGCTGGTTGGCCGGTAGTGGTAGGCATGTTGATGATGGTTTGAGTTAATGTGATGTGTCTTGGGATTCATGTGTGGTAGTAGTTTTTGTATCGTTATGTTGTTCGTTGATGAGAGGAGCGTCGATTAGGCCCTTCGAGTGGCGGAGGAAAGTGGATATCTACAGGGTCGGAGTTTTGGGCAAATGAAGTGACGACAGTAGTGTCGATCGGTCATCGGGAGCATTCCAGTTATGAGCTGAGGGCCGGGGAAGGCATACCAGACTCACGTTGTGGGCTCAGAGGCAATACATACCTATGCTGAGGACCACATAAGGGTATTCCAGTCATAGGCTATGGGCATAGAGATTATGTTGGTTATGTCTGTTGTAGGAGTGCGTTCGGGTTGGATGTATTGTTGAAGATTCAGGGGAGTTGCATTCGGTTGTGATGAATTTGAGGATGGTGGATGAGACACAAGGATAGATCCTTGGATATCCGGTTATGAGTAGACCCGAGTTATGTTCATGGAGGATTCCCAACCTTGGGTATTCCATCCTGAGGATGACCGACCCTATGATGGACTGGATTTGATATGTTTGGTATTCCAACCCGAGGGTTGATTGGGCCAAACATGTGAGGGATACGAGAGTAATCCCTCCTAGGGATGATTAAAGCCGTCGTAGGCTCGCCTAGTATTCCAGCCCGAGGCTGTTTGGGCCAGGCATGAGTGTTCGTATTCATTAGTGGATTGATTATGTATGATATTCTGAGAGCTGAAGGATGCATTATCATGTCAGCAAAGAGGGTTCGCTCTAGGAAAAAGGAAGTTGGGTTTCTGATACTTTGGATCATCAGGATTTTGTCAAGTTGGCAAAGTAGCATGAAGGATAGACCTTATGAAAAGGTTCGATTGGGATTCACATCACCTTTCACGGTTCGCACTTGCGAAAGGGCGTCATGGATCAGGAGGCGGTAGTATCGTTGGATGATATTCAGATCGGTGAGCGCCAGGATTATATGGAGAGGCATGTGGCCACTCTGGAGAAAGGGGTGAAGGTTCTGCGGGACAAGGAGGTACCTTTGGTAAGGGTACAGTGGGGGCACCAAAGAGGGTCCGAGTGAACGTGGGAGCCGGAGGCAGAGTGCGGGAGCACTATGCGAGGATTTTCATCGCAGCAGACTTCGAGGACGAAGTCTAGTTCAAGTGGGGGAGAATTGTAACACCTCGATTCTCTAATACCAATTTATGGTTATAAATTCTCATGAATTCAAGATCTACTCGACGAGTTGGTTGCCTGACTCATCGAGTAACAACGGGTTTGGGCCACTTGATTAAGTGACCAACTCGCCGAGTCGGAAGAGTGACTCGACGAGTTGGAGCTGGAGGATGAAACCCTAATTTTCGGGGTTTGGAACCCTATTTAAGGGATTATTAGCCTCCCTTAGCTCCTTTGCAGCCACTTGAGAGTTCAGAAACCCTAATTCGTGTGTGTGCTCCATATTAGTGTAAATTTCAAGCTTGGAAAGAAGACCTAGATGCAAGAAGCTTGAAGATCAAGAAGTTGGAGGCAAGAACGTTTGTGGGTCTGAAGTCTATCTTAGCTAGCTTCATTTGAGTTACCAATTCATGATCTTGGCCTCATTCCTTTCTAGATCTCTTTGGATGAAATTAGGGCTTCTTAGCTTGGTTATGAAGCTATTCTTGGGTATGAGCTCAGATCTGAAGTTGTAACTTCAGATCTGAACTCTCCTTGATTTGTAAGTCCATAAAGCTATCAACATTGGCAAGTATGAACCCCTCCTTAAGTGTAAAAGCCCATTTCAAGCTTGGTTTTGGCATTTTGGGTCATTAGAGCCTTGCATACATGTAAAGTTTGCAACTTTTCATGATAAGCATGCCTTGGGAAGTTGGATTTGCAATATGGAGCCTTAGCATGGCTTAAAAAGCATCTGTATGGATGAAGGACTGAAGGGACTCGGCGAGTCACATGGTAGACTCGGCGAGTCATATGAAGATGGTCATGAACTCGACAGGTTGGATGAACAACTCGACGATTCCGATGAAGATTGCCTTGGGCTCGGTGAGTGGCATGGTGACTCGGCGAGTTGGCAAGTTATGCAAGGAACTTGGCGACTAGCTGAGGGTACTCGGTGATTTGAGGTCAACATGCACTGTTGACCTTGATAGTTGACTTTGACTTTGACCAAGGGTTGACCGTTTTAAATTTTTATTTATGAATTGGATCTTTGATGGTTATAGGTGTTGGAGTTTGGGGTAGTGTTTCGGGAGCGTGATTTCGAGGTTCAGTCCGGCATTGTGAGGTGAGTTATCCTCACTATATCTACAGGGTCTAAGGCACCAAGGCCGATCCTTTATGATTTACATCTTGGGTTAGGATGGTTGCTATGTTATTGATATGTTAGATTTCATCCTGGGTTAGGATGGTTGCTATGTTATTGATATGTTAGATTTCATCCTGGGTTAGGATAGTTGCAATGTTATTGATATGTTAGATTTCATCCTGGGTGAGGATGGTTGCTATGTTATTGATATGTTAGATTTCATCATGGGTTAGGATGGTTGCTATGTTATTGATATGTTAGATTTCATCCTGGGTTAGGATGGTTGCTATGTTATTGATATGTTAGATTTCATCCTGGGTTAGGATGGTTGCTATGGTATTAATATATTAGATTTCATCCTGGTTTTAGGATGGTTGCTATGCTAGTAATCTTTTAGATATCCTAGTTGTAGGATGGTTGCTATATTAGAGATCGGTTAGATCAGTATCCTGGTTATAAGATGGTTGCCATGATTAGTGACCTATTAGATCGGTATGATTATCTGATATTGCATGCTAGCGTATGATGTTTATATGCACATGTCTATTGGTTTGGGGAAAAGGGTTGAGTCAGGTCCTGCTGTGTGTAGTAGGCCAAGACACCCTGGGCGGACCGGGTAGACTGCATGCCCGGGCCCGACAAATCTAGTCAAGCCAAAGGCCCAGCGAGCGGTCCGGATAGGCTGATGGCCCCGAGAAGGGCGTTCCAGACTTGCCGAAGGCTCGTAGAGCGGTCCATATAGACCGAGGACCGGGAATTGGTCTAGTCATACTGATGGCTCATTATGCATGCTGTTTTCTTATATGTTCATATAATATGGTTATATATGTGGGGTGTTGGTATTTTGGGGGTAACTCACTAAGCTTTCGGACCTACAGTTTCAGTTTATTGTTTCAAGTTCAGCAGATGACCGCGGGTAATCAAAGGAGTGTCGTACACTTCCTCGATTGATGATTATGATTTCTAGGAACTCTGATGTATAAACTATTTTGAAAACAAATTGTAATAATCTAATGGTTTCAAATGATTTAAAAAGTTTTAAATTGACTCGAATTTTATGGGTGTTACATCGTACTTGAGTTCGTACGAATTATTTAGATTTCAATACATAGCGTACCAACCCTACATTAATACCCGAATAATCAATTAATATCATAGAGGTTGTATAAGATTTCATTTAGGTTGTACCAAACATGCCTAACATATCATTTTTATCGAAGCTCGAGGCTTTTTTTTTTTGTTTATGTAAAACAAACATCTTATATTTTTATGGGTGCTACTAAATAAACACCTTATAAAAACTTTATTTTTAAGTATATATATATATATATATATATATATATATATATATATATATATATATATATATATATATATAAATCTTCATTAATTATAAATAAATAATTAAACATTTATTTTATATGTATATATGAATTTTAAGTAAAGTAAGGGACTAGCTAATTTTACTATATGGGCGTCATATATATATATATATATATATATATATATATATATATATATATATATATATATATATATATATATATATATATATATATATATATATATATATATATATATATATATATATATATCTTCATTATTTGTAAATAAATAATTAAACATTTATTTTATATTAATATATGAATTTTAAGTAAAGTAAAGGATTAGCTAATTTTACTATATGGTCATTCTATATAGTTTTTGAAATATTTTTGCTGGTTGAAATTATATTATTTTTAGAAAAAGCTAGTTATGAATAGTTAATTACTAACGTTTTGAGTATCATTCCTCGTTTAATTTAAATTATAGATAATAAAGAAATAACTAAAAATGTTGATTTATTTATTTATTTATTTATTATAAAAATGTGAAGTAGTCAAATTATGTTAGGAATGAAAACACTAAGGGAGGAGGGAATCGTCCCCATCCTTCCCGCTACCCGCCAAACCCTTTGTGGAGGGAGCCAAACCCGCCTAAACCGCAGCCTTCCCAACCCATCTTCCCTATTTTTCTTCTGTGATTCAACCCTCTGGCGGTTTCAAGAAACCGCTCAACACCCTCTTTTCTCTCTTGATCTCCTCCCGCCCACCCCTCTCCTCCTGCCTGGTTAAACCCGCTCACTCCAACCCGCTACGATTCCCTCCTCCCTAATAAACAAAACCACCACGAGCTTACATAAACGACATTTACAATTTTATTTTATAGATTACCACACTAGGTGTGAGACGTATGTATTGCATGGGTTTATTTAAAAGAAAAAATAAATATGAAATTCTAAATATTTAAAGTTTGATTTTTTTTAAGAAGTGATATATTAAAATTATAGTGTTTTTTAAACTTAAACAAATAATTTAGATAAATAAACAAAGGAACTAATGAGACTTTAATTTAGTAATTTTGAAATTATAAGAAAAAATTATTAATGAAATTAATATGTATTTATTATTATATTTAAATATTATATTGAATTTAATAAAATTGAAAAACCATAAACTAATATGTGGAAAAAGAATAATAAGAAAAAACTATATGACATAATATATTAAAAAAAAAAATAACAAAATTATTTTTATTTATTAGTAATGATGAAATGGACCTTAATTCTTAATTTCGCCTCATTATTCTCACCAATTGCATTTACAATTTACATGTATCTCTATAGTCTATTCTCTAGTATGCCCATAAGTATCATCGAGAAATAATGGGACCTAGTTCCGATTGGTGGTAAACCGGTAATGCCCAATATGGGCTATTGAAGTGCCTACTTTTTAGTGATATTTACACACATTGGGTCCTACCTAATGGCGACCCGATGGTCATCTCTAAATATTACTATCACAACCACAAATACAATTCAAGATGTTAGTTTCACATATAATAACACATATCAAAATCCAATAATAGAGAAATTAAAAGAAAACGAGTTAGACACATCAAAATCCAATAATAGAGAACTTAAAAGAAAACGAATTAGATGATGGTACGGTTTTGTTTAACTATATATTTTAAGTTTATTTTTTAATATATTTAATTAAAATGTTATATATATATATATATATATATATATATATATATATATATATATATATATATATATATATATATATAGGGTTAGGTTATATTGTTTCCAGTAACTATTGTATGCTAGAATGCACAGATCTGGACCATCGGATGAATAGAATCAACAATCATGATGTGAGGGTCTATGATATTACAATAGGGTAACATGTATTATATAATCATATAATTTTTATCAAAAGAGTATTTTGGACAATTAACTACATTTATAAAAGGAAATTTTCGGATTTTTAGGGATGATTAATTCTCCTAATTTAAAAAAATCTGAATTTTTTAATTAATTCAATTTCAATTTTTACCGATTTTATTCTATCAGAATATTTTTTTGTTAGAATGATACTCTTTCAGAATTTTATTCTAACAGAATATTACCGAAGAAAAACAAAATTCATGAATAAGATGTTCAAATGTTTCAGTTCGCTAAGTTTGAAAAGTCCAAAGAGCGCAGACTAGCCACGGAGCTTACAAACATTCTATCATATTCTTATACATCCGAACTTAAATACAAATTCATACATATTCTTACAGACTAAAAGTCTTATACATTTTAATATAGTTAAAAAAATTCTAAAAGAATATAAACAAAAATGAATAACATTCTTAAAAAAAATAACAACATTCTGCTAGAATACTATCGTGTGCCATGTTTTCTTCTTGAATTCTTGAATTCTGAAAGAATATTGTTGTTTTTGGATGTTGAATCTTGAAATTCTGAAAGAATATTGTTATTTTTCTTCATTCTTTGAGAATGAAGTATCATATATCTTTTTTTTCATAAGTTTCCTCATCATTCCTGCATCATCCTAACAACTGCACCTTAAGCATACAAATAATTAATTGCAATTCTTTCAGAATACAACAAAATATTCTTACAGAATAAACTATTCTTGCAGAATGGTTTTAAATATTCTTAAAGAATTTGTAGCCTTCCTCAAACTAAAGCCTTCTTTATCAGATCAACAACAGACTTGAAGTGACACACCAACCACACAGGAGCCCACTTTTGAGTTTTGAGTGAGGTAGATCGAATCAATCAAGACTTGGTTTTAGATAAAAACATGTATTTTTAGGTCTTGATAAAACCTTAATAAATTTTTTCCATCCTTTGAAAAAGATCAAGTACTCGATTGAATTTGTAGCCAAACTCTAGGAAAACCTAAACTTGATAAAGGAAATTACAGATGATTGATTAAAACATAATAGTAGCATTACACTGTTTGTGCAAATATTGAATCTGAGAAATTCCAAAACCGTAAGTGACTTAATTTCTTCCATATATACTAGGTTAAGTTTTGGCAATCAAAATTGGGTTTTGAAATCTGGAAAACATAATTCACAATCAAAAGTTAAGTACTTTTGAGATTATGTGCACCAGTATCAGATGTCAATTTGAATTACTAGCCTAAAAAATTAAAAGTACCTGGGATTGAAATTATTTGGTGGTGACGCCATTTTCATCTTCAGTTACAAGGGTTTAGTCATGTGAAGAAGTGGAGCAGTAGAAGAAGCCAACCGTGAGACGAGATAACTTATAAGAGGGAGAGATTGAGGACTTGGAGGACATAAGGGGAAGTTGTGTTGTCCATGACTGCCTGAAACATAATCAAACCATTTTATAAGTAGCGGAGGAGACGAGGAAGAGGCTACACGCGTTTTCCATCAATTCTTGTGACAAGTTCCCTCCACCACCATTATCACCGATGATGATTGATCGATTAAAGAAAAAAATGAGTTTATTAAAAGAAAGAAAATCTTAATAATTGATTGGAGAAGGATAATTACTTGGTAATGAGTTTTGAATCTTGATGATTGATTGTAGAAGAAGCAGAAGCCGTGGATTAGAAACGATGATGAGTTAGATTTAGGGCTAGGGTTAAGTAGTTGGTCAAAGAGATTTTTATGGTAATTCCCATTAATTAAGGGATTTTATTTTAATTATCATTCTAAAGTTACATAATTACCCTTATTCAATTTTTTAATTATTTAATTATTCCTCAATTCCTATTGGTGCATTCAGTCACATAATAGTTGTCAAAAACATTTGAACCTAGCTCTCTCTCTCTCTCTCCCTCTCTCTTTCTCTCTCTCTCTCTCTCTCTCTCTCTATATATATATATATATATATATATATATATATATATATATATATATATATATATATATATATATATATGAGAGCTGAAATGCAAAAGGAAAACGGAGTTGAATAAGACGAAAAATGAACAAAACTAGGAGCAATATCTGAAAGCACGCGACGTCTCTTATTAGGCATGCCACACCCTGTGTAAAAATGTCAGAAATCCCAAAAAAACTTTCGTATCGGTATACATATTTTATATGAATAAGGAAACTTAACACCACGACGTGGTGAGACATTTACCACGCAGTAGCTACGTAATTTTATAAATATATGGTTCTGCATGTAACACCGTGTCACACCCCCAAACCAGAACGACGGAAAACGTCTAGGGACGGATGACGTCATGTACAGTATCATAACAATTGAATAATAGAGATCAAAACATCACAACCATTATATTTAATATTAAATAATTTTACATTTTTGTTCACCAAAACTTTGTTTACATAATATCAAAAGTGTATGACAAAAATGAATAACGAGATGCAACGACGTTCCATCCACTAAAAACTTTTGTGGTTACCTGTTTACTGATTTCCTGAGAATACAAGTGATTTTGAAAAGTGTCAATAGTTAAGTTGGTGAGTTCATAAACGTTTTGTATGAGAAGGATTTGTAACGTTTTTGTGAAAAATGATTTTGTATACTTCTAGAAAATCCGATATTTTATTTAAAATGAGCTGTAAATGTATGTATTTCTTTTGTATATTTTCCTTGTAAAATGATTGTGTATGTTTCCAGAAAATCTGATATTTTCTTTAATATGAACTGTAAATGTATGTATTTCTTTTATATCTTTTCCTTGTAGAATGATAATACATGTTCCAGAAAATCCGATATTTTATTAAATATGAATTGTAGTCTTAAACCCTAAGACCAAAAATGTAAGTAATACTGTACTGAAGGGTAGTATCTTTATCTGTAAATAAAACTACTTGCGTGTATGTTAACCTTGCTGTAGGTCTCAAACCCAAGGGTCAATGTAAGTGATGCGGTACTGGAAAAGTTTTAGTAAGAATTATCTTTTTGTGAAACTATTTATGTGTACTATAGTCCATAAACCAATATGTTTTGTTAATACTCTAATGTGAGTTACCATAACCATGCTAACGACTAGTTGGTCTGCTACAATGTTCTTCAGGCGTCGGAACTGGAAGACACATTTGTCACCTTAGACTAGCCGGTCTAACTGTAGCGAACAACTGAGGTATGAGGTTGTCAATCCTGTATAAATCCATACACAAGTGTCACACCCTCCTTACAAGAAATTCTGGTTATAATTCAAGACTTGGTTGTGTACTCTGGTGGGTACGGTGAAGCTAAAGATCTCACAAGTTTGTATCAACTAGTTTACTTCTACTATACTTGAAAAATCGTTTTCTTGTAAATGAAATAATTATACCATTAAATAATTATATGCTTCTTCTGAAATGAAAGTGTAGTTTTGTGACTTCCCAAACTATACCAATTATATTTTATCATGTTTGTTTGTTAAGAACATTTATATAACCATTTATATAAATATATAGTAATTATCTTGTCTAGTTTCAAAATGTAAGGTCAAAACATTATATTTTGGGTTGTCACCCACAAAGTAGTGAATTAACTAGAATGTACTCCCTTGGTTATAAAAGTTATATTTTAGTAAAAAGCTTTAAAAACCATGTAGTTTTACAAATCATAAATATTCTTATGATTTTATAACATAGATTATGTTTGTTTTGTTAGTTTTGCATTTCAAACTAATATATATCACAAATAATTGTACAAAAACTAGTATTAACCATATATTATGCAAATAATATCTTATCTTTAACATAAAGATGAAAACATGTAAACATTTGTGTGATAAACAAAGTTTTACTTGGATTCTTCCCCCCCCCCCCCCCCCCCCCCCCCGAAAAAAAACATGAAAAAGCTTGAAAATGTGGGGGTATGAACTCACCTTGAGTGAATGTGTGGGTTGTTTGGAGTGATAAAGTGAAGATTCAAGCCTAAACTCTTGAATGAGATTGTTGAACTTCCTTGGAAAAAGTATTATCCTAAGTGTTTAACACATATTAATGTGTGTAAAGAGGATGAGACCAACATAAAATTATACATAAGCACTAGGGTATTATGAAAAAACTTACCAAAAATCTAAGGATGAACTTGGAGCTTAAAATCCTTGGAAACTTGAAAATGAATCCTTGAGAGATAAAGGAAGTTAACAGGAAGTGAAAATGGAGAAATGGTGGGGTTTTGGGTATGAATTTGTCCAAAGATAAGGTAAGGAAAGTGATGTGATGTATACTTGGTTAACTATAGGGTAATACATGGATATATGATGGGTATAAAATTGCATGGGAAAAGAGGGAAGCGTCTAAATCACAAAGTCAACACTCTTATCCTCATTTCCGTCCGAAAACAACTTAGAATCCCCCTTGTGTGACCGAAATCACATGTGATTTTAATCTAGGAGTCCTTTGTTGGTGTTGATTTCGGTCCTAAGTCTCCACCAAAAGTGTTTTTGGTCCTAATGCCTTGTTTCTTGGAGATTTCAGTCCTACACTAATCCTTCTTGGTGTTTTCGGTTTTTTCATGGACCATGGAAGGGTTTTCGGTTTAGAGATCACCCACTAAGGGGTGATTTCGATTTTTGGAGGGGGGGGGGGGGAGGTATTTTGTTAATGTGTGATTTTGTTTATGGTTTGTTGATTTTCAAGGTTAATTACGACAAGGTTTTCTAAGTGTACATTATATTAACTTATACAAACAATGCCCTCTTGGTTTGTAATATTTTATTGCAACAAACTATGTTGTGAATTCACTTGCACATGGTTACAATTTAGATCTTGCTTGATCCAAATTTTCCGGGTTGTCACATCATCCCCCTGTTAGAGGGAATTTCGTCCCGAAATTTGTATCTTGAACGGGTTCTTGGTGTCCCTAGAAAAGTTGTGGGTATTTCCGTTTCATCTGATTCTCGTGCTCCCAAGTGAATTTGGGTCCTCTCTTGGCGTTCCAGCGGACCTTCGCTATTGGTATTTTACTTTGTTTCGTTCTTTTGATTTCCCTGTCGATGATCCCCACATGTTCCTCTTTGAGGTGTATGCTCTCGTTTACCTCGATTTCATCGAGTGGGACTACAAGAGTTTCGGCGAACAGACACTTCTTAAGGTTGGACACGTGGAATGTGGGATGTATGTCGCTGAGTTCTTGTGGCAACCAAATCTTGTGAATCGCCGGACCGATCCTGGCAAGGATCTCGAATGGTATAATGTACCTGGTATTCAATTTCTCATGCTCCCCAAGTGTGTCATCCCCTTTTGGGGCGAGACTATAACCTCACGTGGTTGTTGGCTTGGAAATCTAATGGTTTTCCGTCGTTTATCCGCGTAGCTCTTTTGTCGGTTCCTAGATGCCTTAGTCATTCTTGAATTTGGACGATCTTTTCGGTTGTCTATTTGCTGATCTCAGGGTCGGTGATGGTGCGGTCAGGTGTCTGCCCCTTTGCTAGCTGCGTGTCACCCACCTCAGCTTAGTACATGGGTGACCTGCATTTGTATCCATATAGGGTTTGAAGGCTTCAAGTTTGTGCCTATTTGATCTTCGAGGAGGATGTGAATGGATAGCTATGACCAATGAAGATTGTGTACTTGACGCCTTAAAGGTAGTGTCTCTAGACGTTAAGGCGAACACTATTGTCTACAAGGTTAAGGTTGCGTGTGGTGTAGTTGGCTTTATAAATCTTAGGTTGTCTTGGGAATTTCTTCCTACGGAATTGTGAGCTAGTGGTATACCGAATATTTCTCGTTCCTTGAAGTTGGTTGAATGGATCGTCGATTTGGAACTGGGGATATTGGCCCTTGATGGCGGGTTTGTTTGGCTCATGGTAGTCAATGGTCATATGGACAATTCGCCTTTCCTCTTTACGATCCAGACAGGTGTTCCCTGAGGTTAGAGGCTCAGTCTGATAAATTCTTTACTTGTTAGATCGTTCCATCGGCTGTATAATTTTTGTATTTATGTCAGTGCTAAGTGGTATTGGGGATTTAGCTACGTGAGTGGTTCTAAGGGTCAAGTCGATTTCTAATTCAAGTTGGCACACGGGTGGTATTTCCAAAAAATCTTATGGGAACACATCAGAAAGGTTACAGACTTCTGGGATATCCTGTCACACCCCAAACCGGAACGGCGGAAATTTTCGGGGGTAGATGACGTCATGTTCAGTATCAAAACAATTGCATAATAGTAATCAAAGTACAACAACCATTAGATTGATAAAGTATAGTTTTACATTCGTGTTCAAATCAATGTATACTTGACACCAAAATGTATAGCAAATGATAAAAGACATGATTCTATGAAGCTCCGTATTCTCAAAACCTGTGGATACCTGTTAACTGATTTCCTGAGAATACAAATAGTTTTGAAAAAGTGTCAAGAATTAAGTTGGTGAGTTCATATGCATGTTTGTAATTGAAATCTGTCATTTGTTCCTTGAAAATGTAAGTATGTTCTCCCAGAAAATCATATATTTTCTGTTGTAAATGTGTTGTAGTCTTAATACCCTAAGACCAAAATGTGTAAATGTTATCATACTCTGAAATAATATAATGTAGTATTAATTCATATAAAACCATAAAGTGTATGTTTTCTCTGTACTGGAATAATATTCTGTATTTGTACTTGTATGAAAACTCTGTAAATGTAAGTGCCTGGATTCACCAGCTGTACTGTAAAATACTGTATCGTAGTTTTATTATTTAATAAAACTAAGTGAATTTGTTTACTTATTTATACACTAGTCGTATTGTTCAATACTGAATTGTGAGTTATCATAACCATGCTTGATGACCTAAGATGGCCTGAACACAACGTTCTTCAGGCGTTGCAATCGATATGGAATTTGTCACCCCAGGCTTGCCGGCCTAACTGTAGCTAACAGTTAAGGTGTAAGATTGTCAGTCCCGTATAGATCTATACACAAGTTTCACGCTCTCCCTCTAGGAGACTCTGGTTATAATTTCCGGGCTTGGTTGGTACTTAGATAAGTACGTGAAGTGTGTCTCACAAATGCTATATTGACGGTTATGTATAGAATAATGAAAAGTCCTTTTTGTGATAAATAATTGTATGTATGTTTCACAAACTATATCTATTATAGTTTATATCTTTGTTTTCTGTAATGTATTCTGAACTTGGTAATATAGTGCATATGATCCATAAACTATACCTATTATAGTTTATATGTTTGTTTTCTGTATTGTATCTCAACTGTGTTAAAAGATATGTAAGTTCCATAAACTATACCTATTCTAGTTTATATTTTTGTTTTCTACTGAAATGAAAACCTAGATTATTTTAATGATTTGGCAAGTTTAAATCGTAAAATCCGTGATAAATTTGTTCCATGAAATTTAACGTTTATGTCCAAATGGTACTAAAATAGACTGCAAAAATAATATTTTTGTTTAACAAGTTTAAATGGTTTTATACTTATATAAATATAATGTTTATATAATTATGATTAAAATGGAGGTCGAATAAGTAATTCTACCCTAAGCCAACAACTAAACAAGGAACATGAAGTAGAGCAAAATCATCAATTCCAAGCCTGTTGAATCTTAATTATATAATATATATATATATATATATATATATATATATATATATATATATATATATAAATATATGTTTAAAAAAACGACAACGATTGACAATATTTGAAATCATTTAGATATTAACAAAAAATTTCATGTGTTACACTTGTATTCCCCCCCTAAAACAGTGAAAAAAATCATGAAAACGTACGGGTATGAACTCACATTGTACATGTGTTCTTGGTTGGGTACAACTTGGTCGCGATGATCCTTGGGATAGAATACGTGTAATTAACCGTATCCTAATTATATTATACACATCATTATATGTATAAATTAGATAACTAATAATTTAACATGATAAATAACATTAGTTTCTATAGATTACTTACTAATTGTGAAGAAGTTCCTAGGAATTGATTTGAGTGTGCTTATGAAGGTTTGAAGGTTTGAAGATTGACTGGGTAATTGTTTGCAGATGTGAAGGATTGAATATGGTTTTGAGAGCATATGAGTGAAAAGTGTTTACTATATATGTTAAAGTGATCCCATTTTGATGCTTAGATAGGAAGGAAAATATGAGGAGGTGATGTGAGGTTTACGTTGGTAAATGGAATTATCACATTTGAAAGCTGAATTAAGATAAGATATCTAGATATTTGAGGGTTTTTTCGACCATAAAGGAGTAGATTCCGGTCTAGCATGACTCAACTCTCCTATAACTATTTCATTTTGTTTAGGATTTCGGTCCTAGGAGAAAACACAAAATGGTTTTCGGCCTTACCCAAAACCGAAAACCTAAGTTTGTCTAAGATACTCAAAACCAAAAACCTATTGTTTTCTAGAAGCTTAAAATCGAAAACTTAATTAGTGGGGTATATTTCCATGCTTTTGATTTATTCCTTAGACTTGTATTTAACTTATACTAACTTAATTCAACATGGGTTTCAAACATATACTTATATATAACCCATACAAGCATGGTTTTCAAGATAAGTATATATAACTTATATAAGTATTGTTTTCAAAGTATATATATATACACACACACACATATATATATATATATACATACATATATATATATATATATATATATATATATATATATATATATATATATATATATATATATATATAAACATAAATAAGTGTGTATTCTTGGCATCTAAAGTCCTTGTAGTGTTAATTCACTTGTACATGGTTGGAAGGTCCTTGATTCAGACGGCCCCTTTTCTTGTTCCAGAACTTATGCTTCTTGGGTATTACTCCTACATTGTCTTGAGAGTTCTTAGGTTTGAAATATGGGATGTCTTTGCAGGGACACGCCTGTTGGTGTCCTTGGCTTTCACCGTGGTTGGAATGGTTGGCATTGTTCCCGTTTCCGTTGGTGTCGTTAGCGCTAAGTTGCGTCATGACAGCTGTAACGACGGCTTGGAATGTAGCGGGGTCCATATGTGGAAATGGTGTTGAGTCGGTATGCTGGCTACTTCCGCGTGATGGCATGATATTTTCGTATGAAATGATTTTGTAAGTAATTATGGTCATCGATAGTTGTATCCCATCTATATTTTTATATACATATAAATTTCATGTTTTGTTGTGCGATTCCTAACGTTTCGGCCAACATCCTTGTGACGTACTTATGGTAGTGAGTAGTAGTGGGTTTTGTACAAATGTTAAACTATTAAAATAGAACCTATATATCAGAATCTTAAGTTGGTTCGGGTTTTGGAGGGCGTATCTCGCTTGATTTACTCCTGGTGGTTGTGATAAAGGACGCAATAAGTCTAACACATAGTGGAAGTAGCGCAGTCACTAACTCCCTAGGTATACTAGCTCATCATATACCTTGGTGACTCGTAAAGTGCCCTACCAGCTCAAACATCTCAAGAGTGGCCTTCTCCGCTCTCTATTCTGCTACGACTGTCATGGCTTCAGTTGCGATTACTCTTTCCTCGAGAGCCGAGTGTCTCTCCTGGTAGTCCCTCGTCTCCTGTAGTCGTGTGCGTGCATCGGTGGCCTTAGTAACGGCCCTCAGCTCCATGATCTACTTTACCAACACCCTGGTCTGACCTCTAAGGTGTGTGATTCGCTAAACCATAACAGGGAGGGCCCTGTCTGTTGTTCCTCTGTGACTGAGGTTATGGAAACCTTGCTCTATGCCGTTTGGAGAACGCTGACGTTGTTACTTGCTCCACCCTTCCAGGTCCTCCGCCTAGTGGGGCGTGGGTCTTTGATAGCCCATGCAATGTGCAGAAACTTGGGCGATATAAGGAGGATTTATGACTTCGGACTCTGCATCCGAGTCCTCCTCTTTTCTTCCTCTTCCCCTGGATCCTCTTCGGGTTCTTCTTCCATTACGTGTGTGTGAGAATAGAGATATGAGGAATACATGAAAGGCTTAAGTGTATAATTTTTTGGAATTCTAAAATACTCCTATAGTATTTTAATTCTTTATGTTTGATTCTAGAGTTTCTGGGTATATAGGGTTGGTAAGTTTTAGATTTGTTGCCCACCAGGACCATTCCTGAACACATGTTGGTCATATCTCGTATTAATATAGTTAAACATGCTATATTTATCCCATATATGATTACATAATTGTCTAGGCTTAACCGTAGTTTTTTACCGCTCCAAATTCTTTTATATAGTTCTTATTTTGACACCGCTTCTAGTATGTATGCAAGCATGTATACTCTTATACAAACACTTATATTTGAAAAGTATACTTTTAGTCAGAGTGTTTTAGCCCCACTGTATTTATAGTTATATATCTTAAACGGTTTGATATACTTAGTTCACCATAAACAATGCTCTAATACCAATCTGTCACACCCCCAAACCAGAACGGCGGAAAACGTCTGAGGGTGGATGACGTCATGTACAATATAATAAGAATTGAATAATAGAGATCAAAGCATCACAACCATTGTATTGAATATTAAATAAGCATCACAACCATTATATTGAAAGTTATAAACTATGAACATCAAAAGAACCTTTTGGAAACCCTAGATATTTCGAAAAAAAACAAAAGGTTTGGGTTTATATACCTTTTAGTTATTGTTGTAAATAACTAATAAAATCCTTCATCAACAGCTCTTGGAAGCAAACACCAGAAATATCATGCATCTGATAGTTCACACCTAAACCCTAACAACTAAGAAACTTGAAGATAGAGTATGAGGGAGGTATAATTTCGACTATCTTTTTAGGAGAAGTGATGGCTGAAATATGAAGGGTGTAAGGCCCTGTTTATAGCTGTTAGGAAAACCCTAGATAACCCTAATTTGAATATAATACTATTATTTCAAATTAATTAATTATCCTTATTCCCTAATTATCTTCAAGGGATATTCTAGAAAACCTAGAATCTTCCCCCAAAACCATCCACCTCTTATGAGGAAGGTTCTGGAACCTTTTTTTTCTAGTTATTAAACAGTTACAACTTAGGTCCTTGCACTTTTAATTAATCTAATTAATCCCAACATTAATTCTAATCAATTTCTGATTAATTCTTAATTGAACAATATTATTTCTAATTCATATATTATCCTCATAATATATTAATAAATCATTTATTGTTATTTATTAATCATATAATAAATCAATAAATCAGTTTCTCTCTCTAAAAGTCATCCTATTCAATTACTAGGTTTGGGGGCAACTCAAAAGGACTTTGCCAATAGTTAAAGTATATACCAATTTAGTTATTGGCTTAGACACCTAATCCAACAGTCTTCCACTTGGATAAGTCTATAACAATAATTGCTAGTATAACTTCTAAAGTTACAACAAAGGGTGCTTCCCATAGCAACTCCAATCTCTGATCCGATCAGACGTTAGTCCTAAGATAAGTGATCAAATATTCGTTCATTCTACAAGATATCATATAGACACGATACATTGATTAGAATAAATGTCATTCCCTAAAATTTTGTTTCCTAATTTCTTGATTTGTGATGACATCACAAGGCTTACTAATTGAACACATCAATTTAGTCCTGGTTGGGCTGAACACTATAAGTCAACACCAAAACACCGATGGCCTAAAGATTACGCTTTTCTCGTCAGGGCAAAAGGAATGAATAAACTTTGACTCATATGCTTGTATCCTTTACTCACCAAATCGTACATGACACTTTGTTTTATAACATCAAGTTACTGATGTGTTTTCACAATTCCAATGCACAACCAACTTGTAAATTACATGTAAAATATCACTATTTTAAGAATAAAAGATATTATCGTCTCATAATTACTCATAATATAATCCATGAATTAATTCTCTAAGCGCGGGTTTATTCAATACTCAAATCTCCATTTTCTAAGTACTCATGAATGTTGTAGCAACACAATTGCTATGTCTAAACTCCTTAGACAATCTACAGTCCAATTCATGACAATCTTCATTCACTACTTACTTCCTAAAGTATGAGTGACTATGGAATTTTGAATAATCAAACTATTCAGGAAGTAAAACTTGCAAAACGAAACACAAGAATAAATAATTGACAAAGGCGGTAAACAAACTCATAAATAATCTCTATTATTCAATCACCAAAATCATTCACATTTATTCTGTTACAAGTTTCAAACTAATCATCAAACTACTAAAACTAACACCATCTCTCAAACCAATGATCCTAGAATGTTTACTATGTTTAACCCTACTCAGAGCCTTTATGAAAGGACATATAGGATTATCTTTTGATGAAACTCTCTTTACTATGAGATGACCTTCTTCAACTATATGTATGATATAATGGTACTTTTTGTCGATATGTCAAGATTAACCATGATCTCTCGGTTCTTTGGTCAAAGCAACCGCTCCTTCGTTATTGCAAAAAAGTTCCATTGGCTCTTGAATGGTCAGAACTACTTCGAGATCGCCAATAAAGTTCTTCAGCCAAGTTGATTCCTTTGATGCTTCACTTGCTGCTATGTACTCTGATTCACAAGTAGAATCAACCACCCTGTCTTGATTGGAACTTTCCAAGTGACTGCTCCTCCATTTAATAACAACACCCAGCCAAATTGAGAATAAATGTTGTCTCTATTTATTTGAAAGCTGGCGTCACTATACCCACTCACTCTTAACATATCACTACCACTAAGGACTAGAATCAGGTTCTTTTTCCTTCGTAGATACTTAAGAATATTTTACGATCGTCCAATGAGCTCTGCCAGGAAGTACCATTAGGGCGAGTACATGTTATAGCGTACATGATCGATCCTACAACCAAAGCATATATGACTCAACTCATTTCCGATATCTCTTCATCTATATAAGGGCTTTGAGTCTTACTTAACTTGACATTGCTTTGATTGGGTAGCTCTTTTTTCTTGGAGTTTTCCATACTAATACATTTTAATATCTTATCCAAGTATGTACTTTGGATAAGACCAATTAATCTTTTCTTTCTATCCCTTAAGATTCTTATCCTAAGAATATAGGCTGCCTCCCTTAGATCCTTCATAGCGAAACACTTTCCAAGCCAAGAATTTACTTCTTGGAATGTTGGAATGTCGTCTCCTATAAGGAGTATGTCATCTACATACAATATTAGAAATGTTACTATACTCCAACTTGCCTTGACATACACACATGACTCATCTTCACTTCTAGAGAAACCAAATTCTTTGACTTTGTCATGGAAACAAAGATTCCAGCCGTGTGACGCTTGTTTCAATCCATAAATGGATTTCTCAAGCCTACACATTGTATTAGAAAACTTTGTACCTATAAAACCCTTTGGCTGAATCATGTAAAAATCTTCAGCTAATTTCCCATTAAGGAAAGCAATTTTGATGTCCATCTGCCATATTTCATAATCATTAAAAGCAGCTATGGAGAGCATTATCATAATAGAATTTATCTTCGCCACTGGTGAGAAGGTCTCAACATATTCAATCCCTGGGGTTTGAGTAAAGCATTGTGGGTGTAAAAATGCCTCTAGGGAAGTATGGATTAGTGGCTTGGGGGATTAAGAGCTGAACCCGTTAAGTTGGTCAAAGCAGGAGCCACGACATGGTGGTTTGATCACCACGACCTTGTAATTGGCAGTCTTGCGACTGTTTTTTCGCGAGCCTATAACACTTGGTTCATTGTGATTTTCAGTTTAAACCCTTGGGGGGGGGGGGGGGGGATGTGAAGGTTTTTCGGATTTGGTCCCTAGGGGGCAAAATTGTCAACTTCGGGGAAGTGGAGTACGCTGGGCGTATGTGGAGTACGCTTTGCGTATGTGAGCAAGTTAGAAACCCTAATTTTAGAGCTTTTACCATATATAAACCATAAGATAACCTCTTTTTTCCTTGTTTAAACATCCTCCATACCCCTTTAAAACCCTAATTTGTTCCTTAGACTTTGTGTGGTGCTTTTGAGCTCTTGTGAAGCTTTTGGTGGGTGTTGTACATCTTGAAGTGGTAGAAGAAGAAGCTTGAAGACTCATTCCTTGGAGGAGAGCCTTGAGATCCAGATTTAGCACCTTCATTTCATGGCTTTTAAGGTATAAAGTTCAAATCTTGTCATCTCATTTCATAGATCTACTCTTTAGCTTCTTTATGGTCATTTTGGTCCCTTTTGGTTGGTTTTGTGAGCTAAGGACGTTTTTGGAGGTTATCCTTGTAGATCTGGACACATTAAGGGTTTCTTGAGCATAAAGGTGCAAACTTTATGGTGTTTTTGATCTCATGCATGTGTTAAGTTATTTATTAAACTCTTTTGAGCTCTAAAGCCCCATTAAGCCATGCATGCATGTAAAGTTGGCAACTTTACATGATAAACCACCTTAAGAAAGTCAGATATGAGTTTGGGTTGAAATCTTAATCGACTAAGAGATGAAATTGGTAAGTGGGCCAAGATGGTGGAGTACGATGGGCATACAAGCAGGTACGCTGCACGTACAAGCCCTCAAGCTAGTACGCTGAGCGTACGAGTTGAGTACGCCCTACGTACTCAGTAGATTAAGCTTCAGACTTATGGGCTCACTGTTTTGGTCCATGTTGGAACTTAGTTTTTTTGGGACTTGTTGGGCTGTTGATATTTTATTGGACTCTAATGGATGAAGGCCCATGAAAGGGATTGGGCCCAATTTGGAAAATTGGGCCATATTGGGCTTTGGGTGATTATTTTGGAAATTGAGCTTTTTGGAAAATTGAATTGGGCGTTGGCCTTGGGCCAAGTTGGGTAAAGGGTAAAAAGGTCTTTTACCCTAGTTTGGACTCTTAGTGTGAGTTGAGATCAAATTATTAATTAGATGTTATTTTATGGTTAATAGCACGGGGATTTTAGCAGGCCAGCAACCAGAGATTTATATGTGAGATTCAACAGTGTGAGGTAAGTCTCCTCACTATGCTTAGTGTGTCGAAAGCACCAATTCCGGCCCATAGTTTATTATGTTAGGATTTCAGATGTCTTTATGACTCTTGAATGTGTTATGTGTTGGTATGCTTACCGGGCAAGGCCCCATGCCGGGCGGGGCCTAATGGTTATTCTGTATGCTATTATCTTGTTATGCTTATATGATTTGTATGTGGGCGGGGCCCGTTATACGATTCTGGGCAGGGAGTGTTATACATAGTGGGTGAGGCCTATTATATGAGTCTAGATGGGGCCTACTCACAGGGCAGCGCTCGTTATATTCAGGAGGTGGGGCCTGTTACACTCATTGGGCGGGGCCCATTATGTGTTTAGTTATGTATGGTATATGGTACTTTGGGGAACTCAATAAGCTTTGTGCTTACGTTTTTCAGTTTTTGTTTCAGGTACTTCTGGTGTCAGAGGGAAGAGCCCGAGATGATTGCAGAGCACACACCACTCAATTCCGCATTTTGTGATTTACTCTGATAATGATGATGTATTGATAAATTTGATTTCCTTGGTTTTATGAAAATGATATAGTTTACTGTTTTATTAATTTAAAAATGAAATATATTTGGGTCTTATTTTTGGGACGCTACAAGTTGGTATCGGAGCCTTAGTTTGAGGGATGCAGTCATACTCTCAGGTGTATCTGAACTCGAATTGAGGGTTTGGTAAAGTTTTTCAAAAAAAAATGTTTTTAAGAAAAGGGTTTTTCTAATACAAAAAAGGTGTGGTGCATGCAATCGACAGAGCTCAAGTAAGTTTTTCCCAAAATATCTATACATGTTATCTGATATGATATGTGTTATGAAACTGTGAATCACATGCTAGTTAGGGCTAAGGATATGCTTAGTGTTTGCATTATAGAATGCTAGGAGAGATTCCTTGTATGCCTATTATGTGACCTTGTAGAATTACATGCTAGTTCTGATCAGTCAGTGATAGATTGGCTTGATATGTGATGCCTTGTAGCCTAGGGAGCATGGGATTCTAGATTGGGTATAATTTGTGTGCGTAAGGAAATTGGCGGAGAGAGTGGTTCCTAGCATGAGTTGTAGTATGTGAGATTGGATGTTCTTGGTTATTCTTGGATTGGAATGTTACTGCATGAATGCTACTTGCTTTGTGCTTGGTGGAACTCTTAAGTAATGTGAGTTAGCTATTAAGTGAACATGTCAAGTCACGTGTGACAAAGGTTGGATAATCTCAAAGTGACGGATTTGACTCTATTGCTCAACTCTCATTTGAGTTTAATCGTTGTAGGGATGAGTCTTTTACTCAAAGGATTATCTAATCCTTGTTGCGTGTGATTGTATTCATAAGGTGGGTAAACGAAATTAGGGGGAGTTCTTCAGCAACCGAGGATAGGGTGAGGTTGGAAACCTAGGAAAGCCTAGAAAGTGCTTCGGTGGGTTTAGTTGTGCTATTTAGCAAGCATTTTAGTATCAGTTGAGAAGGTGACTTAGAGGAATTGGGATGGGTCTCGAGGAAAGTATGGATATGTGTGGAAGGTAGTATTGGTCCCATAATACTTAAAGCACAAGATCCATACTCGAATCAGGGAAAGTATTGGAGAATCTAGGAAACCTGTAGGATGAGGATTCTTAGATATGTTCTGATCGTTTATATGGATGTCCTTCAGATTGGTGATGAACACTCGGGAAGAAGGTTTGGGTTCGGATTCAGGATCACTCAGGCGCAGGTGCTGGGCCGATCAATGAGCGCATGTGGGAGTTTATCTTATCGGAGGTTACCTGTAGTATTTTGGAATGGAGTCCTGTGATCTTTGGTTCGGTGAAGGAGGGGATTTTAGAGCTCTTGGATGGTCATATCGGGGCTTTTTAGACCGAAATTGTAGCAGGGCAGTTGGGGGCTCATCTAGAGCCTAAAGCTGGTGGAACCCTTGAATCCTTCAGGAAGGAGGATCCAATTGCTAGTTCTTGTAATTTGGGATTGGAGATGGGTTATACACCATGTTTTCTGGGGGGGGGGGGGCAGAGACCGATCCCATGATTGTCTTGTTGCAGAGGTTTTACAACCTTTACGCAAAGAGTTACTTGACATCATTGGGCGTGTTATTGATAGATTGGTCGCTAGGTTCGAGGGTCGGACCTTGGATGTTTAGACGGTTGATGGGATGGTGGGGTAACCCAAGAGTAGAAGATTGGTTCGGATAGGCAACTAGGGAAGAGGATGCAGACTCATGGTCCGACTCGGCGATTTGAGCAGTTCGACGTTTCCACAGCTAGTGTTAGAGACCCGAGGGGCCGTGATGTTTGTGCGTAGGATGAAGGGCACTGGAGCATGTGCACAACAAGTCTAAGTAAGACATGTGTGGATGGAAGGGCCACCTCAGCGAAGAATGCACCCTATATGTAGAATTGTGTCATCGTTCTCATAATCCAGGTTATATCAGGGTGAATTTCCTACACTTAGTGGTTGGGGCAGCTCAGGTTCCATCGTAGGTGCTTCGGCAGGAAGAGGAGGTCTGGATTTCTTCAGATGCTATTGTGGGTATATTATCTTTTTCTTTCCTCTTGATTATTATCAGTATTTATATTGCTTTGTTATCATGTTGGGTATGGGTAAGTTATATCATCGTCTGTTTTTGCCTGGGTTGTATCATCAAGAATTGTTAGATGCCATTTTGCATGCCAAGAGTCATTGGTGGGTCGTATCTTGCTGAGCGGCATTCAGTTGTTTGGATGATTGATTCAGTTCTTTATGGGGATTCAGTTCAGAGGTTTGATTGAGAGATCTTTAGTCGAATGACCAGGATTAGTTCTTCTGCAAAGTTGGAGAACGGGCGTGATATCATTGTTCTGGTGGGGTAGAAAGTCGTCTACGACAGAACCTTTGGATCCAATCACTTCCGTTGGTAGGGAAGGAAAGACATAAAAGAGATGAAGGTGGCAACCGCATGAGCTTGTTTGGTCATTGGAAGTACCAGGGGAATTTAACTATCGCAGGGGTTGCTGATGGTTAGAATTCAAAGATTTTGTGGTGGATGGGGAGTTGGGGTGAAGATTCGCCAGTTCAGAGCAAGGGTTAAGGTCTTTTTCAACAGCATAAAGGACTTAAGGATTTGGTGTGGTATCATAGTGGGGGTATCAGACTTGCTAAGAGTTTGGGGAGTGTTTGTAACAGCTCAAAATCCAAGTAAAATTTTTCAATTTTAAAATAGAAATTACATCCATAAAATTTTTCCAAAATCCATTACACCGTAAACATGATCAATTATCAGAGTAACAAATTTAGCAAGTGTGGAAAATAATGGAGAGTAAATGCTGCATGATCAAGCCGGGCCCTTCCCCTTAGTACCAGAAGTACCTGAAATCACAATTCAAACTGTAAGCAGACACTTAGTGAGTTCCCAAAATACCACATAAAATACAATCACAAAATACCATGCAACATACATAAGATTTCCATAGGCTACCCCCATGGTATTTCCCCTAGGATGCCATGGGCTACTCCCATGGTCTGATATCCAAGTGTCATGGGCTACCCCCATGGTCTTTCGTACAAGTGGCATGGGATACCCCCGGGGTCTTTAGACAAGTGAGCACATAGAAAACTATCATTTCTACATATCAAGTAACGAGACGACATTGGTGCCTTCGACCCATTGATATAGTGAGATGCTCACCTAGAACTGCTGAATCACACTGAAAGATCTTTGGCTGCTCGTCTAACAAATACCCGAGCTATCCAAACCAAATAACATCTCATAAGTATTTGGATTTCAAATCCATAACAAAAATAAGGTAAAAGACCATTTTACCTCTTACCTAGTTTGTTTCAAGACTAAGGCCCAAACCAACAATGCTAGGGCCTATTTACCAAAACAATCATCCAAGGCCCATTCATGGCCTAATTTTCCAAATTGGGTCCGAACACTTTCATGGGCCTTACCCCAAGGCCCAAAATTTTTCTTAGTCCAAAATATTTGCATTTAGATGGCTCAAAAAATCCCTAAGCATCAAAGCCCAAAAGAATGGCCCAAACCGAAGTCCAAAATGTCTGAAGCTGAGTGATTAAGTATGCGGGGCATACAAGGTTGTACGCTAAGTGTACACACTTTAGGTATTGTATGCCTAACGTACTTCCCCATTCATCTATCTTCCATTTTTAACCCTTAATCCATTTATACATTGCTACAAAACGTAGATCTAACTTCCTTTAGCTAGAATATCACATAAGGTTGCCAACTTTATGTTCATGTATGGCTAAATGAAGCTCTTAAAGCTCAAAAGGACTTAATAGAAGATTTGTTGCATTCATGAGCTTAAGAACCCCATAAAGTTTGCACCTTTATGTATATGGAACTCCTAATAAGCTCAGATATAAAAGAATAAGCCCTTCAACTGTCCTAACTCATCAAACCAACACAAAAGGGGACCAAAAGCATAAAAACTAAGACATGAAGAGATCTAAGCATGGAGAAGACAAGGTTTGGACTTGATACCTCTAGAAGCTTGCAAAATGAGTGATGATTATGGATCTCTAAACTTCTCACCAAGCAAAGCACCTTCACCTTTCTTCAAATCCTTCAAGATGAGAAAAATAAGCACTAATTCTTTATCAAAGGCTAAAGGACACAGAAATGGAGGCTTAAGGTTGATTTTTAGAGGTTAGAAGATATGGGGGCTGGTAAAAAGGCCAACCCAAGGGACTTAAGGTATTTATATAGGGTACAACACCCTAAAATTAGGGTTTCTTAAACTCCGAGTACACTAAGCGTAACCCTCGTACGCCCAACATACGAGGTCTCACATCCACGACCATCATCTCCTTAGTACACTAAGCGTACCATGTGGTATGCCCTATGTACTAGCTTCACAGCTAGTATGCTAAGCAAACCATGTGGTACGCCTCACGTACTACTCCATGGATCATTATTGCTACAATTCAAACATAAAGGGAAAATAAGAACATACCATCATCCAAGTGTTACCGTATTCATCCGGATTTCAATAGTTGGGTGATTATCGAGTTTGGCTACAAATGGAACACTAGTATTGGTAAGCGCAGGTCATCATCGGCTCATGTTATACGAAGGTAAGATGGGTTAGGAATCCATTAAATTTTTTGGATTGGGAGAGCTTCGACGAATCTAAGTGGGGGATAATCTTTCATATTTTGGGAAGCTGAATCAGGTGTGAAACTAGGATGAGTTTCACATCCCAGTCCGGAGGAAGGATGAACCAAGTGGTCATTTAGATTGAAAATCATGTAAGTTGGGAGTCCAGGAAACTTCCAACAGCTGGTTGGCGTCTTCTTTATGTTGGATGGTAGGCAGGTATATAAATGAATCTAGGTTGAGAGTTGTGTCAGGGCCTATCTGCATGTTCTTGATTGATTAAGGCTTTGGGGTTTGAATCATGATCCAAACACCTGGGTGGGGTATGATCAGATGTGTGTTCGAATTAGGATGAGCATGGATGGATGGTAGATGAGTGGTAAGACGATGGGTGGTAACCATGGATGATTAGATGTATCGTAAAACTGTGGAATGGTCGTATCATTCACGGGAATGACAAATAGGATAGAAGTGTTGTAAGTATTTGATGGGATCGTAACATTCACCAGTTTGAGGTAGATTGTCGTTGAGGTGGTCATGAGTATAAAGGAGGATTTGTTCGTGACTTGGGCAAGATAGTCAGGATTGTCAGAGAGCATTTCTATGTCTTAGGAGGAGGACCATTGGGGTCTGAGGTGGAGATGGGCCTGTGTAGCTCTAGTAGGGATGGGACTAGTGAGCATGGCCCGTTCATTGGTATAAAGTGGGTGGGACATGTAAGAGAGCTCCATGTGATTTTGGAAATACAGATGGGACCTGGTAGAGACTGTTTGGGTCGAAGTATTGGATCTTGGTTTATGTAGGAATGGTTATATGGACAGTGAGTGGCTCAGAATGATCCTTAGCTAGGGTAGCCTTGTTAATGGGACTCATAGGAACCTGGTGGCTGGACCAGGTGTGAGACTGGCAGTCTCAACACTGGTTGGGAATCTTTATATCGAGGTTTTGTAAAGGGTTGCTAGGAATAAGAAAATTTTGGATGAGATGCAAGTGTAAATCATTGGATCTCAGGTTTTGAATGATGTACCGAGCTGGCTTTTGGAGGAAAATCACATTAGGAATCGCGGGTGTATTCATACAAGGCCTTTATTTTAGTAAGTTATGAAGTACAGGATCTGTATGCCAAGGGCATTAATTGAAGGGTTCATGGGGGGAAAAGGGACTTTTTTGGTTCTGATGGTAGGAAGAGCCCTTGTGATCGTGTTTTGGAATAATTCTAACTGTGTATGGGTCGGGCGAGTTTCGAACTTCAAATTTATAGCAGAAGCATATCGGTTCAGCAGCTAAGGAAGCAGTGACTTATTCAACACTAGAAGGTTTAACGCCTGGATTGTCTCTCGTTGTTCATTATGTTCATGGAATCGTCAACATCAAGATGAGTCTCTTCTCGAAGGAATATCTAATCCATTTCATCAAGTGAAAAGTTCCCGACATCAACAAATGGTCTATGATTTTATTTTCTAGTGGGAACCCCAAGTAATCGGAAGTTGAGTGGTCATTATGGAAGACAAATGGAATGGAAATAGAATTGTTTCAGTATGGGCGGTCAGTCGGGGAGTCAGACAAATTTGAGATTTCAGAATTCGGGTAGAGTAGAAGTGGTTATTTTGCATGGGATTAACTTTGGCTGAGAAAGGATTCGTTCATCATCAGGGTTAGCAGCTCTGCTAAGGTTGGGTTCGGTTGCCTTTAGGAAGGCCATTGAATTCTCGGGGTAGTGGTTGTGTTCTTCAGGCTGTCTGGCGTGCCTTGGGATGATAAGGAATGATTTCGAGGACGAAATCTAATTTAAGTGGGGAGAATTGTAACACTTGGAAACCCTAATTTGAGGGCTTGTACCATATATAAACCATAAGATAGCCTCTTTTTTTCCTTGTTTAACTAGCCTCCATACCCTTGAAAACCCTAATCCGTACCTTAGCCTTTGCGTGGTGCTTTTGAGCTCCTGTGAAGCTTTTGGTGGGTGTTGTGAATCTTGAAGTTGTAGAAGAAGAAGCTTAAAGACTCCTTCTTTGGAGGAGAGCCTTGAGATCCAGATTTAGCACCTTCATTTCATGGATTTTGAGGTATAAATTTCAAATCTTGTCATCTCATTTCATACATCTACTCTTTAGCTTGTTTATGGTCATTTTGGTCTCTTTTGGTTGGTGTTGTGAGCTAAGGACGTTTTTGGAGCTTATCCTTGTAGATCTGGACACATTAAGGGTTTCTTGAGCCTAAAGGTGCAAACTTTATGGTGGTTTTGGTCTCATGCATGTGTTAAGTCATTTATTAAGCTCATTTGAGCTCTAAAGCCGCATTAAGCCATGCATGTATGTAAAGTTGGCAACTTTACATGAGAAACCACCTTAAGGAAGTCAGATCTGTTAAGTCATTTATTAAGCTCTTTTGAGCTCAAAATAGGAAGTGGGTCAAGATGTTGGAGTACGTTGGGTGTACAAGCAGGTACATTGTGCGTACAAGCCCTCAAGCTAGTACGCGTACGAGCTGAGTACGCCCCACATACTCAACAAATTGGGCTTCAGACTTATGGACACACAGTTTTGAGCCATGTTGGCACTTAGTTGTTTTAGGCCATTTTGGGCCATAAAAATTCCATTGTTGGGTTGTTGATATTTTTTTGGACTCTCATGGATGATGGCCCAAGAAAGGTATTGGGCCTAATTTAGGAAATTGGGCCATATTGGGCTTTGGGTGATTATTTTTGGAATTTGGACTTTTTGGACAATTGAATTGGGCATTGGCCTTGCGCCAAGTTGGGTAAAGGCTAAAAAGGTCTTTTAACCCAGTTTGGACTCTTAGTGTGATTCGGGATCCATTTATTAATTGGATGTTATTTTGTGGTTGATAGCGCGAGGATTTTAGTGGGCCAGCAACCAAAGATTTATCTATGGGATTTAGTAGTGTGTGGTGAGTCTCCTCATTGTGTTTAGCGGGTCAAAGGCACCAATGTCGGCCCATGGTTTATTATGTTAGGATGCCAGATGTCTTCGTGACTCTTTCATGTGTTATGTGTTGGTATGTTTACCGGGCAAGGGCTGATGCCAGGCGGGCCCGATGGTTGTTGTATATGCTTTTATCTTGTTATGCTTATATGATTTGTATGTAGGAGGGTCCCGTTATGCGAGTCTAGGCGGGGCCTGTTATACTCGGTGGGCGGGGCCCGTTATATGAGTCTGGGCGGGGTCCTACTTAGTGGGCAGGGCCCGTTATGCGAGTGTGGGCAGGGCCGTTACACTCATTGGGTGGGGCCCATTATGTGTTTAGTTATGTATGGTATTTGGTATTTTGGGGAACTCACTAATCTTTGTGCTTACGGTTTTCAGTTTATGTTTCAAGTACTTCTGGTTTCAAAGGGAAGAGCCCGGGATGATTGCAGAGCACACACCACTCCATTCCGCATTTTGTGATTTACTCTGATAATTATGATTTGTTGATAAATTTGATTAACTCAGTTTTATAATAATCATATAGCTTACTATTTTATTAATTTAAAAATGAAATATTTTCAAATCTTATTTTTAGGACGTTATAGAGACTACCATGACATGGACTTTTCTTCTCCGCGATTAAGTGTCCTATTGAAGTTCAATTTTGACCAAGAGGGTTATTAGGTTATAGGTGACTCATAGCACCAAATCATTGTTTTGTGTGAGCTATGTTGATTTTCTGCTAGCTTGCAAGGTAAGTTTTCTCACTATACTTGGTACTACAATATGTATCATGGTGTGTAGGATGTTGTTATGTTGCAGTGATCGAATAGTCTGGAAGATCTGCTATAATGGCCTATGTTTGATGGTTATTATTGTTTATTGTATTGCATATATCGACATAGTGTGGTTGGGTTGAGGTGATCATGTTTAGTGCTATCGACATATTGTGATCTTGTTTTGTGCTACATTATCAACCAAATTCCAAACTTGGTTGTCATACATGGACTTGATCTCACTGTCCATTGCCTCTTTCCATTCAGAAGCCTCATGGCATGTCATTGCTTCATTATAGCTAGTCGGCTCATCCAATTTATTAGTGTCCTATCACTGACAAACATATCACCATCTGTAGTAATATGAAGCGATTGTACTCAGGTGTCATGCTAACTCTACTGGAATGCCTGAGAGGTAATGATTGGTCTAAGGGTTCAATAGGAACCTTTTCCTCTTGTTGAGTGCTAGTTTCATCTAAGGTTCATTCGCTGGTTGACTCTTGAGTTTCTTCAAGGTCAATGGTACTCCCACTGTCCTCTTTGAATATGAGCTCTCTCTCTCTCTCTCTCTCTCTCTCTCTCTCTCTCTTTCTCTTTCTCTCTCTCTCTCTCTCAAGACTCCTCTTCATTCTACAAAGACCATGTTTTCACTAGGTCTGTAGAACAAATATCCAAATGACTACTTTGGGTAACCAATGAAAATACACTTCTCACTTCTAGCAGCTAGCTTGTTATGAGTCTTTGGTCTCACAAAAGGTTCACAACCCTAAACTTTTATATGTGCTAACGAGGGAACTTTCCCTGTCTACATATCGTGAGGTGTTTTGGTAACCGTCTTTGTAGGGACAAGATTGAGGATGTGGGCGGCTGTCTCTAAGGCATACCCACAGAAGTAAATAGGAAGAGAAGCGTGACTCATCATGGAACGAATCATGTCTAACAAGGTCCGATTACGCCTCTCAGCCACACCATTCAATTTCGGTGTCCTAGGAGGATTCAATTGTGAAACCATTCCACATTCCTTCATATAGTCGTTGAACTTGATACTAAGATTCTCTTTGCCTCTATCAGATCTACACGTCTTTATCTTCCTGCCCAATTGATTCTCGACTTCATATTTAAACTCTTTGAACTTTTCAAAGGTTTTTGACTTATGCTTGATTAAGTAGATATAACCATATCGGCTATAATCATCTGTAAAAGTCACATAGAATCAATTAGCATCCCTTATGGATGATCTGAAGGGTCCACACACATCTGTATGTATGAGATCCAACAAAGCTTCACCTCTTTCACAAGATCCAATGAAAGCTGATTTTGTCATCTTTCCTAAAAGACAAGATTTTCATGTATCATCTGACTTTAGGTGAAATGATTCCTACACTCCATCCTTTTAGAGTTAGGCGATGCATTTCTTGTTAATATGTCCATGACAACAATGCCACAAGCATGATTTTTCTATACCATTAGATGAATCGATATGAAAAACCTTATCTCATAAATTATGAACACACGTCACAGTTTCATGCACACCATCACAAGGTAAAGCTTCAAATATAAAACACCAGTTTTATAAGCAAAAATAGAACCATTCAAATCATTAAATGAATATCTAAAACCTTATATGAATAAATCATGAAAATAAATAATGTTACGTGTCATCTCTGACGAGCAGCAACAATTTATTAAATCTAAACAACCATCACTACGAAGCACCAGACTATAAACTCCAATCTTGGTAATAGGAGAGGACCGCGTATTTCCCATGATCATATTCATTCTTCTATGCTCCACCTCCCCACTTTCTCTTAGCCACTGCAAATCAGAACAAATGTGAAATGCACATCTTGTATCAAGGACCTAAGAACGAGAAGGCGATGAGTTATTAGACGAAAGAGTATATATACCTGCAGAAGATGGCTTCATTTTTCCATCCTTGATGTCATTCAAATACTTTGGGAAGCTTTGTTTCAAATGCCCCTTATCATTGTAGTAAAAGCAAGTGGCCTCTTTGGGATCAGAGGTGTGAAGAATGTCAGAATTGGGCTTGGCCTTTGGGCCACTACTAGATAACTCGACGTGGGCCTTGCCCTTCCAGTTTTGATTTAGAGTACCTTTCCTCTTCTTCCCATTTCCTTGACCAATGGCTAGAACCAGAGCACTAGCAATATTAGGGTTTGAGTTCTTACCTTCATTCCTGCCTCAACAGTCTGTAGTAGGTTGTGCAATTCAGCTAAGGTGATCTCACTGTTGTTCAAAGGACAGATCAGGATAAATTGATCAAAACAACTTGGTAAGGAGTTTAGGACTATGTTAATAGCCTACTCCTCATCAAAATGTACATTTAGCCTAACAAGGCGCTCCGCGTATCATTGCATTCTTTGCATGTTGCTGCGTACAGATTCTCCCTCTTTCATGTTGCATGCCATGAGGGACTTGACGACTTCATACTTTTCTTGACGAGCTTGCTTATGGTACTTTTCCATAAGGTTCTTGTTCATCTAATAAGGCTTATAATCCTCATACAATATCTACATCTCAATGGTCACAGTGGCGACCATGATGCAAGCAACTTTTGTTGCATCATCGTAGTGTTTTTGGTAAGAGGCGTATGCTTCGGGAGTAGCTTTGCCTTCTTCGACTTCAATGAGTTATTTCGTGAGAACATATTCTTTTTTCTCGAATTGAAGAGCCATCTTTATATTCTGCATCCAATCATTGTAATTAGATTCATCCAATTTGACTTTGGAGCAGATAGAGAGCAAGGAGAAGTTATGGTGGTTGGAAGAGGAGGAAGTAGAAGCTTCTGTTGGAGTAGACATCTATAAAAGGAAGGTAGTTTTAGTTAGATAAGAATAATCCTTAATATAGTAACCCAAAATAAAATATTAAAGCTAGGACCCAACTATAGAATTCACAACTTAGAAAAGGGATGTCGTAATCTAATTGTAAATTTTATAAAGGTAGGTAAATGACGATTTACCAATTTCACCAGAAAATAAATGAAATTAAGTGAAATTCCTAGGTCTTTTGAAATTCATTGAAACTATCCAATGACATGTTTAATATCAGATTATGCTCTTCTATTTTCGACTGGGATGCTGAGGATCACAAACAAGATGTGAATAACCATGAAAATGTGCTTGGTATCCTCATTGTCATTTATCATCCCAATCGATGTGCTGGTAAACCACACATGCTCCATCAACAATGATAATTTATGATATACCCATTACAACTCGTTATTAGTCCTTATTAGTGTGATGGTTAACCACACACACCCCACTAACGACTTATAAAGTGTAATGTGCAATTTCATGGGTTAGCATACTAATTCACATTTTTCATAAAGTAACTAGATTTGGGATTATAATAAAAAGGTTCCAGTACTTCTTAAATAGCGTTATACTTTTAATGATATTTAGTTGTCCTATCAAATCTATTCTGCTAACGACCCTTCATTAATCAAGGAAGTGGTGGGTGAGAGTGGATCCCCATTCAACTATCATTTTATAGGAAGTTTTCTTATACCCCCTTATAGACTAGCTTCGTGAATGAGACATACTAGTAATTTGACTGACTGATTATTATACATATAGTAATTAATCATTTAATATTATATATAAGGTGTACTTTAAAACTTTTCAAAATACTAGGTTTATAGTTTAAATTTCGAAAATTAATAAACTGTTAATTTAAATTTAAAATAAACCAAATAATTTAATATTTATCTATTAACTTAAAAAATAACTTAAATATTAAATTAGATAAAGATTAACTAATTAAATTAATCAAATAATTTAATCGTAATCCTTGCCTTCTAATTTTTTGAAAATTAGGGTATAGGATTTACTCCAATTCTAATTATTTCTTTTTAGGCAAGTAAAATCATTACCAAAATTTTAAAGACCCTAGTTAACATACCACTTTCGAAAATATAGGGGAGGAAGGCTAGGGTTTGAAAACCCTAGCGCAAAATTTTGATTACAAGGGGAGGAGGCTATGGTTTTGACAAACCCTAACCCTAGTCAAAATTATAGGCTTTTAGGTTTTAATTTCTATAAACCCTAATTGATCAATTCTACTACTATAACTATTCAATTGAAACAAACCAAACGCTCTGATACCACTGATAGGATATAGGTAAAATATATAAACTTAAAACCCTTAAGTTTGCATGCAACCTAAAGAAGATATATGTTTTCTCTATTGAGCTTATAACTAAGAACATCAAATAAGAAAACCTAAGAAAAGTAGGTAATTTTTGAAATTCTTGAATTCGGGTTTAGGATTACATACCTTAATTGTTATTATAGAAAATAACAATGATCCCTTCTTGCAGATGTCTTAGAAGCAAGCACCACAAGTGTCATGCCTCTAATGGAATCACACCCAAGCTGGCAATAGGATAATTTAAAAAAGAGGAGAAGGGAGGGAACAATTTCGTCCAAGCCTTAGGGAAGAAAGAAGTCGACAAAATATGGGACTAGGGATGGCTTTATATAGTTGAGGAATCTTGGGGTCAAAGCTAGAGTTTAAGGGATAAGCCATGTATAGATTTACTTGGTGACCAAGCATCCCAATCTCCTTATCCAAGGAACCTTAGACAAAATCTTCTAGGCTTGCCCTAGAGGATTTTCATCCACCTCATCCCATGAGGTTCTAGATACTCCCTTCTTCAAATTCCAATAAATAACCAAATAGACCATGCACTTTTTATTAATTCAGTTAATCACAAAATTAAATCCAATTAATTTATGATTAATTATTAATTAAATAATACATTTTCTAATTAATATATTATTTCCATTATACATTAATAAAATATTTATTTCAATTTATTAGTCACATAATAAATGAATATCTCTCTCTAATAATCATCCTATCCAATTGCTAGGGTTAAGGGCAACCTAAAAGGATGTTGCTACTATCAATTCAAGTATATACCAATTATGGTTATGGGCTTAGACACCTAATCCAACAGCTCTATCTCAGGGTGACTTGCCTATTACTATGAGGATGCAAATATGGATTGAAAAACCATATGTGATTGAATCCTCAGACTCTGAAGACGACGATGAGAATGATAAGGAGGATGAAGATGATGAAGCTGGAAACAAAGAAGGGCTAATGAGGAAGAAGGACCCAATAAAGATGAAGAAGAATCAATCGATGATAAAGGAGAAGACTTTGCTCTGGCAAATAATTCTCCTCCAAGGATGAACAAGCATATTTGATTTCTATCTACTCCATCACTCACTCCCTCTACAAATGATGTTGCACAACATGAATCAACCCCTCCTTCTGTAGAAACTACTGAGCCAATGATCCAAGTTGTCAATTCTACAAAGCTAGCATCTCCTCCTCCTCAAGCTGAAATAGTTCCCTGTATGCTAACACCCATTAATAATGTTGATTTTCATTAGGTTGATCAGGAAGCATTCTCCTCTAACTTTAAAACTACCATGCTTTCCTAACTTTCTCTAATTGTGAAAAATTTTCAATCACTGGATAAATGGTTGAAAGAGATGTTGCTATAATGAAACGACTTATGGATTTGGGTGATGATGATGATGATGGTTATTGATGACACTCCAATGAATTTTCCAGGTGATAACCCTCCTCCACCTCCACCTCCATCAAAAAATCTTCCTCTACCACCTTCTCCACCATCTAATCCTCCGCCTAGAACACCTCCACCACCTCGTGACTCTCTTCCCCAATATGATGCTTCCAAAAAGGTGGAGAATAATCAAGGGTGTACTTAGCTAATGCAAATGTAGGTGATGATTGTATAAACTCCATCTCAGCTTGAGATGACTGGAAGGGTTGAAGCTGAAACTGATCCTCAAAAGCAGATTATTACTGATATTCCAGACGCTGATGCTACAACTGATCTGGCCATTCCTGACATTGGTGATCAATCACAGAACGATGACTTTGAAGGGTTTCTTAATCTTGGTTTCATGCATCAGGCTGCTATTCCTGCCGTTCCTTTAAATGTTGTCTACCATAGATCTTACTTAGAAGGGGAGATTTCTCAAGAGGTTCCTCAAGGAACTAATAGTGCTATTGACTCTGACAATGATCAGCTCAATCCTCAAAAGAGGAAGGCTTCCCTCTGAGGGTGAGCTCATGAAGCTGAAGCTGGAAGCTCTTCTGTTACTGCTGTCGGTGATCCTTCAACATCTCCTGCTAAAAATAAAAGCACTCTCATATTTGATCTAAATGAATTACCAGAAACATGGAGGTTACACATTGAGGAAGTTAGAGAAATCATGCTAGAATATAATTTTGTTGTTCTTCAAAAGAAAAAAGCAAGAAAAGAAGAACGTTTGTCTGCCAAACTTGCTCAAGCTGTTGCTTCCGTTGATGAGAGTGCTAATGTTCACAGCACTGAAAATCAGGTCAAGAAAATCTTCAATAATAATCAGGAGAAACAACACATAGTTTCAGACCTGAATGAGTAGATTGATAGGAAGAAGTTTGGAGATGTTCTTACTCACAGATCAAAGCCTAATCCTATTATCAAAGTGATATGCACCAAATCAAGGAATGAGTCACTGAAGCTTCACTTGGTTAGAAATAAAACATAATATGAATACACTGAGGTTGTATTTGCTCGTGATCTAGTCAAATTTGGCTACACCGAGTGGATGCAAATTCAAGAAATTATCGACAAACACAAGGGTATTCATGCTCAGGAAGTGAAGTTGGCAATTCAGCAACTACTCAACAAAGTCAAGAAGCTGAACCTTGTGCCATCAGCTGGTCCATCTAGACCATCATCCTCAGGAAGAACATGCGCTCCTGGACAATCCAAGGATACCAAGTTTCTTTTTCCTTATGGAACTCGTTAGATCAACAATGAATTACCAACGGGTGTCGAACCAATCCAATACATGTTTATTCTAGAATCAAAGCATGGGATATTGTATCTTGACAGTTGAATCAAATGTGCTTTCAATGTATTGATGATTTTCCTTCTTCTCCTACTGAACATTTGTTTCATCTTCGGTTGGTAGGACTTTGTCATCTTCAACTAGAAAGAGGATATCGTGTAGTGATATCTATGAATCTTACTAGAAGATTGGATGAACTTAAAATTGATCAATTCAGATAGGTCAAGCCTAAGATATTCAAAGAAGCTCACAAGTTTTACACTAGTTCTTTTGATGACTTTGAAGAAGATTAGTTTTGACATCATCAGATATGGGAGATTGTAAGTTCACACCTTATGATCTGATGAGTCAAACACTCTACACATCCGTCAATGTCAAGATGTACTCTACAACCAATGTCAGCCTATAAAGCTTATCAGCCTCATCGCATAGCGTAGTTATTCTATGTAATATTTTTTATATTATGTAATGATATAGATACGTATAGAATAGATCATAGATCCGGTATCTTTGTGATAAGTTCAGTTCTTATTATAGATTAGACGCAATCCCTTCAATCAAGGGATATACTTGTATAAATTAGTATATATACAACATTAGGGTAAACCCCTAATGTTGTTAACACAACTTGGTGTCATAATCATCTTTATGACAACCCGTCTTCTTGGTGAAGACAAAACCCTTTCTTAGTGAAAGAAAATTTGGAGAGCTTCCTGCGTTATTTACTTTCTGTTCTTTATTTTTCTTAGATTAGTTTATGTTTGTTCTTCGTAGTTGAAGTGTATCCGATTGATACAAACCTTCATTATAGGATCCAAAATTATGTATGATTAGCATGCACGAATGGCTACATGGTTGGTGGAAGTTTCATGAGTGAGTATGGGTATAGCAGGCCAGTTGAGGAATGGTTATCCACTACCGAGAGTGAATATAGGATGAATGTGTATCCTAGTAGTGGGTTTGTTTTAGGGTAGTTTGTGATGATCCACTGAAACAAATACAGGTAGGTATGGAAGGTAGTATGAGCCCGTACTACTGGAAGCACAGGACCTGTACGCATCTTAAGGAAATCACAAACCCCAAGGGTTTAGACTCTTTGTGATGGTTGTAATAGTATAATTATGGCATTTCTGATATATTTTTGGTTCATTTTCAATATCGTGTTCACGAGAGGATCTAGTTCTGAAGTTAGTGGCCAGGATAGGCCATGATTGATAGATGATGACATCTGTGAGTTGATCGATACTGAGGTAGCTCTATTGTCCGAGGTACCATCCTTGTGGTTTTTGGGTCTATCTAGACCGCTATGGTTGAGTTGTTTGATGAGCGGTACACCACTATGTCTGAGGCTGCTGATGCTCCAGCTACCGTAACTTCTGTTGCTATTGGGATTCAGTGGGGAGATCATTCTAGTATCGAGACTTCAGCAACACGAAACCCGTAGAGTTTGATGGGGTTAAGGACCCTATTATGGAGATGAGATGGTTATATGATGTGTAGGGTTGCTTCTTCACATGTTCATATCTGTATTACCAAAAGTTCAAGTGTGCTCTGAACCTTTTACGGTTAGGGGCAAAGGATTGGTGGAGGCTAGTGAATGGTACTTATTTTCCTATGGAGAGGGTTGTAGTGACTTGGGAGTAGTTCTCTGAGATGTTCCCCAATACTAAGTACCAGGATTTGTTACCACTATGATCAGGTAGGCCATGTGAAGGCCCAACATCCCTTGCTTGCTTCTAGGCCGGTTCAGGCTCTAGTCCCGACTACTTTGAGGATCACAGATGGACGCCAGGGCAGAGCGGATCCCCCGAAGGCTTGAGGTCGTGCTTTCCAATTCACAATAAAGGAGGCCAGGGGGGCTCCGGACATCATTACTGGTATGTTTTCATCTTTTATTCTCTTAAATTATTTTATGGTGTGCTTATATTTATGTTTCTTCTAGGTACCTTTTTAGCGAATTCCCTGCTTGGTGTTGTGCTTTTTGAATCATGTGTGGGTCTGTCTTTTGTGTCTTAGTCATTCAGTAGGAGTTTTGATATATCTCTTCGAGAGTTGGAGTGCCTGTTGCGAGTTCCCATCGCCAAAGAGCATGGAGTTTTTGCATCGAGCATTTATTGGGGTTGTGTTTTGGAGTTTTTTATGGTGTTTTACCCGATTGATCTAATCGCTATTCCCATGGGGGATGTGTGCATGATAGTAGGGATGGACTGGTTGGGCAGGTTTGGTGTGATGATTGATTGTGAGGGTTAACATGTGGTAGTTTGAACCCCAAGTGGGGGAAAACTGATTATTTATGGAGAGGGTACTAGTGTTGGATCAACCTTTTGTTCTGCTACTAGGGATCGACAGTATTTACAACATGGGTGTATGGATTACATCGTGTATGTGGTTAACACTCATGTTTAGATTGAGGTCTCGATTTCGAATGTGCCTGTAGTCAGGGAGTTCCTAAATGTTTTTCTACAGGAATTACCCAATGTGCCCACTGAGTGGCAGGTTGAGTTCAGGATCGATTTGGTCCCTAGTGCGGCCCCGATTGCTAAGGCGTCGTGCCGATTAGCACTACCAGCGATGCAGGAGTTTTCGTCTTAACTTCAGGAGCTGGTGGGCAAGAAGTTGATCAGACCCAACAATTCTTCTTGGGGAGCATTAATATTGTTTTTGAAGAGGAAGGATGGGTATCAACATATGTGTATTGATTATCGAGAGTTGATCAAGTTAATAGTGAAGAACCATTACCCACTTTCACGATTTGATGACCTCTTCGATTAGTTGCAGGGTGCATCTTGGTTCTCCAATATTGACTTAACTTCATAATATCATCATATGAGGGTTATAAAGGAGGACATGGAGAAGACAACGTTTCGGACTCGTTATGGTCATTACGAGTTCATAGTGATGCCATTTGGGCTCAACAATGTGCCTGCAATATTTTTGGATTTCATGAATTAAGTGTGCAGGACTATGCTCGATCGATAAGATATTGTTTTCATTGATGATATCTAGGTCTAGTCCAAGACCAGGGAGTAAAATGAGGAGCACCTTCGAGAGGTTCCGAGAGTTTTGAGGCGGGAACGACTGTGTGCCAAGTTTTCAGAGTGTGATTTTTGGTTACAGGAGGTCTAGTTCTTGGGGCACCTTGTTAACCAGAATAGGATTTTGGTCGACCCGACCAAGATTAAGGTTGTTATGCAGTGGGAGGTCCCAAAGTCCCCTTTAGTGATCAAAATTTTTCTGGGTTTAGTAGGGTATCATCAGAGATTTATTCAGGATTTCTCCAAGGTTGTTGTACCCCTCACTTGTTTGATGATGAAGGGTGTAGATTTTTGTTGGGGGCTTGATCAGCAGGTTCCATTCGATACACTGAGACAGAAGTTATGTAAGGCCCAGTGTTGACTCCTCCTGAGGGTGTTGAGAAGTTTATTGTATATTGTGATGCATCCATCACCGGTTTGGGGTAGTACTTATGTAGAGAGAGAGAGAGAAAGAGAGAGAGAGAGGGTATTTGCTTATGCTTCCAGGCAGTTGAATTTGCATGAGCTTTGGTATCCAACGCATGATCTGGAGTTAGGGGCGGTGGTGTTTGCCGTCAAGATTTGGCGGCATGATCAATATGGGGTCCGATGTACCATCTACACAGATCAAAAGAGTTTGATATATCTCATGGATCAGCCAAATCTGGACATCAGACAAAGTAGGCGGCTTGACATGGTCAAGGATTATGAATGCGAGATTTTTTACCACCCGAGGAAAGAAAATGTGGTCGCTAATGCATTGAGAAGCAAGTCAGCTAGTTCTTCTGTTGGAAGCTTATGCATGAGGATTTCGATTGAATCGCCACATCTAGATTTGATTAGGGAGGCTCAGGCCGAGGGAGTAGAAAAGTAGAATTCAAAGCAGGAACGAATTAGGGGTGAGATGGACAGGTTTTATACCGATAACCATGGATTATTGACCTGATGCGGTCGGGTTTGTGTACCAGATTTTGGCGGGATCAGGCAGACTGTACTGGAAGAGGTACATAAGTCCAGATTTTCGATACACCATGGAGCCACCAAGATGTATCGGAATTTGTGACATAATTACTGGTGGCTGTGTATGAAGAGGGATATACCATGGTATACTAAGAGGTGCTTGAACTGCCGGATGGTCAAGGCCGAGTACCAGTGACCGCAAGGCAAGCTTCAGACTTTGGAGGTTCCCATGTTGAATTGGGAATAGATCACCATGGATTTCATCACCAAGTTACCTCGGAAGGCTAAGGGGTTTGATGCGATTTGGGTTATAGTGGATCGTTTGACCAAGAGTGCCCACTTTTTAGCGATTCGGGAGAGCTCCTCGGCCGAGAAATTAGACAATGCTTATGTACGCGAGATTGTCGCCTGACATGGTGTTCCAGTTTCCATTGTATATAATAGATAGGTTCGGTTCACTTCTCAATTTTAGTAGAGGTTCCATGAGGAACATGGTATGAGGTTTCACTTTAGCACTGCTTATCATCCGCAGATCGACGGCCAGAGAGACGAGACCATCCAGATGCTCGAGGATATGTTTTGAACCTGTGTGATCAATTTTATTGGGAGTTAGGACTCCTACCTTCTTTTGGTTGGGTTTTATTACAATAAAAATATCAATCTAGTATCGGTGTGCCACCATTTGAGCTTATCTTTGGGAGGAAGTGTCCTACCCCAACCTATTGGGGAGAGTTCGATCCTAGGTTCATGGGAAAGACCGATGTAGTTCTCTAGACGGTAGAGCTTATTCAACATATCAGGCAGAGATTGTAGACAACTCAGAGTCAAAAAAATAGTTATGCTGATAGACGTTGATCTGAGTTGGAGTTCCAGGTTGGCGGTATGGTTTTAATGAAGGTATCACCCTGGAAGGGTGTAATACACTTCAAGAAGAGATGCAAGTTAGGACCGCCGATATATTAGACCATATCGAGTGATTTCTAAGGTTGGCAAGGTAGCCTATCGACTAGATCTGCCTAAGGAGCTTAGTTAGATTCACAACACTTTTCACGTTTCTCAGCTATAGAAGTGTGTTGGTAATGATTCTTGATAACATCTACTTTATGCATATATTTATAGTATATTTTTACGTTATTCAAAACTAAGAGATACTTAATACATTTTGAAATGTTCAATTACAGTTAAAATAGGACCTGGAATGCAAAAGGAGGAGAAAGGAGCTAAAAAGACAAAGAAGGATGTTGTTGGACAACTTGACTCCTCGTCAGTGTTTTGGCCATATCTCATGACTCATAATTCTGATTGATGAGATTCAAAATGTTCTGAAAACTAGACACAATTGTGGACTACTTTTGTAATTTGAAAGAAGTGTAATTCCTAACGACCACGACGTGGTGGTCACCACCATGACGTGGTGGATGGAAACTTCGCGATTTTTGACGCTGACTTGAAGAATATGGGTTTTGTATGAGGACCACGCTGTGTTGATGTCCAACCACGCCTTGGTGACACTAAAAACTATAAAAATAGACGAAAATTAGCCCTAATGATATACTATCAACCCTAGATCGATTCCTACGATTATAAACCCCTAAGAAGTCATTTAGAGTGTCTAGAGGGCGGATGAAAGGCCGTTAAGCTGCCACGAGCGAAGCTCTGAAGGATTGGAGAGTGGGTTCATGCCAGAAATCATTTGGTTCACTGTTCCAACTAAGATTTGCATTCCAATGTGATTCTATATGCATTTACTTTCTGAATTAGGGATTCAAACTCTTTTTCTTTGTGTTTATGATTAGATGAATCCTTGAATTTGTGGATTAATTGCTATTTGGATTGTTTATTCATGTTAAATTTATATTGTCAAGTTTGATTGGATGATCCATATGTGTTAGAGATTGTTACTTCATTCCTTTGTGTGCTTGTGAAGAAGAAGAGAGGGCCTTGAAGAGGAAGGATTGGAGTCCAAGCTTCTTGATCTGAGCTTAACTGAGTGAGGAGCTTCTCACAAAGGTAAAAAGCTTCAAATTTTACCACTCTTTTGTTATGAACATCATATAGGAGCATTCTTAGGGTTGAAGTCCCAAAGGTGGAGACTTTTTGAGTAAAGGAACTCCATGGACCTTGATCTACCCCGTTTTAGTGTATTTTGTGTTGTAGATCCATAAAAATCCAATCTTAGACGTTAAGATTAAGACATGCATAAGATTAGGGCTTAATGGGGAAAGAGGATATGTGTTTGAAGTGATTGGTGACCTTTACAGCCATGCAAAGGCTTAAAGGTTTCGACTTTATGGCTTAAGAGACAATAGATTGTCTGGATCTGAGATATGAGCTTATGTCTTAATCTATTTAGACCACAAATCATGAAATTATGAAACCGGGCATTACGTTGGGCGTAATCCTAGTACGCGACGTGTAGGGGGTCGAGTACCCCGATTCTGGATGACCGCGGAGTACGCCCCACGTACAGAGCTGGTATGCACAACATAAATCCCCACAGTTAACTTTCGTTGACTTTTAAGATTTGGTCAACGTATGGACTTTTGGACCATTAGAGGTGTAAAATGGTACTTTAGCCTTCTGAGAGAACATAGGGAGGATTGGTCTGGCCTTAAGAGTCGTTATTGATTTGAGATAATTACTTTATGTAATTAGGAGGGGGCTAGGTCATTGTTTCAATTTCGGGATTCGAGTACGTGAGTTACTAGACATCATACGAGGTGAGTCCTCTCATTATACCTTACCTAGAATGGTAATTATGTGTGACCGGAAGGTCTTATGTGCTATGACGAGTATGTGATATATGTTTCTATGTTTCTATGTATATGTTATTTATGTTATGAGTAATATGGTATGGACCGGAAGGTCAACAGGGTATGGACCGGAAGGTCAGCAGTGGATGGACCGAAAGGTCAATATGGTATGGACCGGAAGGTCGACAAAGTAGGACCGGAAGGTCTACTCCGATTGTAGGACCGGAGGGCCCCCGAGACACATTGACCGGAAGGTCTCGTAGAGCTATAGCCTCGAGTGGCTTATGTGTTGTATGTAGTATTTTGGGGAACTCACTAAGCATTTATACCAACCGTGTTATGTGATATGTGTTTCAGGTACCAACGAGGATCGCGAGAAGGCGCCGACAAGATTTGTACACACTGACAGAAGATTTTGTACTTGAGATTCTGGGATATGTTTTACCGTGATAACATTTGATACACTTGTGTTTTGAGTTGATTTATATGAGAAATGTTATGTTTAAAAAATGAAAAATTGTTTTAAATTTTCATGTCGTTACAAGTTGGTAACAGAGCCTTTGTTTGAGGGATTCAGATGCACCTTCGGGCGTATATGAACTCAAACTGAGGATTTGAAAGAATTTTTCATAAAAGAAATAATTTTTCTAAGAAGAGTAAAAGATTTTGAGAAAAAGCAAAAAGGAGCAGTGTGTACGATCAGCCAGCGCCCGGACAATGATTTCCCAAAATACCCTTACATTATGGTAGTATTGGGCCCGTACTACTGAAAGCTCTGGATCGGTAAACATTCCAAGTAAGAATCCTTAAAGTGCTAAGGAACAAGTAGGAACAGTTGATCGAGTGTGAGTAATCTCGGTCGAGTCTATGATTAATTTATGTCATACTTCAGAGGCATCATGGTGGGGACGCGCCATAACCCAGGAGGCAGTGGTACTAGTGGTACTAGTGATGAGGAGATCCATAGGATGATCCACAAGGAGGTGGCCGCAACCATTCGGGCAGAGATTCCAGAGATGTTTGGGTCTATTAAGACCACACTGATTGAGACATTCGACGAGCGATATGCTGCTCTAACCGAGGCTGTTGCACCACCGCAGCTGTCGCCGCTGCTAGGCCGCAAGGGGGTGACTCGTTGCTATATCGAGAGTTCAGCAACATGAAGTCACTAGAGTTTGATGGGACACATGATCCGATAGCTGCGATGAGGTGGATCTATGATGTTGAAGGATATTTCTACGCTTGTTCTTGTCCGGAACATTTGAGAGTACGGTTCGCGCTGAACCAGCTTCGCTTGGGAGCGAAGGACTGGTGGAAGTTTGTGACGACAGATTTTACTCCTGCAGAGCTTACCGCGGTGACTTGGGAGTGGTTCACCACTATGTTCAGAGACGAGTATGTTCCCCCAGTGGAGAGGGAACATTTGGCCCAAGAGTTCTTGTCCCTGAGCACGTGTCTACCGAGCAAGCATGCATGAGTCGGTATTTGAGCATACTGAGGAGGGACATTCGGGAGTTCGTGGAGAACTCGGCGTACTGAACATTGGCCGAGTTCCAGGCAAATGCTCAGAAGAAGGAGATTGAGCTAGAGAATCAGGCCAGGGAGGAGGCCGAGTCTCAGAGGAGGGATAGGCGGCTGGTGCAGTCTCAACCGGCAACCAAGCGGGCAAAGCCCGCCGATATGAGATCTGGAGGCCAGAAGGGCCGCACTTGTGGGAAGTACGGTAAGGTACATGATGGAGCTTGTTTAGCAGGTTCTTGCTACAAATGTGGCAAGGAGGGGCATATAGTCAATGATTGTCCCAAAGGATTCATGGTCTGCTTTCATTGCAACCAGATTAGCCATAGGAAGGCCGAACACCCGCAGTTGATTTAGGGATCAGCGCAGGGATCTGTGCCTTCTTCCTCTCGAGCTACAGAGAGTCGGACCGTGAAGGCCGAGGCGCCGAAGGCTTGCTGTAGAGCTTTGCAGTTGACCGCGGAGGAGGTCCGCGCAACACCTGTTGTTGTGGCTGGTATGTGATCTTTTGCTTACTCTTTTGTTTATATATATGGTTCTTATATGTGATATGTTTAGGTACTTGTGATTTTTGTACCTGCTTTGGTGTTATTTGACTTGGTTGCGAGTCGATCTTTCGTTTCATTAGCGTTTAGTCAGCACATCAATACCCGACGAGAGGCGTTGAGTCGAGCTCTGTGAGTTTCTATAGCTGACGAGCAAGTGGTTTTTGCTACTGATGAGATTCGAGGATGTGTACTCAAGATTTTCGGTGTTGAGTTACCGATAGATTTGGTACCGATTGCGATGGGGGATGTCTGCGTCATCGTGGGCATGGACCGGTTGAGCCGATTCGGAGCTGTTATCGACTGTGAGCGTCAGTTGGTGACCATATGAGACCCTAGTGGGGGAGTACTTACGGTGTATGGTGAGGGTACCCGATCTGGGTCAGCATTTTGCTCGGCTGCCCGAGCGAGGCAGAGTCTACAGTAGGGCTGTAGAGGATTTGTAGCCTATGTGATGGATACACAAGTTGCCGCATAGAGGCTGAGTTATGTCAGTGAGGTTCCGATAGTGCGAGAGTTTCTAGATGTTTTCCCCAAGGAGTTGCCGGGTGTGCCTCCCAAGAGGCAGGTGGAGTTTCGCATCGATTTGGTTCCGGGGGCGGCGCCTATTGCCAAGGCACCCTATCGCCTTGCGCCACCAGAGATGCATGAGTTATCCTCACAGCTTCAGGAGCTGTTGGGGAAGGGATTCATCCGACTGAGTAGCTCGTCGTGGGGAGCGCCGATCCTTTTTGTCAAGAAAAAGGATGCTTCATATTGGATGTGCATCGATTACCGGGAGTTGAACAAGTTGATGGTCAAGAACTGTTATCCACTACCGAGGATCGATGATCTGTTCGACCAGTTACAGGGAGCTTCTTGGTTCTCCAAGATAAACTTGAGGTTTGGATATCACCAGATGAGAGTGCGGGATGAGGATATCCAAAAGTGAAAGGTCAAGCCTTTAAATATGATAATGTTTAAAACAGACTCAGCGTCATCACGTAGCTCAGTATCAGCGCCAGCACGCCAGCAGCTCAGTTTGTAATGGTTTAGTCTTTTCAGTATGTTGTAACAAATCTTGTTATTTATCCTGTTTCCTTAGTTATCTTGATTTAATAGCCGGCGTATCCCTGAATTGTAGGGATCGTCTAAAATAGCAGTATATATTGTTATGTATAGGTTTGTGAATTGTTACGCTTTTCACAAACCCTAATCGTCGCTTTGTGCACACGATAATCTCTTTGTGAGATTATCATTCTTAGTGAAAGTTTTCTTTGTGAATTTCTCTTGTTCTTATTTATAGTCATTGTTTGATATTTTGATTGATCTAAAGGTCTCTTCAATTGGTATCAGAGCAGGTTTCTTTTATCAAACAAATGGCTTCATCTTCTTCTTCATCAAACTCATCAAATCATCCTTCTGCTAAAATCCCTCCTTTCGATGAAAACAACTTTGCTATGTGGAAAATAAAGGCTCTATATGCCTTGGAATCTGTTGATGAAGACATGCTGGACATCGTTGAAAAAGGTCCTTATGTTCCAATGTATCAGCCTCTTAAGAACAATGTTCCTGATGGCTCTATGAAGAAAACTCCAAGAGAAAACTGGACGACAGACGACAAAAGAAAACATGGTTTGGATGTTCGTGCTCGTGCCGCTATTAGCTACTCATTGCCATACAACATCTTTGGGCTGGTTCAAAACTGTATCTCAGCAAAAGAGATGATGGATACGCTGACTGTATCTTTTGAAGGAACTGAAGAAGTCAAGGCTACTCAAATAAATGATCTTAACCGAAGGTATGAACATTTTTTTGCTAAGAAAGGTGAAACCTTGACTCAAACATTTAACAGATTTAATACTCTTGTTAACGATCTTCGGAGACTAGATCAGTTGAAGCATAGAACTGTTCTAGTGCAAAAGTTTTTGGATTCTCTAGGTGCAGGTTGGGAGAATCATGTTGATGTGCTGAAAAACAGCGAGAAGATCAACTCTATGGACTTACAAAGTCTCTATGGAAATCTTCGATACTATGAAGAATCCAAGCTTCAAAGAGAGGAACTGATGAAGGATTCTCAGCGTGAATCTTCTTTTGCTTTGTTTTCCAACAAAAAGCTTGTGGCAGTCTCAGACACTGAAAGTGACTCAGACACTGATTCATCTAAGACTGACACTGATGATCTTGAAAAGGTTGTAGCCAGTGCAGCTTTGATTGTGAAGACCTTTGAAAAATCAAGTCGAAACTTCTCAAAGTTTCAAAAGAAGATTGGTGGAAAGTTCTCAAAAGGTTCAGGAGCTGATAAAAAGCATGGTGCTGATAAGAAAGAGAAGGCTCAGTGCTTTAACTGTGGGAGCACTGATCATTTTGCAAAGGAGTGTAAACAAAAGAAACAAGGCACAGATGAATACTGGAAGCAGAAGTACAACAAGCTGATTGAGAAGCTGAAAGCTGAAAATCTGGAACATAAAGTGCTTGTAGCTGAGGAAGAAAAATGGAAAACTGATGAAGAGTCATCAGATGATGAAGTCAAGTGTCTCATGGTCAAAATAGAGAACCCAGATATTCCCGATAAAGACAAGAGTACTTTTGACACTGATATGTCTGATGCTGAAAATTCCAGAAAGCACAACATTGACTCTCCTTCAATGTACCAGGTTAAGAACTTTGTTTCCTATTCAATGAATGAAAAAATCAAAATGTTTGAGTATTTGGGTGTCATTAATTCTAAGAAGAATCAAACCATAAGAAACTTGCAAAATCAAATTGATCTTCTTGAAACTGATTTATCCATCAAAAATAGTATTATTGAGTCCACTCAGGAAAATCTTAGAATTACCAGTTTGTCAAATTCATCCTTGTCTGCTGAAATTGACGATGTTAAAAATCTCTTGATTAAAGAACAAACTGTGCTTCACACTTGGGCAAAATCTCATAAGAATGCCAATTATATTATCTCAGCTCAAATTCCTCATTCTTGTAAAAAATTTCTTGGAGGTAATTTTGCCGAAGCTGAAAAGGTTTTTAAATCACAAGAAAAGGAATCTGAGGTCTATTCCATGAATGATATGAAAAACAATTTCAAAAATAAGTTTGTCAGTAATTCTTTTATTAATCAAAGTTTAATTGATGAATATTGTACTATTAATTCTGATGGTATTACTGAGTGTAATGTTGAAATTACCGGAATTGATCCTACATCTTATCCTGCACATCTTGTTAGACCAACCCCTCTAATTGAGAATATTATTGCTTTTCCTATATCTAATGGAGTGTTTCATGCCGTTCATGAACAACTCAAGCACTTCCCTGATTGCAATCCATCTGTGAATGAGTCTGAATCAGATACTGATAGTTCATCTCCTAACACTGATCAAATTCTTTCTGACACCGATATCAGTCGTGACTCAGTAATAAACAAAAGGACTCAAAGCTCTATTGGTGATTCTTTCATATCAAAATGTGTTAAATCAAAAAATTTGCTCACCAAGAAGAACTTTGGAACTAGAATTTGTTACAGATGTGGGGATTCCTCTCATAAGATCAGTGAATGTTCGTTTGATAAATCATCCTCAAGAGCTGAAAATATTAAAGTTAGAAATGAAAAATGGACACTTAAGTCAAACTCTTTAAACTGTCTTCCTAAGGAGTGTTATAATTTATTTTCAAATAACTTTGTGAATGACCCATCTTCGAATGGGTCAGTGTGTTCTAACTAGTTTCTCAGCACTGCAGGGTCAGGAGCATCTTTGGTACTTAGACAGTGGTTGCTCAAGGCATATGACAGGATCAAAGTCTCTCCTGGAAGATTATGTTAAGAAAACTGGTCCTGCAGTTACTTATGGAGACAATGGAAAGGGGTTCACTAAGGGATATGGAAACATCAAATGCAATAATGTGATTTTTCAAAATGTTTCATATGTTAAGGGTCTCAAACACAACCTTATTTCTATCAGTCAATTGTGTGATGCTGACTATGAAGTTCACTTTACAAAGAAGGAAGGAAGAGTTGTAAACACTGACAAGAACATCGTACTCTCAGCAAGTAGAAAAGATGATATATATGTTCTTGACATGTTCTCAAGTGACAAGGCACTGATGCAATGCTTCTTTACAAAGTCTCAGATGAATCTCAGCTGGATTTGGCATAAAAGGTTTTCTCATCTGAACTTCAAGAATCTATCTAAGATTTCCAATCAAGACCTAGTCAGAGGGCTCCCAAAATTCAGCGTTGTGAAAGACAAGATGTGTTCAGCGTGTGAACAAGGAAAGCAAACCAAGTCCTCTTTCAAACCCAAGTCATGTTCCAGTATATCAGTCCCTCTTCATCTACTCCACATGGATCTGTTTGGACCTATTCCTGTTCGTTCACTAGGTGGAAATAAGTATACTCTAGTGGTCGTTGATAAGTTCACTCGATTTACTTGGGTAGTTTTCTTGAAGAAGAAAAGTCATGCTGCACAGGAAATCATCTCACTGATTCGTAAAAATGAGACACTGACAGGTCTTAAAGTCAAGCAACTGAGAAGTGATCATGGTGCTGAGTTCCGAAACTCAACTCTTGAAGAATTTTGTGATCATAAAGGTATTGGTCAAAACTTCTCAGCTCCTCGTACTCCTCAGCAAAATGGTGTTGCTGAACGAAGAAATAGAACACTGATTGAGGCAGGAAGGGCTTTGATGATCCATGCTGGTCTTCCTATGTCGTTTTGGGCTGAAGCTGTCAATACAGCATGTTTTACTCAGAATCGATCTCTAATTCACAGGATTCACAAGAAGACTCCATATGAAATGTTGAAAGATCGAAAACCAGACGTATCCTTTTTTTCATGTGTTCGGATGTATTTGCTATATTCTAAATCAGCGTGACCCAAGATCCAAGTTTGAACCTAAGGCTGATAAAGGTATTTTTGTTGGGTACTCATCTATTTCAAAGGCTTTTCGTGTTTTTCATGTGAACAGGCAATGTGTTGAAGAATCCATTCATGTGAAGTTTGATGAGGAATCATACACTGATGAAAAAGTCACTCATTCTCCTTCTATCTTTCAAGAGCTTCTCTCTTGTCCATTCGATGAATCACCTTGTGCTGAGGAGAAGTCCGATTCTACTGATCCTATTATTCCAGTTCCATGTCCCTTGAGTCAAGATACTGCTGCCACATCAGCAAATAACCCATTAGATGCTGATGACTCCCTTGAAGCTGAAGATTCTCCTGAAGCTGATAATGAGTCAGTGTCTATCCCTCCGGAATCAACATCAGTCACTGTACATCGGGATCATATAGTTGATCGAATTATAGGGAATATTCATGATGGTGTCCGAACCAGATCTAGTGTACTTAATAACTTTTGCATGTATGTTAACTTTGTTTCAATGATATTACCTGATAAGGTACACACAGCTCTTCAAGATGCTGATTGGATCAAGGCCATGCAAGAAGAACTAAATGAGTTTGAAAGGCACAAAGTTTGGACTCTTGTTCCAAGACCATCTGGAAAGACAATCACTGGAACTCGCTAGGTCTATCGTAACAAGGTTGATAAAGATGGAATCATTACTCGAAACAAGGCAAGGCTTGTGGCTCAAGGGTTTACTCAAATTGAATCCATCGACTATGGGGAAACTTTTGCCCCAGTTGCTCGCATTGAAGCTATTAGACTGTTTCTCGCATACGCATCCTATATGAACTTCATTGTCTATCAGATGGATGTGAAAACAGCATTTCTTCATGGTGTGTTAGAAGAAGAAGTTTTCCTAAATCAGCCACCAGGCTTTGTGGACAAAGATCATCCTGATTACGTGTACCGATTAGATAAAGCTGTTTATGGACTGAAGCAAGCCCCAAGGGCTTGGTATGAGACGCTGACATCGTATCTACTTGAAAATGGATACAGACGAGGAGCAATCGACAACACTCTCTTCATTAAAAGCAAAGGATCAGATATGGTTCTTGTTTAAATTTATGTCGATGACATTATTTTTGGCTCCCCAAATGAGACACTGAGCAAGGAGTTTGCTGAGATCATGTCTAAAAGATTCGAAATGAGCATGATGGGAAAGATGACCTTTTTCTTAGGTCTTGAGGTTCAGCAACAAAAGACAGGTATTTCCATTTGCCAAAGTAAATATATCTCCGACCTGCTTGTTAAGTATTCTCTCAGTGACTGCAAGCCAGCATCTACCCCGGTATCTAAGACTGATAAACTACACGCTGATCCAACTGGAACTGATGTCAATCACTCTTTGTATCGAGGAATGATTGGATATCTCTTGTATCTCACAGCAAGTCGTCCTGATATTATGTTTGGAACCATTCTCTGTGCTCGATTCCAAGCTAATCCTAAAGAATCTCACCTCATGGCTGTCAAACGTATTTTTCGATACTTAAAGGGAACTCAAAATCTTGCACTGTGGTATCCTCGCGACTCAACATTTGAACTTTATGGATACACTGACTCAGATTATGCAGGATGCAATTTAGACAAAAAAAGTACATCTGGTGGATGTCACTTCCTTGGCAACCGTCTCATCAGCTGGTCTAGCAAGAAGCAAACATCAGTTGCCATCTCAACTGCAGAAGCTGAGTATGTTGCCGCTGGGAGATGTTGTGCTCAGCACTTATGGATTCAAAATCAGCTTCTCGATTATGGGTTCAAGTTCTCAAAGACTCCCATCTATTGTGACAACACCAGTGCCATTCAGATCACACAAAATCCTGTTCAGCACTCAAAGACAAAGCATATCGAGATCAGACATCACTTCATCAGAGATAATGTTGAAAAGGGAAAGGTCGTTCTTGAACATGTCAAGACTTCGGAGCAACTTGCTGATATCTTCACAAAGGCACTGGATTCTCAATCAACTGCTCACATCATTGGAGAACTGGGAATGATTTCCTTGTAATTAATTTTGATGTTTAATTGTGCTAATGTTTGATTTTGTCTTATAAGCTGATGTACATTGTGCTGATGATAACATACTGATGATATTTGCTACTGAGCACTTTGGTTTGATTTCTTCTCCTTATCTCCTCTTCAAGTCTTCTAAATAAAAGTTGAATGATTCACTGTATTAAACCATACACTGATAACGACTTGAAATTCTTTGCCGATGGTTAGATCAAAACACCAAGATCTATCACACGCAACTACCCCTTCTTACCAATCTTACACTGATTCTGTGATTCAGTGTGCAAAAACACACGCTGATGAGAGTCTAAAAATCTTTGCCGATGGTTAGACCAAAACACCAAGGTTTATCACACGCAACAATCCATTCTTTACCCTCCTATTATTCAGTGTCTAATGATTCAGTAAGATAAACCACTCACTGATGAAGTCACAACACTCTGTGCCGATGGTTAGATAATGTAACTAGTATCTATCACACGCACCAATCACCTTGCTAGCCCTGACTAAGCAAGTTGTACTTTGAATTGATGGAGAAATTTTTTCAGCACGTAACATTCGTGTCACTGAGCTCAGCGCTTCCGCAAACACTGATTGTCGCTTCACCTTCAGACAACGGCTCTTCTATCCAACGGCTACTTTTCACTCTGACAGGATGTTACGATGCGCCGTTCTAATTAATGAAGATAATCATCATCTTTTTAATCAAGACAATCATTATCTTTTTAATCAAGATAATCATTCCTTTTTAAAACCCTCTTCATTCGATATTTATACTTCTCTCTCCTTTGGTTTATTTTTCTTTTCTCCCAAAATCCTTGAACCTCTCTCAAAACCCTAGAACTCCAAAATACTCTCAAATGGTAGCATCTTTGTTCACATACTCCTCCACCTCTTGAAGGGTCATTCCTGCTCCAAACTCTCATCCTCTTCCCATTCACATCAAGGCCACCAATGTCGTCTTTAACCCAGACATTCCAGAAGTGCATCGAGGTCTTGGACTCGATGATTTCGTAAATTTCTTGGCCTCTTGCCGCCTTTGATATGCAATAAGCGATGTTCCGTCCGAGTTCTTCCCTGAACAAGTTTGTGAATTCTACTATACTGCAACAGTTAATGAAGAGAACAATGCCATCACCGGAACCATTGGCCATGGTAGACACTCTGTCTTCATCACCGCAGAACTTCTCAGTGCTGCCTTAAGGTTACCAATTTTCGAACCCTTCTCTGAACCTCCTACTATTGAAAGATGTAAACGGATGTTTGATCAACTGGGCTATGATCATTCAAAAGCTGGCACTCGATCAGCTCTTATTCTTCGTCAGTGCATGACCCCATGCTGGAAGTTTTTCACTGGTGCTTTATGCAAATGTGTGGGACACAAGTCTCGCAGTGGTGACCAATTGAGCAATTATGAGCAGCAAGTTGTCTGCTCTCTTCTTCTCAACAAGAGACTGGATTATGGGGCACTCTTCTTTGATCAGCTTGTTCAGCTTCTACGTGCAAATATGCGTGCTGATCATGTTCCTTTTCCACGCTGGCTTGCTTTGGTGTTCGACAAATTCTTCGCTCCTGAATACTTTTCTCACTCTGGGAATCCAATTCAATGCCCTCGAATGTCAGTTCGTATGTATCAGGATGATCCTTTGGATACTGACATTGGAATCTCGGATCGGATGAGAGAATGGATTGCTAATCCATACACTGTGCCCTCTCTCACCGTTTACACTGATGAAGGAGGTGCTGATGGTAATCATATGGATCATGCTGATCAAGAGGTGGACCATCATGACGGTGAACATTTCTCTCCTCAACTTTCCCACCATGTCATCTCAGACACTGGCAAAGTCTCTCCAGCACCACAGGATTTCATACCTCAGGGGGAGCATCCCTCACAAGGGGAGCATCAGTCTCAGGGGGAGCATCCATCACCAGCAGCTCATCACTTCTCTCCAAGGATACTTCCTAGCTCTCCAGTTGCCCCAGGTTCCTCCATGGTTCAACTTCCGGCTTCAGCATTTTCAGAACTGATGTCACTGACTCGGGACATCAGTCAGCATCTACTTCGAATTGAAGCTGATGTTCAACAAATCAAGGAGGTACTCTTACTTACTCCTCCCTCTACTCCCAAATCTGATGATGCTCAAAAAGGGGGAGATACTGATGATGATGCTGACGCTGATGATCATGCTAATGGTGAACCAAATGATCATGCTGATGATGAACCAAGCACTCATGCTGATGGTGAACCAAACATAGAACCTGTCATTCGTGACTCTGATTTTGCAGGGCCTAATAATCCAGCAGCTACTGAAAAGTATGTGGAAGACGGTGAGCATGATGAAGAGCATGATGAAGCTGATGATGAATGTCAAATTCTTGACATGAACTTTATTGATCCTCTAATTCCAGTTCAGCAAGAAAGCTCAGATGATCTTGAAGAATCGCATCCTATTTTGGCCGATCCTGTTGCTGATCCAATTATTCCGGTCCAAGGAGAAGATTCAGATGTTGCAAGTGAAGAAACTCATCCGCTGTCTCGAAAGCAGAAGGCAGCAGATACTGACTTGGATCACTCTCAAACTGATAATTCTTCATCTGTGAAGAAACCCAAGTCCATTGTCAGTATTTCAAACCTCGCCACTGAATGGAATATGTCCCCTGCCCAAGTCAAGCAAATTCTTGATGAAGCCAATCAAGCTCAGCTTCTAAAGAACATTGCTCAAGCTGATGAATCTCTTATTTAGCACAAACTTCAGGCCAAGGGATCATTTGAAGCTCAGTTTCAGAAGTTTCTGGAGTTTCAGTCCAAGGCTCAGTCTTCTCAACCTTCTACTGTCTCTAGTAAGCCTAAGGCTGACAATGTTCTTGACCGGATTGATCGAAAGAGATTTGAAGATGTTTTTAAACGTCGAATGTGTGAAGACAAGATCATCAAAGTCAAGGCTTCTAAACCTCGAAGCGAGAAAATCCTTTCGTTGCTGATCACTCGTCAAGGTTCTCAGCACTCTTATACTGAAGTTGTCAAAAGGGATGAGCTGATCAGATATGGGTATTCGGAATGGATGGAACTGCTCGATCTAGCATCCAAGCAAACATCAGCTCACTCTTCCGAACTGACTTATGCCCTTCATCTGCTGATCAAAAAGGTTCAGCGTCTGGATCTTGTTCCTAAGGAACGACCTCTGCATCTAGGCCAAAGGTCTTCAGTTCCTAGATCTCGAAGGACCAAGTTTCATGTTGATGGTGAAGATGTGTTGGTTCTAGATTTTGGTGCTGGGGTGATTAATAATTCTCTTCCTCTCGGTGTTGATCCGATTCAGCATCAATTCATCTCAGCTCCTGAACACGGAATGTTCTACCTTGATAAAAACAGGAGGATGTGCTTTCAGCGCACTACTGAGATCCCAAAAGCCCCAACCACTCACCTTGTTGGCTTAAGGCAAATGTGCATGAGTCATCAAGAATTATCCGGAGAATTTTACATTCTGATCGCCATGGAGCTGCTGAACAGAAGACAGGAGTTGCTGGACAGTCCTTACTGGCCAGTTAAAATTGAAGCTGAAGCTGAGTATGAAGAATTCCTTTCAAGGGGTGTCTTAATTTAGTTTGTTTTGAACATCATCATATTGGGGGAGATTGAAAGGTCAAGCCTTTAAATATGATAATGTTTAAAACAGACACAGCGTCAGCACGTAGCTCAGTATCAGCGCCAGCATGCCAGCAGCTCAGTTTGTAATGGTTTAGTCTTTTCAGTATGTTGTAACAAATCTTGTTATTTATCCTGTTTCCTTAGTTATCTTGATTTAATAGCCGGCGTATCCCTAAATTGTAGGGATCGTCTAAAATAGCAGTATATATTGTTATGTATAGGTTTGTGAATTGTTATGCTTTTCACAAAGCCTAATCGTCGCTTTGTGCACACGATAATCTCTTTGTGAGATTATCATTCTTAGTGAAAGTTTTCTTTGTGAATTTCTCTTGTTCTTATTTGTAGTCATTGTTTGATATTTCGATTGATCTAAAGGTCTCTTCAAAAAGACGACATTTAGGACTCGTTATCGGCATTACGAGTTCGTGGTGATGCCTTTTGGGCTCACCAATGCACCATCAGCGTTCATGGATCTTATGAACCGAGTATGCAGGCCGATGTTGGATCGATCGATGATTGTGTTCATCGACGATATTCTAGTGTATTCGAGATCCTGAGAGCAACATGAGGAGCATCTTAGGGAGATTCTTGGAGTATTGAGATCGGAGTGGCTTTATGCTAAATTCTCCAAGTGTGATTTATGGTTACGGGAGGTCTAGTTCTTAGGACATCTCGTTAATTAGAATGGGATATTGGTCGATCCGGCCAAGATTGAGGCTGTTATGAGATGGGAGGTGCTGAGATCCCCCACCAAGATTAGGAGTTTTCTGGGGTTGGCTGGCTACTATCAGAGATTTATCAGGGATTTCTCCAAGATTGTCGTTCCCCTCACCAGATTGACCCGGAAGGGCGTTGCTTTTACTTGGGGTCCTGAGTAGCAGACCTCGTTTGAGACTCTTCGCCAGAGATTATTCGAAGCCCCGATGTTAGCCCTTTCGGAGGAAATGGAGGATTTTGTCGTTTTCTGTGACACATTTATATTAGGGTTGGGTGTGGTGCTTATGCAGAGAGGGCACGTGATATCATACACATTGAGGCAGCTGAAGCCCCAAGAGGCAAGGTATCCCACCCACAATTTGGAGTTGGGGGAAGTGGTGTTCGCCCTTAAGACATGGCGCCATTATTTGTATGGGGTCTAGTGTACCTTATACACGGACCACAAGAGTTTGAAGTATCTAATGGATCAGCCCAACCTGAACATGCGCCAGAGGAGATGGTTGGATGTGGTAAAGTATTATGACTGTGACATCCTGTACCACCCAGGCAAGGCTAACGTGGTATCCGATGCTTTGAGCCGCAAGGCGGAGAGTGCCTCGATACAAGATATATGTATGAGGATGACGGTGATGACTCTGGTATTGGATACCATACGAGAGGCCCAGGCAGAGGCTGTGAGACCGGAGAACCGCAAGAGAGAGAGGGTGATTTGGCCGATGTCTGAGTTTGTTACTGATAGCCGAGGGCTTATGATCTTTCACGATCAGATTTGGGTGCCGTTTATGGGCAGGGCACGTAGCATATTAATGGAGGAGGCACACAAATCGAGATTGTCGATCCATCCTGGGGCCACTAAGATGTATTTGGACCTGAAGAGAGATTATTGGTGGCCTTGTATGAAGAGGGATGTTGCGTGGGTAGTAGAGAGGTGCTTGACCTGTTGCCGGGTTAAGGCCGAGCACTAGCGTCCGCATGGCAAGTTGCAGCTACTAGAGGTTCCCCAGTCGAAGTGGGAACATATTTCTATGGATTTTATCACCAAATTTCTGAGGACCAAGAGGGGTGTTGACGCAATTTGGGTGATTGTGGATTGGCTGACGAAGAGCACTCACTTCCTTGCCATCAATGAGAGCTCTTCTGCAAAGAGGATGACAAATATATATGTGAGAGAGGTGGTGTCTCGACGTGGAGTGCCAATCTTGATTGTGTCAAACCGAGATGTGCGTTTCACTTCCAGGTTCTGGAAGAAGTTTCATGAGGAGTTGGGTACGAGATTGCACTTCAGTACTACTTATCATCCACAAACGGACGGGCAGAGTCAGCGGACGATACGGACGCTTGAGGACATGCTTCGAGCATGTGTCATGGACTTCAGTGGAAGTTGGGATACATACCTATCCTTGGCTGAGTTTGCATACAACAACAACCACCATTCGAGTATTGGTATGCATCCCTTTGAGCTTTTATATGGGAGACGGTGTCGGACCCCCATCTGTTGGGGGAGAGGTAGGGCAACGAGTGATGGGTAACACTGAGATAGTGCTTAAGATGGTGGAGCAAATTCAGCAGGTCAGACAGAGGTTACTGACGACCCAGAGTCACCAGAAGAGTTATGCGGATAGGCGACGATCCAAGCTCGAGTTCTAGGTTGGAGACTTTGTACTCCTGAAGGTATCTCCTTGGAAAGGAGTGATCCGGTTTAGGAAGAGGGGCAAACTGGGGCCCCGATACATTGTTCCTTTCAGCGTGATCGCTAGAGTGGGTAATGTAGCATACCGTTTAGAGCTACTCGAGGTGTTAAGTCAGATCCATGATACCTTACATGTATCCCAGTTGAGGAAGTGTATAGCCGATGAGACGACGATAGTGCCGCTAGAGGATACTCAGGTGGACGCGAGCCTGAATTACATTGAGAGGCTGATCGTGATCTTGGATCGGAAGATCAAGGTTCTGAGGAACAAGGAGGTGCCTCTGGTTTAGATCTAGTGGCAACATCAGAGAGGGTCAGAGCTGACTTGGGAGCCGGAGTCGGAGATGCGGGAGTAGCATCCAGAGTTATTTGCAGAGTAAGACTTCGAGGGCGAAGTCTGATTCTAGTGGGGAGAATTGTAACATCCAGAAATCAGGTATATCTATTTTATCACTTTTCTTTTCCAAGTTGTCAAAACTAGTCCATGGAAGGAAATGGTAGCAAATGAGTACGCTGCACGTACTCATGAGCGTGATCTTGACGCGGGTGCTACCCCGTACGCTGGGCGTACCATAGTGTACACTGGGCGTACAAGGCTTAGTCATGAAACCTTAAATGAGACTTGTGCACTATAAAAGGAATGCTATGGCCTCTATCCCAACCACCATTCCAGTGAGTGAAACCCTAAAGGAGCTAAACATTTGTTGTAAACTTGTGTGTGTGTGTGTTTATGGAGCTTGAAAGTGTCTTTGTGTTCTTGTGAAGAAGAAGAGAGGGCCTTGAAGAGGAAGGATTGGAGTCCAAGCTTCTAGATCTGAGCTTAACTGAGTGACGAGCTTCTCATAAAGGTAAAAAAACTTCAAACTTTACCACTCTTTTGTTATGAACATCATATAGGAGCATTTTTAGGGTTTAAATCCTAAAGGTGGAGACTTTTTGAGCAAAGGAATTTCATTGACCTTGATCTACCCCATTTCAATGTATTTTGTGTTGTAGATCCATAAAAATCCAATCTTGGACGTTAAGATTAAGACATGCATGAGATTAGGTCTTAATGGGGAAAGAGGATATGTGTTTGAAGTGATTAATGACCTTTACAACCATGCAAAGGCTTAAAGGTTTCGACTTTATGGCTTAAGAGATAATTGAGTGCCTGGATCTGAGATATGAGCATATGTCTTAATCTATTTAGACCAAAAATGATGAAAGTATGAAACTGGGCATTACGCTGGGCGTAATCCTAGTACGCGCCGTGTAAGGGGTCGTGTACCCCGATTCTAGATGACTGCGGAGTATGCCCCACGTACAGAGCTGGTACGCGCAGCGTAACTCCCTACAGTTGACTTTCGTTGACTTTTAAGATTTGGTCAACGTGTAGACTCTTAGACCATTAGAGGGGTAAAATGGTCTTTTAGCCTTCTGAGTGAACATAGCGAGGGATTGGTCTATCCTTTAGAGCTGTTATTGATTTGAGATAATTACTTTATGTAATTCGGTCGGGGCTAGGTCATTGTTTCAAGTTCAGGGATTCGAGCACGTGAGTTACTAGACATCATACGAGGTGAGTCCTCTCACTATACCTTACCTAGATTGGTAATTATATGGGACCGGAAGGTCTTATGTGCTATGACGAGTATGTGATATATGTTTCTATGTGATATGTATGTTATGAGTAGTATGGTATGGACCAGAAGATCAATAGGGTATGGACCGGAAGGTCAACAGTGGATGGACCGGAAGGTCAATATGGTATGGACCGGAAGGTCAACTCCGATAGTGGGACCATAGGCCCCCTGAGACATATTGACCGGAAGGTCTTGTAGAGCTATAGCCTCGAGTGGCTTATGTGCTGTATGTAGTATTTTGGGGAACTCAATAAACATTTATGCTTACTGTGTTATGCAATATGTGTTTCTGGTACTAGCAAGGATCGCGGGAAGGCGCCGACATGATTTCTACACACTGACAGAGGATTTTGTACTTGAGATTCTGGGATATGTTTTACCGTGATAACATTTGATACACTTGTGTTTTGAGTTGATTTATATGAGAAATGTTATGTTTGAAAAATGAAAAATTGTTTTAAATTTTCACGTCGTTACAGCTAGTCATTTTAGGAATTGGTGAACAATAATAAATAAATTTGTGTGTGCAATTATCTATGATTTTAAGATGTAATTTGTCTAAACCAAAGTATCTAAAGAGATTTGTCTTCGGTCATTTTATCAAGATTTGTTGTTTAGTCGTTTGTTTTTGATTTAATTCCATAAAACCCTTATTTACTGGTTTAGTGTGTTTTGTTTCCCCCTTGTGTTCGATACCTGTTCATACCAAAACTATACTATTACACGATTAGGTTCAATGTCTTGTGTGTGTGTTAGTCCAGTTGCAATAAAATCAATTTTATAAGTTTAAAACTTGAGCAATATATATATATATATATATATATATATATATATATATATATCACATCAATTCAATAGTGATTCCTTTAGGTGATATTTAGGTTCAATGATCGCCTGAACTCTGTTGATAGGTTGGTGGCAATTTGGGATAAGAAGATGAAGGCCTTGCACAATAAGGTGGATCCATTGGCTGAAGTTCAGTGGAAACATGAAAAGGGATCCGAATGTTCTTGGGAACCCAAGGTAGATATGCGAGAGCACTACCCTGAGTTATTCACAATATCGGACTTTGAGGACGAATTCTAATTCAAGTGAGGGAGAAATGTAATACCTTGATCCGCGTATTTTCCATTTATACACTTAGAATGAAATTCCGTTGCAAATTTGGTCTATTGGCTCACTAAGTGAGGTCATGTGTTTTAACCAAGTATGTTGGGTGTACTCAGCGTATGCAGAGTGTATGTGGCTGGGGGTGAAACCCTAATTTTTAGGGTTTTATCCCTATTTAAACAACATTATCTCTTCAAGACCTCCTCTCTCAATAGCCTCCAACCCCAAAATCGTCCCTTGCTAACCTAATCCATTATGTGACTGTTTTGAGCTTGAAAGTGTGCTTTTGGTGATCGTGAAGGAAGATGAAAGAAGTGGAATCAACTTGGAAGCTCAAGGCATCTTGGATCTAAAAGTATCTTGCCCCCAAGCATCATTTGGAGGTCTAAAGGTTGGATCTTGATGTGTTAGTTTCTTAGATCTTGTTAGTCTATATTTTGTATGCATTTTTGGTCCCATAGTTTGGTTTAATGCAGTGTAATCTACTTCGGGTCATTGATAAGTAGTTTCTTGTAGTTTTGAGCTCATAGATTCATAAAAATGAGAGCTTGGACACTCTCATTGATCCATGCAAGAGCATTGGGACTTTGGATGACTTTTTGGCCAAGGGTTTGAGTTTTTACCCTCTTGTATGGATACAGATGAATAAAGTAAGAGAGTTTATTCATTAGGACGTCGCTTTTAACATGGATATGAAGTTTGGTGCATTGGCTTAACGAAATAAGAACTTAATGGAAAAGTTGGGATTTAGCTCTGGTATGTTAGGCGTAGCTGGAAGTATGCTGCGCATACCATGGTTCGAACCTATGTTTTGGAATGGTAGCCTCTACGCTGGGCATACTCAATCCAAATGGAAATCTTGACTTTTTGACCTTGACTTTGACCAAGATTTTGACCTAGTTTGACTTAGGGGTATTTTGGGTATTTTAAGTAGTATTTGAGACTAGGTTATTGTTTATTGTATAGGTGACCTGTAGAGTTGGCATTTGGAGCAACATTATTTATTGCTATCTTTTCAGACAGTGATGTGAGTTTTCCTCATGGCACTTGTGGTTCGAAGGCACCAACGCCAGCCCACTGGATTATGTATCCTGGTATCTTGGATTGATGTTATGCTTATTATGTGTTAGCTTTGTATATCTGTATAATTACCTGTGCTCACTGAGAATGCGTTAAATTGGTAGATCTACATGATTACTTGTATTGCAGGTTATTGATTGTTGTTGTATATGTCGACATGTTATAGTTTGTTGGGTTGAGGCGATATTGCTTTGTGCTAGAGGGCAAGTAACATCACTGGATAATTTTGGGATTATTCTATGAATTTGTAGATTTTATTTTAGTTTAATTGCGCTTTAGTGAGATCGGTTCAACTTCATTTAAGGCGTGGTATCCTGTTTTAGTTGTTAGGGGAATGTTTCAATCAGCGGTTAACGTTCGTCACTTTATTTGATCCACTGGTACTTCACCCTTGGGTGAGATTATGATGAAGAAAGAAAAACAATCGGCCTGAAGAGCATTGTATTTTCTCCTAGGAAGTGTTATATGTTGGTAGTTCAACAAATATTGTCGTAAAGGGTGTATGTGGACTGAGTAAGATAACCTTAGAACACTTGGTGTGGCTTTATGGCATGGTTCTTGTTTGATTTATTACTTTTGAGTGGGAACAAGTGTTCAAATGTCTATCTTATTTTATGGTTGTGTACGACTATGTTTTCATCTCTTGATGTAACGGTGGCATCCTAGACTGTAAGAGAGTTATATGTTATAGAATTGTATGAATCTTGTTAGTGTTTTTCGCAAGTGTTGAGTGAAATGTTTGTTGGGTTCTTGCAGGTCGGTAGGATGGTGATCGTGTACCTCTAGGCTCACTGGGTGCTAGTCGGGAGTCTTAATGCTTGAGGTTGGATGATGGAAAGAACTATGAGGAACCCTGAGCTTCTCATTCCAATGGTTAGATGGTGTCACGACGTACCATGAACCAACGTGGATTTCTCTTTTGTGAGTTGGGCTGAAAGTTGTGTCGTGGAGACCCATGTATTGGTTCGTTAGTTATTTTACATCGTAGAGTGTTCGAGCAGTAGATGTCACACCTCCAAACCAGAAAGGTGGAAACGTTCGGGGGTAGAGGACGTCACTTTCAATATCATAACAATGCACAATAGTAAAACAAGCAACAACATCATCCATTGCATTAATAGTATAAGTTATATGTAACGCTTGTAGATCCAGGCTAGTTAATTTAGAGATAATAGGGGTCGAAAACCACTTTTCGACAAAAGATTATTTAGAATAAACAATCTAAACCAAGTTATAGTATATGTTACAAGGGTTCTGTACATATAAAGAACGACGAAATCCGAGTTATAACGAAGAAGTTATGACCCATCGAAGTTTTGCGATGGAATCGACACGGCACCGGGAAGCGTAAATAGTGAATTTATTATGGAGCGATATTCAGCCTTAGCGATCTAAACGAAAGTCATAGAATTCGTTAAATCGAGAGTGTCCATAAAAGGAACGCCCAAATCTAACTTCGTATGAGGAAGTTATGATTTTTCGAAGTTTCGGCTTACCAGTGTACAACTCGAAATCCGAATATTAGTTCGAGCGATTTTTAGCCGACACAACCTAAACAAGAGTTGAAGATCTCGTTATTTGTAGCATAATGATAAAAAGACAGACGAAAACGGACGTTGGATGAAGAAGTTGTGAATTTTTAACGGACCAATCTTGTCCCGGCCTGTTAATAATATAACTTTTAAAATAAACTCAAAATTAGCCGACGGAGTCTAAACAAAAGTTGTAGAGTACGTTCCCGCCTACGCGTGGATATAAAGAACATACAAAACGGAGCTCGTATGAGGAAGATACGAATTTATAAAGTTTGGAATTGAAATAACGAAGTCTGTTGTGAGAAGGATGACATGGCCTCATCTCAGCCGCCCATCGCTGATCGCAGAACAACCGTCGAATCGCGCCACATCGCCTCGCCTACGCGCCGCCTACTAGGTCGGAATGCCCCACGTAGCTTTGGTCTTATCCCATCCGATGTGTGAGCCAGCTGGTGCGAAGTTGGCGACCCTATCCGATGAACCTCTAACGTTCCCCTTCCGAACGCGCAACGTAACCAAGCTGCTGACCGCCTATGAAAGTCTGCGAAGGGATCCGAGCATTTCACACCAAATCTCATTCTCTCTCTAGCCTATTTTGAGCTCCCTAAAGTGTAGGTGAACCCCTAGCACCTGAGGGAAGCCCCGAGGCTCCCGGAGTCCCGAAAAAAAGGGTCTTTCAGTTTCGGAAATGCTGCTCCAAGCGAAGCCCGATTTTCTTTAAAATCCGCTGTAAGTGAGCTACTCCTACACAATTTTTAATATAGCTTTCAAATAATTATAGTAACGTTATTAGGTCCTTAAAATAATTATTTGGGCTATTATTCTGAGTTATATAGTGTTTTTTAACGCTTATATAATAATAATAATAGCTAGACTATTAATTAGTCTCAGTGAATATTAAACTAAGCCCTAGTGGTATTGGTACTAGGTTTTGTCGAAGGAAATTGTTTAAAGAGTAACGAAGCCCTGTCCGAGTACCAAGTCACCACCTTATCAAGTGGGTGCATAGTCCCTTTTCATGAACATGATTTTAATACAAGTATTGATTAAATGTATTACATATATGTTTATGTGCGAATTAGTTGATGTTGTCTGAATTACGTGTTAAAGAACATACCTGGTTATTTATAATGATTTAGGTTAATGAGTAAACCTAAAATTTGTTATAAGGGTCATTGGGTGGTATCTCCTTATGAGTACAAGTGAGATATATACGGGGAATAGAAGCCTTAAACATGTCATTGATCTAGAAGCACGGATTAGACATAGTCATTCGTACCTAGTCTGAGAGTATGGATTGGACTCAGTCAACTGTCATTAATCTGGGAGTATAGATTAAGACATAGCCAGTTGTCCTTAATCCATGAGTATGGATTAAGACATAGTCAGTTGTCCTTAGTTCGGGAGTATGGACAAGACATCGTCATCTGTCAGTAATCCGAGAGTAGGGATTTACACACAGACCAATTGTCCCTCATTCGAGAGTATGGAATAGGTACAATCAAGGACTCGAGAGTATGGATTAGATCCGGAGTAAGAGGTAAAATTTAAGGTCCGTGAGTATGGATAGTCTCGTTGTGAGGATTGACGGGGTGGGGTAAGAGTTGATTATATATATATATATATATATATATATATATATATATATATATATATATATATATATATATATATATATATATATATATATGGGGAAATCGTATATTGTGTGAGTTTATATATATATATATATATATATATATATATATATATATATATATATATATATATATATGTTATAACATTGTGGGATTGAAATCCCTATGTACACACTAGGTTTCCCAACCTGACCCACTTAGTTTATTTATATCACATGTGTTGATATGAAGTCATATTACACTGAGTGATTAAGGAGATATAAATCACTAGGGATAATGAATGTAAGTTCTGTTTATGCTTATGTTTCTATATTGATGATGACATCCAAATGTTTTAAAATGAATAAAAATATTTTTCTTCGGAAATGCTTTGATAACGTATTTATCATGTTTTACTGGGAACAAATTCCGCAACATTTTTATTAAAAGAGGTACTCTGATTTTTATAAAGCATAAACTAAAATCATTTTTTCTGGCCGTAAAAATGGGGATGTAACATTATACATGTGTCTTCTAAATGTATATGTAAGACACCAATATATATATATATATATATATATATATATATATATATATATATATATATATATATATGTATCAAAATAAAAGACGAGTCTTGAAGGTACTCCGTCTTCTCAAAACCTGGCCATCTGCACCTGCCTACTGGTGACCTGAGAATACAAGTTATTTTGAAAGAGTAGATCAGCATTTAAGTTGGTGAGTTCATAAGTATTTTAGTGTCAAATGTTTGTATAAGTTTGATAAAAGTGTTTGTAAGTATTTTGATGTAAATGCTTGTATACCTCCTAGAAAATACTATATCTTCTACTAAAATGGAAAGTAGTCTTCTTCCAAGACCCAACTGTTCTGTATGTTTGTTCTTTTGTAAAAGTGAGTGTTTTTCCCAAGTATGACTATCATTACCAGAAAATAGTTTACATTACTTTTTTTATGTGAGAAGATCACTATATGAATGTAATGGGAAAATAAAGGTGTACAGTAGTACTATATGTAGTAACTACTGAAGTGCTAACTACCTTAAAACTAATTTGTTTAATTAAGGTAAAATGTGATGAGGTTATAACCCTTCTTAATTGACTAGTATAAAACATGACGTCCCAAAGACATTGAAATGGTATGACATTTGTCACCCGCAGACCTGCAGGTCCCACTGTAGCTAGCAGCAAGGTGTAGGATGGTCAAACCCATATAGATCAATACACAAACTCACGCTCTCCCTCCAGGAGACTCTGGTTACAAAACGTGACACAACAGTAAAATGCTATGCCATGAAGTAGTGCCTCACATTAATGTTATATTGTTCTTGTATTAGTGTAGTATGTTCCTTTTGTTTTAGCATATAGTATGTTCCTTCTTGTTCTAGTATATAGTATATTCCTTCTTGTTCTAGTATATAATATGTTCCTTCTTGTTCTAGTATATAATATGTTCCTTCTTGTTCTAGTATATAGTATGTTCCTTCTTGTTCTAGTATTATTATGTTCGAACTGACTCATGTATGAACTGAATCTTGTAGGTTTCATTGTTCTAGAAATAGTAAGTAGTAATCCTCTAAACTATACCTATTATAGTTTACTAGTAAGCTCTGTAGTTTAATGACTGATCATTGTAACAGCCCAAAATCTCAAGTATTGTTAAATTGCATTTTGGGGTGTTTTAAAGGGGAGACTCGGCGAGTTGTAGCCAGACTCGCCGAGTAGGGTCGCAGATTTGGTCGCGGGTTCGCGACTGGACTCGACGAGTCCAGGTATGGACTCGGCGAGTCGACGCTGTTCAGCGGAAACCCTAGCCGTTTCGTATTGGGTCGTATATAAGGGTTGTTATGTCGTCATTTCACGTCTTTTGGCCGATTGTGGAGAACCCTAAACGACTGTGGCATCTAGAGCAAGCTTGAAGGCCATTATTGACTTTGAAGGAATTGTGGTGCAAGAAGAGGAAGGATTTTGGCCAAAGGAAGAGCAAGGGGATCGAGCTCTGAGGTTTGGGGACACAGAAAGTATGTGTTCAGGTAATGTTTCGGATCATTCCTGTTATTTTGATGTGTACACGAATTTAGGGTTTATGAAACCCATTTGGTGATTTGATGGATTATTATGTTGTTATACAAGAGTTTATACCCTGGTAATAGGATGATTAGAGGTCCAGGAGTCCCATGAGTGTGTATTTCGGGAAAATATGTATCTCAGGAAGCAGTTTGATCGACTGCATGGCGTGGACTCGCCGAGTCGGATGATCAGACTCGGCGAGTAGCTTGAAGATTCACTGGGACTCGCCGAGTTGTTCTTCAGACTCGGCGAGTGGAGTCGGGGTGGCCCCGCGATTCTTCCAGGAGTGACTCGTCGAGGCAAAGAGGATACTCGACGAGTAGAAGGGGAATCTTAGAGGATTGAAAGACGACCAGACTCGCCGAGTCGCCAGGGAACTCGCCGAGTCCAGTCGAGCTGACAATGGACTGTTGACCAGAGTTGACTGGTGTGGTTTCTTAGGGTCAGTTAACGTGGAAGATGGAAGTATTAAATAAGGGATATATGATGAGACAGGGAGCTTGTAGCTCGGAGGATCAAGTGCAAGAGATTTCAGGAGTTGCTGTCTTCCAGTGTCCGCGAGGTGAGTCTTCTCACTATACTGTACCCGGAAGGGTCTGACTGTGTGACCGGAAGGTCGGATATGATATGTGATATGTATGCTATATGTGGTATGTTATATGTTATATGTGCTATGTATGTTATGGGCCGGAAGGCGAATATGTTATGGGCCAGAAGGCGATATGATGTGTGATGGACCGGAAGGTCGGCGTGGGTAAGGCCGGAAGGTTTACCCAGCAGGGACGAAAGTCCCCTGAGACACATGGACCGGAAGGTCGGGCCGGAAGGCAATGTTATGTGGATCGAAAGATCCGGGCCGGAAGGCGTATGTGCGTAGGGTATATTGGGGAACTCACTAAGCTTCGTGCTTACGTTGTTTACGTTATGTTGTTTCAGGTACTTACAGTGACACGGGATGGCAACGGTTCGATTGTACACACCGAAGAAAGAGTTGTGTTTGGGAGGATCCTGGTCTTCTATTATAATGAAAATGAAACTATGTTTTGTAATTCGAATGTGAATAAAGTTTTAAACAAGTGTTTTTAATGTTAAATTGATTATTTAAATGAAAATTTTGTTTTTGGAAATCACGGTGTTACAAATTGGTATCAGAGCCTTGGTTTGAGGGATTCGGACGCGCCTACGGGTAAATCTGGACTCAAACTGAGGAAGTAAGAAAAAGTTTTCCAAATAAATGGTTTTCTAAAAGTGAATAAGAGTTCAAAGAGAAAGCAAGAAAGAGCAGTGTGTACAATCAGCCAGAGCCAAACGGTGATTTCCCAAAATACCCTTACTTTTGTATTATGAAATATCTATTATGCACTTTATGAGACATTATTGCATGCTAGAGACAGGCTAGGTATTTCACATGTTAGGACTAGAGTGGCCTGATTTGTGATGCCTTAGTCTAGGGTTTGCTGTTATATGTGCGTTATGCTTTTGTGTGTATGTGATGAGTGAGAGTATCTAGTTAGAACGCACAAGGGGTAAAGCTACGGGGTACAGAGGTACTCCCGAGGATGAGCCGAGAAGGTGGAGCTACCACAGATGGGGAGTCCTATGTATGCTTCAATGCTCGAATGCTGCTTGCTTTGTGCTTTGTGGAGTTATCGATGATGGGAGTCAGCTACCAAGTGAGTATGACGATACTCAGGAGGTAGAGGGCTGGCATCATTAGGAACTCTTCAGCAGCTGATAGCAAAGAAGTGGGAGGACAGCGGAAGGGACTAGGGAGTAAACCTAGTCAGATGAGTGCGCTGGTAAAGTAGAGGATTTCGCTGGAAAGCGAGCACGCGCGATGAGATGGGTGAAAGAGCAGGTTTATCAGCTACTTAGGAACTCTGGGATGGTCCGTGTGGAAAGTATGGGTAGATGTGGCAGGTAGTATGGGCCCGTACTACTGAAAACAGAGGACCCATACTTGATACAGGGGGCATTCTGAAGGTCCTAAGGAACAGATTGAGGAGTGATGTTATGGTTCGAATACCATACATCGGAGCGGATACAGAGTGATGTTATGGTCAGGGCACCATACATCGGAACAGTTTGAGATAGATGTTGTGGGTCGAGTGCTATACATTGGAGCAGATTGAGGAGTGGTGCTATGGTTCAGGTACCATACACCGAAGCATGTTGAGGAGGGATGTCATGGGATGAGTACCATGGTTCGTAGTGGATGATGCTTGTGGCTATCTTGTTATCCGGTTATCGATCGGACGAGCACGAGCGAGCGGGATGCGAGGATTCGCGGGATCCGGCGTGATGAGGTTGCTGCATTGTTGCGGGCTGAGTCGCCAGAATTGTTTGGGTCGATCAGGACCACTATGATTGAAGTAGTTGACGAGCGATACGCGGCTTTCGTAGAGACGGCTGCCGCGGCGGTTACAGCGGCTGTAGCAACGGCAAAGAAAGGGGCTAGTCGGGATTTTCAGTATCGGGACTTCTATTATGCGAAGCCTCCCACATTCGATGGAGTTCAGGACTCGATTGTTGCTATGAGATGGTTATCAGACATGGAGGGGTGTTTCTCCACGAGTTTATGCCCTGCTGATCAGAGGGTGGGGTGCGCTCTGAACCTATTGAGGCTCGGGGCGAAGGATTGGTGGAGATTGACCACGAGGTCATTTTCCGATGCGCAGAGGGCTGCGGTTTCATGGGGTCAATTCGGAGGGATGTTCAGTACTCGCTATGTTCCGCGGGATGAAAAGGAGAGATTGGCTCGGGAATTCCTTGAGCTGAGGCAGGATTTGGAGTCGGTGACTGAGATCAACAGGAGGTTTATTGGGAGGGCGATGTTTTGCCCTAAGTTCGCTTCGGAGCAGGCTCAGGTGCCCCGATATCTGAGTATGCTCAAGGGGGTATCAGACAGCTCGTGTCTGCGCAGAGGTGTGAGACCCTGTTGGAGTTGCAGGAGGCCGCCATGTGGCGTGAGTTAGAGGTTGAGTTGCAGTTGCGTGAGATGAGGCAGGCCCCGATGCAGACGCAGTCGGCGCCGAAACGGTCCATGACCGTAGACGTTAGAATGGGGGATTGGAGCGGTCACACTTGTGGGAAGTGTGAGAGAGATGGCACCGGAGCTTGTTGGCCCAGTGGTGCATGCCGCAAGTGCGGAAAGGAGGGGCATGGTGCACGGGATTGTCGGCAGTCAGTGCCAATTCGGGATTGCAGGATTTGTTATCAGTGTCGGCAGGTTGGACATTTGAGGGTCAACCGTCCACAGTTCCTGCAGGACCGGTGCAGGCTCTAGCATCGGCCACCTTGAGGGGTCCAGGAGGAGGACAGGATGGAGCAGAGCCCAAGGGCTCAAGGTCGTGCTTATCGGCTTGCGGCAGAGGGAGACGGAGCAGTGCCGGAGGCAGCTGCGGGTATGATGCCCTCTTGATGTCTTGACTAGCTTGCGTTGTTTGTGGCGTATTGTTTGTGCTGGTGTCTGGTGTGGATTTCAATGCGGTAATCGTTGCTTCGAGGGTTTGGCATGGTTATGGATTGGTGCTTCAGGTTTTCGCTTGGCATTCGCTGTTCCCTGATGGTTTAGTATGATTATAGTTTGGTGTTTTGGTACCGGTAGCCTTGTGCGGTTTTCGATGCGATATTCAACCTTTGGCAGGTTGTGGGTTTGGTTATGGGTTATTGCTTGGGAATTCCGTTGGTCATCGTTCGTGAGGGTTGATAGTGGAGATGCGGCACTGGGTTGAATGACGGGTAGCATCTGCAGTTGTGGAGTGGATAACTGAAAGATCGGATTTTTTGAGCGGATTGATCAGGGAGGAGATGTGTTTTGCTGAGGGTTGCTTACGCTTGCGGGAAGCAGTCAGTGGGTAAACGCTCTCTTTGTGCAGGATGGTTCGGAAAGGTCGTTATTGACGATCGGTGGCAGTTAGTCAGTGCTTTAGTGGGGGAGAATTGTAAAATTCTCCGGGAGATCGATGAGTATGTAAGGGTGCTTAGCTGTTGGGGATTCAGCAGTGTTTGTCAGCGCAAAGTGTAGGCTGACGAGAGCGAGTGTTGAGTATGCGGGGCGAGATACAGACCTAGGGCATTTGATTGTGGAGGCCTGAGAGGAGGTCGGGATCAAGTTTGGGTAGGTAATCGGAATTTTGCGATCAGAGTATGGGTGCGGTTGAGGTACGTGATGGGTTGTACTGCATTAATCCCACGGGATTATGTTGTGCATGTTTCCAGAGCTGGAACCGGAAGGTTCCCAGAGTTAGAACCTGAGGGTTCGCAGAGTTTGGGTGTACGGACCCACAGAGGTATAGCCTCGAGTGGCTAGTATGTGTTATGAGAGTCGGTCCAGTCATACTGGAGACTCTGTTGGTATTGCTGGATTAGTTTGAGATTTGCGGATCGCGTATGTTGCAGTGTGATTGCATTGGAAGGTCTGGCCCCGGGTTATTGATCTTGTCTAGCGGGGGCAGTGATTTTGATGAGTGGAGAGAGTGCATGGGATTGAGAGCCCCTGCAATGAGAACCAGAGTATGTGAATAGCAGTTACGCAAAAAGGGTGGTGTCGCTTGGGGCGAGCACCGTGACACCGGTTGGAGTGGCATTATGTTCAAGAGAGTCTCGTGGAAAAAGGAAAAGAGGAGGGTATGTAACTCCGAAGGGGGTGCAAGTTCACGAAAGTGAAAGCTGCAGAGCAGAGTTATGGTTAGAGTATTTCGAGTATGGTTTTGAGCATCGTGTTCGCGGCAGTGGAGTAGGAACCCACCCGGTTGGGATGTTTGTTGAGGCTCAGAAGGGATGCATGGAGAGAGAAAATTTTACATTCTCAGTGTGAATCTGATCAGAGTGTAGGGTGGATGTAGTGGTTCATCTTGGGAGATGTTCAAGGACATCATCAGTGTATCGGGTCATCCAACCTGCGGTTGTTGGGGCTAGTTCAGCATGTGTATATGATGGCAAGAGGGAACTTGTGAGAGTTGATCTGAGAGGGAGAATGGATCTCTCAGTCGGTCCGGAATGGGCAAAGTGGGCTTTGGATCGGGGATCCGGTGGTTCAGGGTTTCCTAACCCTTATGGGTCGAGTGATCGTGGAGATTTAGAGCAGGGTTGCATCTTGGGTAATTTTCAGTTCAGAGAGTGATGAGCAGTTCAGAGTTCGTACTTTAGTTGACAAAGCAGACTCAGCAGGTTAAAGAGAGTTAGTGATCGTCTAGAGTTAACAGGAAAGTTATGCAGGCAGACGCCGTTACGAGCATGTGATTCAGGTCAGCGACTTCGTATTTCTGACGGGGTGCTTCGATTTAGGAAGAGGGGTAAATGGGGGGCCCCGGTATGTTGGGTCTTTTCGTGAAGGTGCGAAGGTAGGAAGGGTGGCCTATCGTTTGGAACTGTCAACGGAATTGGGACGGATCCATGACACTGGTATGTGTCGCAGTTGAAGAGGTGTATAGCGGATGAGTCAGCAGTGGTTCTACTAGAGGACGATTAGGTGGATGCGAGCCTGTGACGTCGAGAGGCCAGTGACCGTCGGAGATTGGAAGATCAAGGTTCTGAGGAACAAGGAGGTACCTTTGGTATTGGTTCAGTAGCGACCTCGGAAGATATCGGAAGTGTTTAGGGAAGCCGAATCGTGTGATGCGGGAGCAGCATCCAGAACTATTTTCAGAGTGAGACTTCGAGGGCGAAGTCTAATTCTAGTGGGGGAGAGTTGTAACAGCCCAAAATCTCAAGTATTGTTAAATTGCATTTTGGGGTGTTTTAAAGGGGAGACTCGGCGAGTTGTAGCCAGACTCGCCGAGTAGGGTCGCAGATTTGGTCGCGGGTTCGCGACTGGACTCGACGAGTCCAGGTATGGACTCGGCGAGTCGACGCTGTTCAGCGGAAACCCTAGCCGTTTCGTATTGGGTCGTATATAAGGGTTGTTATGTCGTCATTTCACGTCTTTTGGCCGATTGTGGAGAACCCTAAACGACTGTGGCATCTAGAGCAAGCTTGAAGGCCATTATTGACTTTGAAGGAATTGTGGTGCAAGAAGAGGAAGGATTTTGGCCAAAGGAAGAGCAAGGGGATCGAGCTCTGAGGTTTGGGGACACAGAAAGTATGTGTTCAGGTAATGTTTCGGATCATTCCTGTTATTTTGATGTGTACACGAATTTAGGGTTTATGAAACCCATTTGGTGATTTGATGGATTATTATGTTGTTATACAAGAGTTTATACCCTGGTAATAGGATGATTAGAGGTCCAGGAGTCCCATGAGTGTGTATTTCGGGAAAATATGTATCTCAGGAAGCAGTTTGATCGACTGCATGGCGTGGACTCGCCGAGTCGGATGATCAGACTCGGCGAGTAGCTTGAAGATTCACTGGGACTCGCCGAGTTGTTCTTCAGACTCGGCGAGTGGAGTCGGGGTGGCCCCGCGATTCTTCCAGGAGTGACTCGTCGAGGCAAAGAGGATACTCGACGAGTAGAAGGGGAATCTTAGAGGATTGAAAGACGACCAGACTCGCCGAGTCGCCAGGGAACTCGCCGAGTCCAGTCGAGCTGACAATGGACTGTTGACCAAAGTTGACTGGTGTGGTTTCTTAGGGTCAGTTAACGTGGAAGATGGAAGTATTAAATAAGGGATATATGATGAGACAGGGAGCTTGTAGCTCGGAGGATCAAGTGCAAGAGATTTCAGGAGTTGCTGTCTTCCAGTGTCCGCGAGGTGAGTCTTCTCACTATACTGTACCCGGAAGGGTCTGACTGTGTGACCGGAAGGTCGGATATGATATGTGATATGTATGCTATATGTGGTATGTTATATGTTATATGTGCTATGTATGTTATGGGCCGGAAGGCGAATATGTTATGGGCCGGAAGGCGATATGATGTGTGATGGACCGGAAGGTCGGCGTGGGTAAGGCCGGAAGGTTTACCCAGCAGGGACGGAAGTCCCCTGAGACACATGGACCGGAAGGTCGGGCCGGAAGGCAATGTTATGTGGATCGAAAGATCCGGGCCGGAAGGCGTATGTGCGTAGGGTATATTGGGGAACTCACTAAGCTTCGTGCTTACGTTGTTTACGTTATGTTGTTTCAGGTACTTACAGTGACACGGGATGGCAACGGTTCGATTGTATACACCGAAGAAAGAGTTGTGTTTGGGAGGATCCTGGTCTTCTATTATAATGAAAATGAAACTATGTTTTGTAATTCGAATGTGAATAAAGTTTTAAACAAGTGTTTTTAATGTTAAATTGATTATTTAAATGAAAATTTTGTTTTTGGAAATCACGGTGTTACAATCATGTTTGCACACCTTTGCTACCCAAAGGTATTGAACTGATTGGAAGAACTTTTATATCTACATACATATAGATAATATAGAACTAAGATTTAAACGACACTCGGACAAACAACCGATACCCTAAGTCCATAACCAAACAAGGAACAAGAAATATGGCGAGTTATCATTCCTAAGCCCTTTCAACCTTATTTATATAACTATATCTATATAGACATGATTTTGACATTATATAAGTTTTAAAAGAGTTTTGTAAAACGATAAAGAGTTTATCATATAAAAAGAGTTTTAAACATTTGAATGGTTATTGATTACTTGATGTCGGTTTATAAAATGATTTGAAACAGTTTGTTTGATAACACAGTTTTGAAGTTGAAGAAATCATTTTTTGTTTGATAGTTATAAATTACATGTGATTGAACTATAACAATATTGTTTTTTACGTGTATTCCCACCCCCCATAAAAGCATTTAAATTAATATAAAAGATAGGTTTAAGGGTATGAACTCACCTGTAGTGATTGATTCGTATGAAAGATCAATATAGGATGCTAAGTATGCCAAGTGAAGTCTCGAGCACTAACAGATCCTATTAAGCATATAATGACACATATATGTATATAATTAGTGTATATAACAACTAATCATGTAAGGGAACAACCTTAGGGACTAGGAAACACTTGAAATGAAGTGTTACAATCACATGTGATTGTATGAAAGGGTGTTCACGGCCATACTATAAGTGTTTACGGCCATAGAAGAGTTTACGACCACACATGAATTTTTTACGGCCAAGACTTGATTCTATGAAGGGTTCACGGTCCTAAATTGCATCTAAGAATGGTTTACGGCCATGGATGAAGTGTTCATGGGCCAATCAAGATCTTATGAAGGGTTCACAACCACATGAAGGGTTCATGACCGTGAACTCTTGAAGATTATGTAATTTGGTGCTTGATTCATGCTTAAAGGGTGTTTGTTTCATGGGGATTCAGGAGCTTCTAACGGATAACAAAATGATAAAAGAGATAATTACGCTTTGGAAGCTTTTAAGGAGTTTACGGCCCAAGAACAAGTGTGTGTTCTTGGTGTTCTTGGTGAAAAGATGAAGATTTGAAGATCTAAACCAAAAACGTGGAATAGATGGATGAAATCAAAGAGTTTCACATGAATAAGAAGGATACCAAGTAAGAAGGGAACAATCACTTACACTTTTGAAGATCAAGGAGGATATCATTGATGATACTTAAGAGCGAAATGAGCGTTCTTGACTTGAAGATGCGAGAAATCAAGAATAATGAAGGATCTTCATACATATGAAGAGGGGTTTACGACCAAGCTTGGGTTTACGACCGTAAACCTACTTTCGTCCGTAAACATCCCTTGATGGATGATCTTAGCTCAATTAGAAAATCAGAGATTCCTTACTCACATTTGTAGCAGTAAGTCCTAAGTGTAAAAGGCTTAAAAACTCATAGAATAACCCTTAGCAAGGCCAAAAGGTAACATATACAAGTCTAACTTTTGATTACATTAATTGAATTTACAAGATAGAAATTTCGGGTTGTCACAATATAGAGATACTACTGATGGCTCAATATCCAACTGGTTTGGATCGGGCTTTAGTAGGATGTTGAATGGGGAAAACTCATGATTGTATATCATCAATTCCTTGTTGAGTTTATTCTAATGTATTATTCTTTGTTTTAAGAGAATGGTTCAATAAGAGTTATCTTCCAGTGGTAGAGTTCGTTGGGTCCTTTAGATGAGTTGTCAAGTACTTGTACACCTAAGCTGTTATGGAATATTGCATGCTATACAAGATTTTGGACTGGCCATTGTTATGCTCATGGGAAGGGTGGGTTTGTGATGTCTTTTCATGAAGTCCAATGTGTATTTGATAACTTTTAGGCATGATTTTTGAGTTAGGGATGAGTTGGACTTCACGATCTGGTTGGTTGGAGTGTTTGTCCTGCACAATGTAGTTGCGTCCTGAGTTAGGGACTAGGTGTAAGTATGGAAAACAGGAGCTCTTCCTCCAATGCATATGTTTCCAGATTTAAGGCTGATGGAATCCCGACTTTGTGAAGTGTGGTGATAAAGTTAGTTATAATTGCAACTTCAAAAGTGCTTAGTGGATAATGCATTCGTTTTCTCATATGATGACATCTAGGTCGGTGAGCGCTTGAATTACGTGGAGAGTCTAGTGGCAATTATGAATAGGAAGATCAAGAACTTGCGCAATAAGGTGGTGCCCTTGATTAAGGTTTAGTGGCAAATTGTTAGGGATCATAGTGGATGTGGGTGACCGAGGTAGAGATGTGGGGGATTTACTTAGATCTATTTTTTACAGAGGTTTTTGGGGACGAAATCAAGTTCAACTGGGGAAGAATTATAACACAACTTCCATGTATTTATCACTCTTGGCGATTAAGGAAATTAAGATTTCTAAACTGGAATTTTAGGTATTCATGATGTGGTGGTGATGACACCACGACATGGACTCACCGGAAAAGAAACACACCTTTTTAATAGATGCCACGACGTGGAAAGGTTCTTAACCACTTCATATTGGCAGCCAACCTACAAACCATATTTTATCCAAGTTTTAAGATTTATTAAAGGGATATGACGGCTAGGGATTGCTCACCCTTAACATCCATCACATCCTTTCGATATAAAGCAAACCTAGCTTCCATTGTTGACATTTTGAGCTTTTGTGGTTCCTTGAAGAAGAAGAAGAAGGTGCTCTTGGTGCATAGATCCAACAAATAAACCTCCTCATCACCTTCTTGCATACATTTTGGGCTCTTGTTAGTCCACAAGTCTTTATCCTTATGTGTTATCCTCCTAGATCTAGGTTTAGAAGCTTGTTCTTCAGGTTCTCAATGTTTTGGATGGATAGATTCCATAAAGTTAGAAACATTATGGATCCTTGAGATCCCTTTAAGGTTATATGTTCCATAGATAGTTTTTGTGGAGTCCTTGATCTCATGCATAAGTATCAAGCTCAATTCTTCCATTTCTTACCTAGCTTGGATAAGACATCATTGGAAATGAATGTCCATAAAGTGAATACTTTTATGATGCTTTTGGGTGTAAGAAGGACTCCGAGAAAGTATGGATGAGTGGCTTGGTAGATTAAGAGCTTAATATATTAAGTTGGCCGGAACAGCTGCCATGACAAGGTGGTTTGATCACCACGACATGGTGATTGGCAGTCTTGCGACTGTTTTGTTGTGAGACTACCACGACGTGGCCTTTGCTTGGCCACGACGTGGTGGCCAGCTGAAGTTGACTTTGACTTTTTACTTTTGAACAAAAGGGTCATTAGACAATAGATTGAAGATTTGCTTCTAATTGTTGTATAGGTGGCTCATAGCACCAGTCCTTGTTCCATGTGAGTTATGCCGATTGTCTGCTAGCATGCGAGGTGAATTTTCTCAGTATACTTTGTACCGCAATATGTGTCCTTTGTGTAGGATGTTTTTATGCTATAGTGATCCTAAAGCAGACGAATGCATTTTCTTGGGATGTTCATCTATTTCAAAGGCCTTCAGGGTGTTTAATTTAAGTAAGCGAATTGTTGAAGAGTCGATTCATGTCAAATTTGAAGAGGATTCCTATAATATCCCCCTTTTGCATGTATCACAATATCGTCCGCTTTAGGATCTTGTTGCGAAAACTTCCCAGGAGGTCATTCATCCCTAGATTGCTTTCACTCGGGCATGCTTAGCCGCATAGTTCTTATGGGATTTGCTACCCTCACAACTTTAAAATGCATTGTGACAAGCAAGATATGCACACCCCTTTTGAGGAAATGTTTCGTTCTCTTTCCAAGTCGATGTGGGGTTAGGTGCAACCCACTAAATATTGTGAATGAAGTATTTCCTTAAAAGAGGTGTGGATACTTCCTTTATCACAATGTATTTTAAAGTTGTGAGGACAACATATCCCATAAGAACTCTGTAATTATGCGTGCCCAGGTGAGAGTAATACATGGATGGGTGATACCCTAGTAAATTTTCATGCCGGGATCCCAAAGGGTACAATATTGTGATATGTGACGAAGGGGGATCTCACAATTCCTACTCAAAAGATTCCATTAATCATCATGGATCAATTAGATGAGCTCGTTTGCTTAGGGTCTCATGAATCTCATTTTTCTATTGATTTTATTGCCACTGTTCCATCTATCTTATCATTTCATGACTGCTCTTCAACTCTATGACTTGATTCTAATTTTCTCAATAATAATGATGTCTCTCCTAACATTGAAGTTATTGAAGTTCATTCGGAGGAGCCAATCACTACATCTGATAAAACTTCTCTTATTGATGTTGGTGATCATCCCATTTCTCATGTCATTAGGGATCCTACTGCTGTGTTCATACATGTCGTGAAATATCATCAAATTTTTGCATGTTTTCGAATTTTTTTCTCTTTTTGAACCTAAAAGGTGAACGATGCATTGGATGACGCTGAGTGGATTAGAGTTATGTAAGATGAATTGCGTGAACTTAAAAGGCACAATGTCTGTACTCGTGTTCCTCATTCTCTAAGAAAGACAATTGTTGGTACATGCTAGGTGTTTTGCAACAAATTGGATGATGGAATTATCACAAGATACAAGGCTAGACTCGTTGATCAATGTTTTACTTAAGTAGAAGAACTAGACTATGATGAAACTTTTTCCCCTGTTGCTCATCTTGAAGCCATCGAGCTCTTTCTTGCTTATGCATGTTTTATGAACTTTAATGTGTTTCAGATGGATGTTAAAAAAACATTTTTGCATGGAGGTCTAGAGCAATAAGTTTTTCTTAAGCAACCTCCGGGTATTTAAACCAAAGAATTCTCTGATGATGTCTATAGGTTGGATAAACTAGTGTATGAGATGAAGCAAGATCCCTGGGCCTGGTATGATACCATGACATTGCACCTTATTCAAAATAGTTACAAAAGATGAGCTATCGACAACAAACTATTTGTCAAAGAGTCATTAACGGATCTTATTCTCGCTCAAGTATATGTTGACGATATCATTCTTGGATCCACAAATGAGGATTTGAGCAAGGAGTTTGTTTACATTATGTCCAAAAAGTTTTAGGTGAGCATGATGGGTGAATTTACTTTCTTCTGAGGCATTCAAGTCAAGTAACTACCAAAGTAATCTTCATCAGTTAGAGTAAATATGTTGTTGATATTCTAAAAAAGTTTTCATTCTCTGACTGTATGCCTGCAAAGACTTCGATGTCAACTTCTGTGAATATTTCCACTGATTCGAATGGCCATGATGTTAATCTCACTTCATATAGAGGAATTATTGGTTCTCTTCTTTATCTAATTGTAATTCACACTGATATTATATTTTCTACCAGCATGTACGCTCGTTTTCAAGCTAAGAAAAACGAGTCTCATCTTCTCGCTGTTAAGCATATCTTTCGATACCTTAAGCATACTCCAAATCTTGGTGTTTGGTACTCTCGTGATTCTTATTTCAAATTAGTTGGTTTGACTAATTCTTGTAAGGTCACACCTTATGATCTTATGAGTCAAACACTTTTATAAGCCATCGACGGGAAGGTTTGGCACTTCGATGCGGCTCTTCGCCACCTAGGGCTGTAGTATGTTCCAAGGGTTGGGCTGTTCGCCCATTAAAGCGATACATGAGCTGGGTTCAGAACGTCGTGAGACAGTTCGGTCCATATCCGGTGTGGGCGTTAGAGCATTGAGAGGACCTTTCCCTAGTACGAGAGGACCGGGAAGGATGCACCTCTGGTGTACCAGTTATCGTGCCCACGATAAACGCTGGGTAGGCATGTGCGGAGCGGATAACTGCTGAAAGCATCTAAGTAGTAAGCCCACCCCAAGATGAGTGCTCTCCTATTCCGACTTCCCTAGAGCCTCCAGTCAACGTAGTGTCTTCTCAACAATCAACGCTAGCGTATCAAGCTTATCAGCGCCATCGCATAGTATATTTATTTATGTAATCCTTTGTATATTAGATAATGATATAGATAAGTATAGAATAGATAGTAATTCTAGTATATTTGTTCTAAAGATCGGTTAATAGTATAGATAAGATACAATCCCTTAAAGCATGGGATACACATATATAGATTAATATATAATCTACATTAGGGTAAACCCTAATGTAGAGAATTCGGCTTTGTATCAATCGTCATTGTGAAAACCCGTCTTCTTGGTGAAGGAAAAAACTCTTTGTTGGTGAAAGAACAATTTGGAGAACTCTCTATGTTATTTGCTTTTTGTTCTTTGATTTCTTATTTTTGTTCTTTATTCTTGAAGTGTATCCGATTGATACAAACCTTCAATTGGTATCATAGCAAGTTTGTCGACCACCTTTATTCCAAAATCATATGTGTGCAACAACATTCATGCGTTTGATAACCACAACTTCTCTGCTTGGAAATCAAAGGCCATGGAAGCTCTCAAATTTATGGACTTTGATATGCTTTATATCATCAACAAAGGTCCTATCACCACTATCCATAAATCTTCTAATGATGGTGCATTAGAAAGTAAGTGAAAAGGGAAATTTGTGCCTGGGTATAACAAGGAAGAGAAAAGAATGTTGAATCTTAATGTAAAGGCAAGAACTTCTATTGGAAACTCACTCCCTTATTCTGTCGATCGATTGTTTCAAAACTGCTAAACCCCTCAAGAGATGATGATTAAACTATTATCTTCTATTGAAAAATAAAACTCCTCAGATGTTGAAGGTAAGTGTCTCATGGCTCAGATCGTCGAATCCCCCGCTGACAATTCAATTGGCGGTGTCGGAACTCTTGATGTCGATCCTTCTCAAGCTACGACAGACCTTAAGACAAAATGGGACATTGCATCAGCGTATCAGGTAAACAATCTTGTTAACTACCCTCTTAATGTAAACATCAAAAAACAAGACATGATTGATCACTTATGTTTCAATTTATTGGTCTCAAACAAAGAAAAATCTTCTCTTAGATTTGAGTTAAAGAAATCAAAAGAAAAACTTATTTTTGTTGAAAAACCTCTTTCTACACTAAAAAAGGAAAGCACTTGCATCATTCCTCTCACTTAAATTCCATAAGGATTATTAATGCTCAAATTCCAAATCAGTGTGATAGAATTCTTAGAGGTGATATAGAAGGTGTTGCGTCCTTAACCAAAGTTGTTGAGACTAAACAAACCTTCTACAATTCTAATTGTTTAAAAGAAGATTTTAAGAATAGATTTGTGAGCTCCTATTTTATAAATCAAACTTTAATTCACACTCATTTCTCCACTGATTGTAATGGTATCACCAAATGTGTTACTTGATTATCTGCTCTTGATCCTTCTCATCAACCTCCTCATTGTGAGAATATTCTTCCTTCCATTAAGATTTTGTTAGAATATCCTATATGCAATAATGAAGTTCATTCAGTAAATGAAATTCTTAGCATATTTCCTCAGTGCTTCGTTAGCAATTCTAAACCTGAAGATCAATCAAGGTTCTCTATTTCTAATAACTGAACGATTCATGAGTCTCATGACAAGGTATCAACTGAGAATATCATCGATGGCATACCTTGTTCCAAAACTAAAATAAGAACTCTTAATTCAAACTGTCAAAGTTCGTTGGGTTCAACAGTTGAAAAGAAATCAAAATCTGTTAAAGTTAAGAATTCTGGAATAAAAGTTTGTTATCGATGCGGTGACACCTCTCACAAAGTTAACGAGTGAACTTTTGAAAAAAACACCATTCACGTTGATAACATCATGAGTCATAATGATAAGTGGATCAAAAAGGGAACTCGTTCAACTGTCTCCTTGATGATTGTTATAATGTCTTCTCTTGATTGACTCATTGCAAAATGATTCAATGTATATTTTGTATATTCTTGATTATTTTGTTTCAGGGCTTACTGTATATTTTAGTTTTAGGGTAAGGAACATATTTGGTATTTAGACAGTGGATGCTCATGACATATGACCGGGTTCAAGTCTCTTCTGGATGATTTCATAAAAAAGAATGGTCCTACTGTTACATATGGAGTAAATGGTAAAGGAGCTACAAAGTGATATGGATCTATCAAGTGTAACTAAGTAGTGTTCAAGAATGTCTCTGATGTGAAGGGTCTTCAGCATAATGTCATCTCAATCAGTTAACTGTGTGACGTTGGCTGTGAAGTCCTTTCAACAAAAGAGAAGGAAATGTCTTTTATCAAAAGAATGTCAATGTTCTGACTGCAAACAGACAGAATGACATTTATGTGTTAGATATGTTTTTTGCTGACAACTCTATTCGTCACTGCTTTTTCTCATCTAAATTAGCTATGGAACAAGAGGCTATCATATTTGAATTTTAAGAACATATCGAAGATCTCTAGGAATCAGCTTGTAAGGGGAATTCCAAAAATGAAGTTTTTCAAGGATAAGTTGTGCTCAACGTGTGAAAACAGAAAGAAACTAAGTCTTCTTGCAAACCTAAGTCCTTCTCTTCCATTATCAAACCTCCTCAACTTCTTCACATGGATATTTTTGGACCAATTCTTGTTAAGTCAAGATCTGGGAAGAAATAGACTCTAGTAATTGTGGATGGATTTTCAAGATTTACATGGGTAGTCTTTTTAAGAAAGAAGAGTTACGCCGTTGATGAAATCATTGATCTCATCAAGCAGTGGGAAGTTCTCTATGATCACAAAGTAAGGTAATTACATAGTGATCATGGAACTAAATTTAGGAACTCATTTCTCGTAGACTTTTGCTCTAACTCAGGAATTTCTCAATATTCTCTATTGTTATAACTCCCTAGAAAAATGGTATTGCAGATAGAAGGAACATAACTCTCATTGAAGATGGAAGAACTATGGTAGTTGAAGCTGGTCTTCCACTTTTATTTTGGGCTGAAGTTTTTAACACATCGTGTGATAGTCAAAACCGGTCCATTATTGTTAAGCATCATGGGAAAACTGCTTATGAGCTACTGAAGTGAAGAAAGTCAAATATCTCCTACTTTAATGTGTTTGGATGTGTTTCTTACATCTTGAATCAAAGGGATCAATACTCGAAGTTTGAAGCTAAAGCTAATGAAGGAGTTTTTTCTGGTTATTCTAATGTATCCAAGGCTTTCGGGGTATTCAATCTTTCAAGGCAAACTGTTGAGTAACCAACTCATGTCACCTTTGATGAAGACTCATTCATTCTTGATCGAGTTGATCATCCTTCATCAATCTTGAATGAACTTACTTACGGTCCATTAGACCATGTTCCTGATTTCTCGCCAAATGATGTTAAACATGTTGTTCCAAATGTTGATCAATTTATTATCTAAAAACCCATCTCTAAAGATCAACCTGTCTTTTCTAAAGATCTGAACCATTTAATTAGGAAGACTCTGCTCAAAGTACTATGAATGAAAGTTATAATCCTAGAATTCTTCAAGATCATCCTAAATGTCAAGCCATTGAGGATGTAAATTCTGGGATTCTAACTATAGCAGAGTCAGCAACAACTTGTACATTCATTGATTAAACCAAAGAATGTCGTTGATGCCTCGAAAGAAGATGATATTGCCATATTTATACATATATTTAGGATGAGGGTTCAAGTCCTGTCGTGGACATAGGTGGATTTAAGGAGTAGTTTAGGAGTAGGTTAGATTTTTTGTTTAATAAAAGTATATTTTTATAAATTGCAAAGATATTTGATACTTATCGAGTTAAATTACATTTTGCGGCTAAATAGGACATTCTTGAGGAAAAAGGACCAAAAGTGAAAAATATTGAAGCGTGGAAGGACTGGAGCTAAATCAGGAGCTTAATGGAGTTTAAAAGAAAGAATAACGAAGAAAAGAAACTCCTCACATCGTGAAAATAGAGTAACAATGTGAGATCTATAGCTCACAACGCGAGTACAAATCATTCTAGAATATTTATACGTGAAATGCAGTTTCCGCTCCGAGCACAAATTGTACTGAGCTCACAACATGAGCTATAATGATCACGATGTAAAACTCGATATTTGGAAACTATAAATATCTGTCAAACCCCCAAAATGGAACGGCGGAAAAGTTCGGGGGTGGAGGACGTCATGTGTAGTATCACAACAATTGCATCATAGTAATCATATTAAACACAACCATTATATAAAATACATATATGAAAAGGTATTTATATCTATTTGATTCTTGTCTTTATACATCAAAAGTATAATCAGAAGAAAAAGATGTGACAATATACGCTTCATCTTCTCAAAACTCAAAGAGGTACATGTCTACTAATTTCCTGAGAATACAAGCAGTTTTGAAAGAGTATCAACACAAAGCTGGTGAGTTCATAAGCGATGTTTTGTAATGAAAATTTGTTAATGAATTTGTTGAAATGTCTATATGTTTCCAAAAAAAATCCAATATTTTCTTAAGTAATGAAAAGTAGTCTTAACCCTAAGACCAATTGTAAGTTCGTTATTGAATTCTATTCTTACGTCTGAAGTTACTTGTATGTATGCCTGGTACAACCAGCTATATCATATGGTTTTGTATGAAAGTTCTTGTATAAAATCACTGGCTAAAACCAATATTGTAAGTAGTGTATAGTATGAAATCCTTGGTTAACACCAGTATGTATAGTAGTTTTATTACTAAAAAAACCATTGAAGAATGAAATTCCGTAAACAAATGAATAGTTTACACTTATTGTGACTCGTATAACCATACTTGAGATGACCTAGAGACCCTTACGATGTTCTTCAGGTGTCGGATGTTATGACATTTGTCACCCCAGGTATGTCTGCCTAACTGTAGCTACTAGTTCAGGTGTGGGATTGTCAGTCGCGAATAGATCTATTCACAAATCTCACGCTCTCCCTCCACGAGACTCTGGTTATACTATGTTTGGATTAAGTTCAGTACACCAAAGGGTACAGTTTTGAAGTAGAGTCTCACAATTTTGTATAATCTAGTTTACATGCAGTTCTGTATTGATATCCATTGGATGTTGTATAAGGTAATAATTATACTTAAATAATTATTAGATGTTGTACTCTCGTAGTAATGTATTTCATAAACTGAATCTGTAATAGTTTATAAGTTTAGCAATGTATAACTCAGTGTATTGAAAAACCCCAAACTATACCAATTATAGTTTGCATGCATATAGTATATCTGGTTTGTATATTGATCTGAAAACTATGCATTCATGATTGCACGCTGAAAACGCCCCTTATGCTCAACATAGTACAAAAGGGGATAAAATATCTAAATATTTTATAAAAATGTGAAAATTGTTTGTCTGTAACAATTGCATATGTTTTATACTTGTTAAAAGCCCTTCTGTATTAGTTTCACAAAAATCATCTGTGTTTGGTTAGTATTCCCCCTTGAAAACGTTTAAAAATCATGAAAAGCATAGGGGTATGAACACACCTCGAGTGAGTTGTTTGTATGAAAGATCGATATGAGATGTTGAGTGTTAAGTGAAGCCTTGAACACAATTGGATCCTATTTAACACGTAATAACACACATATGATTAAAATTAGGGTATTTCACTTTTAGACATGATAGTAAACCACCCTAAATCTTGGAAACACTTGAACTAAGTGTTAAAACCATATGGAATTGAGTGAAGGAGGTGTACGACCACCCTAAGGGTGTGTACGGCCCTGGGTGTGCGGCCCATGAGTGTATGGCCGTACACTCATGAAATAGTGTGCATGTTGAGGTATTCCAAGTCCCTAAGAAGCATCAAGGAAGTGTTCTAGGTCCCATGCTTGGTTGTAATGCAAGTTTGAGGCCTAAAATGTTCATCAAAGTGGGTGTACCGCCCTAAGGTGTGTGCGCGGCCATACAAAGAGTTGTGTGACCGTACACTCTTCATGTTCATGCCCAAGTTGTCGACTTTTAGGTGCATCACGGCTAAGATCATGCCCAACTAGAAGATAGGGGCCAAACTCTCACTTTGGAGAGTCTTTAAGGGGGTGTATGGCTAGCCTTATGAAGGTGTGCGGTCGTACTCCTTTAAAGGGTGAAGAACGTGATGGAATTTGATGAACCAAGGCTTGAATCAAGAAGTCTTTCAAGTATAGCAAGCTAAAGGACGGAATACTTACATTTTTGAAGCCTTGAAGAGTTCACGGTTGAAGAAACTTGAGAGAGAAGGGAGTAGTGTAAAGACAATAGGAGAAAGGAATGAAGGAAGGGGATCTATTCATATATATATAATGGTAGGTGACCCACCACCTTGAGTGTGCGGTCATGAGGGGGGGGGGGGGGGGTGTACAGCCGCACACCCATGTGTACGGCCATACACTCCTCCTAAGAGAGTGTATGGCCCGATTTTGCTACTTGAAGACTTGATAGCTCATCCCTAATCTCTACCTTGGTTGTACTCAAGCTTAGAACACTTAAACAAACCCTTAAACGGTGCTAAAAGGTAACATAATCGAGTTAGCATTGATAGAAATGACCAATTGTACAAGATAGAAGTTCCGGGTTGTCACATCATCCCCCCGTTAGAGGGAATTTTGTCCCGAAATTCAAGAATAGAGATACAAATCATGGACTTGGAAAAAGATGAGGGTACATCTGTTTCATTGAATCCTCATGCTCCCAAGTGAATTCAGGTCCCCGCTTGGCAGTTCGGCGAACCTTCACTATCGGCATGCGATTTTGTTTCGTTTGTTTGACTTCCCGGTCCATGATTTCAACTGGTTCCTACATGAAGTGCAAGCTCTTGTCTAGTTCAATATCATCGAGGGGAATCACAAGTGTCACATCGGACAGACACTTCTTTAGGTTTGACACGTGGAAGACGGGATGTACGTTTCTAAGTTCTCGAGGTAACTAGAGTTTTTATGCTACGAGACCTATCCTAGCGAGGATCTCGAATGGTGCGATGTATCTTGGATTTATCTTCCCACACTTTCCGAAGCATATCATGCCTTTCCAGGGTGAGACCTTTAAAAGGACACGGTCACCAACCTGGGATTCCAAGGGTTTTCGTCTTTTATCGCTATTTTGTCTATCTTGTTTTGCTTTTAGTCATTCTCAGATTTGTATGATCTTTTTAGTCGTTTCTCGGATGATTTCAGGACCCGTGAGAGTACTATCGAGGACTTGACCCTTGACTAGCTATGTGTCACCCACCTCAGCCGAACATAGAGGGGATCTTCACTTACAGCCATAGGGGGCTTCAAACGGCACAACCTTGATGCTGGTATGGTAGTTGTTATTGTAGTAAAATTCGATGATGCAGGCTCTCAACATATCTTCCAATGTATGGATTGTTCTCTCACTCTGTCCGTCTGTTTGTGGACGATAAGCCGTGCTCATATCCAACTTAGTTCCAAGAGCCTTCTATAGTGATTGCCAGAATCTTGAGGTAAAGCTTCTATCTCGATTGGAGATAATGGATATAGGTACCCCATGGAGGTGAACTATTTCTCGAACGTATATTCGTGTGAGTTTCTCCATTTTGAAGTTTTCTTTGATTGGTAGGAAGTGGGCGGACTGAGTCAGTCGATCGACAATTACCCAGATGGTGTCGTGCCCACTTGGAGATCTGGGTAACTTAGTGATAAAATCCATTGTAATCCTTTCCCACTTCCACTCAGGTATTTCTGGATGCTGAAGTAAACCTGAAGGCTTTTGATATTCTACCTTCACCTTGGCGCAATTCAAGCACTTGCCCATGAAGGTAGCGATTTCTGCTTTCATGTTTAGCCACCAATAAAGTTGTTTGAGATCCAGATACATTTTATCTAAAACTAGGTGAACAGAGTATCTAGTCTTGTGAGCTTCATTCATGACAACCTCCCTATACCCTCCGTACTTTGGGATCCAGATACAGTTCATGAAATAGTAAAATCCATCACCCATGACCTCTAAGTTCTTTTCCATTCCCTGCAAAGCTTCATTCGTAATGTTCTTGGGTTTTAAGGCTTCCAGTTGAGCCTCTCTGATTTGTGTGGATAATTAGGAATGGATGGTCATTGTCAATGCCTTCACCCTACGACCTACATACTCCTTCTAGATGAGGGCATCTGCTACCACATTGGCCTTGCCGGGATGGTAGTGTATTTCACACTCGTAATCACTGAGTAATTCTACCCATCGCCGTTGTCTCATGTTCAACTCTTTTTGATCGAGGATATGCTATAGGCTCTTATGATAATGTCTCCATATTTTTAACGCGAAGACCACTGCTCCCAACTCTAGATATTGAGTTGTGTAATTGAATTCGTGTGTTTTGAGCTGCCTCGAGGCATAGGAGATAACCTTTCCTCGCTGCATGAGCACACAACCTAGGACCTGATTGGATGCATCACAGAAGACAACGAAATCTTCCGTCCCTTTGGGAAAGGACAAGATAGGTGCGCTGCATAGGGTCTGCTTAAATGTTTGAAACACAGTGTCTTGTTTATCTCCATAACTAAAGGCTACACCCTTCTACGTTAGGGTGGTTAAAGCCTTAGTGATTTTTGAGAAGTTTTGGATAAACATGCGATAATAGCCAGCGAGACCCAAGAATTGGCAGATTTCTGTAGGTGTCTTCGGTGCTGACCAATTCTCAATCTCTTTGATTTTGGAAAGGTCCATGTGTATGCCATCCTTGCTAACCACGTGTCCAAGGAAAGTTACCTTCTTGATCCAGAACTCACACTTTGATAATTTTACATATAGCTTCTCCTCCCGTAATGTTTCTAGCACAAGTCTTAAGTGTTGTTTATGATCATCTTCGCTCTGCGAATAGACAAGCATACCGTCAATGAACACGATCATGAACTTGTCTAGGAAAGGGTGGACAACCAATTCATCAGGTCCGTGAATACTGTCGGTGTATTGGTTAGACCGAAGGGCATTACTACAAACTCATAGGGTCCATAACGAGTTCAGAATGCTATATTGGGCACATCATTCTCGTGAACTCGCAACTGATGGTACCCTGATCTAAGGTCTATTTTCGAGAAATAATTGGCTCCATGAAGTTGGTCGAAAAGGTTGTCGATTCTGGGTAAGGGATTAAGGTTCTTGATGGTAAGCTTGTTCAGCTCTCGGTAGTCAATGCAGTTCCGAAAGGATCCATCTTTCTTCTTCACAAATAAGATCGGGGATCCCAACGGTGAGGAACTCGGTCTTATGATCCTTTGCTAATCAGTTCATTGAGCTGGCTGGATAAATCTTGCATTTCTACCAGCGCTAGACGGTAGGGAGATTTAGCTACATGAGTAGCTCCAGGGATTAAGTCGATACGAAACTCAACTTGGCGCTCGGGAGGAATTCCAAGGAGATCTTCAGGGAAGACATCAGGAAAGTTGCAGACTTCGGGGATGGTCTCGAGGTCTTTAACTTTTTGCTTTTTGTCAACAACATGAGCTAGGAATGCATGGCACTCCTTCTGCAAATACTTCTGAGCTTTGATACATGAAATGGTACGAAGGTTCCAACTGAGTTTATCACCGAAAATAGTGAGGGCTTCGCCAGAGGGAAGTTTGTGGCGGATGGATTTCTCGTAGCAGAGAATATTAGCATGATTGGGGTTCAACCAATCCATGCTGATTATGACATCGAAGCTTTTTATGGAAACTGGCATAAGGTCGATAGGAAAGGAATGATCGTCTAGGGTAAGAGTACATCCTATGAATATGTCGTAAGTGCTCTCTTTCTTTCCGTTAGACATCTCGACGGTAAATATTTTAGTTAATGGTTGGGATTTACATTTTAGTAGATGTTTGAATGCATGACTAAAAAAACTCCTTTCCACACCAGATTCGAACAAAATGCATGCATAACTGATGGGTTTGAGCCATAAGAACATTCCTATGTGCACATACAAACCCTAATGCTTGGATCTAGGTTTCTCTAATTGAACATGCAATGTATCCAAGACTTTGATGATAGATCTAGTATAATAACACAAGAAAAACAGATCTAAAAGATTACCTTGAATTGCTTTCTTGAATCTTCTTGTCCTTGGAGCTTAGAGTCACAAATGTCACTCCTCTAATGGCTTACAAACACCAACTTAGCAAGAGGATGATTAGAGAGAGATGGGAGGGTAAGAAAAGTCAGCCAGGGTTTCTCCATTACCAAGGGTGCCAATTTTCTTAGCCCTAAGGGTCTATTTATACTAGTGAGCCTCCTAGGGTTTCACCCTTAAACCCTAGTTGGATAAGTTAGGCCCTAAGCAATCCAATCTCCTTATGATAAGCCTTAGACGATTTCTAGGTCCTTCTAAACCTCAAAACCGTCCACCCCTTATCCATGAGGGATTATAGCCCAAAGTACAACTATCATACAATTGACAATTTATGCCCTTTTATTTAATTAATCTCTTTAAGTCACCAAATTAATTCCTAACTAATTTATGACTTATATTAATCAAATAACAATATTATTATTCCTTATATTATTCTCATAATATATTAATAATATTTTTCTCTCATTATAAATCATCCTGTCAAGTTGCTATGGTGAAGGCAACCCAAAAGGACCATGCTCAATCGGGTCAAATACTTGCCTAATATAGTTGCAGCCTTAGACACTATTCCAACAGTCTCCCACTTGGATAAGTCTAGTAACTATATACATAAGCATAATTCGATTAGAAATCGTAGCTCTCAAAGACGCTGTCAAACTCTGATCGTATCAATCTTGTCCTTTAGATAAGGGATCGTACAGTCCTATGTTTAGATATCATGCAGACAATTCTATGGAACCAATTGTCCAGCAGTTGGTTTCTCGATCTCAGATTTATTTGACATAGAACTTAATCGAACACATCAATTCAGTTCTGACCGGGCCCGACACATAAGTCAAATCAAATCATCAAGCGGCCGAGATATCGCTTTTACCCTCTTAGGATAAAAGTAACAGATAAACTTCGACTTATATGCATTTACTTATTCATTAATCAATTATACACAACAATACGTTTTATAACATCAATTTACTGATGTGGTTTCACATTATCAATGTACAACCAATTAAAAAATAACAAACCATATATCTAGGTTTTAAGACCATATGATATTATCGTCTTGCGATCACCCTTTTTATCACATTCCATAAAGTGATTCCAGCAAGAGCGGGTTTGTTCCAATGCTCAAAACTAGTTCATAAGCACTCATGAACGTTGCAACAAACTTTTGCTATGTTTAATACCATTTAGACAATCTACACACCAATTCATGACAGTCTTCATTCATACCTACTTCCAACATATGAACGATTGTGGACAATTTTGAATGATTCGATTATTTTTAATAAACTCATTCATTCTGGAAATCAAAACATGAAAAAATGAAACAATAGTTAAACAATTAACACAAGACAGTAACATTACTCATAAATAAGGATATGGGCGGCAGTCTCTAAGTCATACACCCAGAACGAGGGAGCTTTCGCTGTCCACATCTCGTGAGTTGTTTTGGCAACCTTCTTAGTAGGGACTCGGTTAAGGATATGGGCGGCAGTCTCTAAGGCATACCCCCAGAACGAGATAGGTAGTGAAGCACGAATCAGCATAGAACGGACCATGTCTAACAAGGTTCGATTACGCCTTTCTACCACACCATTCAACTGCGGTGTCCTAGGTGGCGTCAATTGTGAAACTATTCCACATTCTTTGAGATAGTCGTGGAATTCAAGACTTAGGTACTCTCCTCCTCGATCGGATCGAAGCATCTTGATTTTCCTACCCAATTGATTCTCCACTTCATTCTTGAACTCTTTGAACTTTTCAAACGTTTCTGACTTTTGCTTGATTAAGTAGATATACCCATATCTACTATAGTCATCGGTAAAAGTCACATAGAAGCGGTTCCCATCCTTTGTGGTTGATCTAAAGGGTCCACATACATCGGTATGTATGAGGTCCAATAAACCCTCACCCCTTTCACATGTGCTAGTGAAGGGTGACCTGGTCATCTTTCCAAGTAAACAAGACTCGCATGTGTCATCTTCCCTAAGGTCGAATGACTCCAACACTCCATCCTTTTGGAGTTGGGCTATGCGCTTCTTGTTGACATTTCCAAGACGACAATGCCACAAGGATGCTCTATCCATACTATTGGAAGAATCCATGCATAAAACATCATTTCTTAGGTTATCTACAATCATAACAGTTTCATAAATTCCATTACATGGCATTGCTTCAAAATATAAGACACCATTTAGATAAGCATAAATTGAACCATTCTCATTATTAAAAGAAAATCTAAATCCTTGTCTAAACAAACCATGAAACGAAATGATGTTTCTTGCCATTTCTGGCGAGTAGCAACAATTATTCAAATCCAAACATAATCCATTACTAAGCACTAAAGAATACACTCCAATCTTGGTCACAGACGACGATCTTCTGTTCCCCATGATTAGATTTATTCTTCCATGCTCCACATCCCTATTTCTTCTTAGTCCCTGCAATTCAGAACAAATGTGGTAACCACACTCGGTATCGAGGACCCAAGAAATAGCATGAGATGAATCATTAGATTTAATTGTGTATATACCTGCGAAAGACGGCTTGATCTTTCCTTCCTTGATGGCTTGCAGGTATTCTGGGCAGCTTCTCTTCCAATGCCCTATTTTGTGACAATGGTGGCACTCTGCCTCCTTTGGGTTAGGGTTAGGCTTGGCAGGATCAAATTTGGTCCCACTAGAAGAGGAACCATCTCGGGACTTTCCCTAGCGGTGGCTCTTAGATGGAGCCTTCCTTTTCTTGCCTCTTCCCTGCCCAATGGCCAAAACAGGAGCAGCGGGTGGATTAGGAGTGGGTGCAACAGACTTGTCCTTGAGTTTGCTCTCAGCAACCCTAAGGAGAACTTGGAGCTTGCTTAGGGTGACCTCTTCCTTGTTCATGTGGTAGGTCATCCTAAATTGGTTGTAACACGGAGGGAAGGAGTGAAGGACCATGTCGATAGCCAAATCTTCCCCAAAGTCGACATTTAACTTGCGAAGACGATCGACATACCTTCGCATCTTTTGCAAGTGTACGGTTAGAGATTCTCCATGTCCCATTTTAGCAGAGATCATGTTAGTGAAGATCTCGTAACGTTCCTTCCTCGCATTTTGGTGGTATCTCTCCAACAAGTCTCGGTGCATTTCGTACGGATACATGTCCTCAAAAGCAGTCATTTCAGCCAGAGTAGCAATTTCTAGGTTGATCTTCTCGAGCTTCTCATCAAGGACATACTCTTTGTCCTCGTAGCGAGAAATCGTGTGAATGTATCTTATCCATTCGCTAAAGTTTGTTCCATCGAAAGTCACCTTTTGGCAGAGGCTCATCAATGTAAACGAGCTAGCATCAGCGTTATTCGTGTTCGACATCTACAAATAGAAAGGATAAAGATTGATTAGAATTTAAAATCCCTAGTTATCACCCAATAAGAAAAATTAGGGCTAGGATCCAACAACATTATTTACATATTAGAAAAGGGATGCCGTAATCTAACATGCAAGCAATTTGAAGGTAAGTGAATGACGATTCACTAATTCTCCACCACGAAAACCTAAATATAAGTTTTAAATGTATTGAGAATTACTAGGTTTCGATGAGATTCATTGAACTTTTCAATGGCATGTTTAAATCTCGATATGCCCCTCTCGTTTGTGACTGGGATACCGAGGATCACAAAGTGGGTGTGAGTAACCATGCAAATCTACACGGTGCCTTCATTGTAACAATCACCTATTCGATGTGCCAGTAAACCACACACACTCCATCGAACTATGATAAACAATGAATCACCCTTTTCCACCTTTGCTTAGAACCAATTAGTGTGCCGGTAAACCACACACGCTCCACTAACTTCTTAGCAAGGGTGAAAAGTGTAATTTCATGGGATTGCATCAATTCACTTTTCCTAAAGTAACTAGGATTGGGAATTTGAAAAACATGTAGTTACTTTGTATTTAATATTATAATTTTAATGAGGAGATAGAGTTGCCTTATCCTACCCGCTCGGCTAACGACCCTCCACCGATCAAGCAAGCAGTGGGTGAGAGTGTACACCCATTAAGTGCCATTTTATAGGCAGCAACCTTATACCCACCTTATAGACCGGCTTCGTGAATGAGGCCTACTAACGGTAGGACTAGCATTTTAATTATATATATATATATATATATATATATATATATATATATATATATATATATATAGGGTTTGAAATTTAAATTGTCTAAATTAAATTTTAATCACAAAACATAAATTTCAAAACTTGAGGACAAGTTTTAAACTTTTCAAAACATAAGGGATAAAATAATAAATAATCCAAATTAACATTTAATCACATAATTATCCATATTTGATTTATTTAATTGTTTGTTGCAAAACAATTTACCAATTTAATTAAAATAATCAATCAATTATCATATAAGGAAATTATTATTCAATTTATTGGTAAAAATATTCAATTAGGTCAAGGATATACTCAAATATATGTTAAAATCGGATTTATATTGACCCATTAAGATAAAGGCAAGTTTCCATAAGATAAACATCAAGAAATCCCGAGTACCATTGTGGGACTCGCCGAGTTGAGGCCTACTCGCCGAGTACCACTATGGGACTCGCCGAGTTCATCAGGCAGAAGACAAAAATTGAATTTTGCAATCAACAATCAAGCAACTAATGCATCAATTCAATAGAAACCAATCAAGGCTCTGATACCACTGATGGGTTTGAGCCATAAGAATATTCCTATGTGCACATACAAACCCTAATGCTTGGATCTAGGTTTCTCTATTTGAACATGCAATGTATCTAAGACTTTGATGATAGATCTAGTATAATAACACAAGAAAACAGATCTAAAAGATTACCTTGAATTGCTTGCTTGAATCTTTTTGTCCTTAGAGATTAGAGTCACAAATGTCACTCCTCTAATGGCTTACAAACACCAACTTAGCAAGAGGATGATTAGAGAGAGACGGGAGGGTAAGAAAAGTCGGCCAGGGTTTCTCCAATACCAAGGGTGCCAATTTTCTTAGCCCTAAGGGTCTATTTATACTAGTGATCCTCCTAGGGTTTCACACTTAAACCCTAATTGGATAACTTAGGCCCTAAGCAATCCAATCTCCTTATGATAAGCCTTGGACGATTTCTAGGTCCTTTTAAACCTCAAAACCGTCCACCCCTTATCCATGAGGGATTATAGCCCAAAGTACAACTATGATAGAATTGACAGTTTATGCCCTTTTATTTCATTAATCTCTTTAAGTCACCAAATTAATTCCTAATTAATTTATGACTTATATTAATCAAATAACAATATTATTATTCCTTATATTATTCTCATAATATATTAATAATATTTCTTCTCTCATTATAAATCATCTTGTCAAGTTGCTATGGTGAAGGCAACCCAAAAGGACCATGCTCAATCGGGTCAAATACTTGCCTAATATAGTTCCAGCCTTAGACACTATTCTAACAGTAGCAGCATGGACTCCTACCGTTTGTTGTTTCCTGGTGGGCTCCTACGAAGACTGCCCCTTTCGCTTGTTCCAGAATTTCTTCTTCTTCTCTCCACTCTCCTGTTGTGGTTTGGGAGCGACAGTCACCTTATTAAGATCGATCCCATGATCTATCAGAGTCTGCGCCAGGCACTTGGCACTATCAAATGTAGTGGGCCTAGCAGCCAAAACATTTCCTTTGGTTGGGGCCGTCAGTCCCCAGATGTACCTCTCAATCTTCTTGCTTTCCGGGGTGACCTTTCCCGGACATAGAAGAGCCAGATCGTAGAATCTAGCTATGTAGGCAGCAATGTCGGAACCCTTCATCTTCAGGTTCCAAAGTCCGTGCTCTAACTTTTGGACCTCGCCTCCCAACCCGTGGCATTAGCCACCGGCAGGGTTAGGGATTTGACTTGGCCATTCCACCAAGTCAATGCTCTGTTGGTGAAGGTGTAGGCGGCCATCTTCACCTTGTTGGTTTCTGAGCAGGAACAAATTTCGAAGATGGATTCGATCTTCTCGAACCATCGAGTTAAGGAAAGGAATCCACCATTGCCATCGAAGGACTTGGGTTTTGCGTTCATGAAGTATTTGTAGGAACACTCATTTTGATGTCCCTGATTTCCGTGATTCTGGGGATGAGTACCACTTCTGGATCCACCAGCGTTCACTTGCGCCATTGCTGCAGCCACGGCGACTGTAACTGCTGCCTGGAACATAACAGGATCGAATTGAGGAGGTGGCGGTGGCGGAGTATCATTGTTCCTTCTGAAGGGTCTTCTTTAGGGAGGCATCTTATTATAGAACAATCAGGAAGAAGAGGATGATAAGTCCCCTAAATCTGAATCAAGATATATGAAACAAGATATATCTCATTATGAATAGTTAAAGTGTTCTACGAAGCGATGTCTAGACAAGGGGGTTACTAATGCAAGTAACTACCGCTAAGAAGACATATGTAGCAACACTTGGAATGAATCCCTATACTGAATTCAGCTCAAGTACCCACTACCTCGCATCGACGATTTGTTCGATCAACTTCAGGGTGTTAGCTATTTCTCAAAGATTGATTTGAGATCTAGCTGTCATCAGTTGAAAGTATAAGAGCAAGATGTACCGAAGACTGCTTTCCGTACTCGTTTTGGGCATTTCGAATTCCTTCTCATGCCATTCGGTTTGACAAATGCTCATGCTGTATTCATGGATATGATGAATCGAGTATGCCGCTGTAACATACAGGTTCTGAAATTGTGTATTGTTATTATTAAAAGTAAATAAAATTGAGTGTTGCATTCTAACATATAGTTTTTACTAGAAATGAAGTAAAACTATGTTTAGAATCACTCATAAAAATATTGGAAGTCTTATGAGATTCCAATTAATAGCCAAATAATGAAAATTTAGCAAAAACATAAAAATTGAAATAAGTAAAGTTTTATTATTTGATATTGTAGAGAATCTCGTTAGAAGTGTTTAGGCGAAAACCTCGTCGAAATCCGAGTTATAACGAAGAAGTTATGACCAATTGAAGATCCGCGACAAAACCAACACGGCACCGAATGATGTAAAAAGTGAGTTTTTGATAAACTACTTTGTAGCCTTAGTAATCTAAATGAAATTCGTAGTATTCGTTAAACTGAGAAGTTCAATAAAAAGAATGCCAAAATCTGACTTCATATGAGGAAGTTATGATTTTTAGAAGTTTCAGCTTAGCAGTAGACAACTAAAAACTCGAATTTTAGATCGAGTGATTTTTAGCCGACACAACCTAAATGGATTTTCCTGTCCCGGTCTGTTAAAAATAATAATATTAAAATTAAATTCAAAGTTAGCCAACAAAGTCTAAACGGAAGTTGTAGAGCATAATTTTAGCTACGCGTGCATATAAAGAACGTCAAAAACGGAGCTCGTATGCGAAAGTTATGGATTATTTCAATGTGAGTTCAATATATAGGAACAATTGTATGTTATGTGTTATATGTGCTATGTGCTTTTCAGTGTTACTATTCTGAGTTACTTTCACGTGTTATTTTTATTCGCTATTTTTAATAGCAAAGTTATACCTTTGACCATGTGATCAGTGAAAGGACTTAGATTCACGGTGGTACTGGTATGTAGCCTCTGGCCATGTAGAACATGTCTCGTAAGAGAATGACTTCTATTCTATGGCATTGGCAGAAGGTTAGATAGGAATGGTATGTAGCCTCTGACCATGTAGAGCATGACACCGTAAGAGAATGACCTCTATTCTACGGTATTGGCAAATGGTTAGACAGGGCTATAAGCCTGAAATCTACGAAAATGTTAATAAGAAATTATACATCTTTTGTGCCATTTGGGCCAAAGCTTTATTGTTGCATATCAAGTATTGAAATTGTTATGTCTCATTGATCGTGAATCTTTGAATCAAATCTTGAGTTGATATTGAAATCCTGACATATGATACGTATATGCTATTGTTGTTCTTGTTCCTTTTTGCTTCTGTTATATTGGTATATATAAGGCATAAGATTATATTGTATATATTTATTGAATTCACTAAGCGTTATCGCTTATCCCTCTCAATCTTTAACAAATGCAGGTGATGAGTATCCGATATAATTTTATACTGCTGAAAGATTTAGAATAGTTAATACTATTTCTCTGTATTTTATTGTTCAAGTATGTATATGAATAGTAGATTCCTGGGTAGATATAAAATGTAATAAAACTTAGTTGGTTTGTATCCAATCTTTTGTAATCACTTTATTAATATAAAATATTGTTTTATAACACTACTAGAAAAAAGGCCTTTTACGACGCTCATTGCGCGTCATAAAACGCTCAGACGACGCGCAAATGCGTGTCAAGGAAGGCCCTGTCATAAAGAGAGACGACGCGCATTTACGACGCGCATTTATGACGCGCATTTACGACGCGCGGTTACGACACGCAATGCGTATCAAGGAAGGCCCTGTCATAAAGGAAGACGATACGCATTCGCGTGTCGTAACTTTACGACGCGCGTGTTAATGACACGCAATGCGTATCAAGAAAGCCTCTGTCAAGAAAGGCCATGTCATAAATGAAGATGACACGCATGTTTGCGTATCATAATTTTAAATGTTAAAAAAAAATATTTTTTATAGATTTACTAATTTTCAAATTAAATTTGCATTTAATGCCTCACAATATAAAATAAAATATCATATACAAAAAATATAATCCATTTCATAAAATTTAATGTCTTACAATTCTATTTGTTACAATATATAAATTTACATGATGTGTAGTGGAACAAACAATGAGATACACATACAATGGAGATGGATAACAAGACATCAAAAAGGAAAAAGAAGGGCAAAAAAGTAAAATACGAGGCCACGCATGAGAAGCTCAGCTACTTTAGCAGCAACTGTGTTACGTGCAGCATCCTTGCTAGCCTGAGAATGAGATGCGGATCAAAATATCAAAGTTGTTAAGTAACTAGTTCCTTTTGTTTACTTTCCCAAATATTTTTTAAACATCATTTATCCATACAGCACTCAAAGTAAGAAGACATACCTCACCACTTATCAGCAATGGGTTTCTTCCCTCATCAATTAGGACATAATCAAGTTCATCAACTATTGCAAAATGCAATGGTTTTCGCCTGATAAACATTGTGCTATTATTAATCCAAGAGACACTTCAAATGAAATCTGCCTTAGTAATTAGTATTAGTATGAAAAATGTGGTAATACCATCTCATAACAAGTTGCAATTACAAGCCGCCCACAAGCGGAAGATAGCTGAAGATCATGAATAAATAAAATTTGTTAATAAAAAGAGGAATAAATTGAGTTTAATTACTAAACACCAACATTCAAACCAATTAATGAAAGTTAAAGCATCTAAATAATATAGCATGGGATGCAAATATATCATGCATCGTACAAATAATGAAGATTTTTAGTTTCTGGAAGATTATTGACATCATTGGGATTAAGAGTTTTCTTTGCTTATTCGTTGCACCTCATATGTTTCCATCACATTTGAAGGATTATAATGCTACATAGCTCTATTAAAGATGCTACAATATCTCTCTATTGTTATGCATGAAATCAAGACATATGATCTTCTAATACTAGAAAACAAGAGCTATTCGGAATAATAAAGCTACATACCTGAGTTTGCAAGAGGTATCGCAAGGTGCTGCCGACTCAAAACCAAGCAGCCTTAGGCACTTATCAACGACTGAACTGAGGATACACATCTGATAGAAAAAAGATAAAAATATAATTACAAGGATTAATAAAAGCTATTCGGAAGCCAACAATGAGAACCAAATTTATTTTAAAAAAAGGAGATAGAGAAAGAGAGAGACTACTTGCATCTAGCCTCTAAAAATGTGCTTTGTGTAACCATCACCCGGATCAGCACCAATCTGGATCTTTTGATCTGAGGCTTTGTTATGTGTCTCACTTAAGACATCCAGACAATCTGAATGCTTCTTCTCAGTTTGAAACTGCAATAATTGAGATACATTTCATTTTGAGGGGATAGATAAAGAAAATATGAATGACCATCAATTTATCAGTAATCAAAGGGGACGGTTCTCTTCAGCAGAAAGATAGAGCCTTTGATGGATCCTAGTGAATCAGTTACTAAGAAATGTGACATGTAGATTGGATTGGTAAACCAAAAGGTAACAGTGTCACTGCAGGGTTTTGCATTTTCTTGAGACTCAAAAGGGCAGTGATGTCTTATTCTAGGTTGATTGTTAAAAAAATTAATATGGAATACCTATGTTATGCATCAACTTCTGCAATATATGATAGATAAGGGCAATATGAGAAATTCAACAAATAAAAGGACATTAGGGGCAGTTTAGGTATTTTATATTATTTAGTTTGTTATGTCAGAGCATTCATCTGGGATAAGGGTTGGAGATAAAGGAGGCAAGGATGCTGGAGGAGCTCAACTTAAGAGGGTTGAGTTACCTGAGACAGAATTAGGACATTTGTATGCTCGAATGGAGAATCAAGGACATCAGATCCAATAGAACGTTGAATCCATAGTCTCTCTTCAGTTGAAGATGGATCAAAAGTTTGAGGAGATTTTGAGTGCCATAGCCAAAAGTCGACCAACAATCAACAATGAGAAGAAAACCATTAAGGGGGAGCCTAGCAACCGAGTCGGCATTGATATCACCTAATCGTACCATCGCCTCGTCTTTACCGTCGTGTCACAATTCTTCATCTTCCTCACTCTATCGAGAAAGCTCGTCTACAGATAATGCATTAAAGAAGGGTAAAGAAATTATTCACACTAGCATTGACATTATCGGACATGTCGACTCCAGCAAGTCTACAACCACCGATCACTTGAGCTACAAGCTGGGAGGTATCAAGGAAGCCTTCAACCTATTCAAGGATGGATACGGTTGCATCACAGCAATTGAACTGGGAACACTTATGAGATTACTTGGGAAAAATAGAACTGAAGTTGAACTTTAGGATATAATCAATGAATTCAAAGCAGCAGGTAATGGAACCATCGATTTCTCAAAATTTCTGAACCTGAGAACAAGGAAGATAAACACTCAAAGGGGCGCAATTTTCACAGACATAAAGAATAATGTTAACAAGTTAGCTAAATGGACCACTCCACCACTCATGACTAGTGCTCACATGGTGAAAATGGGTTATACTACCAGGGTTCATCCTTGTGATCATTTTGATCAAGTGATATTAGCAATGGTTGGGAACAAGCGGAAGGGAATTGCTGGTCAGATTGGAAAAAACCTTGCTGATTAGTTTACCCCACACGAAAAGGTTCTACTGTTACCATTGAATCTTAAAATAGCAAAACTCAAAGAAAAGCTCACAACCAGCCGGAAAAAACAAGCATCACTTGTGATGGAGATAGAAGATAAAAACACTTCATTTATAGGGTCACCAGAATGGATTGGTGCCTTTGAGGTAAGTTGTGTTTTGGATAAACTCATTTGTGTAAGCTACAAGGTCGAAGATACCAGATCAGGGGATGAATTAACCGAAAAATATAGAGAATTCGTGATGAATTTTGAGATCCCGGGAACACCATTCAAGATTGATGGCAAGGTTCTTGCATATATATATATATTTTTTTGGAACTGATTACATTGAATCAAGTGGAAATTGTGTAATGTTAATAGTTGACCCTCCAAACTTACGTCATGGGTTTGAGGAATTAAGCATCCATCAGTTGGGAGCTCTCCTTGACCAATCAGACCTGAAAACTAAAGAATATAGAGCTGTACACCGAGCAAAAGAAAACATTCTTACATGTGGTAATTCCCAGATAGTTTTATGTCAACGGTTTGAAAGACGGATAATTGCAGATCCAATTGAGAATTATAGAGAGCTGAGAATTGGGAATCCATACATGACTTATTTGCAGGCTCAAGGGTGTATTTGGGTTGGTTCAAGTCCTCAAGTTCTGAATCGTGTGAAGGATATAGTGGATAGACTAATTGTGGTTACTGAGGATCTAGAAAGCTATTTTCCTCCTTCAAGGATAGGGGTTGGAATGATAGAATGTGTTTATGTAAACATGAATTTTGATCTGATTGCAAGTGGTGGTGAATGTTCATCTGCTGTGAATCCGATACAACTCACTGGAAAGGGGCATACAAAGGGGGTTTCTACAATTTGGTTCTCTGCGAAGCACTGTCACTTGATTTTGTCAACTGAGAAAGATAACAAGGCCAATATTTGGGAAGATTTTAATTCAAACATGTATGAGGAATGGATGGAGGTTAAGGTTACTCAGGTCCCAAAGCTGTAATTGTAAACAAACAACATCAAAGCAAAATACATACATATACACTAATATGCAACTTATTACTTACATTATGACTAATCACCAACAATCCGCCAAATATGCTAGCCAATTCCAATTCCAACACATTCACTGCAAGCAATAATAAAGAATATAAAGTAAATGATTTGGTAAAATTTCCTTTTATATTTTAAATAAAAATCACCAAGATTAGAGAATAAAAATACCTTGTAACATACTATGACAAACGGAATTGAAACAGGCAAATAAAAAAGGGGTATAAACATAAGAATTAAAACCTAATTAAGATTCTGATGCCTGTGATACGCCACTTGTAGATATAGTGGTTCATTGATAATTGACCTAATTAGACTCGTTTTTTCAACAACAATGAGTTTGGGAAGAAGACAACACAGAGCAATAATGTTATTCGACTTCAAACACTTTATCACGCTGGTAAACAGAAGATGGATCGATACATACTTGAGTTAATCATCTGGCTTCATCGTTTAATAAGCCTCGTGAGATTCAGAGACAAGGTTCTGAAATAAGTTCCTGCTCGATCTCCACCTCTAACGAGTAAAAATGGCGTTGTCGTAGATCCATCTCGATTGAAAAACAGTGGAAAGATTCAACGCGTTCAGATCTCATTGGAAGATTGGAATCTTCTGGAGGAGGTTATGAAGCGGAGGATGTTGGATCCTGGACGGTGGGGCGGGGCTAGACGGAGGTTAGAGGTGCGAGGCGCCAACACCAAGAGAAACGTCGGAGGTGGGAGAAGCTATCGACGTCGAGAACTGAGAAGAAGAGAAAGGGTTTGTCAAAGTGAGAAGGAGAGAAAGGGAAGTTGAAGAGAGAACAAGCAGTACAGGAGGGCATAATCGGGGCAAGTTCTTGAAAAAAGCCCTAGCTACTAGGGAAATTAAAGTGGAGGGAGAAAAAAATTAGTAAGGCGGGGATTTTAAGTTTTTGGGATTTCATTTTCCCCGGATGGAACGCGCGCGTTCTATTAAAATTTATAAAGCGACAGTCGTAGACGACACGCAGGTGCCTTCCGTGTTTTTATTTTTTTTTGTTTAGACACTAATTTTAGGGCACGCAAAAATGCGCGTCTGAAATCCTTTAAATTTTGGAAGAGATGACATTATTTTTTAGATACTCACCTTTGCGTATCATAAATCACTGCGTGTCATGGTTCGCGCGTCGTAAAAGGCTATTTTTCTTGTAGTGTAAATATCCATGTAGCATGTTTTGAGGAAGTAACTTAAGAATAATGTTGGAATAGTATGAAAGTTTGGGTCTTTCAGAAATATGAAAGTTGGGGTCTTTCAATCATGGTATCAAAGCTGTGGTTTAAGTGAACTAAATACCACGGATTGGTATTTAGACTTAAACTATTGGAATTTCAATATATGAACGGATTCATAATAAATATATGGATAGTGTGTCTTGTAGAGTAGACACTACTCGAGAAAGAATTTATATGAAGAAATGGAAGTAAAATTTCTATCGACCTATGGAAAAGTATTAGGATATATTAAATCGAGCATATGCATGAGAAGAATCCTAGAAGGCTAGTATAGGTAATCCAATATATGTTTGATAGAAACGTGAAAACCCTAGTTGAGTCTAGGAGAAACTGTTGTATGTATTTGTTTAAACACATTAATGTGTGATAAGTTGCTTTGTGAAAACTTTTGAATGGTAAGCTGGGAACTGCGAGACAATACTTGGGACGAGTATGAGTAGGTGTGAATAGTAGTAGAGGCCTATACTACTGGAAGCACAGGACTCACAGTTGGATCAGGAAAAGTCACAAGGTTACCAAGAAGCTAGTAAAAGATTCCGTTTTATTCATGTGTGTCGTTACCTTCGATTCAGTAATGACTAAGAAGATAAGTATTGTTCAACTTTTAATGTCATATAGAATTGAGTCCAATTAGTATAAATCCGCAAAAGGACTTTGTTTGGTTCAGAGAACCATGTCTTATGTAGTGACGAAACTTCAGTAGGAATACTGAAGAAGTATATGGTCGAGGTAGTCTATAGAAATATAACAATCTTCATTAAAGAATTAAGCAATCATTACCCAGAGATGTGACTTGCTATGTGGTGTTACTGGCCACAAGAAATGTTTCCGCCCTACTCTTACTAGTCAAATGGCGGGGAGTCAAGTTTTCATTCAACAATCAAAGAGTACTCCAACTAAAAATGTAAGTCCCTAAACTGCCCGTGTATCAGTCAAATCCGTTTGATGGTGCGGAATCCCAATCAAACGGATGATGCAAAAATAAAATAGAAGAAGAAGAAGAATGTTGAATCTTGAATGTATTAATGATATGAATTAAGTTCCTTACACAAAAGATTCACACACACATAAAGCTCCCGTTTCTCTCCTCTCTGGCCGTAAACTCCTTAGGGTTTTTCAATCATCAAATTTTACTCCTCACCCTAACACCTCTATTTATACAAGAATATGGGCCGGACACACAAATGGGCCGTAAATGAGTTTACGGCCGTAAGGTGTTTACGGCCGTAAACTCAGCCGTAAACTAGACCGAAAATTCCACAATTATTACACAAAAATACAATGCCCAGAAAAGTAAAGTATAAACCATATTTTGACCCAACAATCTCCCCCTTGGTTTATAGCTTTCTTTTCTTAATTGACCCAACAAGCTCCCCCTAAAATGTAGCTGGCTCTTCTTGTCAATCTTCAATGAGAGCTTGGCTTCAGCTTTAACCTTCGATTTCTTCATAGCATCAGGATGAACATATGAATCTTCAATAATTGACTTCATCTTGAGCGGTTGGGTTTTTCTTCAGAATTTGGCATTGAACGCACATTGGGTGAGGAGGCTTCTTGTACTGATTCTTGAAAGATGGCGCTTTCAGCTTGAGAATCTTCAGAGAGAACATCAGAGAGAACAAATCTTCTAGATCACTTCAGCAGGTTCATAGATAAAAGCAGACTGATTGAGGAGGCTTCAATGCAATCCGTCACATATTCTTCAATTGCAGCTTCACCTTGCTTCTGGGGTTGAAGGATTGAATGTTGAAAGAATGATCTTCATTTCTTGCTCCTTCGAATGAGAATTCTTCGATGCTCACGGACGAAGCTTTTGCTCAGAAATCTTCAACACACACTCCATGAGTCTTATCTATACCTGAAATCACTATTCAAGACAAAACAAAACTAAAAGAAAACTTAGCACACAAATTAAAACAGAAACAAAATATTTTTGGATTTTTTTTTATTTTTCTGAACAATAAATAAAACAGAAATAACACTATTTTTTTTGGATTTTTTAATTTTTCTGATTTTTTTTTTAATTTTTAATTCTCCCCTAATATTTAAATTAGAAGAAACTATAATAAATTTAACAAAAATAAACATGATATATAACTTTAAGAGAGATTTGGGATCAAAGTTTTTAGACAACCTTTATCCACTTGTCGGTACCTTCCATATTCACATCTTTGTCTGGTCGATCGTCGGTATTGTTGTCCACTTAAACACGAAAAATTTGTGTCTTATTTAGGACATACTACTTGTTACAAGACAAAGTGAACTTAAGTTCCTAAAAATTATATCTGATCCTAATTCCTTAGATACTATATCTTAAGGACCATTCATCTGACGACGACCAAGGATATTGTTGTCCACCTAAATTGAGCAGCGAGATCTACAGACAATCTGTATGAGTTCAATTTTTAAGTGCACTGGAACGTGTTTCCCGCTTCCTGATATGCCCCAGCCATCAAGAACTTCCAGAGTACTCCTTACACCGGGTGAGCAGACAATCATTCAGAGAGAGAAGGGATACATAATTCTATTGCTAACTACTTCAGAGGGGTTGAGAAGAAGAAGGTTGCATATGCTGTGTACCAGGTCGGATTAGAAGTCGCGCAAAGGAGACAGCATGTGGCTAACAGATGAGAAGTTTTTCACACATATATTTCACACATATATATATATTTCCTACAGAGAAATAGAGTTGCATATGTTGTGTACCAGGTCGGATTAGAAGTCACGCAAAGGAGACAACATATGACTAACAGAAAGAAAGAAAGAAAACGATTTTCTACAGACCTAATTTATCGGAATTTACCAGTCGCCCCATCCAACCGGAATTAAGGACAGAATCCGCACATCGAGGAAAAGTTAAGCCACGGTTCCAAGTACGGGTTCAATTAATGTGACGAGTAGATTCTCATATATATCTCCCTGCTCAACCTATCCGAGCGTCGTATTGTCAGGCTGAACGTATCTAACTAGGTCAAGATTTGTCAAGTCTATAAATTTCCTAAGTTCAAATATCCCTAGTCAAGTCCATTTAAAATTTTTCGTGCCTACCGACGCATCAAGTCAGAGCATAGACCCTTCAACTTCGGGTACGTTACGCAGACTCAGGTTGCCTGTTATCACTTGATAATATCACTTCCCAGAACATCTCCCTCAAGCACATTTCATAACCAACATTTTCTTTTTCTAATTTTCTAATGTTTTTGGATTTTTTGGATTTTTTTAAATTTTCTAATTTTTGTTTTGTTTTTATTTCTCCCCCTAAATTTGTGCATAGGAGAGAAACGAAAGTAAATGCGCAAATTTAAACTATCCTAAAACAAAAATTAGTCTTTAAAGCGAATCAGATTAAGAAAAACTTAGGAGTATAGAGAAGAAAACGCAAACCGTAATTCATCGATTGAATCTGCATCCAGAAGGTCTGAGAACAGCACACGTAATCTCAGAATAGATCCGAAAATTCTTCACATCATTAAGCACTAACCCCATGTGATCCCTTCTTTTCTTACTTTCCCGCAAAAGGACACATGCTCTCAAACAATGTTCTGAGTGTTGTACAGTTGAGAGATGTCCCCAATCATATGCCAGGAGCAGCCACTACCAACAAACCGAAGTCTGATGATATGCCTCCATAGCTGCTCCGACACAGAGCGGGATTAGTTGATCTTTGGAACCCAGTCCATTTTGAAACTGGGTCGACCTTTGTCATCCTTGCACGATACTCTCTCCCATGACATGTCCTGCTTATCACAAACAGAAGATGTAGAAACGTTAGAAGCATTAGGAATTTTGGGAGTTTGAGCCTTCGGAACCCATTTGTAGTTGGGTTTAACCCATTTCTTTTTCGATCCGTTGGGTGGCTCAGCACTTGATTTGGCACTTGAAGCCGACTGCCGAGATGACTTTGACCTAACCAATCTTGGCTTCACAGTAGTATCTCTTGAACTGGGCTTGTTGGCTGACATTTCCTTCTTGCCCTTGGGATTCGGATTCTTGGCCTTAGGAGTTGAATTCTTGGCCTTCTGCACGTTCCAGTCGTCAATATCTGAACGTGACCTTGAGGGGTATCTTTTGGAGCGTCTCCCTCTTGACGCGTTCTGCCAGCCTTGTGCGTAGTAGGGAACATACGCGCGATTAGGACAATTTCTGGCAATGTGTCCAGGTGTTCCACAGTGAAAACATGTCCTTTTCTTCACTGTGGAGTTGTCTCTTCCTGCCCCTGGTGGCATATCCTTGCCTCGTCTCTTGTTGTTCCCATATGCACACTTACAACAGGCACTTTGTTGCGCTGGAATTGGAGGCCTATATTTCTCAACGACAGGTTTATCAGAAGCAATTGAGTTCGAAGCAACAGACTCAGAGCTCAAAGAGACATTTGTTTGTTCAATAGTGTTCTCCTTGTTCTCATCTTCTGCTACTTTACCTGCACATGAAACAGAAACATCAATATTTTCAACATTAATAACTCCTCCTGACACAAATCCAGCTAGTTTTCCGTATTTAAGATGTGCCTCCCTGTCAATTTCTTCTTGTTTCATAGGGATGGATGTGTAGTTATGATTGTAAGGAGGAGGTACACTATCATACCCTAGACCCTTGTGTTGATTCCTTTTAAACTGCATGCTTTGGTCTATCATATTTGCAACCACCTCACTTGAGAAATCATATTTTCTAACATCAAGTTTGGCAGTTTCAAACTTTCCTTTCAAAGATTCAACTTCAGCCACTAGCTCAGCATTTTGTTTGACTACATAATCATAGTTTTCACATTTGTTACTGTAGTCTTCCTGAAGTTTCTTAAAGTCCTTGGTTTTTGCATCTAATTCAGCCTTCAGGGGTTTCTGTCCTTTCCTGAGTTGATATCCTTTATATTTCAGGTCCTCAACTTCCCCTTTTAATAAATCAATTTGTTCCCGAAGAAATTTAATCGTATCTTCACATGATTGAGAACATGAAACTTCACATGAATGAGAACATGACACTTCATTGACCGGAAGGTTTGCTGAACTCATTGTTTTTCGACAATTCAAAACGTTAAGTTCTTCAATTATATCAGCCAGACTAAGACGATTGAGATCTTTTGTCTTCTTGATGTCAGCCACGTCCATGTCCCACGATTTTGGAAGTGAATTCAATAGCTTTTTGTTGATCTCGGACTTAGTCAAGAAGATCCCGGATATATTCATCTCAGTAGTGAGTGTAGTAAACCGCTGCAACTGAGTTTCGAGCGTTTCTCCAGGGACATAATCAAAAAAGTTGAAATTTTGTCTTAACATATCCTGACGACTTTCTTTCATGTTTTCAGACCCCTCGTAGACTTTAAAATCAATTAATTAAAAAAACAACTAGAAGCAAACGTAAAATTTAAAATGCCTTTTTTTTTTTAGTCAACCTTAAAAGTCAAATTTTAAAAATTAAACTCAAAAGTCAAACTTAAAGGTCAAACCGAAAAGCTAAATTTGAAATTTTAAAAGTTAAACGAAAAAGTCAAAGTTTAAAAATCAAAATTTGAAATAAAAGGTCAAAATTAAAAATAAAAAAAATAAAAGATCAAAAATAAAGAAATAAAAACAATTTATTATTATTATTATTTATTAAATTTTTTATTATTATTATTTATATGTAAGAGGAATTTAAAATTAAAGGAAATTGAGTTTTTGGGTTAAAAGTGTCAAAATTCGAAATTAGAACCCGAGAAAAAGAGTGTTTAAGAATTAAATGCAAGAGGAGAAGAACATCCAGCAAGCTGGATCAATTGGCAAAGGCGCTGGACTTATGAACTCAAGACCCGAGATTGATTCCTGGCAGCTGCAAGTCTCTTCCTTTTTATAATTGAAGCGCTGCTGTTGCTTGCTGCTGTTTAGCCGGCTTCCCTAGCCGAGCCGTATGTTCCGAGCCGCCGCAAATTCGAGCCGAGCCGTCCGATCCGCAAGCCGCCGAGCCGAGCCGAGATCTCCGGAAACCCTAGCCGCAAACACCAATTCCGCCGCCGGCCGTAAACAGTTTCCGGCCGTAAGCTCTGGCCGTAAACAGTTTCCGGTAACGTGAAAATTCGACTTTGAAGCTCCAAAACTCGATCAAAAACCTCTTTTTATGAAAAACACAAAGAACAAACCCCCCTTATTTTTGCGAGATCTATCCAAAAACGCAAAAATATTTAGAAAATAAGATCAAATAATGCCCCAAACAGAGTTTACGGCCCAAGAACTCGGTGTTTACGGTCGTAAGCTTGGACCGTAAACACAAAATATTCGGAATTTTAAACGAAATAAAACCTTTTTACTGATACAACTTGGCTCTGATACCAATTGTAAGTCCCTAAACTGCCCGTGTATCAGTCAAATCCGTTTGATGGTGCGGAATCCCAATCAAACGGATGATGCAAAAATAAAATAGAAGAAGAAGAAGAATGTTGAATCTTGAATGTATTAATGATATGAATTAAGTTCCTTACACAAAAGATTCACACACACATAAAGCTCCCGTTTCTCTCCTCTCTGGCCGTAAACTCCTTAGGGTTTTTCAATCATCAAATTTTACTCCTCACCCTAACACCTCTATTTATACAAGAATATGGGCCGGACACACAAATGGGCCGTAAATGAGTTTACGGCCGTAAGGTGTTTACGGCCGTAAACTCAGCCGTAAACTAGACCGAAAATTCCACAATTATTACGCAAAAATACAATGCCCAGAAAAGTAAAGTATAAACCATATTTTGACCCAACAAAAAAGGAGGAGCTGCCAAAAGCTAAAAGATGTGTACATCCGAAAGCATGAATTAGAGATACGTGGTGCTACTCTTTCTATTCTGAAGCATCCACGTGTTGATCAAACTCTTTTTGTTTTCTCTATTCTATCAGCTCGATTTATTCGATCTGATTCTAATACAAGATTTTGGTTCGTTATGTGTCTTGTGCGAGATAAAATCAAAGGTCATTAGAATATGACCATTCGAGTTGTTGTTATAGCAAAAGTAAAGACCTTATCTTGGGTTTAGTCTATAAACCAAGAAGGAGCAGGAGTCTGCAATGAGAATTGAGTTTTAACTCAAAGATTAGGATCGAATGTTCAGTAGAGAATGAAGAGCGGGTGCAAGTTTGAACACCGCTAGTAACTAAGAAGTTTGAAGAATTTGACAATCGTTTGGAAAATCAAAAGTTAAATATCATACATTTTAGATTACCACAAAGGAAGTAAGTTAAGACTCGAATGTTGTGACTAGTAATTTTCTCGTAAACTCTAGATCTGCTTATATCTTATTTGATTTCAATACCCCAGATTCTTTCGTGCATTATAAATTCACACATTCTTTTCAAATTATTTGTTACACAATTGTCCAATCATTTCATATAGATGACATAGGAAGTATATCATTACTTGCTGATAAAGTCTATAGAGATAGTACCATAGGAATTAAAGGTTATAATCTTCTTGCTAACCTAATTCGTATCTCCTTGCCCAACTTTGATATTATTCTCGGCATAGATTGGTTATCAAAGAACCACACAAAACTCTTAGTACAACTTATCATCCTTAGACAAATGGTCAGAAGAAGAGAGCAATCCAAACAGTAGAAAATATACTGAAGGTATATAAAGTACTGTATGAGCGTAAATGTCATACTCAAATATGTTGGCATGACGTAGGACAGAAGATCTTTGGAGGCTCTGAAATGATTCAAGACATCACTGACAAGATACAAATTTTCTGAGAAAGAATGAAAGCGGCCTAGGATCGACATATGTCCTATGCAGAAAAGAGGAGACGACCCGTAGAATTTCGGGTGGATGATTTAGTAATACTGAAGGTATTTCATGAAAAGGCGTTATGCTACTTTGGAAGAAAGAACGGTTGGTAAGCAAGCATACTACTTGGAATTTCCTGAAGATTTTTCAAGTATACATGATGTGTTTTATGTGAGTTATTTACATAAATGTTTGAGCAGTTATGATGAGACAGTTCCATTTATCCAAGGTGAAACTGGATAATAAGTTAAGTAGAAAGAGATCCTAAATGAAAGAACGACTAATCTACGTAATAAAGAAGTAAAGTTGGTGCTTCTCAACTGGAAACACCAATGAGGCTCAAATTATACTTGGGAAAAATAAGAATGAAATAAGAGTGAAGTATCCCCAATTGTTTTAATCGTTATGATTTCGGGGACGAAATCCTCAAAAGGAGGAGGTATTTGTAACATATAGGTTCTGAAATTGTGTATTGTTATTATTAAAAGTAAATAAAATTGAGTGTTGAGTTCTAACATATAGTTTTTACTAGAAATGAAGTAAAACTATGTTTAGAATCACTCATAAAATATTGGAAGTCTTATGAGATTCCAATTAATAGCCAAATAATGAAAATTTAGCGAAAATATAAAATTTGAAATAAGTAAAATTTTATTATTTGATATTGTAGAGAATCTCGTTAGAAGTGTTTAGGTGAAAACCTCGTCGAAATCCGAGTTATAATGAAGAAGTTACGACCAATCGAAGATCCGCGACAAAACCGACACGACGCCGAATGATGTAAAAAGTGAGTTTTTGATAAACTAATTTTTAGCCTTAGTAATCTAAATGAAAGTCTTAGTATTCGTTAAACCAAGAAGTTTAATAAAAAGAACGCCAAAATCTGACTTTGTATGAGGAAGTTATGAATTTTCGAAGTTTCAGCTTAGCAGTAGACAGCTAAAAACTCGAATTTTAGATCGAGTGATTTTTAGCCGACACAACCTAAATGAGAATTGAAGGTCTCGTCATTAGTAGTACAACGGTAAAAAGTCTGACGAAAACGGATGTTGGATGAAGAAGTTATGAAATTTTAACGGATTTTCCTGTCCCGGTCTGTTAAAAATAATAATATTAAAATTAGCATCAAAACTAGCTAAAGAATTCTAAACGAAATTTGTAGAGCATATTTTTAGCTACGCGTGCATATAAAGAACGTCAAAAACGGAGCTCGTATGCGAAAGTTATGGATTTTAGAAGTTTTTGGCTAAAAAACCGAGAAATCATGGATAAGAACCGAGAATTTTAACATGAACAGTAGCCGGTCTACCCGGATCCGAAACATGCAGCCCCCAGATTTGACCGAAGTCTCGGCCTATCCCCTTCCGACGCACCTCGCACTCTTGTCCGACACCAATGACTCAGCGTAGGACCATCCAACGTGTGTAGCCGCCACGTATCCGAGCCGATGACGTGCCTCGCCCCGTGTCGCACGTCCGAACCTCGCCCCAGCTGTTCCGACCCTCGCATCTGAGCCTCGCCTTTACGCCGCGTGGTCTTCGCTGCTGCTGCCACCTGCCTCTCCGGTCCGAACCTCGGCCCTATAAAAGGGAGGGCTGCGAGATCTTCCGAGAAAATTTAGAAAATTGGCACTTTTCACCCATTTTTCCATATTTTTACTATTTCCATATCCCCCGAAGCCCAAGTATCATTTTTAACACCCGAAACACGCCCCGAAGTTCCCGAGAAGCCCGGAAAATTTATCTTTTCGGTTTTGAAGCTTCACCTTAGCAGAGCCCGGTTTTCAATAAATTTCCCGGTTTTCAACGAATAAAGTAATATTTAGAGCCGAAATGCTACACAAATTATCATTTTGACCCCCAGATTATTTCAATGTGAATTCAATATATAGGAACAATTGTATGTTATGTGTTATTTGTGCTATGTGCTTTTCAGTGTCAGTATTCTGAGTTATTTTCCCGTGTTATTTTTATTCGCTATTTTTAATAGCAAAATTATACCTTTGACCATGTGATCAGTGAAAGGACTTAGATTCACGGTGGTACTGGTATGTAGCCTCTGGCCATGTAGAACATGTCTCGTAAGAGAATGACTTCTATTCTATGTCATTGGAAGAAGGTTAGATAGGAATGGTATGTAGCCTCTGACCATGTAGAGCATGACTCCGTAAGAGAATGACCTCTATTCTACGGTATTGGCAAATGGTTAGACAGGGCTATAAGCCTGAAATCTACCAAAATGTTAATAAGAAATTATATGTCTTCTGTGCCATTTGGGCCAAAGCTTTATTGTTGCATATCAAGTATTGAAATTGTTATGTCTCATTGATCGTAAATCTTTGAATCAAATCTTGAGTTGATATTGAAAGCCTGACATATGATACGCATATCCTATTGTTGTTCTTGTTCCTTTTTGCTTCTGTTATATTGGTATATATAAGGCATAAGATTATATTGTATATATTTATTGAATTCACTAAGCGTTATCGTTTATCCCTCTCAATCTTTAACAATTGCAGGTGATGAGTGTCCGATATAATTTTATACTGCTGAAAGATTTAGAATAGTTAATACTATTTCTCTGTATTTTATTGTTCAAGTATGTATATGAATAGTAGATTCCTGGGTAGATATAAAATGTAATAAAACTTAGTTGGTTTGTATCAAATCTTTTGTAATCACTTTATTAATATAAAATATTGTTTTATAAATATCCATGTAGCATGTTTTGAGGAATTAACTTAAGAATAATGTTGGAATAGTATGAAAGTTTGGGTCTTTCAGAAATATGAAAGTTAGGGTCTTTCAATCATGGTATTAGAGCAGTGGTTTAAGTGAACTAAATACCACAGATTGGTATTTAGACTTAAACTATTGGAAGTTCAATATATGAACGGATTCATAATAAATATATGGAAACAAACCATAGGAAATACTTAAGTGGGGGATTGGGTAATGATAAACCCTAGTATTCTAAGATATTAAGTTACTTCAGAATTTTAAGAAAATTAGTTTAAGTGAACTAGAAATTTTGAGAATTTCTAAACTTAAACAAGAATTATTAAGTAAAGATGATACGATATGTATCTGGTATATTTTAGGTTGAATACCTAATAGAGCCAAACACTAGAATATTAAGAGGAGATATGCCTTATATTCTAATGTGTGCTAAATGATAAATAAATATAGCATGCCTTAGGGTGCTTATCTATAATTGCTATTATTTGAGAAAGTTTAAGGTCTATTGCCGACCTTGGTTTAGAAAATTTTATGTTCAGAATTCTAAGAATTTTTGTAATAGAATTTTTCGAAGTGATAAAGAGACTTATGATAGTTGACATCGATAAGTTTATAAATAAATGATCGCGAGATATCGTAAAATAATAAATATGAATTGTTATCGTAATAAGTGTATTAATACCAATAGAGTGGTAATACACATTTAAAGTATGTTTAATGATATAATAACATCTTTGGGAGAACGATGTGCGTTTGAAACACATGTGGGCGAGACAAATGTGTTGGTGCAAATCCACGAAGTTGTTTCCACCGCTGTTCAGATTGAAGCAGTGATTGTTTAGAGAGTCAGAAGAACCAAAGATGGCGATCAATACTTCGATAGTATCTCAATTGATTTTGTACAAGATTTAGAAGAATTAAAGGAAGGACTAATGAAGTTTTCAGACTCAATATGCCAAGACTTTGTCAAAAAAAAAACATTGTAATGTAGTATGCAGTTTGAGTAGTAACCCTATACAAAACGTTCAGACTTAGTATGTAATAATACTAAGTGATGATTGACTTCTATCCCATCCTTATAGAAGTTCCATTGTGTGTTAAGCCGACTTTTACATACAAGATTGGGATGGTGAATTGAGTCATTTAGTGGTAAATGGTTAAGCAACTTACTTGTCTAAGTAGGGTAGAATGGTTAATTGAAGAAGAAATACACCCATAGTATCGTATGAGAAGAGATGTTGTAGTCAGGAATGAAAAAGAACCAAGTTGAAGCTAGTAGAGCTTGCTGAGATGTAGTTATGATGCAGACTTCTTAGGATAGACTCCTATGAAGTATACTTAGACTTACTCAGATACAAGAATAACGATGTCAAAGAAGAATAATGAAATGAATAAATTCCGACGCGCCTCGCACCACTGGAGCCGTCCGAGCCGAGCCGCCTGGCGTCCGAACCTCGCATCCGAGCTAGCTGCTGCGCCATCTGCCTTTGCCTCCTGATGCCACGTGTTCCTTCTGTCAGCGCACCCTCCGAACCTCGGCCCTATTAAAGGAGGGCTGCGAGCCTTCCATGGTAATCTTTAAAAATTCCCATATTTTACCCCTGCTTCCATATTTTCTTCATATTGAAATTCCCCGAAGTCCCGATATCGATTATAATCCCCAAAATACGCCACAAAGTTCCCGAGAAGCCTGGAACATTTATATTTTCGGTTTTGAAGCCCTACCTTCGCAGAGCCCGGTTTTCAATTAAGCTCCCGGTTTTCAACATAGAAAGTCATATTTGAAACCGAAGCACTGCCCAAATTACTATTTTGACCCCCGGTTAATTCAAGGCAAGTTCAATATATAGGAACAATTGTATGTTATGTTTCATATATGCTATGTGCTTTTCAGTGTTATTGTTCCGAGTTATTTTCCCGTGTTATTTTATTCACTATTTTTATAGCAAAAGTAATACCTTTGACCATGTGATCAGTGAAAGGACTTAGATTCACATTGGTACTGGTACGTAGCCTCTGGCCATGTAGAGCATGTCTCTGTAAGAGAATGACTTCTATTCTATGGCATTGGCAAATGGTTAGACAGGGCTATAAGCTTGAAATCTACCAAGATGTTAATCAGAAATCATATGTCTTCTGTGCCATTTGGGCCGAAGCTTTATTGATGTATATCAAGTATGGAAATTGTTATGTCTCATTGATTGTATACCTTTGAATCAAGTCATTGTTTGATATGGAAAGCTTAACACATGATTCACATATGCCTTTGTTGCTCCTTGATTCTCTTTGCTTCTGCCATATTGAAGTATATATATGACATAACATTATATTGTATCTATTATTGAACTCATTAAGCGTCACCACTTACCCTATCAATGTTAAACAATTGCAGGTGATAAGTAACCAGTATAATCATATATTGTTGTAAGAATTAGAATAGTTTGTAATAATACTTTTATACTTCAGTTTATGTTTGTATAAATTACAATATCCTGAGTAGTTATGTAATATATAACACTTTGTAATAGTCTGTTTGTATCCAATAGTTTGTAACCTCTTTATCAATGTAAAATATTGCTTTTATGAATATGCAAGTAGCATGTTTTGGAGTAATAGTATTGTGAAGTATGAAAGTTTGGGTCTTTCAGAAATACGAAAGTTAGGGTCTTTCATTCGACCTATGACTCTGGTTCTGTTAAGTATGTATATTTGTATACTTCTTACAAAATACTTATATTTTGAAAATATACTTTTAGTTCTAGAGCGCTTCAGCCCCTTAATGTTTATAGTTGTATACCATGTAAGGTATTGTATACTTAGTTCATTATAAACAAGAGTTCTGATACCAATTTGTCACCCCCCCCCCCCCCAAACTGGAACAACGGAAACGTTCGGGGGTGGAGGACGTCATGTATAGTATCAAAACAATTGCATCATAGTAATCAAAGTAAACACAACCATTACATTGAATACATATATGAAAAGGTATTTACATCTGTTTGATTCTTGTCTTTATACATCAAAAGTATAATCAAAAGAAAAGGACGTGACCCTAAATGCTTTGTCTTCTCAAAACTCCAGGAGGTACTTGTCTACTGATTTCCTGAGAATACAAGCAACTTTGAAAGAGCATCAACATAAAGCTGGTGAGTTCATAAGCGATGTTTTGTAATGAAAATCTGTTAATGACTTTGTTGGAATGTTTGTATGTTTCCAAGAAAATCCAATATTCTCTTAAGTAATGAAAGTAGTCTTAACCCTAAGACCAATTGTAAGTTCGTTATTGAATTTTATTCTTATGTATGAAGGTACTTGTATGTATCCCTGGCTACCACCAGTATTGTAAGTAGTGTATAGTATGAAATCCTTGGTTAACACCAGTATGTATAGTAGTTTTATTACTTAAATTAAAACCATTGAAGAATGAAATTCTGTAAACAAATGATTAGTTTACACTTATTGTGAGTCATATAACCATACTTGATATGACCTAGAGACCCTTATGACGTTCTTCAGGCATCGAATGTTGTGACATTTGTCACCCTAGGCATGTCTACCTAATTGTAGCTAGTAGTCCAGGTGTGGGATTGTCAGTCCCGAATAGATCTATTGACAAATCTCAGGCTCTCCCTCCAGGAGACTCTGGTTATACTATGTTAGGATTCAGTTCAGTACACCAAAGGGTACAATTTTGAAGTAGATGTCGGGTTTTGAGCAATCTAACACTCCTAAGTGTACATGCAACCCTAAATACCTTGGATCTATGTTTTCTCTATTATACATGTAATTATGAACTTTCCAAGATATTGTTCTATTCTAGCATACAAAACTTTGAATAACACAAGTTAGAATAACATACCTTTTGTTGGTGCATGTCTTCATGAAGCTTGAGTGCCTAGTGCCCCAAGTGTGACATCTCAAATGGTTCACACAACACCATAAGCACTTGGAATAACTTAGAGATAAATTAGAACACTTCAAGAATCGGCTTGCTCTCCATGCATATCATAGTCGCCGATTTTCCCAAGAAAGAGATCATTATATAGTGTGTTACAATTAGGGTAAACCCTAATTGTCATGGCTATCCATTTCCATGTATCCATGGGTTCAAATACACCATGGAGTATCCAATGGGTTTGAGCCCAACTTGATAATCCATGGAGCATTAGCCCACTATATAAGTATGGATGATTTACACAACCAACCCATATATTTAATTAGTCATATTTTGATCACATAATTAATTCTAAATTAATTATTGATCAATACTAATTAAATAATCTTATTAATATATTAGAACTTATAATATATTAATAAACCTTAAGTGTTATTTCTCTCATTTTAGTCTATCCAAGTGCATGATGCCATGCAACCCAAATGGACCATGTCGGGTCGGGTCAAGTCTTACCAATTATAGTTATGGACTTAGACATTAATCCAACAGTCTCCCACTTGGATAAGTCTAAAACTATTATTGCAAGTATGACTTCAGAACCCGACTAGCAATCGTAGCTCTCAAAAGCTTCTGTCCATCTCTGACCTTGTCGATGAACTCTGACCTCTGTCAATGACTTGTCCATTAGATAAGTGATCATATATTCCTCCATTCTAGATATCATATGGACTGAGACATGGATTATAATCATTCTCTATGTCCATTTGTTGTTTCCCGATTTCTGATTTATGACGACTGACTAATTAGACAAATCAAATCAGTCCAGGCCCGGCCGAGCACTTACTTTTGTCATCACTAAATCATCGAGGAGCCCACAGATATCGCTTTTATCCCTTTGAGGGTAAAAGGAATGGATAAACTTCGACTTATATGCTTGTACTGACTACTTGTTGAATCATACACAAAGGCACGTTTTATAGCATCGAGTTACCAATGCGTTTTCGTACAATCAATGTATAACCAACTCATAGGCAACAACTCATATCTCTAGGTTTGAAGAATATAAGATATTATCGTCTCATGATTCACTCGTGATAAAATCCATGAAGTGAATCCAAATGAGCGTGGGTTGAATCCAATACTCAGCCCTTGTGAGTACTCATGAATGTTGTAGCAACTATTGCATTGTCTAAAGCACTTTAGACAAATCATACAAGCCAAATTCATGACAGTTTTGATTCATATCTACTTCCAACATATGACCGACTGTGGATGGTTTGAATAACTTGGTCATTCAGGAGAATGACCTAGTTATTCTGGAAGTCAAAACATGCAAAGTGAAACACAAAATAATACTAGTCCTATATGGCCTCAACACTTTGAGCGTAAATAAAACACCTTTTATCTAAGCACCATATTGATCACTCATTATTCATGTTTCGATTAATCAACTTAATACTTGAATTGAAACAGTAGTGATGCCATGCTCCAAGCATGTATACTATGTTTCTCTAAACAATAGCTATGCCATACTCCAAGTATGCACACTATGTTTACATGTGGTCATCTCTTTGTGAAATGTATATCAATTGAACATGACTTCAATGATTCTCATTTCACAATCCCAATTCTTATTGTAAATGTAAGAATCCCAAGTTCTTGTCATTTACCGTAATCTATGCAATGATCCTCTTGTAATGATATTCACACAAGTCACAAAGACTTGGCAACAAACATTACAAAGTATTCCAATGGAAAGCAATTCCATGGAGATGAAGTATCAAATTCAAAGTACATTCCTTTGAACATCCTTCTTTGCATTAAGTTCTTTAATCTTACACAGATTCAAAGAATAACTTCCACCTATGGAAACAATTCCATATTCCCATCTTGACCATCACTTTTGAACAAGAGTTGCCTCTTTCCAAAATATGTCAATACGATCCTTACTCTATACTTCCAATTGTCCATGAGTAACCAAACTTTGGAAAACCCCAAATTGTTCTCGACAATTGCTTAATCATCTTAGTCATATCTTGTTCTAATCCCTTTTCCCTTCTTAACCCCCTAAGAATTAGGAAAATTTAGAATGGATTATAACACATGCAATCGATCCTATATCCGTAGCATATGGGATACGATTCATGCTATAAAATTTTATTTGCCATGTTCTCATAATTCGAACTATGAAGAGGGATGCCGTAATCATAATCGAATTTTGAGAAAGCAACATATATAGAAATTCCTTATGTTGAACCATTCCAACATAACATTCATATATATTCTTGACTAAAGTTGATTAAAATCTCAATCTAAGCTTGTAGAATTGGAATGAAGTATAAATTTCTCTCCCTTAATTATAGTAAAACAACTTTTTGAAAGCGAGTTGAAACTTTTTTTTTCTATAATTAACATTGCTAACTTTCAACATAATCATCATGCTCCCACTAGGATAATGATTATTATCTAACTAGCATAACACTTTATGCTCCCACTAGCTTTGACATGTACCTAGAAATCAGTCAGATTTCTGATACTAGATTGCCTTGATAAGACTTTATCAAATCATACACCTGGAGTCTAAACCTTTCCTTAGATAGCTCACATGTGAGTCCAAACCTTTGCCATTCTCATTAGTTAGTGTGCCGGTTAATTATGCACACTCCACTAACGACATGAGAATGCAAACTTCACACTTGCTATCCACTTAAATCTACATAGTGAAAGAGTTTCCTCACTATCATTTTCATGAATCAGAGAGAAACCTTGTGACACTTAGATTTTGATGGTTTATGTGTTCCTATCCATGTGAATTTGACATAACCATAATCACACGACAAGGTTAATGACAAATCCAAATCATATGAACTGAACTTGTGCAGTCTTGATTTCTTGCCGCCTGGTAGCACAAGGGCCTGCCAATGCTTCCAAGTTGTTATGCAACCAGTTGAGAACTCTTAGAACTCCAATGCAAAACCAACTTTAACTGGAATGGGCACATAATATGTCAACATGATAGGTTACAAACCTCAAGTCGTGGTCTAGTGATTAACAAAACTCTTGATTAGTTCTTGAATCTATCTTAACATTCTTTTAAGACTCCCACTGACCTCTTGACATGTAAGATTCTCTTTGTCAAGAACCATTCCTTGACAAAAACGAATATTCAAGAGTTAGTGCAGATTCTTATCAAGTTAAACACTTCTCACAATTGGTCTTTGTTGGTCTTTGTTTTATCCAAAACATCACAACTTACCAATTTCAAATGTACAAGAGTAAGAACACATTTTACTCTACATTTAACAAGTGTTTTAAACCTTTCTTAAGATTATGTCACTCACGGCTTAATCTTGGAGTATGACTCTAAGATTTAATTTTGGAACAAAGTATAATTTATCTTTTGATCTAACCATTTCAACAATTCACGATTCCTCTCCTTAGCCAAACAAAATGAACTAAGTTGTCCTTAGAGGATCAATTGTGGCATGGTTTCATAATCACTAAGATAATCATAAAGCAAGATACTCAAGTACTCTCCCATATCTTCAGATTAGAGAAACTTTTATCTTTCTGCCTTATTTGATTCTTCTTACTCATTATGTCTATCATTGAAACTTCTCCAATGATCCAGAAGTATACTTAAACTTGTAAGTATAACCACATTTACTAAACTTTAGTAAATCATAATGAATAATCTTATCAACTTTGTGGTGGACCTTATCAGCGAACACTCAAGTGTATCCGACCCTTTGTCCTTCACTTGATTCACATATACATGTGAACAAGGAATTAGACTTAATTTTCCAAATATATAAAAAATTCTCATGATCATACAATACAAGTTGCATGATTCCAAGTTTCTATCCATCTGAAACTTGGGTGATGAGAATCTTTCCTTATTTGGTAAATTATGACACTTCCACTAATGAAAGAATCAAATCCATTTACCCATATTGCTTATCAATGGAAACATATAATCAACAATTTTTCACAAATGCCATTGTAAGGATACTTAAAATAAATAAAATCAAAACCATTTTTCTTTTATTTTAAAACTTTGCGAAAAATTTATCCTTACAATCCATATGGAAAACTTGTTGTTATCTATTCCTAAGCAATATATCATAACTCTTAAGTAACAACTCAAAATTCTGATCACCGAACCATGCGATCGAAATCCATCTTCGCGATCAGAATCAGCATATACTTCCTTTAAGTTTCTTCACTTTTCTTTGATTCTTAAAACATCAACATGTGACCTCGTCACATTATGCAATAAGAATCTCAGAATAGAAACTTAATAGAGTTAGACAATGGACTTTACCTGAAGTAGAGTCAAACCTATTTACTTTACCATCCTTAAGATGTTTCTGGTAAACTTAGCAGCTTCGCAACCAATGTCTTTCCTTTGGCAACAGAATCATATGGACTCTTTGGAAACGGTACATGGTACTATCACAGACTTAACCTTTCTCTTTACCATTTGGTCAACCGATTTGACTATGGCCGATCCCTTTCCATTGGGAAGAGAAAGTTTTTCCTGGACCTCCAATGTCACTATTTTCAATGTCCAAATAGGTTTGGAAAGTAGATCTTCCAATCCAATTTGCTTTACTAATGCTCCAAATCACTGCTGATTTAGCATCATCAAGCAAATAGGTAAGATCATTAAGGGTCTTGTCGCGACCTGTCATCAGGGAGTGACTGAAGAACCAAGTCAGTAGCCAGCTACCTCGAGACTTCAACACCCGACTCTCCCGACTTCTCAATATGTGGCTTAATCACCAAGATCTAAGCACATATAGACTTTGCTTGCCAATAGGGATTGAGTGACTTAGAACTTATCAAGTCTTAAAACTTGTGGGATAGGGAGATTTATTGGAGGAGGTGGATGAAGTGAAGTATGATTTCTAGTCCCATAAATGCCCAACAAAGGGATTGATCTTTCACCTTGATTGCCATTTGGGATATCATCTTCATTAGGAAGCTTGTTCCTAAAGATTTGGGAAGACCATAGCTGTCTAAACTAGACATCTATAATGGGAAAAATTAAAGTTAGTTGATTTAAAGTCCTTAATATAACACCCAATATGAAATATTAAGGCTAGGACCCAACAACCTATTTATAACTGGAAGAGGGATGCCGTAATCCAAATTATAAAATAGTTGAAGGTAGGTAACTGATGATTTACCAATTTCCACCATGAAAACAAAATATTTTATTATTAGGTTTTATTGGTTTTGAAACTCCTAGATCTTTTGAGATACATTGAACTTTTCAATGGCATGTTTGAATCTCGATTGTGCCCTCTCAAATTTGTGACTGGGATGCCGAGGATCACAAACAAGGTGTGAATAACCATACAAATTGACTTGGTACCCTTAACAATATTACCTAATCGATGTGCCGGTTAACCACACACGCTCCACCGATCTATAATAAAGTCAAGTTACCCTTTGCCACTCTTTTTAGTCCATGTTAGTGTGCCGGTTAACCACACACGCTCCACTAACGACTTGGTAAGGTACAGAGCGTAATTTTATGGGCTAGAACCTTTTCACATTTTCCTAAGTAACTAAGATTGGGAATTTATAAGTGTTTAGTTACTTAGTATTTTTCATTATACTTTTACTGAACGGAGAATTATAGTCCATTCCTACCCGTTCGGCTAACGACCCTCCACCAGTCAAGGAAGCGGTGGGTGAGAGTGGACACCCATTAAACTGCCATTTTATAGACAGTAACCTTATACCCCCTTATAGACCGGCTTCATGAATGAGGCCTACTAACGGTAAGATTGACTTTCTCTTATACATATCTATATAATTAAAATTATAACAATAGTATAAGGGTTGAATTTTAAACCTTTTAAAATTTCAATGTTCAATTTGGAATTAAAGTATACATGAGGAATAACTTTTCAAATTCCAAAACTTGAGGGCAAATTTTGAAACTATTTCAAGACTCTTTAAATCATAACTTATGAGTTTAATGGTTCATTAAAATGAAGAATCTTCATTTTAATGTAACCCCTTATTCTTTAAAAACACTTTAAAGAAGTGTCTCTTCAACATCCATAACTTGAGGACAAGTTATGGACTCATTAAACTATTTAATGGAAAAAACTCTTACATTTTATGTAACCTACAAAACTTTTATGAGTTTTTAAGATTCATAAATATGACTTTTCACATAACTTGAAGACAAGTTACAAAAACATATTTTATGAACTTCTTTTAGACTAATATGGATTGAAAACAACTAAAACATAATTCTTTCATTATCAATCTAAATTAACTCATAAATCAAGGAAACATAAAATTCTTGAAAATTCATAACTTGAGGACAAGTTATGAACTCCATACAATTTTTAAACAAGATCATGAATTATATCACCAAACAATTTGCACACAATTCCTATGATCTAGCAAAACTCATAAGCAAGATCATTCATAATCAACAATTTTCAAGAATAACATGAACACATATAAACTTGAAACATTTATTATAGCATTGAAATTGGTTTAACATAATGATTTATTAATAAATAGAGAGAGAGAGAGGTTATTATGATTTATTAATATGTTATAAGAGTAATATATTAAAGGAGAAACCATATTTGTTTAATTAATATTGGTCAATAATGAATTAAGAATTAATTTGTGATCAAGTGTAATTAATTAAACTAGAGGGGCTGAATTGTAATTATGTGATAGTTAAAAAATATGGTAATGGTTATCCTAAATATGGGTTGAACGAATTCAAGGAGATAAGGATCCTTGAAATCGTCGAAAGGATAAAGGATAAGGGTTTTCAAGGCTTATCTTATGGTTACTTGGTGGACAAGCAACTAGATAAGGATAAGGACTAAAACCCTAATCTCTACACCTATATAAAGACCCCTAAGGCTTATGAATTCGTCTATGACTTCCCAAGAGGTCCTAGAGACGAATTCTTATACCTCTCCTCTCTCCTTATACCTTCTCCATTTGCTCTTGGTGTTTGTAAGCCATTAGAGGAGTGACACTTGTGACTCTAAGCCTTCCAAAGTCAATTCAAGGAGGAATTGGGATTGTTATTGCTACATAACAATCAAGGTAATATATTAAACCTAATTATATGTTAATATCGATTTCCATATGCTAGAATTAGGGTTTATAGTCTTGGATTCAAAGCATGTACAATAGAGAAACCTAGATCCAAGCATTAGGGTTTGTATGAGCACATAGGATGTCTTTTGACCAAAACCCATCAGTGGTATCAAAGCCTAGATTGGTTTCAATTGTATTGATGCATTACATGTTCAATTTTTGATGTTCTGGAGGCTAGACTCGTCGAGTCCATATCTAAACTCGCCGAGTCCATGCAGACTCGACGAGTCCAAGCTTGACTCGACGAGTCAACTCGTCAGATGGGGATATCTTCGCGATTTCTTGCTGTTTTTGCTTATGGATAGTTACCTTATCATGTTAGATCAATATAAATCCGATTTTATGATATATTTTTCTATATTATTGATCTAATTGAAGATATTTATCAATTAATAAGATAATTGTTTCCTTATGTGATAATTGATTAATTATGTTTGACTAAATTGATAAATTGTTTTGCAAGAAATCATTAAATAAATCAAATACGGATAATTATGTGATTAATTGTTAATTTAGATTATTTTTTATTTGATCCTTGTTGTTATGAAATGTTTCATATTTTCCCCTTTAGGTTTTATAGTTTAAATTTGAACCCAAAAGTTTTGTTGTTTTGAAATTTAAATAGTTTAATCCCTAATGTTTTGAAAAAGGTTTCAAAACTTGCCCTCAAGTTTTGGAATTTAAATTTTGATTAAATGGTTTAATTTTGATGTATATTTAAATTCTAAACCCTAATGTGTTGAAATGTTTCAAAACTTGCCCTCAAGTTTTGGAATTTAAAAATTGATTAAATATTTAATTAGGAATGTTAAATTCTAAAACTCTAGTATAGTTTTGAAAAAGTTCAAATCACACCCTTATGATTTTATTAATTAATTAAGGTGTATAATTAAAAGAGGTTTAATAAATCCATAAAAGTTTAGGTTTACAATTTAATTGAATTAAAAGTATAATTGTTAAATTAGACCACCTAATATTTTAAAAGTGTAAAATACACCCTATACTATATATATAACATTAAAAGTCTAACATTATATATATGTATGAGTAAAAGTCAGTCTTACCATTAGTAGGTTTCATTCACGAAGCTGGTCTATAAGGGGTGCTTAAGGAAATTGCCTATAAAATGGCGATTGAATGGGTATCCACTTTTACCCACCGCACTCTTGACTAGTGGAGGGTCGTTAGCCGAACGGGTAGGATAGGATGGAACCTTCCATTATAAGTATAATGAAGTATAAAAGTGACTAAATGTTTTCATAAAGTTCCCAATCTTTGTTACTTAGGCAAAAGTGAATTGAAGCAATTCCATGAAATTACACTTTGTGCCCTTGCGAAGACGTTAGTGGAGCGTGTGTGGTTTACCGGCACACTAAGTGGTTCTAAGCAAAGGTAGCAAAGGGTGACTCAATGTTTGTCATAGTTCGGTGGAGCGTGTGTGGTTTACCGGCACATCGAATAGGTGACTGTAACATGTGAGGGCACCATGTAAGTTTGCATGGTTATTCACACCCGCTTTGTGATCCTTGGCATCCCAGTCACAAACAAGAGGGGCATATCGAGATTTAAACATGCCATTGAAAGTTTAATGAATCTCAAAGAATCTAGGAGTTTTCATAGATTTAAAACTTAAATTCCTTTTCGTTTTCGTGGTGGAAATTAGTGAATCTTCATTCACTTACCTTCAAATATTCTGCAATTAGGGTTACGGCATCTCTCTCCCGAGTTGTTGAATATTGTGTTGGGTCCTAGCCTTAGTATCTCATTTGGGTGAGTTACTAAGGACTCAATCAATCAACTAACTTGAATTTGTTTTTCTCCCGTTTTGTAGATGTCAAAGTTCGACAACTATGGTCTTCCTAAATCCCGTGGAACAAGCATTCCACATGAAGATGGTATTCCACGATTCAATCGAGGAACGAGATATCATGCTTCACTTCCTCCTCCTCCTCCTATTGTTCTCCCCAACCCACAAGATCGAAGAATTGAAAGGTTCAATATCACTAAGGCCCTATTGGAAACGAAACATGAAGATGGTAAACCCGTGTGTGCCCACGCTCTAGGAATGAAATCACACATTGATAGGTTGATAATGTTGGGTGTGTCCTTCTCAGATGAGTTGGCTGTAAATTGGGTTTTGCAGTCACTTCCTAAATCATATAATGAGTTCAAAATAAAGTATTATATGATGGATCATGACGACAACCTCATTGACCTAACTTACTTGCTCATTGCTGCTGAATCAGAAATGATTTGGCGAAGCAATGGAGCGTATGTTGGAAAAGTCAACCGACCATGCTTCCGAGGACGTTCTAGGAGAACCAACCTGCGTTTACTGCCAAAAGAAAGGGCGTTGGATACAAGTCTGCCCAAAGAGCCTGAAGAGTCCAGAAGATGGGTGAGTCAAAGAGTATGGCTGCGCTTCAGGTAAAATCCACTATCTAACTCCATTAAGTTCCTATTCATTAATTCTTAATACATAATGTAATAAGATTGCATTTGAATGTTTTACAGGATCGGTGAAAAGAAAGGAAGCTTGGTGAAAGAGCAAGATGAATCTAATCACAAGGAATGGATCTTGATCGCATGGACTTGAAGATTAGATTTTGAGCTTAGATAGTTATGATAGAGTTGTTAGAAAATTTTCTTTTGAAATACATAGTTTTCAATGGATTTTGCATTGTAAGGACAAATGTTTTCCGCTGCTTTTATAAATAAAATAAATTTTCGTTTGACTTATTTATTTATTTATTTCCTTGCAATGAAATCGTTATGAAAATTGGTGTTTGCATATGGATATGATTCTAATTTATGGTGTTAATGGAAAAGTCTAGAATTTACCAAATAAGGAGAGTTTCTCATCGCCCAAGTTTCAATTGGACAGAAATTTGGAATCATGCAACTTGGTTGCATGATGAATGAGAAATTTCATATTTGGAAATAGACTAATTCATTGACAAAGTGTCAAGTGAAGGACTTGGAGATCGTATACACAAAGTTGCGTGTTGATCAAGTCCACCATAAGAGTAACAAGGATATTCGTCATGATTTACTAAAAGTTTAGTAAATATGATTATACTTACAAGATTATGTGTAATTCTGAATTGATTAAAGGGTTTAGATCAATAGCAAAACGAATAAGAAGAATCAAGTAGGCAGAAAGATAAAAGTTTCTCCATTCTAAGAAGATGGGAGAGTACCTTTTATGATTTATGATAGGTCTTAATGATTAAGAACCATATCTCAATTGATCCTCTAAATGAGTCTTAGTACAATTGTATGTCTAAGAAGAGGAATCAAAGAATTGAAGAAATGGTTAAATCAATAAGTCAATCATACTTCGTTCCAATAACAAGTCTTAAAGTTAAGATTGTGACATCGAGTGAAAAAGTAAGGTTTATAACATTCATTAAATGTGGAAAGTTGTGATGTATTGGATAAGACAAAGACCAACTAGGACCAAGTTATGAAGTGTTTTGATAAAAGCTACACTAACTCTTGAATATTTGTTTGTCAAGAAATGGTTATTGACAAGAGAATCTTATATGTCAAGGAGTAAGTGGGAGTCTTAATGGTATTCATAGGTTTCAAGAACAAATCAAATAAACCTAATCGATCATCACTAGCACACGAGTTGAGGTTTACAACCTATCGTGTTGACATTATTTTGTTTCTGTGCCAATCCAATCGAGTTAATTATGCATGTGAGTTCTATGAGTTCTCATTTTGAATGCATAAAAGGCAAGGACCTTGACCAATGGAAAGTACATTGATAAGAAAAGGTGAGCTGCTTAACTACTTGGAAGACATGGTGGGCAGCTGTGCTACCATAAAGGCAAGAAGTCGAAATCAAGAAAGTTCGATCCATATGAGTTTAAATTTGTCGTAAACTTTGGTTTTAACAAATTCACATGGATAGGAACACATACACCGTTTAAATCTAAGTGTCATAAGATTTCATCCTTCATGAAAATGATTGTGAGGAAATGTTTTCACTAAGAAAGATTTTAAGAAGATAGTAATTGTAAAATTGCATTCTCGAATTCAATCATGGTTACGGTATCCCTTTCCATAATTTGAATTGTGAGGTTTGGCAATTAGTCTTAATTGTTTAGATACACATATGAACTATCGAAGGCAAAGGTGTATAATTTCAAGAAGCCGTGATAAAGGATTATCAAAGCATTAAGTATTAGAAACATGAACTTAAGAAATTCAATAAGTATTGTTTTTTGAAAGTTACGATGTTTATGAATACATGTCGAAGCTAGTGGGAGCATAAGTGTTATGTTTTATAATAATCATCATGATAGTGGGAGCATAAATGTTATGATTGTATGATTATTAAGGAGTGTATTGCAAGGTTAGCAATACTAATTATAGAAAACAAGAGTCATACTTCGCAAAGTTGTAAGAGTTGAAAGGTTGTTTTGCTATAATTAAGGGAGAGAATATTATGCTTCATTTCAAATCTAAAGGCTTAGGTTGTGGAATGTTATTAAAATTTAGTCAAAGGTACATAGTGTGTTCTTAAAATTTCGATTATGATTACGGCATTCCTCTTCACAATTCGAATTTTGAGAACATAGCAAATAAAACATTATGCGTCGTGTCCCATACGCTTCGGGTATAGGATCGATTGCAAATGCTTTAATGTTTGACCATTCTAAAAGTTTCCAAATGTCTAGCGCATTTAGAGGGAAAAAGGACTAGAATCGGTTTTGACTAAAATAATTAAACAACTATCAAAGGACAATCCAAAGATCGACGAGGATTGGTCGCTTGTGAGTAGTTGGAAGTATAGTATTGGAAAATATGGAAATGTTTCCGTATTGGATGGACCATATCGACATTGTTATGAATAGACAAGATTCTATTAAGAATAAGTTGTCATATGGAAAATATGGAAGCGTGTCCATATTGGGAATTGAATATTAAATATAAAAAAAAAATCTATGTCTAAGATTAGGAACTTTTATGCAAAAGGATGTTCAAAGGAATGTACTTTGAGTGAGAGACATCATATCTAAGGAATTGTCTTGTAACAATCTCCAATAGAGAACTTTGTAATATCAATGGCAATAGTCTTTGTGACTTTGGTGCAGTGACATTACGAAAGGATAAGTTGCATAGAATGTTAGAATCTAGCATATTCTATAAGTAGCAAGAATTTTCTATTCTTTCACTTATGAAAAGGATTTGGAGTTTTGAAATGAGAATGATTGGAAATGTGTCCAATGTGATCTATTTCACAAAGTAAGAACCATAGGTAAACATTGTGTGCATGTTAGGAGCATGGGACAAGTGTAATAATTCAAGTAAGAAGTTGATTACCCGAAACAACAAATAATGAGTAATCGATATGGTGATAAATAAAAGGTGTTTTATTTATGCTCAAAGGGTTGAGGCCATATGGGATTAGTATTATTCTTGTGTTTCACATTTGCGTGTTTTGACTTCCAGAATAATTGAGTTTATTAAGAATAATCGAATTATTCAAACGGGCCACAGTCGTTCATATGTTGGAAGTAGATATGAACGAAGACTGTCGTGAATTGGTGTGTGGATTGTCTAAAGAGCATAAGACATAAGCAAATGTTTGCTGCAACGTTCATGAGTGCTTATGAATATGAATTTGACCATTGGATTAAACCCACTCTCACTTGGATCACTCCATGAATTGTATCACGAGTGATTGGTGAGACGATAAAATCTTATATTCTTGAAACCGAGATGTGTGAGTTGTATCTTGCAAATCGGTTGCACATTGATAATATGTAAACGCACTAGTAACTTGGTGTTATAAAACATATTGTTGTGTGTGATTTGCTTAGTGAGTGCAAGAAAGCATTGTATCAAAGTTTATCCGTTCCTTTTATTCAAAGTAGGATAAAAGCGATATCTTTGGGCCCCTCGATGATTTTGTGATGACAAACGTAAATGCTCGGCCGAGCTATGGCTAATTTGATTTGTTCAATTAATCAGTCGTCATAAATCAGAATCGAGATATAGTAAAAAGAGAATGATTTGAAATCATATCTCATATGATATCTAGAATGGAGGAATATATGATCTCATATCTAAGGACACGCGTATCTGATATGATCAGAGTTGACAGCGGCTTTGGAAAGCTATGATTGCAGATCAGGATCTGAAGTCATACGCAGAATAGTTGTTAGACTTATCCAAGTGGGAGACTGTTGGATTAGTGTCTAAGTCCATAACTCTTTTGGTATGTACTTGACCCGATGGTGCATGGTCCTTTTGGGTTGCCTTCACCAAAGCAACTTGATTGGAGATATAAATAGAGAGTGAGAGAGAGGTTATTATGATTTATTAATATGTTATAAGAGTAATATATTAAAGGAGAAATCATATTTGTTTAATTAATATTGGTCAATAATTAATTAAGAATTAATTTTGTGATCAAGTGTAATTAATTAAACTAGAGGGGCTGAATTGTAATTATGTGATAGTTACAAAATATGGTAATAGTTATCCTAAATATGGGTTGAACAAATTCAAGGAGATAAGGATCCTTGAAATCGTCCAAAGGATAAAGGATAAGGGTTTTCAAGGCTTATCTTATGGTTACTTGGTGGGCAAGCAACTAGATAAGGATAAGGAGTAAAACCCTAATCTCTACACCTATATAAAGACCCCTAAGGCTTATGAATTCGTCTGTGCCTTACCAAGAGGTCCTAGAGACAAATTCTTATACCTCTCCTCTCTCCTTATACCTTCTCCATTTGCTCTTGGTGTTTGTAAGCCATTAGAGGAGTGACACTTGTGACTCTAAGCCTTCCAAAGTTAATTCAAGGAGGAATTGGGATTGTTATTGCTACATAACAATCAAGGTAATATCTTAAACCTAATTATATGTTAATATCGATTTCCATATGCTAGAATTAGGGTTTATAGTCTTGGATTCAAAGCATGTACAATAGAGAAACCTAGATCCAAGCATTAGGGTTTGTATGAGCACATAGGATGTCTTTTGACCAAAACCCATCAATTACCACATTCATAACAAGTTTTATAAGCCCAAAACAGTCAAAGGTAATGATTCTAGACCAATTCCAACACCAAAACTCAAAAATATGCTGTCTGGGGGTCCAAATCGTCGACTGCATGAACAAACTCGGCGAGTTAGATGCATTTTGCCTTGGACTCGTCGAGTCCCTTCATAGACTCGGCGAGTCTGCTAGGCAGACAGCACCACAAGTCGATTTTTAAGCAGTTTAAGAAAGTACAACAAGAAAACAAGCCTAGGCTCTGATACCACTGTCGGGTTTTGAGCAATCTAACACTCCTAAGTGTACATGCAACCCTAAATACCTTGGATCTATGTTTTCTCTATTATACATGCAATTATGAACTTTCCAATGTATTGTTCTATTCTAGCATAAAAAACTTTGAATAACACAAGTTAGAATAACATACCTTTTGTTGGTGCTTGTCTTCATGAAGCTTGAGTGCCTAGTGCCCTAAGTGTGACACCTCAAATGGTTCATACAACACCATAAGCACTTGGAATAACTTAGAGAGAAATTAGAACACCTCAAGAATCGGCTTGCCCTCCATGCATATCATAGTCGCCAATTTTCCCAAGAAAGAGATCATTATATAGTGTGTTACAATTAGGGTAAACCCTAATTGTCATGGCTATCCATTTCCATGGATCCATGGGTTCGAATACACCATGGAGCATCCATGGAGCATCCAATGGGTTTGAGCCCAACTTGATAATCCATGGAGCATTAGCCCACTATATAAGTATGGATGATTTACACAATCAACCCATATATTTAATTAGTCTTCTTTTGATCACATAATTAATTCTAAATTAATTATTGATCAATACTAATTAAATAATCTTATTAATATATTAGAACTTATAATATATTAATAAACCTTAAGTGTTATTTCTCTCATTTTAGTCTATCCAAGTGCATGATGCCATGCAACCCAAATGGACCATGTCGGGTCGGGTCAAGTCTTACCAATTATAGTTATGGACTTAAACATTAATCCAACATTAGAGTCTCATAGTTTTGTATAAACTAGTTTACGTGCGATTTTGTATTGAAATCCATTGGATGTTTTATAAGGTAATAATTATACTTAAATAATTATTAGATGTTGTACTCTCATAGTGATGTATATCATAAACTGAATCTCTCATAGTTTATAAGTTTAGCAATGTATAACTCAGTGTATTGAAAAACCCAACACTATACCTATTATAGTTTGCATGTATATAGTATATCCGATTTGTATATCGATCTGAAAACTATGCATTCATGATTGCATGTTGAAAATGCCCCTTATGCTCAACATAGTACAAAAGGGGATAAAATATCTAAATATTTTATAAAAATGTGAAAATTGTTTGCCTGTACCAATTCCATATGTTTTACACTTGTTAAAAGTCCTTTTGTATTAGTTTCACAAAAATCATTTGTGTTTGGCTTGTATTCCCCCTGAAAATGTTTAAAAGTCATGAAAATCATAGGGGTATGAACTCACCTCGAGTGAGTGGTTTGTATGAAACATCGATATGAGATGCTGAGTGTCAAGTGAAGCCTTGAACATAATTGGATCTTATTTAACACGTAATAACACATATATGATTCAAATTAGGGTATTTCACTACTAGACATGATAGGAAACCACCCTAAAGTCTTGGAAACACTTGAACTAAGTGTTAAAACCATATAGGATAGAGTGAAGGTGGTGTACGGCCACCCTAAGGGTGTGTACGGCCTTTGGTGTGCGGCCCATGAGTGTACGGTCGTACATTCATGAAAATGTGTGCATGTTGAGGTATTCCAAGGCCCTAAGAAGCATCAAGGAAGTGTTTTAGGTCCCATGCTTGGTTGTAATGCAAGTTTAAGGCCTAAAATCTTCTTCAAAGTGGGTGTACGACCCTAAGGTGTGTGTGCGGCTGTACAAAGAGCAATGCGGCCATACACTCTTCAGGTTCATGACCAAGTTGTCGACTTTTAGGTGTATCAAGGGTAAGATCATGTCCAACTAGAAGATAGGGGCCAAACTCTCACTTTGGAGAGCCTTTAAGGGGGTGTCGGCCAACCTAATAAAGGTGTGCGGCCGTACTCCTTCAAACGGTGAAGAACATGATGGAATTTGATGAACCAAGGCCTGAATCAAGAAGTCTTTCAAGTATAGCAAGCTAAAGGATGGAATACTCACGTTTTTGAAGCCTTGAAGAGTTCACGGTTGAAGAAACTTGAGAGAGAAGGGAGTAGTGTGCATCCAAGGGGAGAAGGGAATGAAGGAAGGGGATCTATTCGTATATATAGGGGTGGGTGACCCACCACCTTGAGTGTGCGGCCAAGAGGGGGGGTGTACGGTTGCACACCCATGTGTACGACTGTACACTCCTCCTAAGAGAGTATATGGCCCGATTTTGCTACTTTACTCAAGCTTAGAACACTTAAACGAACCCTTAAACGGTGCTAAAAGGTAAGAGAATCGAGTTTAACATTGATAGAATTGACCAATTATACAAGATAGAAGTTCCGAGTTGTCACAATATCCCTTTGCATATCGACTTTAGGAAGGTTGGAATATAATATTCTGGAGAGATAACCGAGTTTAGAGGTCAGAAAAGTGTGAAAACAGTCTTTTGGAAGAGAGAACGTTTGAAGATTGAACATTAGAAGATTACACATCGCATTTGGTTTGCATTAATTCAATCATGTTGAATTCTTATGATTTAGTGTGTTTACCTTCTGCCATGAGTATCTATTTTAGTAGACTTTTGTTTAGTTAGATGAAACCTTAAACTATGTGCAACTTTCTTATGTTATGGATTATATGAAGTTGGATTTAATTTGTGTTTGATAATGGATTCATAGCATGTTAAAGGTTTAATCTTTGTTGCTTACATTCAATTTGGGTGTAGTTAGATTACCAGTTTAGATTACATGAGCTTGATCACCTAGTAGTTTATGATCATTAAACTATTAGAGCTAGGATTCATTAAATATTAGATTAGGTACTAAAGAAAACAACTTTAACTGTGTTAGAGAATATGATTTGATGATAATTATGTTTGGCAAATCATGTTGATCATAGACATTACCTTAGATATATCTTACATAGCTAAATTATCATTAATTATAAATTATGTGTTTACTTGCGTACGATCATTACATAGCAGTTCATGAATTGAGAAAAATATTAGGAGATCTAATCAAGATTGCTAATAATATCTACTTTAGTAACCAACTTTATTAATCCATAAGAACTAACCATAGGAAAAAGGTGGATTCAAAACTAAACGAAAGTGTTGTTAATATCTTGATAACAACCATTCTTAGTTTAAGATATCATCTTTGGATTCACTGATGAGAAACTAAGTTTCGAATTCGCTGAGATCATGGCAAGGAAGTTCAAAATAAGCATGATGGATGAAGTAACTTTCTCTTAGGGATTGGATGTTAAACAACTAACGGATCATATTTCTGTTTTTCAAGAAAATTACATCGCAAATATGCTAAAGTATGGTTTCTTTGATTGTAAGTCGACTAAGATTCCAATGTCCCCATCAGCGTGTATTGGAGCTGATCTAAATGGCACTGATGTGAATGCAACTTTGTATCGAGGAATGAAAGACTCTTTGCTCTATCCTACTACTTGTCGCCCTAACATTATGTTTGCTACTATATTGTGTGCTTGTTATCAAGCCAATCCCAAGGAATCTCATATGCTCATTGTGAAAAGAATATTTCATTACTTAAAGAATACACCCAATCTTGGGTTATGGTATCCTCATGATTCTGAGTTCAAGTTGGTGGGATACAATGACTTCGATCATGATGGATGTGGCATTGATCGTAAAAGCACTTCGAGAGGAGCTCAAATGATTGGAGATAGATTGGTAAGCTAGTCTAGCAGAAAGCAAACATCAGTGGCTTGTACTATCGTTGAAGCTGAATATGTAGCCACTGGAACGTGTTGTACTTAGATTCTATGGATTCAAAATTAGCTATTAGATTATGGTCTAAACTTCTCAAGGACTTCCATATGTTGTGACAACATCAGTGCCATTCAGATGATTCAGAATCCAGTACAACATTCCAAGGCTAAGCACATTGATATTCATCATCACTTCATCAGGGACATCATTCAGAATGGAAAAGTGGAGTTGTTTTACATTCCATCCGCTGATCTGCTGGCTGACATTTTCACCAAGGCACTGGACAAAAAGAGTTTGAATAAATTTATTGCAGATCTTGACATGCTTTTAATGACTTAATTATTTTCTAACTGTTGTGATTTAATATTGCTTCTGCTTGTCTTTTGAAAAACACAAACAACAAGTGCTGATTTTATTATGTTTGCAAATTCTTACATATCTTTACTTTTAATATTTACATGTATTTTGTTTTAAGCCTATCTAAGATTTATCTATATCTTTTTCCTTCAAAAATTTTAAGAACTGGAGCCATCCAGAAATATCTTAATGCTCTCGGTGTTGAGAAAAAGTGTGGCATCATGTCATCTTATTCTTGCGAATGCCCTACTTCTCCCCCACTTGCTTTTATGGATGCAAGGAGCAACCATCAATGCACTTGGAATCCAACTGTAACGCTTCAATGATGAATGACTTCATCACTCATGGTTTATTATGAGTTGTATTGTATATTGATGTTCTTACCTTTGCTTGTGCTATATTTTATAGCCAAAATTCAAGGGGTAGATATATAGGAAAATGGAAGTACATTTATTACCATTCAATTCAAAAGATTTGACGAATCGGGTCTTTATCATCTTTCTGAAAAAGCTGCACATATTTCGTTGTTTAGACCATTTTCTTGTTTGACTATCTTTTTATATTTTATTCTTATTCATTATTGTGTACCATATGTTTTGGGATCTGACGACGGATTTTCTAAGTCTAGTAAGAAACTTTTGACACATTATCATCACTGTAAGCATGCTGCTATATGTGACAAAATCTCTCTAAGTTTCCCATCAACGAGAGCATCTACTGAGAACATTGAGTCGCCCCCTCAAGCTGATTGTCTAGCATTGTCTAAACTTTCTAAGTGACATTGTCTGGTCCATGTAAAAAAATTGATAAAAAGGCATGGGTTTTTATTCTTAGTTAACTATTCTACCTGACCTTGTCCTTGAGAGCATGCTTGTCGGATGCATCAAGTCTCGTGTTCTGCTGAAACATTAAGCATAACCTAATGGATTATGCTAACTACACATTCATTAGCATAAGAGTTACTTGTCTTGTCCTTAAATAATAATGGGTTGTTCATGTCCATGACCTCCAAGTCTGAGGTATGACATGGTACCATTATGAGTTAACGGTGAATCTTTGATACTAAACTGCAACTTAATCTATGATACGAAAGTTTAAACCACTTCTTGTTGATGATTTAAATTGTTTATGATTCACGCTGATTCCACCTCAGAATGACTGAAACAACCCCTTCTTGCCCTTATATTATTCTTTAAAGCTTTATGATTCAGCGTAATGTACCATACACTGATGAGAGCTTGACATATCTATGTCGATGGTTAAGCATAAACACCACAACTTATCACATGCACCCTACCACTCTTCCTTTTCTTTTAGTACAAGTGATTAATGAGTCAGAGTATGAATCCACATGCTAATGAGATCTCACAATACTATATCAGTAGATGGCATTTTAAGCCTAATGTAGGGAGTTCGGCTTTGTGTCAACTTTCTTTGCGACTACCCATCTTCTTGGTGCATACAAAAACTCTTATTGGTGAAAGAACAATTTGGAGAACTCTCTGTGTTATTTAGTTTTTGTTCTTTCTTCTCTTATTTCCATTCTTTATACTTGAAGTGTATCCGATCGATATAAGCCTTCAATTCCGATTAAGTAGTTTTTTTTGTCTTGATTGAAGAAGTACATATGGTGGTAGTCAGCTCTTAGGAAATAGATTGAGAAGCTGGTCCAGCAAGAAAAAATTATCTCTCATCTGTTTAACTGTTGAAGTTGAGTATGTAGCTACTGGTAGTAAAAGTGCTATTCTATTTACATAAAACCTTTTCCAACACTCCAAGACTCAACATATAGAGATCAGAGATCACTTTATCAAGGACGACATTCAAAAAGGGAAGATTAAGTTGCTATATATTCCCACTGATGATCAACTCGCTGATATCTTTACATAGTCATTGGATGAACAAAAGACAATCTTTCTAATTGGAGAACTGGCTATGCTTTCCATGTCCTGAGGTTTTCGGTTCTTTTAAGTTTTATACATTGACTTAATTTTTTTAGATTTATTGTATTATTGGTACTTTACTCTCTTATTTATAAAACTACAATAAAATATACAAAATAAGTCTTTTGCTTTCATTGTATCAGAAAAAAACATAAGCTTTATTTCATTTTACCAAAGGAATATACTTTACATATATATTTTATCTAATAATTAATCCCTCGTGTCTTTTTCCTCTCAAGAACAAGTCTCAGGATCAATCATCTTTTACATTCAAATCTTCTCTACAACTTTCTCATATGAAGAAAAGACTAGCTCGCCTAATCTTGCTAACATATAGTTGCAATATCATAACATTGAGCTTGGTTGCATGACCATCCATATTAGATACTGCATCTTCACATCAACGGGTGCAACATTCTATTCGTAGGTGATGTTTAGTGAATTTGGAACTGAGTATCCTATTGTTGACATACTAAAAGGAAGAACTGCCATCCAGACTGCTCTTATGAGTTCTCTTCCTGAATCATCAATTCCTAGAACATGTTTCCATGAAGTCAGGCGAAAATAATGAGTGTGTCACAACCAATTTCTATAGACTCTCTGTTAGACGGACCTCCACCATAGATTCAAGATATCATTGTCAAGGAAATGATTCTTGCCTTTCATTTCATGGTTTATAATCTTCTGTTCACTTGAGTATACGCTTGATGATTTACGTAACTCGAAGGTTACAAATATTACAACCTTTTTGTTCGTTGGTTACAAATATTGTGTTTCCACTAATCTTTCTTCATGTATGTGTGTGAAGCTTTAAATCCATCAAAGTAATCACTTCTTCAATGAATAATAATATTTCTCTCTTCATCTCTTATATGTTGATTCTATATTTTGATAAGTTTGAGTGTATGAAATACAAACTCCAAATATATAAGTAATACAAGGAATTTTTATTAAAGATATGAAAGGTTCAAATGCACTCAAACTTAATATCAGTTATTAAAATTGAATCGCGTCAAATTATATAAAAACTAGCTTTTATATATAGAGCCTTTAAAAGTGTTTTTCTTTCGAAAACTGGAACCATGGTTTATTATATGCATGTAATAACCATGATATCATATATTTTTAAAACTAGAGTTATAAAAAATATAAAAGACCCTTTGTAGAAACCTCAAATCTATGTAATTCATTTTGAAGAGCACTGTTAAAGCAAGAAAGTGACCCTCTTAAACTTAGACAATCTGAAGCCATCACTAGATCCACAATCAGCTTCTCATTAGCAATGAATAACCGCATCTGCACTATCTTCATCAAACATCAAGTTAGCTTTATCTGTTATTTTTACTTTACATTGTTTTATCCAGTGTGCCTTGCATGGATACTTAGACATATTTAGTCTTTGCTTGTTTCTTGTAATCTTCGAGACTCTATATATAGAGATCTCAAGTTTTAATTAAACACACCTCTCTCTTTCCTTACATCTATCTTACATCTCTCACTACTTTCTTACTTGCTAAACTGGAATCTGTTATCATAATCTCTCCCTGGAGCAAGTCATTCATGACTTAATCACGTTAAGTTGATCACACTTGCTAACTTCGTTTGATTGCAATCCTTGTTACGTATCGGCTTAAGTGTTTACTTGATATAATACTTGTTGTCATTTATGTTTCCTTATATTTCCGCATCTAATTATCTAACTCTAATTCTAACTCTAACTCTAACTTATTATTATTGTTGAGCTTTGTGATCCTTTGAGATTAACTTATTCTGCATATACAACTTGTTCTAATGTTTTTTCAACTGTGTATTAAAAGTTTTTCTCTCAACAAGCACTCGTACATCTCTTGTATGCCCTAGTGGGATAAAGGATACCTAATTGGTTAGTGTTATCTTTAGATGGTCAGGGTGTATTTGCGATTACTATAACCAAGTTATAGGACGATTATGAAGGGTTTTGGCCATAAGAACATCCTATGTGCTCATGCAAACCCTAATGCTTGGATCTAGGTTTCTTTATTGTACATGCATTCATCAAATACTTTAAACCCTAGATCTAGCATGTGATAATCATTATTAACATAAGAATAGGGTTTAGATCTTACCTTGATTGTTATGTAGTAATAACAATCTTAAATCCTCCTTGTAATGGCTTCTGAAAGCTTAGAGTCACAAGTGTCACTCCTCTAATGGCTCACAAACACCAAGAGCAAGAGGATGAAGAAGGAGAAGAGGAGAGGCACCCAAAAACGTCTAGAAAACCTAAGGAATTAGTTGTTTACGATTTTGGTGCCATGGGGGTCCTTAAATAGTGAGGCTATTAGGGTTATCTAATAAGGAAACCCTAATTTTGACTGCTTAGGCCCTAAGCAGCCCATGAACTCCCTCCTTAGAGGCCTTGGACGATTTCTAATGGGTTTCCCCATAGAATTCATCCACTCCATCCTCTATGAAGTCCATTAGTCCAGTATTCAACTATCACACAATTGATAGTTCTAGTCCACTAAATTTAATTAATCTCTTTTAGCCACAAAATTAATTCTTAATTAATTATTGACTAATATTAATTAAACAATATGATTTCTCCTTTAATATATTATTCTTATAATATATTAATAAATCATAATTAATCCTCTCTCTCCATAATTCATCATATCAAGTTGCTTTGGTGAAGGCAACCCAAAAGAACCATGCACCATCGGGTCAAGTACATACCAGCATAGTTATGGACATAGACACTAATCCAACAGATTACACATGCTTTTCAAATTGGATGATTTGATCGGAAATCTTTAGTAATAGAGGATACCTAAACTAGAGAGTTATGTGGCATAGATGAGATCAAACATGTCTAATTAAATTTATTGTTAGCGATCCTATAAATCTAGGAATTATATAGTAAGATATAACTGATAATCGATATCTACTGGGTTGAATTCAAATGGATGAGATATAGGATACCTAACCATTTTTTTTACAACTTGGATCCTAGACTTTGATGGACTGAACACCTTTAAGCCTAAGAAATCCAATAAGGCTCACATAGATGGATCTTGTTTCTTTTGTGGAGAAACTAGACACTAGATGAGGAACTACTCCTCTTATCTGGAAAGAAAGTCTGGAAGAGACTAGTACTTCAGGTATCTACTAGATAGAACTCATACTTTTCATATAACACTTAGGTACTTGGTACTTCAATGTTAATCTAATATTTGTAAATTGCTTGCAAATATTTACAAAAGAGTAACCAGCTAAGCACAATCAAGTTGGAACTACACTCTTCGAGTTCCGTTTATTAATTATTATAGGAACATAATGTACCTGTAGTATTAAACAATATTTTTTTTGGAACAATGTATGTTTTGATTTAGCTTGTCTAAATATATGTCTCGGTTTAATTTATGAACGATTGACTATTTACTTAAATCGTTTTTCATAACGATCACCTTCATATTCAAAAATGATACAAAATTCTTTTATGAGACTAGATCTCTTAATTAGAATTATTAAGTAAATATCAATGTTTTATATATAACAAGTTCTATATGCAAAATACTTTTGACTTAAACTTATTTTAAATCAAACTCATCTTTGACACTATTATCTTTATTATATAAATGACATTCACATATTTGAACTTCAAGAAAGAGATATTTGAAGGCAAATAATGTAGTTTATTTGACATATGTAAATCTTATTTATATATAAAATATTCCTAATGATATTTTCACTAAGTAGTAGGGAAAATAAATTATTAAGGAACTATACACTATGGTGTATACTTCCTTTCTAATAAATGTCTAAGATTTTGCACAAGATACAAAATCAACTTTATTAATAACTATAATAGTTTTAATTATATTTTACATGGTAAAGCATAATTGTGAAACTTTGTTTAAGTTTTCAAATATAAAGTTGAAATATAAACCGGTAAGAACTATCTAAGGCCTTAATGTTAATAAAGGATGAATTAAATCCTACTTGGTATGATTTGCTTTATAATTGGTGTAAATGTCCTCTTTTTTATTGCCTTGGGATAACACCTAGAACACTATCAATTGTATCTTGAGTACAAACATAAACTAACTAGTAGATATAACATAATCTTCATAATATTTTGTATGGAAAGGCTCCATCCCTATCTTATTAAATGTTTTATGGATTTAAAGCCAATGTTAGACTAAAGCTTTTGAACCTAAAATCTACTAGATATATATTTATATAATACTATAAATGTGGCTTAGATTTTTATATACAAGCTTCTAATGACAAAGCAAGTGAGAGGCACATGGAACTTGAAGCAGCTCACGAAGCATAACCTGATGTAGTTATAGTTGGCACTAGATTTAACAAGGATTGTTAAACCTTAATAATAGATATTCACAAACACAAATTGTTTGCATTAGTGGTTTGGATCATCTATGACTTGAGACATGTGGAATCTCTCATTGGCTAACTTTTATTGATGATTTCTAGCAAATCCATAAAATACCAAGATGTTATGTTGGATCTCGAATTTCATTAATGGATTAAAGTCATGAACATGAGATGTAATCCATGTATGATAATCAAGTATGGTCTTGGTTGAACTTTCTCTCTATAGCAAGGTTAGATGGAGTAAGTGATTCTTCTAGAAAGAATGTATTACATGGATAACTATATTCATTTAAAGTAAGAATTCTTATAAAAGGATTTTATCATACTCATGAAATATACTACGATCAAACCTTTTTCACAAGTAGCTATGGTTAGATCAATAAGGATATTATTTACTATAAATTCATATTCTCAATATGAGACATAGCAAATAGATTTCAAGAAAGACCACTTTTCTTAATAGATATCTACTAGAAGATATCTATATAGATTAGCCTGGAGGTTTTCTTAATCCATGTTATCGTAACAAAATGTATAAAGCTTGAGATCCACTTGTGGATATAAATCAAACATCTCAATGGTGTAATCATCATTATAATATGAAAACACAAGGTATGCTTTTATATCAAAATGAATCGAACATGTGTGTTTACTAAGAACTAGTGAGAGCATAGTGACAATCCTAATCCTGTATGAGCGAGACACATTGAATCATGATAAATTACATTTTGACTATGCCAGGCCTTTTCATTTTAACATGGAATGAGTTTCTAAAATGAAATACTTAGGAAGGACAAGAAACATTCTTGGAATGTAAACTCTATAGAGATAGATAAAATGAATGTTAAAAGTTTTAAATATTTATGCATATATGGATAATATCTTGAAAGGGATCAAGATACAAAATTCCTTTGGAGGAATATTGGTATTATCGTAGGGCACTAAGTTTTGCGGTAGTCTCAAAATCACCTAGCTCATAGACTTGAACTAACTAAAATGATTTATATTCAATTTGCTTGGGAAATGAATCCATCACTTACACCATATTATGCATAAACCCGCATATATGATCATGCTATGAGCATATCATAATATCTCAATTGAATACATGGTTAAGTCACCAGATTACTATTGGAACATTCTAAGAGTACTTTAGAAGAACTAAGAGAATATATATAACATAATTAGTTTGGAATAAAATCTTCATGTAAAGAGCTACATAACCAAAATAAATTGACACAATATATATATTACAATATAGTAATACACTAATTTATAAGTTGAAATCTAATATGATTGGATGAATGAGTTCATTGAAAAAATATGTTGATCTCTTCCATTCAAGGATCACATAGAAATCTTTGTAACTTCGAGAGTATACTTAATCAAGCTAAGAGACTATATGTCACAAAAGAGCACAAATCATATAGTCCAAGATATTTGACTATACCAAGAGTAAAGTCAAATATGGAGATGATAGTATTCACAAAATTCACACAAATTAAGTTTCGTCGACCCATTAATAAAGTCCTTATTTTAAGGTAAGTATGAATGGTCACACTTAATCCATAAGACTTTATTGTTCTAGAAATGGGATTCATGATTTGGATTTAGTATGTGGATATTGAAACATTATGAAAAAAACTATTATATAAAGTTTTAATATACTGGGATATGAACATAACAACATTACTTGTTTCTTCTATATAACATGTTTAATCAACGAATAATCTTATTATTCTAAAAGTTCATAGTTGGTTATAATTGTGGGAGCAATTATGAAATAAGACTAATATGAATTGGAATGGTTGACTTTCACTAGATGAAGGTAGGATATGGGTTGTAACCAAGTTTCACATGTACTTGTTAGAGAACTAGTATTGAACTGACCCACACCAAGATCATCTTATGGATCGCTATCATGGATGATACATGATTAAAAGGTACTATGTTTGTATCCTTAACACCTGATATACATATTGGGACTTAAGTGTTGGGAGTATTGTGCTTAGATATGTTCAAACATCGATTCTTAATTGGGTAGTTATAAAAGCCATTAACAGGTATGGTATGAACTATGCAAGAGGCTTGTGTAGTCAAGATGGGATTTGTTCCTCTTGTGTGTTAAGAGTTAGACATCTAAGGTGGCTTACCAAAAGTTGAACACCAAATGAGATTGATTACGATCCGTTTCTCATGTTCAATATGATGTCTGTGACAAAGGGATACCTGATAAACTTACCTTATACACCAATTGTAGCTTGGAGATTTTTGGGAATTAAGCTTTTATAAAATGGAAAAAAGGTCGTTTGTTGATGGGGGCAGTAAAAAGTTGCTAGATGTTCACCACTGTCTATACCAGTCTAATATGAATCTTGCACAAGTGGAAGATTGAAAGATATATTATGCTCAAGAATCATATTAACGTGATATTGCTAATTAACATATGATACTAATGGGTCACACTAACAACAACTTCATATAATTGATTATTTATTAGAAATTTATTTTAGTAAATATTCAATAAGCTCTTATAATTAAATTGTAAATTATTTATTTCAAGGAAATAATAATTTTCATTAGCAAGTAACATTACATAATTCATATGGTATGAATTAATAAGTCATGCACAACATTTTGGACTAGATAAATTCTTTTGTCATTTATCAAAAAGTTAAAATTTATATTTTATAAACTTAGTTTATAAAATATAAAAGTTTTGTCTTCTTTTTTAGCCATATGGCCGAAAATGCTATAAAGAATGGGAGGCATGGTGCTTTCAATTGTTTAATGAAAAGTATGGAAAGACTTGCAAACATGGGGAACACTATGTCCTATGACATGGTTTGTTTGAAGTTAATAAGTCATTTGGGTAAAGGTTGAACTTTAAGAGAAAGGCTTTCACCTTTCTTCCAAAACTTTCTTGCCAAAACTGTAACATACACAAGGGTGCATTTTCTCTCTAGTTTTGATTCATATATTGAAGATATTACTTGCTTATATACTCTCTTGAAGTTCATAATTTGATTATGAACTCTAAGCTTAAGAGTTAAGATTTTTATACTAGCATCTACATCAATGGCTTCTTGTGGGTGTCTCTAAAGTTCATCATTCTTCATTGGGTTCCAAGTCTCCCAAGAGGATCCAAAGAACTACAATGGTTGTTATTTGTTGTTATTCTTCTTTGGTTGTATTTAAATCTTTCTACAACTTGCAAGATGATCCTTGGTGGCTTTAACTTGTTTATTTGATTCAAACTATTATAAGTCTTTCGTTGCTAAAATCATGTTGTTTTGAAAATGAAACTTTTTGCTAGTATTTTCGGACGTTACATGAATGAAGTGCAAAGCTGACCAAGAGTGAGGGGGATAGTGGAGCATTGTAGTTAGACCTACCTAACTATTAAAGTTAGTACATGGTGATGTTTGTCCAAGATGATACATGTAATATTTTTTGAAATGTTATTTATGTATTTTAGAATTGGTATGTGTTAAATTCCATGAAACCAGTAGGATTATATTGTCTTTTATGTAGAATATGTTACTTCATATGAACTATCACCATAGATTGTCGATTTGTCGAGACATTGTAACACATTATTGGGATGGTACCTCCGTTCATGAAGTAGTGACATATCTCGATGTGGGAAACGTTTAGGAACAATAGGGTATACATTGGGAACAAGCTTAAGATAAGGTATAAACCTTGGAGGTGAAATACATGATTGATAAACGAAACATAGTTACCTTTAAGGTACATATAGACCCATTGTGCGGACCACATAATCAAAATTGACTCGTTTCCTGCATTTTAAGGGAATTGCAAGTTTTAGCTTGGTTTTTTTAATTGTTTGTTGGGAATTTGTATTGATATTTTGAAATAGCATTTTGTGTACATACCAGACAGTGTTGTGTCACGTATCACTTTTTATAGACATGTGTTCTAGATGAGAAGTTGAAATGAGTTAGCTAGGCACTTTACAAAGGTTGTTTCTTTTGGAAAAGACTTAGATCATATGTTTTAGCATGGCAAAACATTGGAACTAATTATTTTTTTGTGGGTATTTTTTAATACATGTACTATTGTCTATGGTTGTTTATCTTTGTGTAAACCTCAAATAATTGATCATGTATGTCTGAAATATATGGACTTGCTTCCATTTTACAAGACATTAAAGCAACATATAATGTCTACATTTAATTATATTCATTGTATTAAATAACGGCGTGTTACACTTAACTTATAAATTTAATAAAAAGATTGTGCCCACAAATTCCATAATGGAAATTCAAGAAAACAATTGAAAGTGATACCACAATGTATGGTTTCATATAAGATAAAAAATTTAATTTATCTAAGTCTCTAATATATGCATGCGGTTTATATAGGAACCATATAAATGAACTCATACTTACTTCCGAGGATATTCCATATGCAGCCAACATGATTTTAATGTTCCTATCCATATGAACTATGATTTACACGATAACCTTGAAATCACCCTTAAGATGGGCATCATCTATTATGATTGTTCTACTATATTAATTACGAAACAAAAGCAAATAAAAGTATTGATGCAAGGTTAACAAATTGTGAAAATATACACACATATATGGAAATATAAATAACACCTACCATGAAACTAGTTGTAGGGAAAAAGTACTCAAATTTATCTTTATCGTCCGCCCAAATATAGGTCATGCTGCAAGGATTCGCCTTCTCCAAATTGTAACAAACGAACCTTCTTGGCCCGCTTCAAAAGTTTTAGAATATAACACTTTTCACTTCAAGATTTTTTATATGAAATATCATTTTTGTACCTCGCGTTGAAATCATGTGATTTTGTTCCCTGATAAACTCTATTATGATTATTTGATAAATCGTCTTTCTAGTAAATGACCAGAAACCATTTTGTCACATGACACATATTTAGGTGCAAATATGTTCTTGAACAAGTTTATTCATCCATAAATTTATGCACTTGGGACAGTTCAACAAACTTAAGTAAGGTAGCCCAAATATACCTACTAACTACACATTTTTCCTCAATATTTTTAGAGATATCCATCATGTACTGAAAACCCTCTTCAATACCTTTCAACCTAAGAGTGAATTGAATATCTTTCTTGATTTTAAATGTTTGCAGGTATTTGATTTGTTGTTGTTGGCTTTTGGGTGTATGATGGAGTAGGGTTACAAACGAGTTTTGGACAAGGTGTTGGATGAGGCATACTCTAAATAACATTTTTCAAGGTCAAATATACCTAAACAATGTTCTACCGGCTCCCTGTAAGGAACTAAACTTATATCATTAGCATGGGGAAGTATTTGCCGGTATAAGTATCCTCACATGTAAAAACATTATGATCATATATGTATGTATAATTTTCTAAGGACACATACTAAATAGGTTATAATTATGTTTTTACTGGATCAATTATCACCTGACCCTCTTCACTAGATGGGTTTGCACCAAACCCACTTACAAAATCAGAGTATCTACCTACAACTGCTTAATTTAACACATTATAATTTTGTATATAGGCACCATAACCGTCTACCATACACACATAATTGTTTTGATGTACCATTAACATCAACATTTAGGTTATTGATATCATTATCATCAATTATTTGTATAACATACTGCAAATTAGGATGTTTGAAAAACAAACTTATAGTATAACTATCTTTTGAACCTATCTTTAATAGAACCGAGTACAACACAGAACCGAGTACAACAATCAAATATACATACATAGGTAAAGACGCATCATAGCTTTCCCCTTTGACCTATGATATTTAGTTTTATTATTGATCGTCTGTCATGAACCTTCCAATGCGAACGACAACGAAATATGATGAACTCATTTTGTTTAAAATACTTGTTATTAAAAAAAACGTATACAACCCTATCTTTAATGATATTAATAAGAATATTTTATAGGTGGTTAGATAGATTAATAATCATTGGGAAAGAAATTTCGAAGTGCAATTCTTCATACATCATTTTCATAGTACATACACCAATTTCTCAATCTCACCTATGAAATACTAACCTAACTTATGAAATCCCTAATTCCGCATTAAGAATGTAAATTTTCTAAGAGGGCACTACGACATAAGAGACCTTACCTCACTCCAAAATGCTTAGAACATTGAATTTTATTAATTATTTTCTGGTAAGGTATCCCATTCCACATGGCTCTACGAAATTCGTGGTTATTTATAGAATTTACTAATTTTTTATTTTTATTTTTGTGTTAGTAAAAGTAAAAAAATTAAACCTGGCTATTTTAATATTTTCATTGTATTAAATTATTACTTGAAAGTTATAGAATGATAACATGGACAATATTCGAGCTGTCTTATCAAAAATCCTTTATATGGACCAAAATATGAGCTGTCCCATCTCAAAACTTTGATGGCACCATATGTGCTTACAAAAGAAAAAAGTAAATAAAAAGTTATATTAAAAAAATTACAAAACGAAGAGAGCGTTTAACTGAACATGGCGGGCATGTGGGATCTTATGGTGAAAGTTTATCATGTGGTCATTCACTCATTCATGTGCGCATGATTTTAAACCCACACAATTAGATCAAAAAAGCTTATAAACTAATCATCCATTAGTGCAATGTTACATTCAGTCTCTTGGTTTAATTCTAAGAATTTCGTATATATTCTTATAAAATTTTAAAATATTGTATTTATTCTATAATCTAAATATTATATTTTTTTTCTTTTAAAATTTTAAAATCCCATATTTAATCAAATTTACTTTTTAAACTTTTTTAATAGGCTTTTATATTTTATAGTCATAGTAATTTATCAAAAAAAAAAAAAAAAAAAAAAAACTCTTAAGATCCCTCTTTAAATTTCTAAAATCCTTTGAAGCCACTTTCAAATTAAAATGAGTCTCCCATTAATGCCTCTCACCCCTCCATGCCCACCATGCTCACAGGATAGATCTTTGATCTCCAATTCAATTTGTTTAAGATTTCTTTAAATTTCTAAAATCCATTGTCATCCACTCTACAAAACATCATTAGGGTTCTCAATTTTACATCGCCATCAATATTCGAATTTTTAACAGGTTTCTTAACTTTTGAATCAGAAACAATATTTAATGAGGGTTTGAATCTGAATAGATGATTCAATTCCTTTCTTAGCCTCTACATATAAAGTGAAGGCCTATCCTACAATAATTTCAACATATTCAAAAACCCATTGTTCCTAGAACATGCCCAACTCTATTGCAAACCCAAATGAACAATGAAATATGGGAAAACGGTAACATCCCATTTTCACAACAAAATTGATCATTTTTAATTAAGGTAACATCATCATTTCCATAAAACCCAAGTTAGAAAACCCTTTTTTTCCCCTAAAAATTAAGTTGTTTGAAAATTAGAGTAATATAAATAATATTGAGTCTCCACTATTGCTGATGTGTGTGTACAATCATGTATTTGCCTTCCCATAATCACTAGTGGTTCCTAAAATCATTTAATCTGCAACTTTAAGCCAAAGCTTAGTGAGTTCCCACAAAATACCACATACAACAATATACATACAATTCATGCACATACCGCTCTTGAGCCTACAATATGATTGTCATTCCTTGCAAGGCCTAAAGTGCAGGTAGACCACTCTCCCTCAACATACAACTGATCAATCACTGGCCTGCCCGGGTATGTTGGCCTACAACACAAAGCAACACCACCTCAACCCACCCCACCACAATATGTCGACATATGAAACAACAAGCAATCAAGTAAACACATAAATTCAGGAAACTATCTACCCTAGTCCACCTGACTAACAACCCACTACTGCATATCAGGGCTCACACAACACATTATGTCATTATTAGCAGATCTCCAAGAAATGTATAGCTATATGAAACCAGAGGTGAGATAGACATTTGAACAGGTGATCCTACTCTACAGCCACAACTAAAAAAGGGAGCAGGCAAAAAAGCCTACATCAAGAGTTCTCAAGCTATCCTATTGGACTACATACAACCCCTAAGGCGTCCTCTAGACGATCACCACCCTACTGTTACTCTAACCAACATATCACTACTCCTATATCCTCACATACAAGGATATAAACTATAGTACATTGTATAGTGAGGAAACTCACCCGAATCGAAGACCAAAGGAAACACAGTAATACGCTCACCCCATGCACTAATCGCCCCCATGAACCGATTAGTACCAAACTAAGGTTGAACCTTAATCAATAACCTAGTCCTTTAAGTTTGACGCAAGGTCAAACTGGTCATAAAGTCAACAGTTAACAAAAGTCAACATTCAACCTTCACCACGACATGGAGGACTCTTGATCACGTCATGGAATATTCGGACAAAACATTCATGAGGGCCTTAATCGTCATGACGTAACATACATATCGTTATCTTATGGGAACTAATTATTGACAACTTAATGGACTAAGCCCTTAATCTATTAAACTACACACTCATGTCCTCCAGAGTGTAACACCGTGATTTTCAAAGCAGAATTTTTCTTTTAAATAATCAATTTAATATTAAAACACTTGTTTAAAATCTTATTCATATTCGAATTACAAAACATAGTTCCATTTCCATTTGAATAGACAACCAGGATCCTTCAAAATACAACTCTTTCCTCGGTGTGTACAATCGAGCCGATGCCATTCCGCGTTACTGAAAGAACCTGAAACAACATAACATAAATACTGTAAGCACGAAGCTTAGTGAGTTCCCCAATATACACCTTACACAATTACGCCTTTCCAGGCCCGACCTTCCGGTCCATGTGTCTCAGGGGACTTCCGTCCCTGCTGGGTAAACCTTCCGGCCTTACCCACGCCGACCTTCCGGTCCATCACACATCATATCGCCTTCCGGCCCATAACATATTGCCTTCCGGCCCATAATATAATCGCCTTCCGGCCCATAATATAATCGCCTTCCGGCCCATAACATACATAGCACATATAACAATTAACTTACCACATATAGCATACATATCACATATCATATCCGACCTTCCGGTCACACAGTCAAACCCTTCCGGGTACAGTATAGTGAGAAGACTCACCTCGTAAATGCTGAAAGCTAGCAACTCCTGAAATCACTCGTGCACAAACCAACGAGCTACAACCCTCCTATAACATTACATAACTCATTAGCACTCATATCATCTAAGTCTGATCATCCGACTCGGCGAGTCTACGCCATGCAGTCGATCGAACTGCTTCCTGGGATACAGATATACTCGAATATACAAACATGGGACCTTCTGGACCTCTAAGGGTCCTACTACAAGGTTATGAACGTTGAATAACAACACCACAATCCATCTAGACTCCAAATGGGTTCCATAAACCCTAAATTTATAAGCACATCAAACAACAGAAGGGAATCTGAAATATTACCTGGAATATGTCCTCTCTGTGTCTCCAAACCGCAGAACTCGAATCCCTTGCTGTTCCTTTAGCCTAACCCCTCTCCTCCTTGCCCAACAATTTCCTTCAAGCCCTAATATCCTCCACTCTTGCTCTAGATGCCCACAGCCGTTTAGGGTTCCTCTCAATCGACTAAAGACTGAAAATGACGGTGTAACACCGTAAATTTCAAGACAATTCTTTCATTTTAAATAATCATTTTATTCTTAGAACACTTGTTAAAAATCTCATTCATAATCAAATTACAAAACATAGTTCCATTTTCACTTGCATAGAAAACCAGGATCCTCCAAAATATGACTCTTGCTCTGGTGTGTACAATCAAGCCGGTGCCGTACCGTGATACTGAAAGAAAACCTGAAAACAACATAACACAAAACACTGTAAGCACGAAGCTTAGTGAGTTCCCCAAAATACCACACACATAACACATATAAGCCACTCGAGGCTATAACTCTATGGGTCCGTGCACCCAAACTCTGTGAACCCTCAGGTTCTAACTCTGTGAACCTTCCGGTTCTAACTCTAGGAACCCTTTGGTTCCAACTCTGCAACCATGCACAGCATAATTCACATAGAAATAATGCAGTACAACACATAACATACATAGCATACAAATACTCTGTCACATAACTCTGGTTACCTACTCAAGGTAAAGTATAGTGAGAAAACTCACCTGGCAAGCAAAAAGCAGATATCTCCATACTCGGATCTCGAACTCGCCACTGCCTAACACGTAAGGCAAAACTCTCATGACTATAACTCTCGAGACTAGAATCAATCCTCTCAATGCACCCTCATAAGGGTAAAAGACTATTTTACCCCTCTCTTGGCCCAAAGGCCACATTGCTGACCAAACCCTAAAAGTTAACGGTCAACCCTTGGTCAAGGTCAAAGTCCTCAGTCAAAGTCAACCCCTGACTGACCCTACTCGCCGAGTCAACTCTATGACTCGCCGAGTTTCTATAATCAGAACTTTACTCAATCCGCGACCTAACTCGCCGAGTCACTCCGAGACTCGCCGAGTCCAACAATTCTGAGTCCACTCGCACACAACTCACCGAGTCATCCCTTGACTCACCGATTCCCGACTCAACCAGGGAATATCGGGACCCTTCGACAAGACTCGCCGAGTCCAAGAACAGACTCGCCGAGTCCAGGACTATCATCAACCTACTCGTCGAGTTGTTCATACAACTCGCCGAGTTCCAGGCCATCTTCATCCAACTCGTCGAGTTCACCCATGTGACTCGCCGAGTACCACCGGTCTGAATCCATTCGGAAGCATTCCAGGCCATGCAATTGCTCCAAAACATAGATCTAGCCTCCTACCACTCATCCATCACGTAAAGTGGCAAACTTTACGTGAATCCAAAGAGATCTAGGCCATTTGCACATTGGGCTAGGGTTTGGGACATGAAAGCTTCACTAAACACTCCAACACAGGGACTTTCATTCTCTCTGATTCTTCTCCCTTCTAGATCTGAGGTAGCAACCTCAGATCTAACCTCTAGACTTCCCATTACATCCATAGACAAGTTCCCACAAACCCCAAAATGAAGAAACACATAATAACAGCCCAAGAACGAGATATTACCTCCAAGAGATGCCCCAACTGCAATGTAATTCGAATCCAAGCAAAGCCCCTTGCTCCAAGCCTTCAATCTCCCAAAATTCCTTCAACAATTACTTCTCCAAGCTCCAATCCACTCAACAATGGTGCTTCTCCGCGATTTAGGGTTTTCTGGGGCTCAAGGGGTGATAAGGAGGCTGGGAGGAAAACATAATGTTCTTTATATAGGGCTCAACCCCGAGAATTAGGGTTTTCTCCAATCAGCGCCTACTCGTCGAGTCCTCCTCACTGACTCGCCGAGTCGGCTACTTAGCACGCGACCCAGTCGCGACTCTACTCGCCGAGTCCATCCATGGACTCGCCGAGTCACTCTTTCACAACTTACTCTTTTAGCCCTTCAACTCTACTCTTGATATTTCGGGATGTTACAATTCTCCCCCACTTAAATTATGCTTCGTCCTCGAAGCCTATGGCAACTCAACTCCAAAATACTCCCACGGCGCGCCACCTGGCCCTAACTGGACCAGGTTCATCAAAGCATAACCATCGAACTCGAACTCACTTCCTCTTTCCTTGCGGTGTCCTGACCACCGTCTCAAACCAGGCACCGGCTGTACCCTCTGATAATCACACTCAACAATCGAGAATTACCCGAGATGTATCACTGCTCCAAATATCAACAACCGATCGACCCATAAGGGCTGGAAAGCCATAAACCATCGGATCCCCGATCCGAATCCCACTTATCCATTCCGGAACGACTGAGAGACCCATTCTCACTCTCAGAACAACTCTCACGAGTTCTCCTCTTGCAATCACATACACATGCTGAACTAGCTCCAACACCCTCAGGTTAGAAAAACTCGATACACTGATGATATCCTCAAACATCCTCCCAGGATGAACCACTGATACATACCCAATACCCTGATCAGAATCACACTGAGAGTCCAGGATTCTCTCCCTGGATCCCTTCCGAGCCTCCTGGCTCTACACCTGCGGAATCCCTCCCGCGTCCTCAACAGACATCCCATCATGATGTCATTCCATACCACTGTAACAGACACCGCATTCAACCCTCATACTCTAAATCATCCATTCGCACTACTACCTTCACTTCCGTGAACCAATACTTCCCCCCCCGGGGTTACATACCTTTCTCTGCCCTTACCTAGGGAAATCCACTTGACAACCTTGCCACTACTCCATGTATCGCACATGCTCTGGATCTGCTCGCAAGGACTCTCGGGTCCATGCGTTACCTCTCCTCAGCAAATGAGGGTCCGACACCTCCTCCTATACAACAGCTCAAAGGGCGGCATACCAATGCACTAATGACGGCTGTTAATATAGGACAACTCGACCAAGGATAATTACGTGCCGCAGCTTCCTCCGAAATCTAATACACATGCCCGAAGCATGACTTCGAGCGTCTGAATCGCTCACTCGCTCTGAAGTGTCCTCAGACAACCTCCTGATAAGCTCTAGCTCATTTCTCATATCCCTCTTCGAGACTGAGCACCAAGTCAGCTTTTGACTCCACAGCTGAGCCTCCAAAGGTCTCCCATAACATGATCCAAACATCTCACTAACCTTTTCCCCGTGACCACTATCACTGCCCAGTGACACGCAAGTCACGAAATCCTCTTTTCCTCATGCGAGAAAATACGGTCCAACCAAGGATCGTCTCAACTCTGATCTCTGGTTTCTGCTGTGCATATCCCTTGCGCATCTCACTGCATCTCCCGACAGAGACGGAGACCCCAGTCTCGCCCCCGATTCAACATCCAGGCTCCAAAAAGTCAATACTAGGGCTACTCAAACCCAAAACTCTTCCACATCATACATTGTTTGGAAAACATTCCATCATCACATTCTCTTGCCATCTAGTGAGTACTGCGGCCCCCCCGCAGTATCACAACACCCTCAGAATAGTGAGTACTACGGCTCCCCGCAGTATCACAACACCCTCTGACTAGTGAGTACTACGGCTCCCCGCAGTATCACAACACCCTCTGACTCCACTAGCTCGTGCTCCGAAGACTATCATCAACGGCTACCCATACTCGACTCGAATATCCATCACAGACTCTGGAGGCAATCAACATAACAAATGCCCACCCTTGCGAAAATCCACTCTCTCAAATAATCTCCCTGGATGCCCATACTCGAAGGGCTCCCACTAGATCCATAGATACCTGATATACCACAAGTCGATTCAATTCAAGATTCACGAGTAACTCCGAAATAAAGATATCATACCCAGATATCTCGGAATACCCCAACAGAACATCACAAGATCCTGCCACAACCACTGATCTCCTGCCCCAAGCATCATATAGACACAATAATACATTTCCTCTGAACCCCATAATTAGATCTGCATTTTTTTTTTTCCAAATTGCAACCTCGGTGTATCCAATTTCTCAATTGGAATACAAGAAAACGCTAACGCTACTAAATACGCTGATAATTCTCCGAACCCATTTTCTATCGCTCAAAATCCAAACAAGGATACACATACTGACCCGGGAGTTGGCTGCCCAATCATTCTCTATCTACTTGCAACAACACTGACCACCAAACACCTGCCGTGGAGACATTCATCATTCTCAACAAGTACTTCCCGCATTAACTCACTCTGACCTCTTTCCTCGATCACCGACATCTCTGGTCTCATGATTTCTTACAGCAGATCTCTATACTCCACTTATAACTGCTCTTGACAAATCTCTGCTTTCTTACATACTGTACCCGGTTCTCCCCCACTTAGGGTTCGAACCATCACCAATTAGCACGCAACCAACCCACAACTATTTTTCACCAGCGAAATCGCACCTGCCCCTGGAAAGTGCTACGCAACACCCGATAATCCCCTTTAAGGAAATTAATCGATCTCATAACTCTGATCCTCAGATGAACTCCTCAAGAACTCTTCGCCACGACTGCCTCTAGTCGTTCCAAATCTCGTACCAATCAAGTACCAAACAACTCAACTGCTCAATAACATCTCTGGCTCATAGACCGAACCACAAAATCATTGCACCCCTCACCTCAACTCATCAAACATCGCTCCAACACCGGGATCATCCCAAGAACAGGGACCCACTCCCATATTCAACACCCCACATAGATAGAAAACTCTCTGCACTGCTAAACTCGACTGAACTCCCCACTGATACCACTATAATACATCCTACTATACTCAAATAGGTGTAGTGTGGTCCTCGACTATCTCAGTCCCAACTGACTATCTGCTCATGACGAATCACTGCCTCGCGGCACACATGCTACCTGATACTCTGGAAGAAATCATCATCAATAACGACCTGCAGGGTTTACCCCCAAACCCAAAACTAAAACATCAGGCCTTTCATGTTCCGCACACGAACATAAATAGCACCACTCTCATAGAAGGTGACCTCTCCTCTATCGACTGATTGCCCAACTCAGACCGAAATTCTCCTCTCCCTCTAACTCCTTACCAAAATACTCTGATAGGCTCTCGCCTTCCCTCTCGAGGGACGCCTTTCCAAATTCAATCATGGCCTACAGGCCTAAAACCCATAGCGTCCAATCTCTACCTCATCAATCGTGATCGGATAACCAGAGAATCACAAGCATCATTCACTACGAACCATGGTACTCATCCCATGACATCTCTTCTCAATATGCTCCGGTGTATGGTACCCGAACCATAGCATCACTCCTCCATTTGCTCCGATGTATGATACTCGAACCATAACATCACTCCTCAATCTGCTCCAATGTATGGTACTCAACCATAACATCACTCTTCAATCCGCTCCAATGTATGGTGCTCGAACCATAACATCACTCCTCAATCTGCTCTGATGTATGGTACTCGAACCATACATCACTCCTTAATACGCTCATTAGAATCTTCAGAATACTCCCTGTATCAAGTATGGGTCCTCTGCTTTCAGTAGTACGGGCCCATACTACCTGCCACATCTACCCATACTTTCCGCACGGACCATCCCAAAGCTCCTAAGTAGCTGCTCTACCTGCTCTTTCACCAATCCCATCTCGCGCTCGCTCCCCAGCGAAATTCTCTACCCTGCCAGTGCACTCATCTGGCTAAGGTTACTCCCTAGGCTCTTCTCAGATTCCCACACTTCTCTGCCATCAGCTGCTGAAGAGCTCCTAATGATGCCAGCCATCTACCTCCTGAATATCGTCATATTCGCTTGGTAGCTGGCTCCCATCATCGAGAGTTCCACAAAGCACGAAGCAAGCAGCATTCGAGCATCGAAGAATATATATGACTCACTCTGGGTGATAACTCCGCTTGCTCTGCTCATCCTCGGAAGTACCACCGAACTCTGCAACTCTTCCCCTCGCGGGCTCTAACTATTCTTTCTCCAAATACCACATTACTCATCTAGGTATCTCCCCTAGATTACTCCTCTACTCAAATCCCCTAAAGGATTCCAAACAAATATTCTCACTCATCACATACTCAAAAGCACATCGCATATCACAGCAATTCCTAGGCTAAGGCATCACAAATCAGGCCACTCTAGTCCTAATATATGGAATACCTAGCCTGTCTCTAGCATGCAATAATATCTCATAAAGTGCATCATAAATATCTCATAACACAAAAGTAAGGGTATTTTGGGAAATCACCGTTCGGGCTCTGGCTGATTGTACACACTGCTCTTTCTTGCTTTCTCTTTGACTCTCATTCACTTTTTTTAAAAAAATTATTTCTTTAAAAACTTTTCTTACTTCCTCAGTTTGAGTCCAGATTTACCCGAAGGCGCATCCGAATCCCTCAAACCAAGGCTCTGATACCAACTTGTAACACCGTAAATTTCAAGACAATTCTTTCATTTTAAATAATCATTTTATTCTTAGAACACTTGTTAAAAATCTCATTCATAATCAAATTACAAAACATAGTTCCATTTTCACTTGCATAGAAAACCAGGATCCTCCAAAATATGACTCTTGCTCTGGTGTGTACAATCAAGCCGGTGCCGTACCGTGATACTGAAAGAAAACCTGAAAACAACATAACACAAAACACTGTAAGCACGAAGCTTAGTGAGTTCCCCAAAATACCACACACATAACACATATAAGCCACTCGAGGCTATAACTCTATGGGTCCGTGCACCCAAACTCTGTGAACCCTCAGGTTCTAACTCTGTGAACCTTCCGGTTCTAACTCTAGGAACCCTTTGGTTCCAACTCTGCAACCATGCACAACATAATTCACATAGAAATAATGCAGTACAACACATAACATACATAGCATACAAATACTCTGTCACATAACTCTGGTTACCTACTCAAGGTAAAGTATAGTGAGAAAACTCACCTGGCAAGCAAAAAGCAGATATCTCCATACTCGGATCTCGAACTCGCCACTGCCTAACACGTAAGGCAAAACTCTCATGACTATAACTCTCGAGACTAGAATCAATCCTCTCAATGCACCCTCATAAGGGTAAAAGACTATTTTACCCCTCTCTTGGCCCAAAGGCCACATTGCTGACCAAACCCTAAAAGTTAACGGTCAACCCTTGGTCAAGGTCAAAGTCCTCAGTCAAAGTCAACCCCTGACTGACCCTACTCGCCGAGTCAACTCTATGACTCGCCGAGTTTCTATAATCAGAACTTTACTCAATCCGCGACCTAACTCGCCGAGTCACTCCGAGACTCGCCGAGTCCAACAATTCTGAGTCCACTCGCACACAACTCACCGAGTCATCCCTTGACTCACCGATTCCCGACTCAACCAGGGAATATCGGGACTCTTCGACAAGACTCGCCGAGTCCAAGAACAGACTCGCCGAGTCCAGGACTATCATCAACCTACTCGTCGAGTTGTTCATACAACTCGCCGAGTTCCAGGCCATCTTCATCCAACTCGTCGAGTTCACCCATGTGACTCGCCGAGTACCACCGGTCTGAATCCATTCGGAAGCATTCCAGGCCATGCAATTGCTCCAAAACATAGATCTAGCCTCCTACCACTCATCCATCACGTAAAGTGGCAAACTTTACGTGAATCCAAAGAGATCTAGGCCATTTGCACATTGGGCTAGGGTTTGGGACATGAAAGCTTCACTAAACACTCCAACACAGGGACTTTCATGCTCTCTGATTCTTCTCCCTTCTAGATCTGAGGTAGCAACCTCAGATCTAACCTCTAGACTTCCCATTACATCCATAGACAAGTTCCCACAAACCCCAAAATGAAGAAACACATAATAACAGCCCAAGAACGAGATATTACCTCCAAGAGATGCCCCAACTGCAATGTAATTCGAATCCAAGCAAAGCCCCTTGCTCCAAGCCTTCAATCTCCTAAAATTCCTTCAACAATTACTTCTCCAAGCTCCAATCCACTCAACAATGGTGCTTCTCCGCGATTTAGGGTTTTCTGGGGCTCAAGGGGTGATAAGGAGGCTGGGAGGAAAACATAATGTTCTTTATATAGGGCTCAACCCCGAGAATTAGGGTTTTCTCCAATCAGCGCCTACTCGTCGAGTCCTCCTCACTGACTCGCCGAGTCGGCTACTTAGCACGCGACCCAGTCGCGACTCTACTCGCCGAGTCCATCCATGGACTCGCCGAGTCACTCTTTCACAACTTACTCTTTTAGCCCTTCAACTCTACTCTTGATATTTCGGGATGTTACAGACGGCCTAAAAGAGCATTAAATACGATCCAAAACTGAACGGCTAGGGTTTCCGCTGAACAGCGTCGACTCGCCGAGTCTATATCTGGACTCGTCGAGTCCAGTCGCGAACCCGCGACCAAGTCTGCGACCCTACTCGGCGAGTCTGGCTCCAACTCGCCGAGTCTCCCCTTTAAAACACCCCCAAAATGCAACTTAGCAATACTTGAGATTTTGGGATGTTACAACTCTCCCCCACTAGAATCAGACTTCGCCCTCGAAGTCTCACTCTGAAATTAGCTCCGGATGCTGCCCCCACCTATCACGTTCCAGACCACAGTTCATTTCCGATCCCCTCCGGCGCTGCCACTGAACTAACACCAGAGGTATCCCCTTGCTCCTCAGAACCTCGATCTTCCGTTCTCTGATGACTACTGGCTTCTCGGTACAATTCAGGCTTGCATCCACCTGAATGTCTTCTAATGGAAACACTGCCGACTCATCGGCTACATACTTCCTCAATTGCGACACATGAAAAGAAATATCATGGATTTGTCTCAAATCCATGGGCAACTCCAACCGTTAGGCCACCCGGCCTACCCCCGCAATCACATGAAAAGGCCCAATGTACCGGGGCCCCAACTTGCCCCTCTTCTTGAATCGAATCACTCCTCTCCAAAGAGAGGCCTTCAGGAGTACTAAGTCATCGACCTGAAACTCAAGCTCGGACCGGCGTCTGTCCGCATAACTTTCCTGTTGGCTCTGGGCGGTCAACAACCTCTGTCTCATCTGCTGAATCTGTTCTGAATCCCAACAATCACTTGACCAATAAGGGTTAGGAAACCATGAACTACCGGATCCCCAATCCAAAGCCCACTTTGTCCATTCCGGACCGACTGAGAGATCCATTCTCACTCTCAGAGCAACTCTCACAAGTTCTCCCCTTGCCACTACATACACATACTGAACTAGTCCCAACACCCGCAGGTGGAAAGACCCGATACACTGATGATATCCTCGAACATCTCCCAAGATGAACCACTACATCCACCCTACACTCTGATCAGATTCACACTGAGAATTTAAAATTTTCTCTCTCCATGCATCCCTTCTGAGCCTCAACAGACATCCCAACCGGATGGGTTCCTACTCCACTGCCGCGAACACGATGCTCAAAACCATACTCGAAATACGCTAACCATAACTCTGCTCTGCAGCTTTCACTTTCGTGAACTTGCGCCCCCTTCGGAGTTACATACCCTCCTCTTTTCCTTTTCCACGGAACCCTCTTGAACATAATGCCACTCCAACCGGTGCCACGGTGCTCGCCCCAAGCGACACCACCCTTTTTGCGTAACTGCTATTCACATACTCTGGTTCTCATTGCAGGGGCTCTCAATCCCATACACTCTCTCCACTCGTCAAAATCACTGCCTCCGCTAAACAAGATCAATAACCCGGGGCCAGACCTTCCAATGCAATCACACTGCAACATACGCGATCCGCAAATCTCAAACTAATCCAGCAATACCAACAGAGTCTCCAGTATGACTGGACCGACTCTCATAACACATACTAGCCACTCGAGGCTATATCTCTGTGGGTCCGTACACCCAAACTCTGCGAACCCTCAGGTTCTAACTCTGGGAACCTTCCGGTTCCAGCTCTAGAAACATGCACAACATAATCCCGTGGGATTAATGCAGTACAACCCATCACGTACCTCAAACGTACCAATACTCTGATCGCAAAATTCCGATTACTTACTCAAGCTTGATCCCGGCCTCCTCTCAGGCCTCCACAATCAAATGCCCTAGGTCTGTATCTCGCCCCGCATACCCAACACTCGCTCTCGTCGGCCTATACTTTGCGCTGACAGACACTGCTGAATCCCAACAGCTAAGCACCCTCACATACTCATCGATCTCCCGGAGAATTTTACAATTCTCCCCCACTAAAGCACTGACTAACTGCCACCGATCGTCATTAACGACCTTTCAGAACCATCCTGCACAAAGAGAACATTTACCCACTGACTGCTTCCCACAAGCGTAAGCAACCCTCAGCAAAACACATCTCCTCCCTGATCAATCCGCTCAAAAGAATCCGATCTTTCAATTATCCACTTCACAACTGCAGATGCTACCCGACATTCAACCCAGTGCCGCATCTCCACTATCAACCCTCACGAACGATGACCAACGGAATTCCCAAGCAATAACCCATAACCAAACCCACAACCTGCCAAAGGTTGAATATCGCATCGAAAACCACACAAGGCTACCGGCACCAAAACACCAAACTATAATCATACTAAACCATCAGGGAACAACGAATGCCAAGCGAAAACCTGAAGCACCAATCCATAACCATGCCAAACCCGCGAAACAACGAATACCGCATCGAAATCCACACCAGACACCAGCACAAACAACACGCCACAATCAACGCAAGCTAGTCAAGACATCAAGAGAGCATCATACCCGCAGCTGCCTCCGGCACTGCTCCGTCTCCCTCTGCCGCAAGCCGATAAGCACGACCCTGAGCCCTTGGGCTCTGCTCCATCCTGTCCTCCTCCTGAACTCCTCAAGGTGGCCGATGCTAGAGCCTGCACCGGTCCTGCAGGAAACTGTGGACGGTTGACCCTCAAATGTCCAACCTGCCGACACTGATAACAAATCCTGAAATCCCGAATTGGCACTGACTGCCGACAATCCCGTGCACCGTGCCCCTCCTTTCCGCACTTGCGGCATGCACCACTGGGCCAACAAGCTCCGGTGCCATCTCTCTCACACTTCCCACAAGTGTGACCGCTCCGATCCCCCATTCTAACGTCTACGGTCATGGACCGTTTCGGCGCCGACTGCGACTGCATCGGGGCCTGCCTCATCTCACGCAACTGCAACTCAACCTCTAACTCACGCCACATGGCGGCCTCCTGCGATACCAACACGGTCTCGCGCCTCTGCGCAGACACGAACTGTCTGATACCCCCCCCCCCCCCTTGAGCATACTCGGATATCGGGACATCTGAGCCTGCTCCGAAGCGAACTCAGGGCAAAACATCGCCCTCTCAATAAACATCCCGGTGCTCTCAGTCACCGACTCCAAATCCTGCTTCAGCTTAAGGAACTTCCGAGCCAATTTCTCCTTTTCATCCCGCGGAACATAGCGAGTACTGAACATCCCTCTGAATTGATCCCATGAAACCGCAGCCCTCTGCGCATCGGAAAATGACCTCGTGGTCAATCTCCACCAATTCTTCGCCCCGAGCCTCAATAGGTTCAGAGCACACCCCACCCTCTGATCAGCAGGGCATAAACTCGTGGAGAAACACCCCTCCATGTCTGATAACCATCTCATAGCAACAATCGAGTCCTGAACTCCATCGAATGTGGGAGGCTTCGCATAATAGAAGTCCCGATACTGAAAACCCCGACTAGCCCCTTTCTTTGCCGTTGCTACAGCCGCTGTAATCGCCGCGGCAGCCGTCTCTGCGAAAGCCGCATATCGCTCATCAAACTACTTCAATCATAGTGGTCCTGATCGACCCAAACAATTCTGGCGACTCAGCCCGCAACAATGCAGCAACCTCATCACGCAGGATCTCGCGAATCTTCGCATCCCGCTCGCTCGTGCTCGTCCGATCGATAACCGGATAACAAGATAGCCACAAGCATCATCCACTACGAACCATGGTACTCATCCCATGACATCCCTTCTCAACATGCTTCGGTGTATGGTACCTGAACCATAGCACCACTCCTCAATCTGCTCCAATGTATAGCTCTCGAACCACAACATCTATCTCAATCTGTTCCGATGTATGGTGCCCTGACCATAACATCACTCTGTATCCGCTCCGATGTATGGTATTCGAACCATAACATCACTCCTCAATCTGTTCCTTAGGACCTTCAGAATGCCCCCTGTATCAAGTATGGGTCCTCTGCTTTCAGTAGTACGGGCCCATACTACCTGCCACATCTACCCATACTTTCCACACGGACCATCCCAGAGTTCCTAAGTAGCTGATAAACCTGCTCTTTCACCCATCTCATCGCGCGTGCTCGCTTTCCAGCGAAATCCTCTACTCTACCAGCGCACTCATCTGGCTAGGTTTACTCCCTAGTCCCTTCCGCTATCCTCCCACTTCTTTGCCATCAGCTGCTGAAGAGTTCCTAATGATGCCAGCCCTCTACCTCCTGAGTATCGTCATACTCACTTAGTAGCTGACTCCCATCATTGCTAACTCCACAAAGCACAAAGCAAGCAGCATTCGAGCATTGAAGCATACATAGGACTCCCCTCCTGTGGTAGCTCCACCTTCTCGGCTCATCCTCGGAAGTACCTCTGTACCCCGTAGCTTTACCCCTTGTGCGTTCTAACTAGATACTCTCACTCATCACATACACACAAAAGCATAACGCACATATAACAGCAAACCCTAGACTAAGGCATCACAAATCAGGCCACTCTAGTCCTAAGATGTGAAATACCTAGCCTGTCTCTAGCATGCAATAATGTCTCATAAAGTGCATAATAGATATTTCATAATACAAAAGTAAGGGTATTTTGGGAAATCACCGTTTGGCTCTGGCTGATTGTACACACTGCTCTTTCTTGCTTTCTCTTTGAACTCTTATTCACTTTTAGAAAACTATTTATTTGAAAACCTTTTCTTAATTCCTCAGTTTGAGTCCAGACTCACCCGTAGGCGCGTCCGAATCCCTCAAACCAAGGCTCTGATACCAATTTGTAACACCGTGATTTTCAAAGCAGAATTTTTCTTTTAAATAATCAATTTAATATTAAAACACTTGTTTAAAATCTTATTCATATTCGAATTACAAAACATAGTTCCATTTCCATTTGAATAGACAACCAGGATCCTTCAAAATACAACTCTTTCCTCGGTGTGTACAATCGAGCCGATGCCATTCCGCGTTACTGAAAGAACCTGAAACAACATAACATAAATACTGTAAGCACGAAGCTTAGTGAGTTCCCCAATATACACCTTACACAATTACGCCTTTCCAGGCCCGACCTTCCGGTCCATGTGTCTCAGGGGACTTCCGTCCCTGCTGGGTAAACCTTCCGGCCTTACCCACGCCGACCTTCCGGTCCATCACACATCATATCGCCTTCCGGCCCATAACATATTGCCTTCCGGCCCATAATATAATCGCCTTCCGGCCCATAATATAATCGCCTTCCGGCCCATAACATACATAGCACATATAACAATTAACTTACCACATATAGCATACATATCACATATCATATCCGACCTTCCGGTCACACAGTCAAACCCTTCCGGGTACAGTATAGTGAGAAGACTCACCTCGTAAATGCTGAAAGCTAGCAACTCCTGAAATCACTCGTGCACAAACCAACGAGCTACAACCCTCCTATAACATTACATAACTCATTAGCACTCATATCATCTAAGTCTGATCATCCGACTCGGCGAGTCTACGCCATGCAGTCGATCGAACTGCTTCCTGGGATACAGATATACTCGAATATACAAACATGGGACCTTCTGGACCTCTAAGGGTCCTACTACAAGGTTATGAACGTTGAATAACAACACCACAATCCATCTAGACTCCAAATGGGTTCCATAAACCCTAAATTTATAAGCACATCAAACAACAGAAGGGAATCTGAAATATTACCTGGAATATGTCCTCTCTGTGTCTCCAAACCGCAGAACTCGAATCCCTTGCTGTTCCTTTAGCCTAACCCCTCTCCTCCTTGCCCAACAATTTCCTTCAAGCCCTAATATCCTCCACTCTTGCTCTAGATGCCCACAGCCGTTTAGGGTTCCTCTCAATCGACTAAAGACTGAAAATGACGGCCTAAAAGAGCATTAAATACGATCCAAAACTGAACGGCTAGGGTTTCCGCTGAACAGCGTCGACTCGCCGAGTCTATATCTGGACTCGTCGAGTGCAGTCGCGAACCCGCGACCAAGTCTGCGACCCTACTCGGCGAGTCTGGCTCCAACTCGCCGAGTCTCCCCTTTAAAACACCCCCAAAATGCAACTTAGCAATACTTGAGATTTTGGGATGTTACACAGAGGCTTCCTTACACCCAAATATCCATAAAAATTGTTGCTTTACAGATATGCATGCATGAGTTTAAAACTCTATGCAAGTCTTGAGCTTAAGTTAGGTCACAAATGATGAATAAAATGTCAAAACCTCATGCATGAGCTCAAAATTCTCTAGCAAACATTAGATCTAGCACATGTAACCACAAAAGGAATCTAATGACCCATAAAGTTTCCAACTTTATGGAATCCCAACACTCCCACTAGTCTAAGCATGGAGAATAGTGCATAAAAATCTAGATCTAGAAACAAGGAATCATAAAGTTTGGAGCTTGAATACTCTCAATGCTCCGAAGAAATTTCTAGAATATAATGATGAGACTTGAAAGCTAGATGTATGCACCAAGGATACTGCCTTCTTCTTCAAGACACCAAAACACCACCAAAAGCTCAAGAACTCAACAATGGAGGCTAGGGTTTCATTGAAAGGGCTGGTGGCTAAAGAGAATGCCTTAAACCTTGAGTTTAAGGGCTTAAATATGGAAGAAACCCAAAAAGATCATGGCTTGGGTTACAGCTGATGTTACGTTGTGACCTTCCTTTTGTCACATCGTGACAATCATCCCGGATACGCGTTCATCCGATTAGCATGTCACGTCGTGATGCTCCCTTCATCACGTCGTGACACAAGGTTCTTTTTCCGAAAAACCTTACCTTTGATCATTTTAAACCCTCAACCGATCTATTTTGAAAAATAGATGTTATAGAAACGCTCAATATTTCTTGCAATGGGTGACCAGATAGACTGTAAACCAATAAAGTTGCTAAACCTTTGGTAAGTATAGAATCAGAATCAACATCAAATTTCACATTTTTATTGTTGGAATTGAGATATGCTCGTAACCACACTTGAGAAACACATCATACAATATTGTTTTCATTAGGTGTGAATTCGTCTTTAAGGGGTTGAAGATGTTGCCATAGAATTACAATTGTTCATATTTGGCTCTTGGATCCTATACAGATTAGACTACATTGACGATTTCTTGCATCTTTTTGGCGAGTTCTTCGATAGGTTGGTGTGTGTCTGGGTCCAATAAAATTGGTAAGTCAAACTCGGGGTAAATAGTCTAGTGGGTATCAACTAGATTGCTATTGTTTCAATAGGTAAAAGATTTTTTTGTTGGTGAGGAGTCGATCTCCATCTACAGGTCGGGTTAGATAGTCAATGCTAATTTGGTTGATCCAATGTATGGAAAAAAGGTTTTCATATCAAAGGAAAATGTAACACCCGTTTTCTAGAATAGAACAGTTGTGGACTGGAGGGTATCAAAAGTAAGGTCTTTAGGAAAAACCATGTGCCACGATGTAGCATTGCAATTTCAAGAAACACGTATTTTGATGGCCGCCACAATGTAATAAGAGGGATACCACGACGTGATAGCTGGTGTAGCCCAAGCCCATGATATATAGGGGTTTCTCCATAATTAAGGACCTTGACTTTAGGGTTAGGTCATTCTCTTCAGCCTACACCCTCTTATCTCGAAAACCCTAGGCCTATATGAGTGTTCTTAGTATGGTTGTGGTGTTATTGAAGTGTTAAGTAGTGGATTGTAACTTGAAAAAGAAGAAGGTTCCCTTTTAAGGAAATATCCAATAAGAAAACGTCGTCACCACCTTCTTGCACAACTTCTCTACTTTTGTAAGTCCCCAAGTTTCTATCTTTATGTGCTATTATTCTAGATCTAGACTTAGAAGCTCATTCCTCATGATTCAAGGTGGTTCGAGTGATTGGATTCCATAAAGCTGGCAACTTTATGGATCCTTGATGTCCATTTTATGGTTATATGTTCCAGATCTAATGATCTATGAATTCCTTGGTCTTAAGCAATGATTTTTGTGATGTGATTGTGTATTAGAAGGACTCGTGGGTCAAACATGAAGGAATTCCATTATTGATTAAGGATCTATATTTGTTTGGTGCTAGTTGGTTTGTAGGAGTGATCAATGTAAACAGTGAATCTCTTGTTGTGTTCCTTGGGTCCTCGATTCGGGTGTGTCCCGTCACTATAGTATGCGTTACTATATATATATATATACACAATACACACACACACACACACTAGCCGTTTACCCGCACAAAGCGACGGGTGCGGATCAACAAAATGACATAAAAAATTTGTTAAACAAAATGATGAACAGATAGAGGATTTCTTATACCTGGTCTAGGATTAAACGTAAGACATTTTTAGCTTATTCGATTTTAATAGAAAGAAAAACCAAAGGAGGAGGTAGTGAGCATGAGAGAGAACCAAGGTTTTGCGGTCAATGGCAAGGCATTCATGATAGACGAATGCTAGATCAATGCACCTCTTCCAGTTTATATGAAATGCTTTATAACGTGTACACCATATTAGACCGATTCAAATGTACATGAAGAACACTTGGTTAAACTTTGACCCATTCAAAATCTTGTCATCATCTTATTTGACTTTTTCATTAATATTGACAGATTTAGTATTTAGCGATTCAATTGGATATAAGGAACACTTGGTCAAAGTTTGACCCATTCAAAATCTTATCATGGCCCAATAATGAAAATAATCATACAAGGCCCAAACATGAACCAATTTTCCAAATTGGGCCCAAGTCCCTTCCATGGGCCTTAATCCAAGGTCCAACATATTCCCATCGCAAAATCACAAGAAATCAAATGCCCAACAACCCCTAAACATCTAAGCCCAAAAGAATGGCCCAAACTGAAGATCCAATTGTGAAGCCCAATTGGCTGAGTATGCGAGGGCGTACTCAACTTGTACGCTAAGCGTACACGCTGTAGGGCTTGTACGCGGCGCATACGAGCCTTTATGCCCAACGTACTCACCCATTCAACCAAATCTCATTTACAACTTTTAATCCATAAAGTCTTTACTCCAAACCCTAGATCTGACTTTCTTGAGCTGATTTATAATGTAAAGTTGCTAAATTTATGTGCATGCATGGATTAACGAAGCTTTTAAAGCTAAGAAGAACTTAATAGGTGAATTAATGCATGCATGTAACCATAAATCCCATAAAGCTTGAACCTTTATGCTTAAGAACCTCATAACATGCTCAGATCTAAAAGGACAAGCCCCAAAAACATCTCAACTCATCAACCAACCCAAAAAGGGACCAAAAGCATAACAATCAAGACATAAAGAGATCTAAGCATTCAAAAGCCAAGGTATGAACTTCATACCTCAAAAGACTTGCAAAATGAGTGATGATTCTAGATCTCAAAGTTTCCCACCAAGCTATGAACCTTCCACCATCTTCAATCTCTTCAAAATGAGTAAAGCAAGCACCACCTTCTTCTCAAGAGCTCAAAAACACAACAATGGAGGATAAAGGTCGATTTTAGGGTTTTGGGGAAATCGAGGCCGGTAAAGAGGCCAAACCTAATGACTAAAGGTCTTTTTATATGGTACAACACCCTAAAATTAACGTTTCATTAACCTTCGAGTACGCTAACCATAACCCTCGTAAGCCCAACATACGAGGCATTGCATCTCCAATATAGCTCCACGTTAGTACATGAAGTGTACCATATGGTATGCCCCTCATACTGGTTTCTCAGCTTGTACGCTAAGCATACCCAGTGGTACAACCTGTGAACTACTCTAGGGACCAAAATGTAATAATTCAATATAAAAGAGCTAAAAGGAACATACCCCAAATTGAAGTGTTAAAATTCTCCCCCACTTGAATCAAACCTCGTCCTCGAAGTCCGCTGCCCCGAATAACTATGGATAGTGCTCCCTCATCTCATCTTCGGGCATCCAAGTCCACTCCAAACCCTTGAGGTGCGGCCATTGCACCTTCACCAACTCGAGAACCTTGTTCCTTAAGGTTTTCGTCTTTTGATCAAGAATCACCCTAGGTCTCTTAATATAATTCAGGCAATCATCCACCTGAATATCCTCTAATGGTACTACTGCGTAATTATCCACTAAGTAGTTTCGCAGCTAAGAGACATGGAACATGCTATGAATCTGACTGAGCTCATCTTGAAGATCCAAGCGTTAAGCAACCCGAACCACCCGAGCTAAAACCTTGAAAGGACCAATATACTTGGGGCCCAGCTTGCCCCACTTCCTGAACCAGATGACACCTTTCCATGGTGACACCTTCATAAGAACCCTATCTACTACATAGAACTCTAAATCGGATTGGCGCTTGTCGGTATAACTCTTCTGCCGACTCTGAGCTGTTTGGAGCCTACTATGAACCTACTGAATCAGCTTAGTGGTCTTGAGTACCACCTCGGTACTTCACATAACCCGTTGACCGACCTCACCCTAACGGATTGGGATCCTACACTTTCTCCCATAGAGCATCTTGCAAGGATATCCTCAAGGGTCTGAATAATCAGCTCACTCTGACCATCAGTCTATAGATAGAATGTTGTGCTGAAATGGAGATGAGTGCCTAACTCTTCATGCAACCTTCTCCAGAACCTGGAAGTAAACGAGACATCTTTATCAGAAACCACCGATACCGGTACCCAATGACATGCCACAACCTCCCTGATATAAATCTCAGCCAACTTTTTAGTAGAAATACTCTCCTGAATCGGTATGAAATGCGTGCTCTTGGTGAAACGATCAATGATGAACCAAAGCGAATCCACTCTGTGTGTTGTCTGGGGTAGCTTCGTGATAAAATCCATGGTAATATCTTCCCATTCACATAACGGAATCTCCAACGACTGCATCTTTCTATGAAGTTGTTGATGCTCGACCTTGACTTTCCCACTAGTCAAGCACCGCTCCACATACCAAACCACATCCCGCTTCATGCAGGGCCATCAAAAATCACGACGAAGATACCTACACATCTTCGTTGCCCTGGGATGAATGGAGAACCTAGATTTGTGTGCCTCCTCCATTATAACCTGACATGCACCACCCCCATACGAAACTTAAACCCGCCGATGTAGAGTCAACAATCTACGACTATCATAATCGAAGGACGCCACCTGACCCACGATTCACTCACTCTTTCGGTGCTCCTCCTTCATACCCTCAATCTGAGCCTCACGAATCCACTCCAACAACGGAGTAATAACGGTCATCATCAAACATATACCTCTGATCGGAGCTACGACCGCCTTAAGGATGAGAGCATCGGCCACCACATTGGCCTTCCTCGGGTGGTAAAGTATCTCACAACCACCATCCTTCACCACATCCAACCACCCGTGTTGCCTCATATTCAGATTCGACTGATCCATCAAATACCTCAGGCTCTTATGATCCATGTAAATAGTACAACGAACCCCATAGAGGTAATGCCGCCAAATCTTGAGAGCGAAAACCATGGCCCCCAACTCCTAATCATGCTTTGGATAATTCACCTCACAAGGTTTCAACTGCCTCAAAGCATAAGCGATCACGTGACCATTCTGCATCAACACTGCCCCTAATCATGTGATTGACGAATCACAATAAAACACAAAATCCACAATACCCTCTGGCAAGGTTAGAATAGGTTCCTATCACAACCATTGTCTCAAGGTCTCAAAAGTTGTCTTCTGCTCAGGCCCCCGGTGAAATGTAATCGTCTTCTTTGCTAGTCGGGTCAATGGAACAACTATCTTGGACAAATCCTAGATGAATCTTCGATAATAACCCGCCAAACCCAGAAAACGATGAATCTTAGACGGAGACCTCAGAACCTCCCACTGCATCACGCCCTCAACCTTGGTCGGATCGACCATAATACCATTTTGGTTGACAAGGTGCCCCATAAAATGCACCTCGTGTAACCAGAACTCACACTTGGAGAACTTTTTGATTAGTCTCTCCTTCCTCAAAGTCTCCAACACTTCTCTCAAGTGCTCATCGTGCTACTCCTGAGTCTTGGAATAAACCAAAATATCATCAATGAATACAATCACAGACCGATCCAACATCGGTATGCACATGCGGTTCATGAGATCCATGAATATGGTTGGAGCATTGGTGAGCCCAAAAGGCATCACCATGAGCTCGTAATGACCATAACAAGTCTGGAAAGCTGTCTTTTGCACATTCTCATCCCTGACCCGTATATGATGATAACCCGATCAAAAATCAATCTTAGAGAACCAAAATGCACCCTGAAGCAGGTCAAAAAGATCATCAACCCTCGGGAGTGGATAACGGTTCTTCACTGTTACCTTAATTAGCTCCCGGTAGTCAATGCACATGCGATGAGACCCATCATTCTTCTTCATAAACAAGATCGGTGCTCCCCAAGGTGAACTTCTCGTTCGAATGAACCCCTTGTCTAACAGCTCATGTAGCTGTGTAGACAACTCTTGCATCTCAGGAGGAGCCAATTGATACGGTGCTTTAGCTATCCAAACCGCACTAGGAACTAGATCAATCCTAAACTCGACCTTCCTTTCCAGAGGCACCCTAGGAAAAATCCCCCAGGAACATATCCGAGTAATCCTACACAATCGGCAAATCATCCACGGTCGCCTTACCCTTATCCCGAGTATCCATAACATATGTAACATAACCGGAACAACCCTGCTGAAGATAGCATCTGACCCTCGCTGCTGAACACCAAATCGGCCCACACTAAGATCTCTCACCATGAACCACTGACTCTCCTCCACTTGGGGTCCGAACCTGAACTAACTGTTGCTCACAATTGATCACTGCCTCGTTCGGGCTCAACCAATCCATACCCACAATAACCTTGTTCCCACACAAAGGAATAGGAAACAAATTAACTAGATATTGCTCGCTGAATAACTAAAGGGTACAACTCCAATGAACACTCGCAACCCAAACAGATCTATCATCTGCGATCTCGACATCGAATGGACAATCCAGCTCCCCCTGAGCTCCAACAAACCTCTTTCTAAGCATAAGCAATACAAATGATTAGGTAGTACCTGAATCAAACAATACCAAAGCAGAAATACTGTCCACGAGGAACGATCCTAAGCAACAATTCAACATAAATAAAGACATAAGAAAAAGATACATACTCGTCATCACATCTGGTGCCACACGAGCCTCCTTGACTGTCAACTGAAAATCCCTGCTCTTCACCACAGGTGCATCTGCCCGGCTCTAGTGGCTACCAATAATCCGAAGAGTTGTAGGAGCGGGTGCTAACACCGATCCTGTTGCAGCCAAATTTGGACAATGGGTCTTCTTGTGTCCCCTCTGATTGCAATGAAAGCGAATCAGGTCAGATTTCGGGGTGATGGTGGTGGTAGCAGTATAATCCCTGCTAATAAGACCATTCCAACCACACTTGAAGCATCCAGAACCACCCACCCTGCACGCCCCATCGTGTGACATGCTGCACCTGCCATAGCGGCCTCTGCACTGCTGGCCCTTCCCCCTCGTGTCAATAACCTTGGGAGTTTTGCCCGAACCGCTTGATAATAGTACCTCATACGACTTCCTCGACCTCTCCATCTCAAGATCAATCGCTCTTTCTCTCTCTCTCTCTCTCTCTCTCTCTCTCTCTCTCTCTCTCTCTCTCTCTCTCTCTTTCTCTCTATCCCTTGCTATCATATCCTGCAACGTCTTGCAGCTAGATCGGCTCACAAACCGCCAAATATCCCTCCTCAACATCTCATTATACCTAGCCGTCTTCATCTCCTCATCCGCCACATACTATGGAACCAAAAGTGCCCTCTCTCGAAACATAGTTGTGATCTCAGCCACCGTCTCAGTAGTCTAGCAGAGATCTTGAAAATCTCTCGCCAACTGTTGCGTCTTAATCACCGTTGCGAACTCAACCCTGAACCTGGTCAAACAATCATCGCAGGTCACTAAATCAACAACATCATCACCCACTACGTGCCCGACCTCCTCCTAGCAATCTCGTGCCCTATCCTTCAAAAGACAGGAGGCAAGTCTGACCTTTGCCCCCTCGGTGCAACTACTGATGCGGAAGGCATTTGCAACATCTGCTAACCACCTCCTTCTCGCTATCGAGTCCTTTTCCCCATGATATTCTGAAGCTCCACATGCCCAGAAATCATTGAAGGTCAATGAATGTGCCCCCGCCAAGGCCACCATCTCAGAGCAAAAGGTGCTAAACCGCTCATCCAGAATCTCTAGGATACCCTCCTTGACCATACCAAAGATCACAGGAGTCTTCTCGAGAATGCAACACATAATCTAAGACAAATGAACTCCCTAGTATTATCATCTAACTACCCAGCTCCAGAACCTGAGCCCGACCCTCACCAACACCAGAACTGCCAAAAGGTCTACCTCGTAGTGTTACTTTACTAAAACTAGATCATATAAACCATCAAAATACGCATCAAAATATATATACATCGAGGGATCTAAAACTCCACAAGCTTCCTGGTTTCATCACAGCTCTCCTTGAATCGAGTACGGATCCTCTACTTCGAGTAGTACAGGCCCATACTACCTTCCACATCTATTCGTACTTTCCTCAAGGATTGACTTGACTTTACCAAGTCACTTTATTGTTGGGTTTTGTGTACTATAACACTCCTATGGTGCACATAAAACCCTAATATCTTTGGATCTAAGTTTTCTCTAGTTATAAATGCCATAGAATTTCCAAAGCATGAAGCCTACAACTAGCATATAATTTTTGGTACATGAATCATAAAACAAGTTAGAATAATACCTCTTTATTGTAGCTGGTAGTTTTGGCCTTTCAAGAGCTTAGCACCTCAAGTGTGATGCATTAAATGGTTCACTAACACCATGAACAAAGGAAGACTTTGAGAGAGAGGCTAGACACATGCAAATCCGTTATAATTCTATTAGAATGCATAAGTGTCGATTTTGGCTAAGGGGTAACATTTATATAGTGTAGGATTCGAAGAGTCATGGGTAAACCCTAATCCATACAATTGGGTTATGATCCATATCTCATGTGGGACAACTCTTCATGGATACTTACATAAACTTAGCCCATCATGGATCAATAGCCCAAACAATATATATAACTGATTTACATAATCAGTCCCCATTAATTTAATTAGTCTCTTTTGATCACTAAATTAATTCTTGATCAATACTAATTAAATATTATGATTTCTTAAATAATATATTATACTTATAATATATTAGTAAATCATAAATAGCCTATTTCTCAAATATTCATCATATCAGATTGTTCTGGTGAAGGCATCCCCAATGGACCATGCTACTCTCGGGTCAAGTACATACCGATTATAGTTATAGGCTTAGAAACCTAATCCAATAGTCTCCTACTTCGATAAGTCTAATAACTATTATTGCAAGTACGACTCCAAAATCCCGACTAGCAATCGCAGCTCTGAAAAGCCGCTATCGAACGCTGACCTAGTCGATGACGCGTCCATTAGATAAGGGATCATATATTCCTCTATTCTAGATATCATATGAAATAAGACATTGATTATAATCATTCTCTCTATTCATGTGTTGTTTCCCGATTTCCGATTTATGACGACCGACTAATTAAACAAATCAAATCAGTCTAGGCTTGACCAAGCGCTTGGGGTTGTCATCACTAAATCATTGAGTGGCCCACAAATATCGCTTTTATCCCACATTGGGTAAAAGGAATGAATAAAGTTCGAATCAAATGCTTGCTTGTACATACTCATCAAATTACACACAACAATATGTTTTATGACACCAAGTTACTGGTGCGTTTACATATGTCAATGTGAAACCGACTTATAAACTACAACTTACATGTATTGGTTTCAAGAATATAAGATATTATCGTCTCATAATCACTCGTGATAAAATACATGAAGTGATTCAGATGAGTGTGGGTTTAATCCAATACTCGAATCTTCTTCCAGAAGTACTCATGAACACTGCAGCAAACTTGTGCTATGTATAAAACACTTTAGACAATCTACAGACAGATTCATGACAGTCTTGCCTCAATACCTACTTCAAAAGTATGATCGACTGTGGATAGTTTGAATAACCTAGTTACTCAGGAAATCAAAATATGCAAAGTGAAACACAAGAATAATCGAATCCAATATGGTCTCAAAAAATTTGAATATAAATAAAACCTTTTATTTAATCACCACATTGATTACACATTATTCATTGTATAATGTTTCGATTTATCGACTAAATACTTGAATTAATATAATAGTTATCCCATACTCCAAGCATGCACACTATGTTTATGTATGGTCCTTACTTTTTGAAATACATCAATTGTAAACATTTCCAACGATACTCATTTCACAATTCCATATCCTTATCGTAAGTGTAAGAATACCAAGTCCTTGCCACTTACTGTAATCTATTAGATTCTTAGCTTATATGCAATGATACTTTTTTAATGACTATGCACACAAGTCACAGTGACTTTTCCAATTACAAAACTTTCCATTGGAGACTGTTACAAGACAATTCCATAGATATGATGTCTCATATTCAAAGCACAATTCCTTTGAACATCCTTCTTGCATAAAATTTTCTAACATACACATAGATTCTTGATATGCAACTCCGATTATGGAAACTTTTGCCATATGACTATCCATTCTTAATAGAATCCTATCTATTCAAAATTATATCAATATGGTCCATTCATTACTATACTTCCAACCACCTTTAAGCAACCAATCCTTAGCGAACCTCAGATCATCCTTGACAGTTGTTTAATAACTTTAGTCATATCCAGTTCTAGTCCTTTCCCATCTTAATTCCCTAGGCATTTGGAAAATTCAAAACACATAAATATTATAGCATATGCAATCGATCCTATACCCGAAGCATATGGGACATGATTCATAACATTTCTATATGTAGAATTTCCTTATGTCGAATCTTTTCAACATAACATTCATATATGTCCTTGACTAAATTTGATTAAAATCTAATAATCTAATCTTTTAGATTTGAAATGAAGTATAAGTTCTTCTCCATTAATTATAGCAAAACAACTTTTCAAACCCTTCAACTTTGTGAATTGAAACCTGTGTTTTCTATAATTAATATTGCTAACTTGCAACACTTCACATAATAATCATGCTCCCACTATCATGATAATTATATTTTTACCGTCATAACACTTATGCTCCTACTATCTTTGACATGTACTCAAAAATCATCTGGACTTCTAGAAATCAATACTTTATCGACCTTTTCACCAAAGTTCAGATTTCTGATACGAGATGCTTCGATAAGCATTTATCTATGCTTATACACCTTTTATTATAAATCTCATATGTGTGTCTAAATAATTCATAACTCACAACAATAAGTTCTGAATGTTCAAACTATTTGCCATTTCTCATAATTCAAAGTATGAAGAGGGATGTCGTAATCATAATCGAACTTGAGAATGCAAATATCACAATTGCTATCTCCTTAAAACCTACTTAGTGAAAGTGTTTCCTCACAATCATTTTCATGAATTGGAGAGAAACCTTATGACACTTAGATTTTATGGTGTACATGTTCCTATCCATGTGGCTTTTTCATAACCATAATCACAAGACAAGGTTAGTAACAAATCCCAAAATAATATGGACTAAACTTCTTCAATTGAGCACTCAAAGAACTCTCATGCATAGTCAACTGTAACTATAATAGGCACAAAAACAAGAATATGTCAACACGATAGGTTACAAACCTCAAGTCGTATGTTAGTGATTAACAATAGGTCTACTCTTGATTAGTTCGTGAAGTTTTTCAAGATCTTTAAGATTCCCACTAACCTCTTGACATATAAGACTCTCTTTGTCAAGAAACGTTACTTAACAAAAAAATATTCAAGAGTTAGTGTGGTTTCTTATCAAGACAAACCACTTTACATAGTTGGTCTTCATTGGTCTTTGTCTTATCCAAGACATCACAATTTACCAATTTCAAATTGACAGGAGTAAGCAAACTTCTTTTCTATTCCACATTTGATGAGTGTGTTATAAACCTTCTTATGATTATGTCACTCAAGGCACAATCTTGGAGTATGACTCTAAGACTTGATTTTGGAACGAAGTATGATTTATCTTCTTGATTTAACCATTTCAACAATTCACGATTCCTCTTCTTATCCATACAAGTGAACTAAGGTGTCCTTAGAGGATCAATTGTGATATGGTTTTCATAATCATTAAGATGATCATAAAACACAATACTATATTACTCTCCTTTCCTTTCAGATTGGAGAAACTTTTATCTTTCTGCCTAATTTGATTTCTTTTATTCGTTCTGCTATACATTGAAACTTTTTCAATGATTCAGAATTACACTTAAACTTGTAAGCATAACCATATTTACTAAACTTTAGTAAAGCATAACGAATAGTCCTATTGTTCTTTGTAGTGGACCTGACCAACGCACAACCCAGTGTACCTGATCCCCTAGTCCTTTACTTGACTCACATATGCATGTGAACAAGGAATTAGTCTTAATTTCCCAAAGACGAAGGTTCTTATCCATCACACAATACAAGTTGCACGATTCTAAGTTTATGGACAATTGAAACTTGGGTGATGAGAATCTTTCCTTATTTAGTAAATTTAGACACTACCACAAATGAAAGAATCATATCCATATTGCTAAAATAGAAACATATAAACATCAATTTTCACAAATTCCATTGCAAGGAAACCAATCAAAATTTCTCTTTATTTATAAAGTGCGGAAAACCTTTCCTTACAATGCAAGTACATATGAAAACCAGGTTTCTAAATATTCCTAAGCAATCTATCATAACTCATAGCATCAACTCAAAAATCCGATCATCGAACCATGCTATCAAAATCCATCAAAATGTAATCTTATCACATCACATATTAAGAATCTAGAAACAGGAACTTAATAGAGTTAGATAGTGGACTTACCTGAAGCAGAGTCAAACTTTTGACCTTACCATCCTTATGATCCTCCAGGTAGATACGGCAGCTTCATAACCAATTCCCCTTCTCTTGGCTATAGAAACATATGGACTCTTTGGGAATGGTACACGGGACAATCTCAGACTTAGCCTTTCCATTTCCCTTGGAAGGAGAAATATTTTTTGGACTTCCAGTGTCTCCATTGTCAATGTCCATGGAATTTTGGGAAGTAGATCTTCCAATCAAATTTGCATTACCAGTGCGCCAAATCATTGTTGATTCAGCATCAATTAGCAAATAGGTAAGATCAATAAGGGTCACGTCGCGGTCTGTCATATAGTAGTCTTTAACAAACTGACCATATGACTCGGGAAGTGACTGAAGAACTAAGTCAATAGCTAACTTCCTTGGCACACCGACTCCTAACATTCCCAGCCTGTCAATATGTGACTTCATCTCCAAGACATGTGCACACACAAACCTTCCATATTGGTGTTGGCTTGCCAATAGGGTTTGAGTGACGTTGAACTTTTCAAATCGTTGAACTTGTGGGTTAGGGAGAACTATTAGAGGAGGTAGAGGAAGTGAAGTTCCACTACAACACGAAGAAGGGATTAATCTTTCACCTTGATTGTCTTGTGAAATATCATCTTCATGAGGAAAGTTTTTTCCATAAGATTTGGGAAGACCATAGTTGTCTGACCTAGACATCTATAACGGGAGAAATTCAAGTTAGTTGATTTAATTCCTTAATATAACACCCAAATGAAATATTAAGGCTAGGATCTAACACAATATTCTAGAATTCGGAAGAGGGATTTCGTAATCGAATTGTAAAATATTTGAAGGGAGGTAAATGACGATTTACCAATTTCCACCATGAAAAACGAAATTGATTATTAAGTTTTAAATGAATTGAAATCCCTAAATCTTTGAGATTCATTGAACTTTTCAACGCATGTTTAAATCTCAATTGTGCCTTTCATGTTTATGACTGGGATGCCAAGGATTACAAACAAGGTGTAAATAAACATGCAAATGTGCTTGGTGCACTCAATGTTACATATCACCTAATCAATGTGTCGGTTAACCACACACACTCCATTGATCTATGATTAACATCAAGCTACCCTTTTCCACACACTGTCAGTCCCAGGTTAGTGTGCCGGTTAACCACACACGCTCCACTAACAACTTAACAAGGTGCAAAGCGCAATTTCATGGGTTAGCAGCATATTCAAATATTTACTAAGTAACTAAGATTGTGAAATTATAAATTTTTAGCTACTTGGTATTTTCATTATACTTTTAATGCGGATTAAAGTCTTATCCTACCCGTTCGGCTAACGACCCTCCACCAGTCAAGGAAGTGGTGGGTGAGAGTGGAAACCCATTAGACCACCATTTTATAGGCAATAACCTTATACCCCCTTATAGATCGGCTTCGTGAATGAGGCTACTAACGGTAAGACTGACTTGTCTTATACATATATATAATCATTAAACTTTTAACATTATAATAGTATAAGGGTGTATTTTAAACTTTTGAAATACTAGATGGTTTAATTATATTAATAAATTATACTCTTAATTTAACTAAACTTAAACCATGTTATTATGGATTTATTAATCTTCTCATTTAATTAAACACTTTAATTAATTTAATAAATTCCATAAGGTGTAATTGAACTAGTCAAAGCATCTTGGTTATTAAAAATTCAAAATTAAAACTATTTAATTAATTTTTAAGTTATAAACCCAAAAGATGCATCTTTTGAAACTTTTCAATTACTAGAGTTAATGTTTTCATAATTTGAGACTTTCAAATAACAAAACTTGAGGGTAAGTTTTGTAACTCTTGAAAACCTTTTCATTTCCATAACTTATGAGTTTAATGTCATTTAATGGATGAGACCTTTCTTGTTCCATAACTTGAGGACAAGTTATAGAAGTCATTAAAAACATTTAGATCTATTTTAACAAATAAAATTATCATATAACATAGGATTGATGTAATTTAACTCATAAGGCAAGATAATTCATATCAACAATTTACAGGTAACTTTGTTTATCATATAACCAACAATTATCTAAAAACTTTGACAATTATCTTTTCATTAGATGAGTATAATCATTACCATACCAACAAAATCAAATTTTATGAACTAAAAATTTTGTGGTAATGATCCTAATCCAAAACAAGCCAAAAATCATGAAAATCTGCCATCAGAAGCATCTACTCGACGAGTACATGAACTGGACTCGTCGAGTCAGGCATTGGAGTCGGTGAGTTCATCAATCAGAGGCCAAAAAATCAATTTTTTCAGATTTGAAAATTAACAAGCCACCAATGCTCCAGCCATGTTAATGGATCTCGTGAACTACGTGTGTAGGCCGATGTTGGACCGGTCAGTGATAGTCTTCATTAATGACATCTTTGTTTATTCCAAGACTCAAGAGCAACATGAGGAGCACCTTAGCGAGGTGCTGGAGACGCTGAAGATGGAGAGAATTTTCGCTAAGTTCTCCAAGTGTGAGTTCTAATTGCGCGAGGTGCAGTTTTTGGGGCATCCTATCAACCAGAAGGGTATTCTGGTCGATCCGGCCAAGATAGAGGCCGTGATGCAGTAGGAGGTTCTGAGGTATCCAATTGAGATTCAGATTTTCCTTGGTCTAACAGGATATTACCGGAGATTCATCTAGAATTTCACCAAGACAGCTATTCCTTTGACCTGACTGAACAAGAAGTCGGTGACATTCCGTTGGGGCCTGATCAGCAGGCAGCCTTCCAGACTCTCAGACAGCGGTAATGTGAGGCACTGATTCTGACTTTGCCGTAGGTCGTCGATGACTTCATGGTTTACTGTGACACTTCAATCACGGGCATGGGTGCGGTACTGATGCAACGGGGTCATGTGATAGCATACGCTTCGAGGCAGTTGAAGCCTCACGAGGCAAACTACCCGACACATGATTTGGAGCTAGGGCTGTGGTTTTCGCCCTCAAGATTTGGCGACATTACCTCTATGGTGTTTGTTGTACTATTTACATGGACCACAAGATTTTTTGATACGTCATGGATCAGCTGAATCTGAACATGAGGTAGCGTCAGTGGTTAGATGTGGTGAAGGATTATGACTGTGAGATCCTTTACCACCTGGGCAAGGCCAATGTCGTGCCAGATGCTCTTAGCCGCAAGGCGGCAGCGGCTCCGATTCGAGACATATATCTGAGGATGACAATGATTACTCCTCTACCGGAGCAGATCCGAGAGGCGCAGGTCGAGGTTATGAAGCAGGAGCTCCGGAAGTGTGAGAGGATAATAGGCCAGGTGGCCTCATTTGACTATGACAGCCGGGGGCTTTTGACCTTGCATGGGAGGGTCTGGGTTCCGTACTGGGGCGAAGTACGACAATTTTTGATGGATGAGGACCAAAAGTCGAGGTTCTCCATCCATCCCAGGGCGACGAAGATGTACCGGGATCTTTGCCTTTATTACTGGTGGCCCTGCATGTAGCCGGACGTAGCATGGTATGTGGAGCGTTTCTTGACCTGAATGAAGGTCAAATCCAAGCACCAGTGACCTCACAACAAGATGCAGCCATTGGATCTTCTCGTGTGGAAATGGGAAGACATCACCATGGGTTTCATCACCAAGCTTCCCAGGACCGCACATGGAGTGGATTCAATATGGGTAATCTTGGATCGGTTAACCAAGAATGCTCATTTTATCCCAATCCAGGAGAGTATATCAACTGAGATCTATGTGCAAGAGATACTGGCACAACATGGAGTGCTTGAATCGGTGGTGTCAGACCGAGATGTTCGTTTCACTTCCCGATTTTGGAAACGGTTTCACAATAAGATATGTACTCGTCTTCACTTCAGCATCTCTTTCCACCCTAAGACGGATGGGCAGAGCGAGAGGACAATTCAGACTCTCGAGGACATGCTACACATATGTGTATTGGATTTAGGTGGCAGTTGGGATATGTATCTTCCGTTAGCAGAATTTTCGTATAACAATAGCTACCACACTATCATAGATCAACCTCCCTTCGAGATGCTTTATGGGATAAACTGTAGGACCCTCATCTGTTGGGGCGAGGTCGGTTAGAGGGTCATGGGGAGTACTGAGGTAGTACTCAAGACCATTGAGAGGATCCAACAGGTATGGAGTAGGCTTTAGACTGCTCAGAGTCGGTAGAAAAGCTATGCCGACAAGCGCCTTTCAGATTTGGATTTTCAGGTGGGCTACATGGTTCTCCTGAAGGTATCACTTTGGAAAGCTGGCATCTGGTTCAGGAAGTGGAGTAAGCTAGGCCCTAGGTACATCGGTCCTTTCAGGTTTATAGCCCGGGGGAGCAATGTCGCGTATCAACTGGATCTTCCATCATTGGTCAGTCAGATCCATAGTACTTTTCATGTTTCCAAGTTGTAGAAGTGCTTACTGGATGACTCCGCAGTTGTGCCTTTAGAGGATATACATGTTGATGACAGTCTGAACTACATCGAGAGACCAGTAGCTATTCTTGATAGGAAGATGAAGGAGCTGAGGAACAAGAGGGTTGAGCTGGTGAAGGTGTAGTGGCAGCATCGCAAGGGCTCGGAGTGGACCAAGGAGCCCAAGGAGGAGATGAGGAAGCACTACCCAGAGTTATTTCTAGATGTAACGGACTTCAAGGATGAATTCTGATTCAAGTGGGGGGGGGGAGTTGTAACATCTGTTACTTGAGGTAATAATTATTTAATATTTCTTTAATTAATTGTTGGGCTAAGTATTTAATAGATGGATTATTGAGTGGACCATTAGTGAGTGGGCTGCCCAGAAGACGTACGCTAGGCGTAGCCTTGGCATAGACGGGGCTTAGAGGAGCATTAGATATGGGTGGGCGCATGCACGTACGCGTAACGTACCAAGGAGTATGCGCAGCGTACATGAGCAGATTCCAAACCCTAATTTTTAGGTTTTAAGCCATAAAAATACAACATTATCACTTAAACCCTAGCCTCTTTACCCGCCTCTCAACCTCAGAAACCCTAGATAGCCTCCATTTTCTCAGTCTCGTGTGTGTTTGGCCTTGTGAAGCTTGTTTTGGAGCTTTGAAGCTTGAAAGAAGGAATGAGAAGCTAGTAAAGAGTAACTTGAGTACCTTGAGCTCATAGATCCTGGATAGCATCATCATTTGGGACTCTTTGAAGGTATAAAGTTCACAACTTTCCTCAAGTATGCTTAGATCTAGTTTAGTGATGTTTTGGATCTTTTTAGTCCCAAGAATGGATCTTTATGACTCAAATTCATTTCTAGGCCAAGGGTTGCGACACTTAGTGATATATGAGCCCCAAAAGTAGTAAACTTTCGATCTTTAAGGTCCATTTGTGACCATGCATGAGTTTTGGGTCATTCCATGGAAGTTTGTTGCTATATTCCAAGTTTGGGCTCATTTGGTGGGTTGCAAGCCACCAAGCAATCAACTTTATGAGTTAAGACATGTTATTGGACTCACATCTATAGTTTAGACGTAAGGTCTTGAAGAATTAAGCACTTTTGAAGAATATGGCTTAATAGGGTTGTACGCTGGGCATATAAGCCAGTATGTGCAGGGTACAAGCATACAACCTACACGCTTAGCGTACCGACGAGTACGCCCTGTGTACTCGCTGAGTTTGGACTTCACAACTCTTAGGCCTCGGTTTGCGCCAAACTATGGACTCATTAGCTTTTGGGCCTTATTGGGCCATGAGGTGTCAGTTATTAGGTAAAGGACATATTTTGGCTTTGGGAAAGGCCCATTTAAGGAGTTGGGCCATATTTAGAAAATTGGGACATTGGTGGGCCTTTAGAGGGCCATTAGTGGGCTTGGAAAGATTAGATGGAATTGGGCCTAGATTATGCTTCAAATTGGATCAAGGGGGTAAAATAGTCATTTTACTAAAAGGAGGATTATTGGATTTTGACAAAGTGTCATTGTGATAATGATAGCCGAGGAGTCGCAGGAGTAGTCGATAGAGATTCCTTAAATAGAGATTCAGAAGCCAGCTTTGGAGGTGAGTTTTCCTCCTGGTTGAACAGGTCGAAGGCACCAAGGCTGGCCTGTATATATATTTCAATTAGTAGCTAAGTATGGGCGAGGCCCGTATCTGATAAATAGTCCAGTTTGGGCAGGGCCCGTATCTCATAACATTATCTAAGTATAAATATAGGTATGATTGATATATTAGATTATACTTGTTGTCTGTGTGCTACTTGTATGCATGTCTAGTAGTTGAGTGTGGGCGGGGCCCGTATCTCATTGTTAGCCGAGTGTGGGCGGGGCCCGTATCTCATAGTTAGTTGAGTGTGGGCAGGGCCCATATCTCCTTGAGTGTGGGCGAGGCCCGTATCTCCTAGTAGCATGATTATTTGTATGGTATGTGGTAGTTTGGGGAGAATCACTAAGCTTCGTGCTTATAGTTTTCAGTTTTTGGTTCAGGTAATACTGGTTGGAAGGGGTAGAGCTTGAGATGATTGCAGTGCACATACGATATGTTCAGTCTGGGATTTTTATACTCTGATGTCGTTGACAGATGTTATGATATTTTGAGATACTCTACTTTTGTCTTATGAGATGATTTGGATTATTATGGCTTTATTTTATAGTTTAAAATTAAAATTTTCGACTGTATTTTTGGGAAGTTTCATTTTCATTCGAAACACACTTCTGAGTTTGATGACCAAGTTGTTCAACGTTCAGAAAACATAACTATACTAAAGAATCTCTACTCCTTATTTGACACAAAGGGGGAGATTGTTGGGTTATTTAATGTATTGTGTCAAATTTATTATGTACATATTTAGTCTTTATTAACGGATTGGGCCTATCCATCCGTCATTATGATGCTAGGGTTAGACTATTTATAGTGCATGCATGTATTGCTTTAAGGTTAATCGTTTTGGATTGCCCACTTAGATTTTACAGAAAAGTTCATGTTGAACTCTTCTAAAGCTTTGATAATATTAAGCATTCGGTACATCTTTGATCTTTGTTCTTATTGTTTGATTCATTATACTGCTTAGAGTCTATCGATCTTAAGTTCATTGTTACAACAAAAACTTAATTAACCAAACTAACTAACTATCAACTAATGAAACAAATATTAAAACTAAAAGCAAGAAACATAAAAGACAATTTAAATCAAGGTAATTAAGAGACTTTTGTTTAGCTTTGATTTACTTGCTTTTATGGTTTATTTATGGAAGTGCATAGGGTTTATGTTTCGCTGGTTACCGAATTCTAAGATGACTAGGTTAATGTTCACTAATCCTAATTCTTTAGCAAACAAGCTCATTCATATGATGATCAGGCAGATAAACTAACAAGTTTACTAGTGTCCAATTCGAGTTAAATTAGACTTATAATGAATTGATTAATTGGGTTTATTATTTCAATTCAATATATAATTGGTCGTCATATATTAGCTCTTACGATTAGTTACCCACTTTTCTATTTAACCCTAGGTTTTCGTCAAAACTCTAGTCCTACAATTTTGCAATTCACAAAGATCATAAGATTCAAGTTTAATCAAGTGTGATGGTCATGCAAACTTAATTAAACTCAACAATAAATAGAAAAAGTAGTTCTCGTAAGCACAGAAGGTTCCTTAATACGCTAAAGTAATAAATAACCAACTAGACTTAACTCTAACCAGAAATCAAGCCATAAAAAGTCAAGCAACCTTCACTAAACGAAATTCATAGGGTTTTAGCCCATGATTTCAGCAATCAAACTCAGGAAAAAGAAATTCATCATAATAAACATGATTAAACTAAATTAGAAAATCATAATAGAAAGTTATATTACCTTAATGCTCTGGATTCCAAGCTATGATCGACTTCTGTAACGTCCAAGCTTCAAAGTGGATACTTGGCCTTCAAAAATCGACAGTAGCTTCCAGATAAAGTTCCAATTTCGGAGGAGAATGACTTCTATTTATAATTTTCGGAAAACAGATCACCACAACATGGTAAGTCCACCACGTTGTGGTCTTCATGGTTACCCCGTATTCAACAAGTCATCAAGATCCATCTGGACAGTCCATAACACGACATCGTCGGAATGTCACTACGACGTGGAGAGTATATTTTCATCATTTTAAGACCTGATCCAAATTCCTAGCTTCCAGCTTCTGTTTTGCTCTAAGCATGTCGTTTACCCCTACAACACAATATATAACAGATTAAGTACCTTTTGTTTTATAAAGGTCATAAAAATAAATATAAATATTAAGATATTGTGTAAAATTATATGTATAGATATGCACACCACGTCGTGGTCTTCATGGTTACCCTGTATTAAGCAAGTCTTCTAGATCCGTCAGGACAGTCCAAAACACCATGTCGTGGGAATGTCACCACGACAGGGAGAGTATTCATTTTAAGAATTAATCCAAATTCCTAGCTTCCTTTTCGCTCCAAGCATGTGGTTTACCCCAACAACACAAAATACAATAGATTAAGTACCTTTGGTTCTATAAAGGGCATAAAAATAACTATAAATATTAAGATATGAGGTAAAATTATACGTATAGATATGCACATATCATTACGCCTTTGCTATCACAAAAGAGATCCATTTGTTCCTCAATAGTCGACACGACCCCAAGATTCCCGATGAAATTCTTCAACCAAGCTGCTTCCTTCGATGCTTCAGTCACTACTATGTACTCTGATTCATAGGTAGAATCAACCAATGTTTTATGCTTGGAACTCTTCCATGTCACTACTCCACCATTCAATAGTATTACCCAGCTAGTTTGCGAACAAAAGTTATCTATGTATGTAAAAAATTTGTCGTCACTATAACTTGCCACTATCAAAGTATCATTGCCACCAAGAACTAAGAACATTTCTTTGTTTCTTCGCAAATACTTTAAAATATTCTGGACTGCTATCTAATGGGCTTTTCTAGGATTATCCTAAAACCAACTAACCATGCTCAAAGCATAAGACACATCAGTATGATGAATGAGTAAATCCCCTATCTTGGAATTTTCCATACTAAAAACGTTTCAATATTTTACCCAAGTATGTACTCTGGCTTAGTCCAATAAGTTGTTTTTTTATCCCTGTAAATCCTTTTCCCAAGAATGTATGTCTCTTCCCCTAGTTCCTTCATAGCAAAACATTTCTAAAGCAAAGATTTTAATTCTTGCAAAGTTGGAATATTGTTTCCTATAAGTAGTATGTCATATACACACAATACTAGGAATGTCACTACACTCTCACTAGCTTTGACATATACACATGACTCGTCTTCACTTCTAGAGAATCGAAACTCTTTGACTTTCTCATGGCAACAAAGATTCTAGTTGCGAGATGCTTGTTTCGATCAATAGATGGATTTCTCAAGCTTACACAACCTATCATGAAATTTGGCATGCACAAAATTTTATGGATAACTCATATAGACATCCTTAGTTAACTTCCTATTTAGGAAAGCAGTTTTAACATTCATTTGCCATACCTCGTAATCGTGAAAGGAAGCTATGGCAAGCATTATCCTAATGGATTTAATCTTAGCTACTGGTGTGAAGGTCTCACCATGGTTAATCCCTTGACAGACATTATGCCTCCGTTACACAGGCTATTAGTAACGTCCCATTTTCACAATAAAAATTCATTTTTAATTAAGGTAAAACCTCACATTTATAAGATCCCAGTTACGAAAACCATTTATTCCAAAATATATTTGTTTAAAAATCAGAGTACTATAAAAAACGTGGAATCTCCATGGCTGCTAATGAATAAGTAAAGTCACCATCGCATTCCCACGATCACTACTCGTACCAAAAAAACCATTTAATGTACAACTATCTGCCATAGCTTAGTAAGTTCCCCTAAAATACCATACACCACAATATATATTCAACACATGCACACACATGATCCTTTAATTTTTATGGCTCACCTCGCAATGCCTACAAGATGCCTAGACCGCTCCTAAGCCTATAGTCTTACTGGACCGCCTCGTAAGGCCTACAGTCGCATAGACTACTCTCTCTTTCAGAAAAAAAAACATCTGATCCACCATTGTCCTAAAACACACTGCTGGCCCGACTAGGTATGTTGTCCTACAAGATAAAGCAGGACCGCATCAACCCACCCCACCTTAATATGTCGACATATGAAAAAAAAAATAAGCAATCAAATAAGCACAAAAGTACAAACAACTATCTACCCTGGTCTACCTATCTAACAAATCAATACTATATACCAGGACTCATACAGTACATTATGCCCCTATTGGTATATGTCTTAAGGAATACATTACTATATGTAAGCAGAGGTGAGATAGACATTCGAACAGGAGATCCCATGCTAGAGCCACAACCAAACAAGGAACAAACAAAAAAGCCAGGTTCAAGAGTTCTCAGGCTATCCTACATGACTACATACAATCCCTAGGGAACTCCACTAGACGATCACCATCCTATTGGTACTCTAACTAGCACAACATTACTCCTATATCCTAACATATATGGATACACACTATAATACATAGTATAGTGAGGAAAATCACCTAATCGAAGCCCTAAGAAAACATAGCAACACGCTTATTCCCTGCACTGATCACTCCTGTGAACCGACTAGACAAGGTCCTATACGGATGACTTGACACGAACTCGAATATCTATATCTTTAGCACACTCAAGTATCGTGAAATATGCACCTGCTCTGAAGTGACATACTGCAGGAAAAAAAAGGGATTTCTCTTTGAACATTTTAGGGATCGTCGTCGTCGACTCAGTCATCTGCTTGAGTGACAGGTACTCTTGTGCGAGCGCTCTATCTCCATAAGTGGAACATACTCCGTATGGAATATATCCACAAACTGCTCCCAATTCACTATGGCTTGCTCTGTATGTGAAAATATGTGGGTCAAAAACCCCAACCAATCCTTCATACCCCTGCGAAGAAAATTCGACAAAAAATTTCACTTTCTGGTCCTTAGGGCACAAATATGTGTAGAAACATCCTTCAACATTAGATATCCATCTCAAATAAATAATCTGGTCCTTGTCACCTATGAAGTCTAGAGGCTTCGTATTATAGAACTCCCGGTACTGTATCGTCCTGCCTCTTTAAAGTCTTGCTGCAGCGATGGCTGCAATGGCTACGATTATGGAATCTTGTGTGACGGTGGCATAGCACCCATCATACTCCTCAATAAACATGGTTTTAACCAAACCAAACAACTCTGGAATCGCCTCCTTGATCTCCACGGCCACCTCAGCAACAATGATCCCACATATCTCCTCATCATTCGGGCCCGTCCTCTTGGTGCAACCAATACCTGATCTTGAACCTCTGATAGCCTTGATACTGAAACACACAATGGAAAGGTCAAACACTAACACAAAATTCTTAACACACTACGCCTTTACCTATTACTTCCTTAGTAGCATCGAGATTCCTTCTATCCCTCATACAGATCCTTACTTTCAGTAGTATAGGCCCATACTACCTTCCATACCTATCTGTAGTCGATCTGGAATTCATATTAAGGACCTAAGTTACTATACTAGACCACCCTATGTATATTGACACCCACATACTCCTAAGGGATGTAACTAAATTCCTATGCACTCCTCCAAGGATTCGCCTTAATCACACTTCCGCACTACTAGTTTCCTTGTGCATGCTAGTTGTACATAATACAAGATCAGATACGCTGTCGAATAATTGAAATCTACCCTAAGCAGACAACCAAACAAGGAACGTGAAATAAGGCTATGTCAATAATTCTAAGGCTATCTAATCCAAACCGAGTATACAATGTATACTTAGCTATACACATAATAAAATAACATTTAACAAGAAATTCCCTAAGCCATAAGGCATCATAGAAATCAGGCAGTATTATCATACAATTATTGAAGGAATCCATAATCTATCCACTAACATGTATTTCTAACAATTCACATATTAGCAAGTTAAAATTCAACATATATAACACGTATGGGTATTTTGAGTATCACTTCATAGTTCAGGCTCTGGTTGACTGTACACATCATATCTACTTGTAAAACCGAGGTCGAGTCAAAGGTCCATGTTCACGATCCCAAGCCAACAATTAAACAAGAACGTGACAAGAGACCACACCCATGTCTCTAAACCAACCATTTTATTAAAATTTCTTCTTCAAAAACATTTTGTGAAAAATCTCGGATCTTAGTTTGAGTATGGATTCGCACAAGTGTTCCTCCAAGTCCCTCAAACCAAGGCTCTGATACCAACTTGTAACGTCTCATTTTCAGAATAAAATTTTCATTTTTAATTATGGTAAAAGTTCATATTTATAAGATCCCAGTTAAGAAAACCATTTGTTCAAAAATACATTTGTTTAAAAATCAGAGTAATATAACAATAACGAAATCTCCATGGTTTCTGATGAATTTGTATAGCCATGCCTTCGCCTTCCCACAACCACCATTGGTACCTGAAAAACATTTAATCCACAAATGTAGTCCAAAACTTAGTGAGTTCCCATAAAATACCACACACCATAATATACATTGAATTCATGAACATTTATGATCCTTCCTTATGTCTGGCCCGCCTAGAAAGGCATGCAACATGCCTGGATTGCTCCTAAGCCAACAGTCTGACACGCTGCCTCGTAAGGTCTATATTCGTTTGTACCGCTTTCTGTTTTACCAAGAAACTGATCCAGCACTAGCCTACATCACACAGCTGGCCTACCCGAGTTTGTTGGCCTACAGCATAAAGTAGGATCGCCTCAACCCACCCACCTAAATATGTTGACATATGAAACAAACAATCAATCAGATGAACACATAAGGACATGCAACTATATATCCTAGTCTACCTCTCTAACAGCTTACTATAGCATACCAGGCCTCATACAGTACACTATGCCACTACTGCAGATCTCTAAGGAAAGCATAACTATATGTAACCACATGTGAGATAGACACATTCTTGAGCTTCAACAAAGCAAGGAAGATGAAAAAAAAACGCCTATATCAAGAGTTCTCAAGATATCCTATGTGACTACATACAACCCCTAGGGTATTGCACTAAGACGATCACCATTCTACTGCTACTCTAACCATCACACCATTGCTCATATATCCTAGCATACAAGGATATACATTGTAATACATAGTATAGTGAGGAAACTCACATGTATCGAAGACCTAAGGAAACACAACAACACACTCACTCCCTAAACTGATCGATCCCGCAAATTGTAACAAACATAGTCAGAACCTTAAGAAATAACCCAATTCCTTCAAGTTTGACCCAAATTCAAATTGGTCAAAAATTCAATGGCCAAAGGGTCAACGACCCCACATCGTGGCAAGCTCTTAGCCATGTCATGGACAATAAGGACAAAACAATCGATCATTAGAGAACCACCATGAACTGGCAAGCCACTAGCCACGTCGTGGCATTTGGAGAAATCCCAAATTCTTTATTAAGTGCTTAATCCTTACAGATTTAAGCCCAAGACTTTAGATCTAATGCTTTTCAATGACTTAATGGATAATGTTTCCAATTTTATCCATTAGGACCCCATTTAAAGGCTAGATCTACAAGCATATGTACATTAAGTCCTTATTGAGGCTATAACTTGAGCATGAACATAAGATGCGCCAACAACGGACCTTTTTTCTTTTTCAATGGAAGTATAATGAACTAGAAAATCCAGAACCAGAACTGGAGTTCTTCAAACGGCAAGTGCATGCAAGGAAGGGACCAAAATCTTAAAAATAATGACTCAAACTTGCACCAAGAAAATATGTCAATATAAGAGATTTATACCTTCAATAAATAAGAATCCTGAAGAAGATAGTGGATACCAGTTTACTCCTTGATTCCTTTCACCAATATGTACTTCTTTTTTCCTTAAGCGTCACCCAAATTCCAAAGAGTAAGCTCTAAATCAAGAAATCAAGCCTTTAATCATGCGTGGAGGCTAGGGTTGCATTTGGAAGGGATGAAGTATGAAAAGGATGACTTAAAACTTGATTTTATGGGCTTAATTATGTAATAAACACTAAAAGATCATGGCCTTCGGCAGCAATAGATGCCACGTCTTAGCCTTCCTCTAGCCACATAATGGCATACACCCGATACCCGATACATACAATTGACATGCCACATCATGGCATAAGGTTTTTCCCTAAAAACCTAACCTTGGCTTCCTCCAAGACCTCAACCAATCCATTCTCGAAAATAGATGTTACAAAGTTGCTGCCACAGCCATTGAAGTCGTTGCCGTTGCAGGACTTTAGAGAAGTGGGATGATGCAGTCCCAAGAGTTTAGTAATATGAAGCCTTCGGAGTTCAGAGGGGAAAAGGACCTGATTATCGCATTAAGATGGATATCTAATGTAGAGGGATGCTTCTACACATGCTCGTTTCTACATATGCTCGTTTCTACATATGCTCGCTTTAAGATGGATATCTAAAAGTATGCTCTGAATCTTATTTGCTGGGGAGCGAAAGATTGGTAGGAGTTTGTGACCTAGACCTTTTCACATATAGAGCGAGTTGTACTGACTTGGGAGCGGTTTTTGGAGATGATTTGAGAGGAGTATGTTTTACATGTGGAGAGAGAGCGAACGACATAGGAGTGTCTTTCTCTCAAGCAAACATCAAAATCAGTGATGGAGATCACCAAGGTGTTTACAGAGAGAGCCTTTTGTGCCTATGTCGGGATACGTTAGCATGCTCAAGAATGAGATTTGAGAGTTCATGTCGACTCAACAGTACCAGACTTTGGATAAGCATGCAGTTGAATTCCAGGAGAAGAGACATTAAGGTAGAAACCCTGACGAAGGAGGAGAGGCCATTTTTAGTGCAGTCATAGCTGGCAACCAAGCGGTTTAAGTCTTCCAACTCGAGATCATGAGCAGTAGAGCAGAAGATTTACGGGCATCGTAAGTGTACGAATTTTCATGATGGAAGGTGTCGACCTTTTTCATGGTGCAGATGTGGCAAGGAGGGATATTTTGGCGGGGATTGCACGCAGAATACGAGAGTTTGTTTCTATTGCAATCAGGTACGCCACATCAAGGCCCATTGTCCCCTTCTTATTTTGGTTGAATTATAGAACCCTACATCTTTAGCATGGCAGATGCTAGATGTAACACCCGTTTCCTGGTATGCATTTAAATTATTCATTTTTTAGAGCAACTCGATGAGTTGGAATCCCCACACTCATCGAGTAGAGATTGTCAGAACCGTGTAATTTAAGTAATCTACTCGACGAGTTGAGAGGCCTCAAATCGACGAGTAGATCGGCTGGAATGAAACCCTAAATTCCATGGTTTTGCACCCTATTTAAAGGATTTAGTCTTTTACCTCAGCCCCACTAAAACCCTAAATCGGATTGTGAGCTCCTTAGTGAGAAACTTGAAGTTTTGAGTGGATTATGTGTGTGTGTGTGTATTTATGCTTGGTGAAGGAGTTGGAAGGACTAAAAGTCATTGAGCTTGAGGAGAAGCATTAGATTTGGGATCTCATACATCTTTGGCAGCTTTTTGAGGTAAAAAGTCCTTATCTTGATGATTCATAGCTTAGATCCCTTTTAGTTTTGCTTTATGGGTCTTTTTGGCCCCATTGTGGGAAATATGATACCAGTCATAAATCATATGTTAAGGACTCCCATTTATAGTGATATTTGGTCCTTAGAGTCATATAAACGGTCTTAAACCCATTCTTGGCCAACAAAAGACCATGTCCATGGAAGTAGGTTGCCATATCTAGAGATTGGGTCCATTTGAGGCATGTAAAGCCATCAAGTTGTCAACTTTACAGAAAATGGGTTATGGAAACAATATGGATATGTATTATGGAACCTTAGATCTTAGGAAAGGGCTGAATAAACTAGAAATGCAAGGGACTTGGTGAGTTCATAGAGGAACTCGTCTACTTTGGTCGAACATTCGCGATTCTTTTCATGGAACTCGGCGAGTCCACAAGGGAACTCGACGAGCTGTACTCAGGAGTCTCGTTTCTATTGAGTAGGAGGAAATCGACGAGTGGGAGGAAAATTCGACAAGTTCAATCACGATTCCAAAATTATGTGATTCGTGGGAACTTGATGAGTTGAAGGGTAAACTCGACGAGTTGACTCAACTCAGGGAGTTGACTTTGACATGACTTTGACTTTGACTTTGACTTGACCAAAGTTGACCCTTAAGAGTTGTGAGTAGGAATGGTATCTAAGGGGTTGTTTTGGTTTAGGGAGTGAGTAAAGCTGATATCGGGCACAGATGTTTCAGCTATCATCCGACAGTGAGGTGAGTTTCCTCCTTTATGAATGGGTCGAAGGCACCAATGTCGACCCGTATATGTATGCTAGTATGTTCTCGACTCAGGTTCGATGTCGGGCAAGTCCCGATGTAGGTTTATATGTTTCCAGATTCCGATCTGATACCAGGTTGGGCCCAGGGAATGTTTGTATACATGATGTTTTCGTGATTCTTGCATGTATCTGTTTTGTATGCTACAGGACCTGGGTTCGATGCCAGGAAATTCCCGAGGAATGTTTATATGTTTCTAGATTTCGTCCGATGTCGGGCGGGGCCTGAGTAATGTTTATATGTTTATGCTATGTAATTATCTATGTGTATTTTTCGATATGATTGTATGTATACTGAGCATTGCTCGATGCCATGCAGGGCCCGATGTCGGATTTAGGTCCGATGCTGGAATGGATCCGAGAGGCGCAGGTTGGGAGTATGAAGGAATAGCGCCAAAAGTGTGAGCGGATTGTATGTCAGGTGGCCTCATTTGATTATTACATCCATGGGTTGTTGACCCTGAATCGGTGGGTCTGGGCTCCTTACTGGGGCGGGGTACACTAGGTTCTGATGGATGAGGCCCACAAGTCAAGGTTCTCCATCCATCCCTGGGCGATGAAGATGTACCAGGATCCTTGCCCTGATTATTGGTAGCCCTACATGAAGCAGGACATAGCTTGGTACGCGGAGCGTCGCTTGACTTCTAGGAAAGTCAAGGCCTAGCATCAGCGACCGCACAACAAGATGTAGCCGTTGGAGATTCCCATGTGGAAATGGAAGGACATCACAATGGATTTCATCACAAAGCTTCCCAAGACCACACGTGGAGTGGATTCAATATGGGTCATCATGGACCGGTTGACCAAGAGTGCTCATTTCATCCCGATCCAGGAGAGTATATCGGCTGAGAAGCCAGCCGGGATCTATGTATGTGAGGTAGTGGCACGTCATGGATTGCTGATCTCGGTGGTGTCAAACCGAGATGTTCGTTTGACTTCCAGATTTTGGAAGAGGTTTCACAACGAGAGGGCTACTCTTCTTCACTTCAGCATAACTTTTCACCATCAGATTGATGCACCACAATGGGTCAGAGTAGATCTCGGAGCCCGGGGAGGAGATGAGAGAGCATTACCCGATGTTATTTGAGGCAGCAGACTTCGAGGATGATGTCTAAGACAAGTGGGGGAAAATTGTAACACATGTTTCCTGGGACGCATTTAAATTATAAATTATTCATTTTTTTTCATAGCAAATCGACGAGTTGGAAGCCCCAAACTCGTCGAATAGAGATTATCAGAACCATGTAATTTAAGTAATATACTCGACGGGTTGAGAGGCCTCAACTTGACAAGTAGATCGGCTGGAATGAAACCCTAAATTCCATCATTTTGCACCCTATTTAAAGGATTTAATCTTTTACCTCAGCCTCTTATCATCCCCCCTGAAACCCTAAATTGCATTGTGAGCTCCATGGTAAGAAACTTGAAGTTTTGAGTGGATTTTTTTTTTGTGTTTTTATGCTTGGTGAAGGAGTTGGAAGGACTAAAACTCATTGAGCTTCAGGAGAAGCATTAGATATGGGATCTCGTCCATCTTTGGCAGCTATTTGAGGTAAAAAAAAAAAGCCCTTAACTTGATGATTCACAACTTCGATCCCATTTAATTTTGCTTTATGGGTCTTTTTGATCCCATTGTGTGAAACATGATACCCTTCATAAATCATATGTTAAGGACTCCCATTTCTACTGATATTTGGTCCTTAGAATCATAAAAAGGGTCTTAAACATGTTCTTGGCCAAGAAAAGACTATGTCTATGGAAGTAGGTTTCTATATCTCGAGATTGAGTCCATTTGAGGCATGAAAAGCAATCAAGTTGTCAATCTTATAAAATAGGTTATGGAAACAATTTGGATCTGTATTCTAGAACTTTAGATCTGAGGAAAGGGCTTAATAGACTAGAAATGCAAGGGAATCGACGAGTTCATAGAGGAACTCTACAAGTTTGGTCGAACATTCCCGATTCTATTCATGGAACTCGTCGAGTACACAAGGGAACTTGACAATCTATACTCGGGAGTCCCGTTTCTGTTGAGTAGGAGGAACTCGGCGAGTTGAAGGAAAACTCGACGAGGTAAATCACGATTTCACAATTTTGTGATTCAGGAGAACTCGACGAGTTGAGTCAACTCACGCCGTTGACTTTGACTTGACTTTAACTTTGACATGACAGAGTTAACCCTTAAGAGTTATGAATAGGAATGGTATCTAACGGGTTGCTTTGGTTCAGGGAGCGAGTAGAGCGTATTCCAGCCAAAGACGTTTCATCTATCATCCGAAAGTAAGGTGAGTTTCCTCCAATATGAATGGGTCGAAGGCAACAATGTCGATTTGTATATGTATTCAAGTATGTTTCCGGCTTAGGTTCGTTGTCGGGCAAGGCCCGATGTAGGTTTATAAGTTTTTGGATTCCGATCCGATACCGGGTGGGGCCCGAGGAATGTTTCTATACTTGATGTCTTCGTGATTCTTGCATGTGTCTATTTTGTATGCTACTCGACCCCGGCCTAATGTTAGGAAATGCCCAAGGAATGTTCATATGTTTCAGGATTCCGGTCTGATGTCGGGTGGGGCCTGAGGAATTTTTATATGTTTTTGCTATGTAATTACTTATGTGTATTTGTTGATATGTTTGTGTGTGTATATATATATATATATATATCGAACTTTGCTCAATGCTGGGTAGGGCCCGATGCCGTATTTCGGTCCGATGCTAGAGGTCGGTTAGAGAGTCATTGGGAGTACTGAGGTGGTACTCAAGACCACGGAGAAGATCCAGCAAGTCAGGAGTAGGCTCCAGACTACTTAGAGTCAAAAGAACAGCTATGACAACAAGCGTCATTCAGACCCTAAAGTTTCAGGTATGGGATATGGTCCTCCTGATGGTGTCACCTTGGAAAGGTATCATCCAGTTTAGGAAGCGGAGCAAGCTGGGCCCTTGGTACATCGGTCCTTTTAGAGTTACGGATCGGGTGGACCGTATGGCCTATCATTTAGATCTTCCAATAGAGTTCAGTCATATCCACAACACTTTTCATGTCTCCCAGCTGCGGAAGTGCTTGGTGGATGACTCTGCAGTTGTGCCTTTAGAGGATATCTAGGTGGATGATAGCCTGAATTACATGTAGAGACCATTGGTGATTCTGGATCGCAAGATGAAAACCTTGAGGAACAAGGTTGTGCAGTTAATGAAGGTGTAGTGGTGCACCGTAAAGGGTCATAGTGGAACTGGGAGCCCGAGGAGGAGATGAGAGAGCATTACCCAAAGTTATTTGAGGTAGCAAACTTCGAGGACGAAGTCTAAGACAAGTGGGGGGAAATTGTATTGCATGTTTCCTGGTACGCATTTATATTATAAATTATTCATTTATTTTTCAGAGCAACTCAATGAGTTAGAAGCCCCAAACTCGTCGAGTAGAGATTGTCAGAACCGCGTAATTTAAGTAATCTACTCGACGAGTTGAGAGGCGTCAACTCAACGAGTAGATCCGCTAGAATGAAACCCTAAATTCCATCATTTTGCACCCTATTTAAAGGATTTAATCTTCTACCTCAGCCTCTTATCAGCCCCCCTGAAACCCGAAATCGCATTGTGAGCTCCTTAGTGAGAAACTTGAAGTTTTGAGTGGATTTTCTGTGTATTTATGCTTGGTGAAGGAGCTGGAAGGAATAAAGGTCATTGAGCTTGAGGAGAAGTATTAGATATGGGATCTCGTCCGTCTTTGGCTGCTATTGGAGGTAAAAAAAAGTCCTTAACTTAATGATTCACAGCTTCGATCCCTTTTAGTTTTCCTTTATGGTTCTTTTTGACCCCATTGTGGGAAACATGATACCCTTCATAAATCATTTGTTAAGGACTCCCATTTCTAGTGATATTTGGTCCTTAGAATCATAAAAGGGTCTTAACCTCGTTCTTGGCCAAGAAAAGACCATGTCTACGGAAGTAGGTTGCTATATCTCGAGATTGAGTCCATTTGAGTCATGCAAAGCCATCAACTTGTCAACTTTATAGAAATAGGTTACATAAATAATTTGGATCTGTATTCTGGAACCTTAGATTTAAGGAAAGGGCTGAATAGACTAGAAATGCAAGGGACTCGACGAGTTCATAGAGGAACTCGATGATTTTGGTCGAACATTCCCGATTCTATTCATGGAACTCGGCGAGTCCACAAGGGAAATCGATGAGCTATACTCTGGAGTCCCGTTTCTGTTGAGTATGAAGAACTCGGCGAGTTGGAGGAAAACTCGACAAGTTAAATTGTCATTTCATGATTCTGTGATTCATGAGAACTCGACGAGTTGAGTCAACTCAGGGCGTTGACTTTGACTTGACTTTAACTTTGACTTGAGCAGAGTCGAGCCTTTAGCTATCAACCGATGGTGAGGTTATTCTGGGCAGAGACATTTCAGCTATCAACCGATGGTGAGGTGAGTTTGCTCTTGTATGAATGGGTTGTAGGTACCAATGTCAGCCCGTATATGTGGTCTAGTATGTTTCGGGCTTAGGTCCGATGTCAGGCAAGGCCCGATGTAGGTTTATATGTTTCCAGATTCTGATACGATGACGGGCGGGGCTCGAGGAATTTTTGTATGCTTGATGTTTTCGTGATTCTTGCATTTTTCTGCTTTGTATGCTACATGACCCCGATCCGATGTCGGGCAATGCCTGATGAATGTTTATATGTTTCCGGATTTTGGTCCGATGCAGGGCGGGGCCCGAGGAATGTTTGTATGTTTATTCTATGTAATTATTTATGTGTACTTGTTGATATGTTTAGATGTATATTGAGCTTTGCTCAATGCCGGGCGAGGCCCGATGTAGCACGCAAGGCCCATGTTCTGTTATTATGTGATTATGTGATTATGTGTATGGTATGTGGTAGTTTGGGGATACTCATTAAGATTTGTGCTTACAGTTTTAGTTTTGGTTTCAAGTACTTCCGGTAGCAAAGGAAGAGCTCGGGATGACTTCAGTGCACACACCATGATTTTAGCCTGGAATGTTTTTACTCTGTTATGTTTGATATATGTTTTGATGTGATACTCTGATTTGATACTATGACTTATGTTTTTGGATGAAATGATTTTGATAGCTATGGTTATTTTAATAAATAAAAAATGAAATTTTTTGTGATGATTTTTGGGATGTTTCACTAGATGGACGTTAGGGGAGGGCTGATGTACTGAGGGCTGAAGGAAGAGATCATCATATTGTTGCAGAGCATCCATGGGTGGCGACTATTTTGTCTGCAAGTAAGTTTCCAAATTATTTTATTTTGCAATTATGTATTAATTTTTGTTTTTGGAAGATTTTCTTTGGGATCATCACGGTTTTGTTTATGCATTTTCATTGAGGCAATACTATGTTCTTAGTAGACCACAATGTTGGGGTGACATATACTTAGACCTTTCAAATTGATCCCTCTACATGTTCTTGTTAGATGAAGGTTTTAGGGTTGAATTGAATGGTTCGAAGGACTATCTTACTCCATTTCGATTTATTCCTTAACGTCAGGTATAGGTAGTGCTCCAGTTAGTTCGGGTTGTGTAACAAACCGTTATTTCAAACCTATGTAATATTGTAGGTCAATTTGTACTTCTTTTTAAAATAATAAAGAGAAATTTTAGCATATTGTGTATATTTACATAATTGATCCTCAAAAATAAATTACTAAACAATATTGATTGGGAAGAACCAAGTGATAGGGATTGTAACAAGGTTTCCAAAAACACAAAGAACATTAAAATCCGAGTTATAACGAAGAAGTTATGACGAATCGAGGATCCGCGACAAAACCGGCAAAACACTATTCAGTATAAAAACTGAGTTTTCAATAAAAGGATTTTTAGCCTTAAGAATCTAAATAAAAGTTGTAGTTTATGTTAAACCCAGAATTTTCATAAAAAGAACACCAAAATCTGACTTCGTATGAAGAAGTTATGATTTTTCTAAGTTTCAGTATAGCAGTGTACAACTAAAAACTTGAAATAAAGATCGAGTAATTTTTAGTCGACACAACCTAAACGAGAGTTGAAGGTCTCATCATTAGTAGTACAACGGTAAAAAGATAGACAAAAACAGACGTCGGATGAAGAAGTTATGAATTTTTAACGGATTTTCCTGTCCCAGTCTATTAAAAATTATAATATTAAAAATAAAGTCGAAACTAGTTGACGAAGTCTAAACGAAAGTCGTAGAGTATAATTTGACATACGCGTGCATATAAAGAACGTCAAAAACGGAGTTCGTATCCAATGTTATGAATTTTACAAGTTTTTATTTCAAAAACCGAGAAAATGTTGAAAACCGGACAATTTCGCATGAAAAGTACCCGACCACGTCACCCTCGCATGCGAGCTTCCACATGTCACCATCAGAATGGACCGAAGTTCGCCGTGTCACCATTTGATTGGACCGAGACCGAGGTCCAATAGGCTGCCGACAACCTTTGCAGGAGACACCCCTCGGACCCTCGTGGCAGCTTCTAATTGGACCGAAGTTCGGCCTAGTAGCGATCCGACACCCCTCGCCTCGCTGTCTCGCTTCCATACTTCGTACTCGTGGACCTCGCTGCAGACGACGCGTGGCTGCTGACCGCAGCCTTACACCCCTATATAAAGGGTGCGAGACTTCTCGGATCTCACACATATTTCACCTCAAAATTCATCTTTCTTCACACTTTCTACCCCCACAAGCATATTAACAATCCCCAAAGCCCTGGTATCCTATTTCAAACCCTAAGCAAGTCTCGAAGCCTCGAGATTCCTGAGAAGTTAACCTCTTTCCAGTCGAAACTCTGCCCGATTTGAGCCGATTTTCGTTAAATAAACTCCTTTTCGGGAAACGAAACGCTGTCAAAATCACCACTCATCAAGTGAGTTCATACCCCCGTATATTTATAATTTCTACTGTTTTAAGGGGGGAAATACAAGTATAACACAAGAACTTTGTGTTATAAATAAATGATTTCAAATCACGATAAAACAATTTTAAAGCATCAAAAGTACTCCAAATATTGAACTCTTATATAAACTTATATTTTTCCCAAAAATTCATATTTGTATATATATATATATATATATATATATATATATATATATATATATATATATATATATATATATAATATTAAAAAGGTTTAGGACTAATAACTCATTCTAGGACCTTTCCCTTGTTTGGATGTGGACTTATCGTACCGGTTATTTGTCCGAAGGCCGTTTAAATTTTACTTATATATATATATATATATATATATATATATATATATATATATATATATATATATATATATATATATATAATTGTATATGTATGTAAATATAAAAGTTATTTCATCAGTTTAATTACCCTTTTTAACATGTTGAGCAAAGGATTACATGCAAAAATAGTTAATTACCAATTCATAAAGTACATATAAATTAAAATAGGTATAATTTATGATACATATAACATAATTCATGATTCAAGTATACTAGAATACACTGTTTTACAAGAAACAAGGGTTTTGATTCAGAACAAATCAAGGGTTTACACTTGTCAAATACATGTTCGTAATACTAATTCAAGAACATACTATCAATCATTTATTTCAGAATGATTGGGTTTTCATAACTAATATACATGTAACGTTTATATGCTTTTTATGAGACATTCAATTTAGGTTGTTTAATTCATTTTAGACAACCAAGGTAAAGCCCTAACATTATAACCAGAATCTCCAGCCCTGGGATCGAAACAAGTTGAGTGTAGATATATATCGGGATTGATAACCCCACACTCAGGCTGCTAGCTACAATCAGGCATACATGCCAATGAGTTGCAATTGTTATCAACATTTTAAACGCCCACAAAGCGTTTTTTTCAGGCGATCATGTCTTAGTATGGTTATAATAACTCATTAAAAAGATATTAACAACACGTTAGTGTAGAAAAAACTAAACGTAAGTACATCTTCAAAGTACCAGTATACAAAATACAAAGTATAATGGTATATTACAATTTTCGATAACAGCTGGTGAAGTCAGGAACACTCTCAGTTACAAGCTTTACAAATACAGAACATTGGTTTACAAAACAGAACAGTTTATGGGAATAAAACTACTTTTCATATACAACAGAAAATACAGGATTTTCTGGAATAGTTTTCATATTTAAGATACAAAGACACCCTTTCAAACATAAAGACTTATGTACTCACTCAACTTTTTGTTGATACTCTCTTTTCAAATTACTTGTATTCTTAGGGAAATAATAACAGGTACTCACCGAGATTTTTGAGAATATGGAGCTATTATAAGTCATATCTTCTTATTTTGTATAACTATTTTGTTTTCAATATATAATGATTGAACACATGTAAATACTTATACTTTTAAATATAATGGTTGTTTGTAATTTGATTACTATGATGCATGTGTTGTGATACTACAAATGAAGTCCTCCACCCCCGGATGTTTCCGCCGTCTGGTTTGGGGGTGTGACAGGTTGGAGCTTTGGTTTTGGGTTGGCCGTGTTTGGATGATTTGTATATCCTAAGCGGGGAAGAGTGGAGTTTTCGTAGCAAGAGAATTTCGTACCATGGTGTAGTTTTTGGCCAAAGTGCTCAAGTTCAAGACTTTCGCGCAACTGCTTAATCTTCAAGGTTCTACCTAGGGGTCATTTCCAATTAGAGAAATTCCTATCGGATGTCATCGTGCTTATGGGTCCTAGGGTGTTAAAAGCTTAGGCCGAGTGTAGAAATGAGGATTTCATTATCTTTTCTTCTATGATTGGGACTTGGGGGTCCGAGTCGCAATCTAAAGGCCTGATAGGGATGGTTAGATATCGCATGTTTGGTCTATTGGCCTATGTTAGGCTGAGTGGGGTCGTTAGTGGTCAATAGATAATGAGTAAGCTCATAAGTCGTTAGTGGGTAACGGATTGGGAGTAAGCCTTAGAGTCGTTAGTGGGTGACAAATCAGAGGTAATACAAGCGTCCTTAGTGGGTGACGAATCCTGAATGACCTCGAGATTGGTTAATGGGTGACGGATTGGGTGTATTTCCATGAGTTATTAATGGTTGGCAGATTCGGGGTAGGCTTGGGAGTTGTTAGTAGTTGGCGGAACATGGCTGCTAAAGCCAAGTGGGTATATAGCCTAGTTTAGTTTATGTTTGATTGGTTTCCATTCAAGTTTTTTCTAGTGCATTTGTATGTGAGGTCATCAATGACGGTGGTCGGCTGTGGGTTCCGTAATTTGGTTTATATGTAGGACAGCGCAAGGCTGGGAAGATTTTGGTTAGATCCAATTTGTGGATTTTTAGTTAGCATGGTTAATTATAGGATGGAATTGTTCACCATAGTCTCGGGCAAGACCTTTGTGTCTTCGAATTATGGTTAGGGAGTTACTTTCTAGCAATGAAGTTAATGGTCATTTCTCCGTTGGGCACATGTTTTCATTAGAAGATTTACTGGCAATAGTTTAGAAAATGGTCGTCTGGTTAGGGCATCGATCTAGTGTTATGGTAGTTGAGGTATCGACTATTAGGTGTCTAGTCTAATATAGACTTTTCTTTATTCTACAGGTCCTTGAGGTAGAAACTGAAAACCATAGTAAGGGAGTATTGTCGACCAATGCAATTATAGTGGGATCGCAAGGACCCATGAGAGGATCATGATGGATATAAGAGGTAGTTGTATGAAGCAATTCCAATGATAAATTTAATTTAAGTGAGGTAGAATTATACACATATTTTCTAGAACAGAATCATTGTGGACAAGAAGGGATCAAAGTAAGATTTTTGGGAAAAACCATGTGCCACATTGTGGTGAATGATATTCGACGACATAGCATTGCAATTTCAGGAAACACATTATTTGATGGCCGCCACAACGTGGCAAGAGGGATGCCATGATGTGGTTGCTGGTACAGCCCAAGCCCATGATTTTTAGGGTTTTCTTCATATTTAAGGACGTTAAATTTAGGGTTAGGTCATTCTCTTCAACCTCTACCCTTTTATCTTGAAAAGCCTAGCCCCATTTGACTATTTTGTGGTTATGGTGTTCTTAAATGTTAAGCATTGAATTTCAACTTAAAGATGAAGAAGGTTCCCTTTGAGCAAAGATCCAACAAGCAAACCTCGTCACCACCTTCTTGCACATCTTACAGACTTTTGTAAGTCCCTAAGTTTCTATCTTTATGTGCTAGTATTATAGAAATAGACTTATAAGATTGTTCTTAATGATTCTAGGTGGTTTGAGTGAATGGATTCCATAAAGTTGGAAACTTTATGGATCCTTGATGTCCCTTTATGTTTATATGTTCCAGATCTAATGATCTATTTAGTCCTCGGTCTCAAGCAAGAGTTTTGGAACTCATTTCTTTCATTAGTGACCTAGTTTGGAAAGGAAATGCATTGGATATCCATGTCCATAATGATATGATTTTTATGATGTAAATGGTTGTTAGAAGGAATCTAGGAAAGTATGAAAGAGTGGCTTAAAGGATTAACCTCTCAATGAGAATATAGCAATCTGCCAGTGGCTATAACATGATGACACTCAGCATCGCGACCATCTTGTCATGGCATCCCCACGACGTGGACAAGATGTCTCCACATCATGGAGAGCATTGACTTGATTGTCTATTGACTTTTGTTGAACGTTGATTGTTGAATTTTGACCAGCTTAATTGTTATTACAAAATGTGAGGCTGATTAGCTAAGGAACCGTAGTCTGGATTGTAGCTGCTACCGAAGAAGAAGTTGAACACCGAAGTTTGAGAAAGCCTTTTTGTGAACCTCAACCGCAACCACACCAACTACCGCAGAGATTAATGATAAAGACCTTCAAGTTACTTTACTGACTTAGAGTGTTTGATTAGTTTTGTCCAGTGAACCTTGCAAGGTCACTGAAGTCAGTAGAATAGCATTTGTTTATTTCAAATGTAACTTTTCCAGACTCTATAAATAGAGGATCCCACTTGATGAACAACACACCTTTCACGATCTTTCTAAACTATTATCAAAATACAAAGATCATTCATCTACATTCTATCTTAACTGATATTCCAAAGTCCATCTTCACTTTAAGTTGATCACATTTTTTAACTCGTGTTTGCATGCAATCCTAGTTATGAATCAACTTGGTGTCTACTTGATATAATTTACTATCGTTCATATTTCCTTTACATTTCTGCAATCTAACATTTCTAACTTATTATTGTTGAGCTAACAAGATCATTGAGATTAACTTATTCCGAAACTTATTATCTTGTACTAACGTTTGTTCAAGTGCTCTTCAAAGTTTTTCTCTTAGCAATTGGTATCAGAGCCATAGTGGTTGATTTATATGCAAAACTCTGATTTTAGATAGCCTTCTTTACCACTGAAGCTCATTCTTAAAAAAAACAAAGGAAATATGGCACAAGCTTTATCATTAAACATTTCTAACAGTATTGGAGGCTCGAACAGAGCTCCAATACTTGTTGCAAGTGAATATCACCATTGGTCTCAAACAATGGAAAGGTATCTTAAGAGGCTTGGTAGAGACGTATGGAGATCTATGGAAGAAGGACCCCATGTTCCTGTTCTCACTCCTGCTCAAGCAGATGGTACTCAGGCATGTCTTGGTGGAGCTCAGGCAGCTATGAATCGACCAACCAATGATGATCTTGACAAAATGGATAAGGATGCAATAGCCTTCTTTGAAATCTCATGTAGTGTTGCTCCAGACAAATTTGACGTCATCATCAACTGCAAATCTGCCAAGGAGATCTGAGATGCACTAAAAAATCTTTATCAAGGGTTTGAACAAGCTAGAGACAAGAAACTCACCACTACACTTAATGAGTTCAACAACATTAAAACTCTCCATGGTGATAGTCTTGAACATTCGTTCAAAAGGTTCAACCTATTCATCACAAAGCTATAAAATGATGATACATTTCAAAGAAATCACGAGACAAATCTGCAGTTCCGAAATGGTTTGGGTAGACATTGGACCATGGAAAAAACAATAGTCCAAGGAGACCATGTCAAAACTAGCATTTTAGCTACGAAATTATATTCCTTTGTAACCATTCAACTATTGTAAAACATATACTCTAAGTAAATCTCACTCAATGGTCATTTAGATTCACCATTCATGTTCATCAAAGAGTCTGAAGCCCTAAAAACCATGGATTAAGTCCATATTGGACTAGGATTTCCTTATTGGGCCTAATGGGCGATTAAGCATCCAATTCAACCATTTTGGGCTTGGAAACCCTATTTGGATTCTAATTGGACCCACTTCCATAAAACTTAGTATTTTGGGTCCAAAATAAATTAGTTTACCCTTAATGGGCCTTATTGGGCCATTAATGAATTAATTTTCCCTAATGGGCCATAAACTGCGTTTTCTTTCAAAATGGGACATGAGCTATCTAATGAGCCCATAGGGCTGAAAAGTAATCATTGGGCCTCATGATTTTGAGTAAAGGCAAGTCAAGGCCCAAACTACTCCACCCTTTCTCCAAGCCCAAAAACCCTCGGCCCAACACCATAAAAAATGAATGATGAAATGGAAGGGGAGTTGACTTTGGAGGTGCCACCAAGATATTACTCACCATGTAACAAGGCAAGCTATCTTATATTTCCGTGCAAAGTCACCTCATCCTTCTCTCCCCTCTCTTCTTCTACTCATGGCCGAAGGTAACCACACATACTCACACTACATCAAACTCTCTCAAACACTCTCAAAGAATCTTCTCCTTTCCCCAAGATCTCGAAAATTAGCTACAGTTCTAAGGATCTTCATCAAGTCATTCCAATCTTTGGTAAGTTTTTGTCAAACACAAGTATCTTCTTTCATCTTAACATGAAAAACTCTTTCTTACATAGTTTTATTCCATGATCACACCTTAGACGCTTCATAAGTTCGAGATCCACTTCAAGGTGTTGCTCGTACCAAAAATCCTTTCCATACTATCTTCAAAACCGAAACATCAAGCAAAGGTGAGTTCGTAACCCCTTGTTTTTGGTTTTTACATGATTTTTGGAGGAGAATGCATGTAAAATGTGTAGATCTATGTGTTATATGCATGTCTTGTGTGATTTCTTATTCTATGTTGTAAAAATATGTTACATCTTGGCAAATCACGACTTCTTAAGTAAAATAGAGTTAATATCCATGACTAAGACACCTTATACATCAAACTATCTAGTTAAAAAGTGTTATATATTTAAGATACAAAAATTTAATGCAAAACTTGGTTAAGGGTCAAAATTGTCAAGAAAACAAAAGATAAGGGTAAAAAGCGATATTTATGTTTTTATAGGGACCAAGCAGGTCCTACATGTATACAAAGGGATTTTTATGTTAAACATACTTTAAAGAAGGCAAAAATTGCAAATTTGAGCTTAATGGGCCAAACATTTGGGCCTCACGGTTTTTGGCCCAAATTTGCGAAAAAAATGAAGTTTTTGGAATTAAAAATGTTATTTGAGCAAAATTTAAGTCATAAATGTAAATAAACCAAATTTAGGGGTGAAAATAACATTTATTTTCAAATTGGATAAAAATTGTAACCTTAACCAAAATTGGGCCGAAAGTGTAATTTTTTACAAACAAAGGGATGAAAATGCACTTTCATGCAAACTAGGTCTTAAATGTCAAAATATATATTTTTGGACTAAAGCCGTGATTTTCTAGACAATTGGGACAAAAATTCAAATTTTTACAAATTATGGACTAAAGTGTCGTTTTTACAAAACTTTGGGCCTTAATTGAAAAATTGAGGCTTTTGACCAAAAATGTTGTTTTATGAAAAATGAGACCTTTTATAATAAGTTTGGTAAACCACGAGCTAAAATAAACAACGAAACAATATGAATGGACGGAATACACTATTAACAATTTTATTGGGCCTATATTCATCTTACGTGGCAAATGGGCCATAAGGGCCCATTCAGGTGTATGTTGATCTCAATATCTTCCATGACACGTTTATTGGGCCTTGCGACCCATTTACATGTTAATTTGGGCCTGAGTTATGGGTCACATGTTTATTGGGCCTTTGTGGTCCATTTACGTGCCTATTAGGCCCAAATTTCCCACTTACATGTTTTTGGGCCTTTGTGACCCATTTACATTCTAATTGGGCTTGGACTGAGATTCACATGCTTAGTAAATTGTAATTATACCTTCACATAACTATTGAACTTTGTATACTTATAAATATACCTTGGATGGATAACGCATAACATACATGTAAACATTAAACATATTGCAAAAGGTTGAGAATCTAGTGAGACGTGTCGGTTGGAACCTTGAGTGTACAGTCGTAGCTTGTAGTTATAATCAGAGTCTCCTGGAGGGAGAGCGAGAGTTTGTGTATAGATCTATACGGGATGACCCCCCACGCCTTAGTTGTTCGCTACAGGTAGACTAGCCAGTCTAGGGCGACAAAACCTTGAGCAAATACCGGCATTTGGAAAAATATCAAGACATGCAACCTAGTCATTATCATGTATGATTATAACGGCTCATATAGAGATTCAGTACCAAATTTAACATTGTGGAGACTAACCCTTCGGTTGTGTCATTACAAAATAACTTATTTAACGATACAAGAACCTCGACATTATTATAAATCAGAAAATATTGGATTTTCTGGGGGAAATATTCATATACAATTATCACTTCCTTACAATACATGAAATCTAAACTACATCCATATATATATATATATATATATATATATATATATATATATATATATATATATATATATATATATATATATATATATATATATATATATATATATATATATATATATATATATATATATATATATATATATCACAACTATGAAATTCACACAAGCATTTATACATGATTTTCACATCATTTTCAGACCTTTTACAGAAAATATCGGATTTTCTGGGTTTATACGAAAGATACAATGACTTTTACTCAAACTAACTTATGAACTCACCAACATTATATATGTTGACCATTTTCAAAATAACTTGTATTCTCATGTAATCATTAAGCTGGAAGATTTGCAAGTGTGTATGGTTTTGTTTTATGTAACATCACTTATCGTACTTTTAATAATCTGAACTTATGTATTTTTAACAATGTACTTGATGTGAACAATGTTGGTTGTTATATGTAATGTTGGTGATGAATGTGTTATGTTTCATGTATATTCAATGTGATGATTATTGAATTGTTAGTCGCACGAGCCCTCGGACGTTTCTGCCGTTTGGTTCGGGGGTTTGATAGGTTGGTATCAGAGCAATGTTTATAGTCAACTAGCATATCTAACCATACATGATATGAAACTATAAACACAATGGGACTAAATAACTCTAAATAAAATAAAATTTTCACACTTAGGTGCGTATAATAGGATAATAACCTAACAATATTTATTAAAAGCTTCGGGAGGAAATTGAACACTATGATTAAACCTGGGCAGTTATGTAGTCATATTAGGGATAAGTATAGCCGGATCAACTATATTTATTCAGAATATGACCAACTTGTGTTTTGGGAGTAATCATAGTGGGAAATGAATCCAAAATCCTACCTCATTCTCCAATAACCCTAGCAAACCCAAAACTGAAATAACTAAAAACGTACTATAGGGATAACCAAAATGTGATTTATTTATTCACTCTCGTGCAATCAGTAATGGTTGGTTTCCACCACCCTGGGGATCCCTACTTTCCCAATCAGGGAAATAACGGATGGCTAGAGGAATCCGAAAAGGAACCTGAAAAGGACCCTGAGGAAGAAGAAATTGAAGAGGGACCTGCGGAACCCGTGGCAGAAGATGGAGAAGAAGAGTCTGGCAACGACAGCGGTGATGATTCGGACGTAGAGTCCGTAGTCATCAACCCACCATACCCAGTGAGGGTGTCGGCTCACCGAATGGACCCGAGTGGCCCTACACCTCCTTGGGGCATCGACATTTGGAGGTGGAGCAGGAAATAGGGACAACAGCCCCCGTTTGGCATGGCACGTGAGTTCTATGACTTGAGGGAGGAAGGACCGGCTAATTGAGCACTTACAGTCGTGGTGAGACGATTGAGGGATACTGGCGATCTGGCTCAGAGCACCGCCGACCAGATGCACCAGATGCGAGCAAGAGTTGCACGGGCAGAGCAGGATATGCGAGAGGTTATCCGGGAATTCCAAATGAGGCAGGTGAGGTGGGAGGCTCGACTTTGAGACACGGAGCGATAGGTTTCTCGCCTTTAGGGAGCATCCACTTCCTCAGCACCACCCCCTGTCACATCCCACCATGACTAGGACCAGCCATATCTATCGTTAGTATTATGTCTATGTGATCTATGCAATGTACTATCGACTCTATCTTTAAGTGATCACACTACTTATAGGGTCGTCATGTTGCCGGATTTTATGTTACTTCATTGTACTGTATGCCTTCTGGAAAATTTTCATGTATCAAAACTATTAGTATTAATGAAAATGCTTTATGTTTTATCATGATGTTGTCATCTGCTATGTGTTTTATATTCCTTGTTTTATGTTAGTGCATGAAATTACTTAAACACAAATGCTAGATGCCTAGTCTATAGGATCCCAAACTCGTGGAACAATAGGCACTCAACATCTTTCCATTACATGACAGAAAGATGCCCTAAAGACCCAATCGTGGAAACAATGCAAGATCGACCCCACCTAAGATAAACTTGGTTGCATTCCAGGATGCAGTGTCCGTTGCGGTCACTACAGCACTTTCTCAGATTCGCAATGGAAACAATGGAGAAGGCAACGGTCAGGGAGCCGGAAGCACAAATAAGGCGACAAACCACGGAGCCGCATGACCATGCACATACAAGGAGTTCACCAACGCCAAACCTCAGACCTTCAATGGGACAGGAGGCGTAATAGCCCTGAAGCAATGGATCAAGAAAGTAGAATCAGTCTTCGAAATCTGTGGGTGTCTGGATGAGTGTAAGGTCAAGTTTGTAGCGTGCACGTTCATGGACCAAGCCCTCTCCTGGTGAAATGGCCACGTAGAGGCCATGACACTCCCGGTGGTGAACGTGATGCCCTGGGAAGAGCTGAAGGAGATGATGTTAGCAGAATATTGTCCTAGAGGCGAGATTCAGAAGATGGAACAAGAGTTGTGGAACCTCACGATTCAAAACTCCAATATCGACGCATACATATCCAAGTTTAGTGAGCTATCTCTTATGTGTCCCAGAATGATCACCTCAGAGGGGAAAAATATTGAGAGGTTTATCTGGGGATTGATTGCACCTATCCAAGGGAATGCCATTGCAGCCAACCCTAAGACTTTTGACAACGCCAAGAGAGTTGTCAAGAAACTGTATGATCGTGGCAATAAGAAGGGTGCCAAAACAGTGGAAGCGGAGGTTAAGAAGGAAGAAGAGAGCAAGAAGGGGAAAAACAACAAGCGAAAGGGAAAGCAAAACTCAGAATCGTCTATGAAGCAACAAACGGTGTCCTTCCATGCTGCAACACAAGCTACCACCACACCACATGCTCCAGCCTTATCCATGCCAAATGCTCCCAAGCAGTGCTCGGGAAATCTCCCCAAGTGTGGCAAATGCAACTTCCACCATCACGGGGAGTGTAGAGAGATGAGTTGCACATGGTGTAACCGGAAGGGCCATACGTCAAAGTATTGTAGGACTTAGCTTCAACAGAACCAAATGACAAACAACAACAACAACAACAACAACAATGTTGGCGCCACCTATACCTGTTACGGATGTGGGAAAACCAGGCATTTCAGGCGAAACTGCCCCGACACGAGCAATCAAGGGGCAGGAGCAGCAGGGAGAGTGCTGACAATGGGTCAGAGTGAAGCAATGCAGGACCCATCCGTTGTCACTGGTATGTTCCTACTTAACAACTCGTAAGCATGCATCATATTTGATAGTGGGGTGGAACGAAGTTTTGTTTGTAATGCCCAAAATTTCAAACAATTTTTCACAATTTCAAAAACATACTTTCATTCATAGATTTTATAAAATGTCATTGTATCACATATCAATCCATAGTAACACATCCCAAGATCATAATATATAAAAACTCCTCATGTGTGTACTGATCATGTCGGCGCCTTCCCGCGATCCTCACTGGTACTTGAAACACATAACACAACACTGTAAACGTAAATGCTTGGTGAGTTCCCCAAAATACCACATATAACACATAATAGCCACTCGAGGCTATAACTCTGTAGACCCTCCGGTCCTAACTCTGTGGACCCTCTGGTCCTAACTCTGTGAACCTTCCGGTTCTAACCCTGTGAACCTTACGTCTCTAACTCTGTAAACTCTCGCACATACATGTCATGAATCACATAGAAATAATGCAGTGCACCACAATCACACAAATAACATACAAGATACTCTGTCATATACTCTAATTACCACTCTAGGTAAAGTATAGTGAGAATACTCACCTCGGGTAACTCGGTAATCTCGAACTCGGTAAAAACTGGTCTAGCCTCAGCCTAATCACATGGAATAAGCACTCTAGTCAATACAACTCTCAAGGCTATAATTATTCCCTCTCTTAGCACTCTCAGTAGGGTAAAAGACCATTTTACCCCTCTTATGGCTCAAAGACCCTAACGTTGACCAAACCCTAAAAGTCAACAAAAATCAACTCTCCGAGTTACATAGCGCGTACCAAACCTGTTCGTTGGGCGTACCCAGCGACCTCATAGAAACGAGGAACACGACCCCCTACGCTGCGCGTACTAGGATTACGCCCCGCGTAACTCCCAGTTTCAGACTCCTTAGCTTTTTGGGTCTTAAACATTTAAGACAAACGTCCAACTTTCAGATCTGACCATCCCTAAGCCTCTTGATCCATAAAGTTGGTGACTTTAAGCCTTTGCATGGCTGTAATAGTCACCAACACCCATAACATTCCATTTCCAACCCTAGAAAAGCTCATAAATCAAGCATGACCCCATAACAACGACCAAGTTGGGCTTTTTATGGATCTACAACACATATCACTGAAATGGGACAGATCTATGTCCATGGAGTTCCTTATGCTCATAAAGTCTCCACCTTTGGGACTTTAACCCTAGAAATGGTCAATGCAACACCAAACCAAAATAAAGAGGAAAGTTTTGAGCTTTATACCTCTAGATGGAGCTCCTCCCTTTGAAGAACTTAGATCCAAACTTGCACTTCAAGCCCTAGCCTCCACAAGCTCCTCTCCTTTTTCTTCACTAACACACAAAGGCACTTTTAGCTCAAAACACTCACACACAAGCTTTAGGACGAAGAAAATGCTCTCTTAGGTTTTCACTCTCTGATATGGTGGTTGAGGATAAAGCCTTAGCATTCCTTATATAGTGCACAAGCGAAATATTAGGGTTTGCATCTGGGCCCGCTACGCCCAACGTAAGCCTGGGTACACCCTGCGTACCTAGGCGAGTCCGCATCCAAATTAGGCGCATGAGTACGCGCAACGTATTCTCTAGTACGCCCAGCGTACTCAATTGCTACAATTTCCACTCAAGGGCTAATCTTGACAACTTGACAAAAGAGAAGGGTTAAATAGCTTTACCTGAATTTCGGGATGTTACAATTCTCCCCCACTAGAACCAGAATTCGCCCTCGAAGTCTCATGCCGAAAACAACTCCGGATGCTGCTCTAGCATCTTTAACTCCGGCTCCCAAGTCAGCTCAAACCCCTTTCGATGTTGCCACTGGACCAAAACCAGAGGCACCTCCTTGTTTCGTAGAACCTTGACCTTCCAGTCCAAGATCGCGATCGGTCTCTCAACATAATTCAGACTCGCGTCCACCTGGATATCCTCCAACGGCACCACTGTCGACTCGTCGGCTCTAAACTTCCTCAGCTTAGCCACGTGGAAGGTATCATGAATCTGGCTCAACTCTGCAGGTAGATCCAAACGGTATGCTACCCTACCCACCCTCGCGATCACTCTAAACGGCCCAATATATCGGGGCCCCAACTTGCCCCTCTTCCTGAATCGAATCACTCCCTTCCAAGGAGAAACTTTTAGGACCACGAGGTCTCCCACCTGGAACTCAAGCTCGGATCGTCGCCTATCCGCATAAATCTTGTGGCAACTCTAAGCCGTCAACAACCTTTGTCTAACCTGCTGAATCTGCTTTGTCGTCTGAAGCACTATCTCAGTGCTACCCATCACTCACTGCCCTACCTCTCCCCAAAAGATGGGAGTCCGAAACCTCCTCCTATACAACAACTCGAAGGGAGGCATACCAATGCTCGAATGGTGACTGTTGTTATAGGAAAACTCAGCCAATAGCAAAAGCGTGTCCCAACTCCCTCCGAAGTCTAACACACATGCCTGAAGCATGTCCTCGAGCATTTGGATCGTCCGCTCACTCTGTCCGTCCGTCTGTGGGTGGTAAGCGGTGCTGAAATGCAGCCTAGTACCTAACTCCTCATAGAACTTCTTCCAGAACCTGGAAGTGAAACGCACATCTCAATACGACAAAATTGAGATCGGTACACCATGTCGCGATACCACCTCCCTCACATACACCTTTGCCAGCCTCTTCGCGGAAGAGCTCTCACTAATAGAAAGAAAATAAGCGCTTTTTGTCAGCCGGTCAACGGTCACCCAAATTGCATCGATACCTCTCGCAGTCCTCGGCAATTTGGTGATAAAATCCATGGAAATATGTTCCTACTTCCACTGGGGAACCTCAAGTGGCTACAACTTGCCATGTGGACACTGGTGCTCGGCCTTAACCCTGCGACAGGTCAAGCACCTCTCTACAAACCACGCCACATCCCTCTTCATACAGGGCCACCAATAATCACTCTTCAGGTCCAAATACATCTTAGTGGCCTCGGGATGGATCGAAAACCTCAACCTGTGCACCTCCTCCATCAAAATGGTACGTGCCCCACCCTGAAATGGAACCCAAATCTGGACCTGGAAGGTCATAAGCCCTTGGCTATCGGTAATGAACTCATATACTTGCCCTATCACCCGCTCTCTCTTGCGGTTCTCCGGTCTCATGGCCTCTACCTGGGCCTCCCGAATGGTGTCCAACACTGGAGTCATCACTGTCAACCTCATACAAACATCCCGTATCGGGGCACTCTCTGCCCTACGACTCAAGGCATCGGCTACCATGTTAGCCTTGCCCGGGTGGTACAGGATCTCACACTCATAATCATTTACCATGTCCAACCATCTCCTCTGGCGCATGTTCAGGTTGCGCTGATGCATCAGATACTTTAAGCTCTTGTGGTCCGTGTATATGGTACACCGAACCCCATACAAATAGTGACGCCAGATCTTGAGGGCGAACACCACAGCCCCCAACTCCAGATCGTGAGTATGATACCTCGTCTCATGAGGCTTCAGTTGCCTTGATGCGTATGCTATCACATGCCCTCTTTGCATCAGCACCGCACCCAGTCCCGATATCGATGCGTCACAATATACCACAAAATCCTCCATCCCTTCCGAAAGGGCTAACGTTGGGGTTCGCATAATCTCTGGCGAAGTTTCTCGAATGAGGCCTAATACTCCAGGCCCCAACTGAAAGCCACGCCCTTCCGGGTCAGCCTGGTGAGAGGAACAACAATCCTAGAGAAAGCCTTGATAAATCTCCGAGAATAATCGGCCAACCCCAAAAAACTCCTGATCTCTGAAGGGGATCTCGGCACCTCCCAACTCATCACCGCCTCAATCTTGGCCGGATCGACCAATATCCCATTCTGGTTGACGAGGTGTCCTAGGAAATGGACCTCTTGTAACCAGATTTCGCACTTGGAGAATTTGGCGTAAAGCCTCTCCGACCTTAGAACTTCGAGGATCTCCCTCAAATGCTCCTCATTCTGTTCTCTAGATCTCGAATACACCGATATATCATCAATGAACACGATCACCGAACTATCCAACATCGGCCTACACACCCTGTTCATGAGATCCATGAATGCCGCCGGTGCATTGGTGAGCTCGAAAGGCATCACCACGAACTCGTAATGCCCATAATGAGTCCTGAACGCTATCTTCGGGATATCCTCATCACGCACTCTCATACGATGATATCCAGACCTCAAATCAATCTTGGAGAACCAAGACGCTCCCTACAACTGATCGAACAAATCGTTGATCCTCGGTAAGGGGTAACGGTTCTTGACCGTTAGGCTGTTCAACTCCCGGTAATCAATGCACATCCGGTGGGAACCATCTTTCTTCTTGACAAAAAGGATCGGTGCTCCCCATGGCAAGCTGCTCGGCCGTATAAACCCCTTTCCCAGCAGCTCTTGAAGTTGTGAGGATAACTCCTGTATCTCTGGTGGCGCAATGCGATAGGGTGCCTTGGTGATAGGCGCTGCCCTCGGAACCAAATCAATACGGAACTGCACCTGCCTCTCAGGAGGCACACCGGACAACTCATCAGGGAAAACATCCGGGAACTCACGCACTATCGGGACCTCATCGACCGACCTCGGTCTCTCTGCACCTACTCTCATATCCACCACATAAGCCACAAACACGCTACAACCGTGCTGTAGACTCTGCCTCGCTCAAGCGGCCGAACCAAATGTTGACCCAGAATGGGTACCCTCGCCGTAAACCGTAAGAGCTCCCCTACTAGGGTCTCGTATGGTCACCAGCTGTCGCTCGCAGTCGATAACCGCTCCAAATCTACTCAACCAGTCCATGCCCACGATGGCACAGACATCTCCCATCACAATCGGGACCAAATCAATCGGAAACTCAACGCCGAAGATCTCGAGTACACATTCTCGAATCACATCAGTGGCATACACCGCTCTCTCGTCAGCTATGGAAACTTGCAAAGGTCAACTCAACGCCTCTCAACAGATACTGATGTGCTGACTAAAGGCTAACAACACAAAAGACGGACTTGCACCCGAATCAAATAACACCAAAGCAGATACATAACTCACAAAAAATGTACATACGCATATCATAATATAAGCATAACACCACAAACTCAAAATAAATAGATGAAAGAATACATACCAGCCACAACATCGGACCATGCGCGGAGCTCTTCCGCTGTCAACTGGAAGGCTCTCCCGCGAGCCTTTGTTGCCTCGGCCTTCACTGGCCGACTCTCCGTAGCTCGTACGGTAGCAGGGGCAGATCCCTATGATGCTCCATGTGTTGACCTCACAACTATAGACACTCGGCCTTCCGGTGTTCGGTCTGGTTGCAGTGAAAATAGAGTGTAAACCCTTGGGGCAATCCTTGGCCATGTGCCCCTCCTTGACACACTTGTAGCAAGACCCTGCTCTATAGAACCCCTCATGACTCTTGTCGCACTTGCCACAAGTGCGGCCCTTTTGTTTCCCTGATCTCGAATCGGCGGGCTTGGCTCGCTTGGCTGCTGGCTGGGACTGTGTCGGTTGCCGATCCCTCCCCTGAGACTCCGCCTCCTCCCTGGCCAGGGTCTCGAGCTCAATCTCCCTTTTCCGGGCATTTGCCTGAAGCTCGGCAAATGTCCGGTACGACGAGTTCGCCATGAACTCGCAGATGTCTCTCCTTAAAATGCTCAAATATCGACTCATGCGGGCCTGCTCGGAAGACACGTGCTCAAGACAGGACAATGCCCTCTCATGGAACATCCTGGTGATCACTGTAACAGACTTGGTACCCTGCTTGAGGGTCAAGAACTCTTGGGCCAAACGTTCCCTTTCCACCGGAGGAACGTACTCATCACGAAACATAGCGGTGAACCTCTCCCAGGTCACCACGACAAGCTCTGCAGAAGAATAGTGCGCTGTCAAAAGCTTCCACCAGTCCTTCGCTCCCAAGCGAAGCTAGTTCAATGCGAACTGAACTCTCAGATGCTCTGGAAAAGAACACGTATAGAAGCATTCCTCAATATTAGAAATCCATCTCATCGTAGCGATCAGATCCTGCGTCCCATCAAACTCGGGTGGCTTCATGTTGTTGAACTGTCATTACAGCAATGAGTCACCCCCTGTGGCCTCGCAGCAGCGACTAATGCAGTGGCCGCAGAAACATCAACATCAGTAAGAGCAGTGTAACGCTCGTCAAAAGTCTCGATCAGGCGGGTCTTGATAGACCCAAACATCTCTGGTATCTCGGCCCGGATGGCAGCACCACCTCCTCATGAATCAACCTGCGGATCTCCTCATCACTAACACCATTGCTCTTCGGTGTGTGGCGTGTCCCAACCATGATGTCTCTCTGAAATACAACACAAAATATCAGAGACTCGCTCGAGTGTACACACACTCGATATCCCATTCCTACTCGCTCCCTAGTACCTTAAGGATTCTTACTTGGGCTGCGCACTGATCCGGTGCCTTAGGTAGTACGGGCCTAATACTACTGCCCACACCGCATCAGTATTCACCCCAAGTCCTCATCCTAGGATCCCAAGTCTCAAGTACTCTACTCTCTCTATGCATAGTCTACTCTCTAGCAGATCTCTCATAAGCTCCTCGCTGCTATCTACACCATAAATGTAGTGAATTATGGGAAAATTTTGTGGGATTATATCTTACAATACATTCCCAAAGATGATCCAAATGAGGGTGTGACAGAGCTCACCTTTGCTCATTTCTAGTCTATGTGCATTTGAAGGGTTTTGAGCATTCTAACACTCCTATGGTGTACATACAACCCTGTAAACCTTGGATCTATGTTTTCTCTATTATACATGCAAATATATGATATTCCAATGTTTCATCCTAACTAGCATAATATGAAGCAACTATACTACAAAAGCCTAGTTTGATGACATACCTTTTGATGTAGCTTAAAGTCTTGAACTTTAAGAGCTTAGCCTCAATAGTGTGGAAGCCTCAAGTGGTATCACAAATCACCAAAAACACATTGGAAAACTTGAGAGAATAGTAAGCACACTAGAAATCGGCCCACTCTTGTATCCTTACACATTAGTGCCATTTCATGTGCTAAAGACCTCTTTATATAGTATGGAGGATTAGGGTTGCATTCATGTAAAACCTAATACCCATGACCTTTCATTTCCATAGGATCCATGGGTTAAAAAATCCATGGACTATCCATGAAATCTTATCCCAACCTAAATGAACTTGGCCCATGATATATATATATATATATATATATATATATATATATATATATATATATATATATATATATATATATATATATATATATAAGAGTCCATATTTAATTAGTTCCTTTTGATCACTAAATTAATTCTAAATTAATTCTTGATCAATACTAATTAAATAATATGATTCCATGTTAATATATTAGAACTTATAATTTACTAATATAAATCATAAACATACTATTCTCAAAAGACTATCCATATAAATCGTTCCGGTGAAGTGCAACGCAAATGGACCATGCCAAATCGGGTCAAGTACATACCAATCATAGTTATGGACTTAGACACTAATCCAACAACATTTTCAATCTTCACAAGGAGGCTAACATTAGCATGGCCAACGAAACTAATTTGTTTTAAACCCGCGATCTCAAAAGGTATACTTCTTCCAAAGATCAAACTCTTTTCGGTCCTATCTGTAGACTCCCCATGTATATCTTAGAGTCCATTTGACTCACTACGGTAGAGGTGGCTAACCGCATCATGGCTACGAGTGATATTACCCCATATCAATCTTCCCCACCTAGACCCAATCAGCCCACTGCAACACAGGACCCCAGCCTACCGCAGACCAACATCCTAAACCAAAACCCAAAGGAGTCAAGTCTCTTGTTGTGTATAGAAAAACTCCCAAGAACATTGTCAAAAAGGGAGTTTCTCCCTTGAAGAAAAGAAAAGCTAAAACCACATAGCCTACTTCTACGGCTGCAGTTCATGACATTCTTGTGAACGTGTTTGATGAACACCAAAGTGATCCTTCCGAATCACAAGATGTGCTTAAGAGAAAGAAACTCGAGTTACCTCCCAGTCATAGCCAAATGCGTACCATGGCACATACCGGAGTCTTTCAACAGACTCTGGTAGCTATTCGAGTCACCACAGACTCACCCTCTAAGACCCAATCTCACCACTCAAATACAACAACTGTATCTGTTTCATCACATAATGGAGACTTGCCCCCAATTGGAACCCAATTGGATCCAATTGTATCGAGTCTCCCTAAGGTCTCCAAGGCATAAAGGTTGCACGGTTTTGATCCTAAGGAGTTAAACTCCATTCTACTTTGTGTCTCACAAACACTCCAGACACCAGTTGCATAGCAGGGCAATTCTTTCTTAGCCCTTGCCAGAACTGAGCCGATGCGATACTTGAATTTAGGTCAAGGAGACCAAGGAAGCTCTAGAAATCCTATTCCATCGACATTACGATGAAGTGGTCTAGGCGTGGGGAACACCAATGTGCAAGGAACTGCGAACCTGAGGGACACCTCGGTGAGACTAGGATTTGATGGATACTTATCTGATGATTCTTGGAGTCGATACCGTCCAAGTACCGAGTCTCGAATGAGGATGTTTGAGGCATTTAAGAGGGTTGTGCAAGCACAAAATGTGTAACAAGTGCAACAACAATAGCAGAAGGTAGAAGCCATTCAGACCTTAGCAAAATATTGGGTTGATTTCATCAACAATGTCAAAACGGTTCATGACATTCTTTCCATTCAAAAATGGATGTCTACCATGGAGGCAACTGTTCAAAATGCTCATCAACTGGAGAATATTGTTGACACCTCAAAGTTCCCTCCAAATGCAGAAGATCACGATTCAAACGACGATGAATCTGCCATTGAAATAAGCTCAACTCCTATGTTTGGGCTTGATGAAGAGAACTTTGATGATGTTCAGCAACCCCTTCCCTTAGATGACTTCATAATTGTGCTAGATGATGAAGAATCAAGTGGATCCCAACACTCCACCTCTAAGACAAAACAAAAGAAGAAGAAGAAAATTATGGTCTCCAGGAAAGAATTCCTCAGCTTACAAGCTAAGGTTGATTAGATTCTTACTACGGTATCCCCTCAAGCACCGCAGAACACTAAAGTCCCAACACCACAATCATTGGTTGAAAGAATAAAAGTGTTAGAAACAAGAGAAAGGTTGAATGCTCAACGAATTCTTATTCAACTTGAAATGGGAATCAGGGATCTTAACAACCGCGGAACTGCAGATCACAAGGAGTTCATGTCAACAGCCGAAACACATGTCAAGGAGGTAATTGATCTGAAGAATGACCTCAATCAAAGTCTTAAAAAGAAAGCTAGTCATTCCAAGAAACTCGTTGGAGAAACCCACACCGCTTACGAATCAGCGCTTGCGGTTCTACAAAACATAATCAATGGGTTACGATGTTCACACACAGCAGACTCGAGTGTTGATGAAATCCTCCGACTTACAAAGGAGATTTATCAACTACTTTTCAACAAGGAGATCCCAACAATCAACAAATTTGTGAACAGCTGAAGACGGAGTTTAATGAAACCTTTCAAAATATCGTTAGGCTCAAGTGAAACTTCAATGCAATCGTGGTTGCATTTTATCATCTATAGCCTTAGATCTTGTTTAAAGAGTTAACAAAGAGGTATGGATTGAAAACTTAAGCTAAATTAGAGTGTTATAAATAAACATAAGTTAAAGGATTAAGGGTTTAAAACATAAATATAACCACTAAATGAGTTTTCACTAAGAAATCAATTCCAAATGGGGGTTTACGGTTTGAAATTAATGCATTAAAGGGGTTTATGTTTTTTTTTTGAATTAATTACAAATGTAGTTCACGGATACATTTAATGGATTCCTGGGGTGTTCACGGTTGAACTTGAACCAAAAAATGAATAACCAAGCCCATTAGGACCGTAAACCTTTTCATAATTAGAGTGAACTCATTTATTTTGGCCGTAAACATCCTTAAAACATCTAGATATTAAGTCATATAGGCGGTGATACACATTCCAAGAAGATAAGTTACATATTCCAACTTAAACATTACCATCCCATATATATATATATATATATATATATATATATATATATATATATATATATATATATATATATATATTTCAACCGAAAACACCCTTACCATTTCCAATTCTTCACTCTTAAGTTATGTAAAAATGCTCTCAAAACTCATAAGGAAATCCTGTGAATCATCAAACCATCAAAACAGTTACCCAGTTAAACTTCATATCTTCAAGGTATATTCAAGAACACCTCGTATTTGCATTTCAAAATGTTCAGTAGATTAGTAAGGACTATGAATTAGTTTAATCTTTTGCAAACATTTAAGATGTAAATTCAACTAATCCACATATAATATTATGTGTATAATATTATTAGTGTACGTTAGTTAACACTTGTTCTAACCCTGGAATTCATCGTGACCAAGTTGTACCCAACCAAAAACGCGCACAAGATGTGTGTTCATACCCATGCGTTTTCAGGATTTTGAAATTGTTTTTGGAGGAAGATACAAGTAAAACACAAGAAATCTTGTGTTTAAAAATATAAACTTCTGATTATGTTTTCTTACCGTTAATAAGAAATTAAACATGAAATTTACTAAATATGAAAAATATTGTTACTATTAAATTTACAATCGATTTACAAAACACGTTAAGACGCAACGGTTTTCACACCAACACGGAAACAAACTTATAAACTATAATAGGTATAGTTTACGGAACAAAAATACTATTTTTACAAGATTCAGGTTATAACACGAAAACAAACTTATAAACTATAATAGGTATAGTTTATGGAACAAATGATCTATTTTACAAAGTACAAGTTTACATATAAGCATAAAGGGATTTCAGATAATAGATGAATAGAAAAGGTTTTCAGATAACATATGAACAAAAAGGGTTTTCAGTTATTATTCGTAAAAACGCTGAAGCATTTTGTGAGATGTTCTCATGTACTTATCTAAGTATTGGTAAAAGTCCTGATTTTATAACCAGAGTCTCTTATATGGAGAGCGAGATATTTGTGTATAGATCTATTTGGGACTGACAATACCACATCCCGACTGCTAGCTACAGTCAGGTCGACAGGCCTGGGATGACAAATGTCTTTAACGTTTCGACGCCTGAAAAACATTGTAATCAGGCCGACTAGGTTAGTATGGTTATAAAAAATCACAAAAAGAAAACAACGACATACTTATGAGTAATATATTATCAAATAATATTAATTCATTATTAACCTTACATTTAGATTTCAAAGCAAGTATACTTTCAAAGGTTTTATTTAAATATAAAACTATATTACATTATTTTGCTAGTACATAAGTTCTAGATTTACACGCAATTACATGAAAAGAAAAACTTTATACTATTTATCGATATGGTACAAACAGAAGTTCAGAATACCTTATATCAAGTATTCTTATTACTAAAGTCTATGATCACTTAATGTATACGTTAGGATTCTATATAATGAAAATTCGATAGACAGTGGAATGTGTGATTTACGCTTTTCTTTATGTTCCTTGTTTGGTTGTGGGCTTAAGGCAGAATCACCCAATCGACTGTCCGTTCGATTTTAATTTTATATAACTTGTATACACTAAGTAATCATAGGAGGTAACAGTACAGTTCATACCAATTCTATGAATCAGAACCTCGAATCACAAATTATAAATATAAAGAAACTTATACTTTTTGGATTCAAAGTACTAAGATTACATTCCATTTTACTAAGAAAATATAGGATTTTTTGGAAGAACACACGAACATTTTCGAAGAACAAAGAATATATCTTTTCCAAAAAATACTTATGAAGTCACCAACTTTAATGTTGACACTTTTTCAAACCACTTGTATTCTCAGGAAGGTTAGTACACATGTATCCTCTCAGGCATTACGAAGACGGGGCATAATAATATTACGTCTAAACTTTTTCTATAGTTTTAAATGTTAAATCAACAATGTTTTGAATACAATGTAAAAACTATGTTTTCAATACAGTGGGTGTTGTTGTTTTGATTACTATAATACAATTGTTGTGATACTATACATGACGTCCTCCGCCCCCGAACGTTTCCGCTGTTCCGATTTGGGGGTGTGACAAAAGCACTCCAACAATTCATCAAGAACAAGACCTTTCATAATCGAAGATCCATTTGGCTCATCAACATCAAACACCTCCATGAATTCAACCTTCTCCTACCGAAGAGCACAACAAACCACTAACTCTAAGATCTTCACTGCAAAAGTCCCCACAAAAATCAACTTCTCAAGGCTCTCCTCAACAAACTCCCCCGTACTTCAAGAACCTAGCCCTTAAGATGTCATCTGAACACTCTAATGACTCTCCTGCCACGGCTCAAAGAAAACGTGATTGGAGGGCACCAAAGTTTGCTGAGCTGATTTGGAGAGCTCGTGGCTTTGATACAATGATGGATGAATACTTAGTCAACTGTTGGGTAAACCCTAGCCACAGGTTATTGGATGATGACTACAGGCCAATTCTCACTTACGTTGAACCTCCCTCAAACGGCAACTGGGACATTCCCGACTCCCCAAACTCTAAGTTCTTTTTGGTATTTCAATCTTTTTATTCAAGTCTTCCAGATGAAAAGAGACTTCTAATGGAATTTGAGCACCTAAACCTCTTCCACACCAAGCATTGCTCCGAGTTCGAAAAAATATGGTCTAATGATAGACCAGATTGGGTCAAAAACTACAAAGTGAGAAAGTTTATGAAGGCTGAGTTCTATTAGTATACCTTGACCAGAAGAGGAGATGAATACATTTGAACTCAAGAAAATTTTGTGAATATGAATCCTGAGGAAATACTCTTCATAGCTCAAGTGTTTCAGATCAAAGCTGAGAAGTGTCCAAAGATGAAGGTTGCTTATGAAAGAGCTTGTGACTTTCTGAAGGCACTAATTTGCTATTTTGGAAAGATTAATGCAGAAATTCATCTAGTCCTTGCCAAGTAATTTGACTTTCCTGAATTTGAGCCTGTACCAACATACACTAACGGGTTTCAAGAAATGTCACTTGGAGCAACCAACTACCTAGAGTTAGGAGTTGTATACAAAAGAGCTCAAGATGGTCCCAAAAACTTCATCCTAGTACCCGCAATCCATAGACTCACTAAGAAACAACTTGACATCACGTTGGCTTCAGTATAAAAATCAAAACACACTACAGATGAAGTCAAATTTGAGATAACAAGGAGAATTCAATGGTTGTTCGAAGTCAGAAAATTCTGGTGGATTCTCATCCGGTTCCTCAAGTTGAACAGGTGAAGAAAGATAGCTAAGAGGTCACTTTGGGGGAATTGTTAATACAAAAAGTGACCCTATTTAGCTAAGGAAACATAGTCTGGATTGTTGCTGCTACCGAAGAAGAAGTTAACCACCGAAGTTGGTGAAAGCCTTTTTTTGAACCGCAACCGCAACAACTACCGCAAAGACGATGATGAAGACCTTCAAGTTACTTTACCTGACTTAGCGCGTTTGCTTAGTTTTGTCCAGTGAACCTTGCATGGTCACTGAAGTCAGTAGAATAGTATTTGTTTATTTCAAATGTAACTTTTTGGGACTCTATAAATAGAGGATCCCACTTCATGTATAACACACCTTTCATGATCTTTCTGAATTATTATCAAAATACAAAGATCATTCATCTCCATTCTATCTTAGTTGATATTCCGAAGTCCATCTTCACTTTAATTTTATGACATTTCTTAACATGTGTTTGCATGCAATCCTTGTCATGAATCAACTTGGTGTCTACTTGATATAGCTTGCTGTCATTTATATTTCCTTTACATTTCCGCAGTCTAACATTTCTAACTTATTATTGTTGAGCTAACAAGATCATTGAGATTAATTTATTCCGCAACTTATTATCTTGTACTGGTGTTTGTTCAAGTAGTTTTCAAAGTTTTTCTCTCAACATTAACCTTAGGTTAAACTTGAAGGAATTAGGTTATTGATTAAGGATCTATCTTTCATTGTTGCTACTTGGTTCGTAGGGACGATCAACGTAGGGAGTGAGTGTGTTGTTGAGCTCCTTGGGTCCTCAATTCAGGTGAGTTTCCTCACTATAGCATGTGTTAAAATATATATCCTTGTATGTTAGGATATAAGAGGAGTGGTATGCTGGTTAGAAGACCAGGGGTTGATGATCGTCTATTTGAGTGTCATAGAGGTTGTATGTAGTCATGTCGGATAACCTGAGAACTCTTGATATTGGCTTTCTTGTTTGTTCCTTGTTTAGTTATGGCTCTAGAGTAAGATCACCTATTCGACTCTCTATCTCACCTTTGATTAAATATAGCTATGCAATCATTAATGATCTGACAGTGGTGACGTAGAGTAATGTATGAGGCTTGGTATGCGGTAGTGAGTTGTTAGACATGTAGACCAGTGTAGATAGTTGCATGTGTTTTTGTTTTTGTTTGTTTTCTTTTTTGATTTATATGTCGACATATCGGGTGGTGGGTTAGGTGATCATGTTTTGTGCGGTTGGTTAAGATACCCGGGTGGGCCAACAAATGTGTTGTAGGCCAGGTGCAGACTAACTGTATGTTGTAGGCATTGGAGGGGGACCAGTTGTAGACTAAAGGGCCAAGAGAGTGGTCCAAGTGTATTGTATGCCTCGTGAGACGGTCTAGTCAGACTGAAGGCTCGTATGTGTGCATGCATTGTATGTATATTGTGGTGTGTGGTATTTTGGGGGAACTCACTAAGCTTTAACTTATAGTTATGGATTAAATGTTTTTCAGGTACCACTGGTGATCATGGTAATGCGAAAACGTGATTATACACAGTCATCAACAGTATTTGAGATTCCGCATTTATTACATTACTCTTATTTCCAATCAATTGTATTTTCGAACAAATAAGGTTACTTAACTTGAGTTTTATGAAAATGGTGTGTTATCTTAATTAAAAATGAAAATTGTTTGTGAAAATTGGATGTTTCAAACAATATTGTTAATTAGCTTTTTTTTGATAAATTAATATGATTAAAAAATAACAAATTAAAAAAATATTTAGAAAATGTTAATTTTTCTTTGGTATATATGATATTTTAAAAGTTAAGATGCTAAATATGTTATTTAAATTCTAGGTTGGCTAAATATGATATTTTGAAACTTAATAAGGATATATACGAAATTCTCCTATTTATAAACGATCTTATACGTCAAAAGGGTTAAATACTAATCTTGAAGGTTGTTATCCGTGAGAAGTAAATTCATTTGAACCAAAGCCTTATTATTACTATTATTATTATTATTGTTGTTGTTGTTGTTGTTGTTGTTGTTGTTAAATCAAATAAAATTTAAAAGTTTGATCGACACATTAGAGTTTATGGTATATACAATAATTTATGATTTAGAAAATTATACTGTATCCAACCATCTAAAGAATAAATCGGTGTATATAAAAATATATGTAACAATTATTCTCGCAAATTAAAAAAAAAAAAAAAAATAGAATGTTTAAAAACCACCAAAAATGGATTTAATACCTCAAATATCTTAAACCATTAATATATGAGAGATATTATTCTATTGGTAATATAATCTTAGTATATTTTTTAATGTGTTTATCTTGAACAAAACTAATAAAATATGATTCATCTTGAAATCTACACGCCTTTTTTCAATCTAGTATTAAACATTCTGTAATTTCAACTTGTACTCGTTTACTCATTTACGATGGCTGTCAACCACACTCATATATTTATTTTTAAAATTACCCTTCAAAAAGAAAACGAAAACGAAAACGAAAACGAAAACAAAAAGAAGAATGTACTCAAAGTGTTGCAAAGCCAAGTTAGTGCACTCTTTTTTATTTCTTGTTCTTCACACATGAAAACATGTGCTATTTGATCTTTAGATGATTGACGAGTAATATAAAGGAGACTAAAGTACTTATCATATGATTGAAAGTAACTGGAAATACCATTTTTCTCTTTAAAGTTGTACTTGCTTTAAAATGCTTTGATGTCAACAATAAAATAGCTAAGCAATAAAATCAAATTATATTTTAAAGTCAGGATGTAGACGAAAATAATTGTCACGAATAAAGATTAATCTAAATGACAAAAAATTTATGTTCTCCAAAATATGATCTTGTACCTAGATTAAGTTTAATAACTTTATGTCATATTAAAAGTATATTTTTACATAAAAAAAACATTTTGGACTAGCAATTCAGATTGAAATTTCAGATTTTGGTCAACATGATATTCAAGAATTTTAATAACAAGTCTGAAATTTGGATAAAAATTCTGAATTTTTGAAAAAATACATTGGATTTTTGAAATTTATAAAAATTTGGAAAAATTATACCAAATGATAAGTAATTGAGATATAATGGTTTAAAACGTGACATTTGATTGGAAAGCCGATAATATTAGGCATTTATAAAATTATCCTTTCAGATAGATCATAAAATTTTGAGTAAATTACACGAATGGTCCCTATGGTTTAGGGTAATTTGCACGTTTGGTCCCTAACTTATTTTTTTAACGCGGAATGTCCCTACAGTTTGTTTTTGTTACACGTTTGGTCCCTGTCTTACCTAAAAAGACTATTTTGTCATTGATTTTTTAATTTATTTAAATAAACACACCCCGAACTCCATTCCCTCACCTTACCTTACCTATCCCACCATTTTCCCTATTTAAATAATAGTATTTTTAGGTAAGATAGGGACCAAGCGCGTAACAAAAACAAATAGTAGGGACCAAATGCATAACAAAAACAAACAGTAGGGACTTTCCGAGTTAAAAAAATTAGTTAGGGACCAAACGCATAAATTATCCCAAACCATAGGGACCATTCATGTAATTTACTCTAAATTTTTTTAAGAGTTTGATACAAATGAATACAAACACATTGTTGTTATAAATTCAATAATGTTATAAATTCAATGTAATTAAAATAAAATTAAAACATTATGAAACAAAGAAGAAGACTTAAGAGGATCTTGAACACTTAGAATATTATAATCGAAATGGTGTGTTTTTATTTTTCATATTTGATGGGTATTTATATTACATATCATCGTATTCGTACATCATAAAAATAGTAACTCAATAAGTAAAAAAGAATTATTCATCAACATACTTTGTCTACTATCAATAATTTGATAGATTTTATAACACTTCTCCTTGGATGACAATTTTTCTAATCTGAGTTTAACTTTGAAGTACCGGCTCGTTAAAAACCTTGCTAAACAAAACCCAGTGTAAAAAAACTTTAACGAAGGGAAAAAGACGTAACTCTATGGTTGAATCCCCTCATTTAGACATCTATAACATTGTATGTTATGCATATGTCGCATTCTGATGCCATGAACATGTTTTCTGAAGATTACTGTAGGAAGTGCTTTCATGAAGAGGTCTGTTGCATTGTTGTTGGAATAAATATATTCTATGTTAACCTTTTGATCTTTTATAAGCTCTTGAATGTACACAAAAATCTTTGGATGCATATGTTTTTTCATGTCGCTCTTGATATATGATTCTTTCATTTGAGTGATACATGCTAAGTTATTTTCTTAAATTAAAGTTGGATCTTTATCTTTATCAATTCCACATGAAGACAAAGTGAGATGTCTCATCGATCTTAGCCATGTACATTCTCTACTCGCTTCATTTAGTGAAATTACTTCAACATGATTTGAGGGTGTGGCAACATGTGTTTGCTTTTGAGAAGGACAGAAAACTGTAGTATCTCCATTCATTAATATGTATCCAATATGAGACCTAGCTTTATGAGGGTAAAATAAATAGCATGCATGTGAATAATTAATCAAACATTGTTTTAAATTGTTAGGACAAAATAACCCTAAATCAGTAGTTCCACTAAGGTATCCAAAAATTTGCTTGATCCCATTCTAATGTCATTTTGTATGGGATGAATTGAACCTTGCTAGCAAGTTTACAATGAAAGAAATGGCGGGTCTAGTATAATTGGTAAGATACATAAGATCCCCAATTGTATTTAGAATTTACGTCTTAATTTTCTTAGTGGGGACAAAATGGATATTTATCAATATTTAATGATCTAACAACCCTCAAAGTGTTTACAGGATCGACATTGGCCTTATTGAAACGTTTCAAGACTCTTTATGTATAACTTGATTGATGCACAAATATTTCGTTAGGCATACGCTCAATCTAAAACACAAGAAATTATTTGGTTTTTCCAAGGTCTTTCATTTCAAATTATTTTTTTAAAAATTTAATCACTTCAAGGATTTCTTTATTCATTCAAATGATTGTTAGATCATCAAGATAGACATCTATGATCACATACCTAAATGTTATTATCTTAATAAATACATGTGGACAAATAATGTTATTCTTTTAGCATTTACTTGTCAAATAATCACTTAAACAATTGTGGCACATGAGCACAAATTGCTTTAACCTATAAAAAGATCTTTGTAATTTTATGGAATACATTTCTTTGGGTTTTGAATTGTATGCTTCAAGTGTTTTAAATCCTTTAGGGATTTTCATATAGATATCACTATCAAGTGATCCATACAAGTAACTGTTGCATTAGGTGTCTAAGAGAATAATTGAATTAGTATAATCCTGAACTATTAGCAAAGCCCTTTTGGGTTGCCCTCAAACCTAGTAATTGAATATGATGCCCTTTAGAGAGAGAGAAAGAGAGAGAGAGAGAGAGAGAGAGAGAGAGAGAGAGAGAGAGAGAGAGAGAGATAGAGAGAGAGAGGGAGAGGGAGAGACTGATTTATTAATTTATTAAACGAAAAATAACAATAAATGAACTTATTAATATGTTATGAAAATAATATATTAATTATAAATAGTAATATTAAATTAATAATTAATCAGAAATTAATTAGATGAATTTTGGGATTAATTGTATTTGTCAGAAGTGTAAGGGTTAAAGTGCAATTATCCAATAGTTGAACAAGAAAGAGTCCAGAACCTTCCTTGGAAGGAGGTCGACGAAATTATGGTATTTCATGGCATCTAGAATATTCATAGCTGATAAATAGGAAGCTGGATAATTACCAAATTGAATAAATATTATTTTATTCATTTAGAGTTCTCTAGGGTTTCCAAGTTGCATTATATAATGACCCTAACCTTTAATTTTCGGCTACCACTTGATCCTTAAGAGCTCTAGGCCAAAAATTTGATATCATGTCTCCTCTATCAAAAGCTTCTTGTTGCTAGTGTTAGGTGTGAATCATCAGAGCAAGACATTTGTGTTGCTAGCTTCCGAGTTATTGAAGAAATTATTCTTGGTTGTTTACTATAGAAATGAAAAGGTGTGTTGTTCCTTCTACAATATTCGAAATTACCTAGGGTTAGAGTGTTCTTGTTGTTTAATAGAATGTTACATCAATAGTGTTATGACTTAGATCTTAAGGTTGCATGTACCCTTAAGTGTTAAGGATTTATCCGCCTTAATACATGTAAACCTCATTAGTGGTATCAGAGTCAGGTTGTCTAACAGTTGAACGTACATTGCTTGAACTTGAATAAGGAGCATAAACAGACTCGTCATTTTGTTTCGACACCATTACGTGGTGTTCTTCCGCAACGACATGGTGATCTTCATATATACGTTTTTTTATTTACCACGACGTGGTGGACCCTCAAATCAGCTAAAAATCAGTTTTTTGCTTAATTCATCAAGTGATTAGGATAATTACCTTAGATAATGTTTTTAATTATATAAAACTGAATAATTAACACTTCAAATCAGATATCCTTATTTTGAATTTCTGAATTATCCTTGTGTTTTAATTATATTTAATTATTTGATTAATTAAAAGATTAAGATAAAAAACATAACTGGTTTATTTTAAGTTAAATTAATTCCTTAATTTCGAAAATTTAATTTAAACTTGTAGTTTTGAAAAGTTTTAAAATACACGTTATATATAATATATTAAAATTTAATTACTATATGTACAAGATTAAGTCAGCCAAATCGCTAGTACGCCTCATTCACGAAGCCATACTATAAGGGGAGTTTGAGGAAGCGGTTTATAAAATGATCGTCATTGGGTATCAATTCTTACACATCGCTCTCTTGTATGGTGGAGGGTCGTTAGTCGTACGGATTTGGTAGGACATAAGTTCATTAATAAGTATAACGACATAAAAAGTATTTAGGAAAATGTGAAAAGTATGTTAATTCATAAAATTGCACATTATACTTTATAGTAGTTAGTGGAGTGTGTGTGGTTAACCATCACACTAATAGTGACTAGAAAGAGCAATAATGGGCATCTCGAAAATTATCGTTGATTAATGGAGCGTGTGTGGTTAACCGGCACATTAAAATGAGATTATAAATGACATTGAGAGGGCTAAGCTAATTTGTATGGTTATTCACATCTTGTTTGTGATCCTCGGTATCCCAGTCACAAATAGAAGAGCATAATATGAGATTAAACATGCCATTGATAGATTCATTGACTCTCAAACGATCTACGAATTTCATAGTTCGAAATTGGTGAATTGCTTTTACCTACCTTCATAAATTTACAATAAGATTACAACATTGTTGTTCTTAGTTGTGGATTGTTATTTTGGATCCTTGTCATAATCATTTATTACGGGTTAACATAGTAAGGATAATTGTCATTTAACTAAAATTGTTCGTCTTTTCTCTATAGATGTCTATTCCGGTTGACGCTTCTGCTCCATCATTTTCTACCCACTACTCTGGTTTCTCCCTACTCTCCATTGTCTTCAAAGTAACTTTTGATGTCTCCAACTATAATGACTGGATACACAACATTAGAATGTCTCTTCGCTTAGAGGGCAAAGAATATGTCCTTGAAGAGAAACTCGTTGAAGTCGATGAAGCTACTGCTACACTTGAATAACTAGATACTACAGAAAACACTACGACGGTGCAACAAAAGTTGCTTGCATCATGGTCACCACAATGATTTGTAACATCCATAAAATTCAAGCCAATTTAAAACTTTTTCAAGCATTCAAAAAACTTTAATTATTAGAAATTTGTTTTCAAAATGCTTTCATGTTAGAGTATCCTAGAAATCAAGATCATAAAAATATAAGGAGGTTCACGATCACGCCTTCGACTTCCCACGATAATTTGAAGTACCTTAAACAAAATCCAAAACTATAAGCCCGAAGCTTAGTAGGTTCCCCCAAAATACCCATACACACAACAATATACACATAATCACAAACATCATACTGTGGGTCGAATCAACCATCGGGTTGGAATACCCCATGCCCTTAACCATCAGGTTAGAATGCCAACATACTATGGGTCCAATCAACCATCGGGTTGGAATACCCCAGGCCCTCAACCATCAGGTTGGAATGCCAACATACTATGGGTCCAGTCAACCATCGGGTTAGAATACCCCCAACCCTCAACCATCGGGTTGGAATACCCCAGGCCCTCATCCTCGATCATGACCATGTCCTCGTCCAAGTGTATTGTTTTGATGAGCATCAGTATTCGTATCATTTCCTTTAGGAAGTGCTACTGATCTTGTTGGATGAAATTCATGGTTATTCATCAAGAACTCATTGTTTTGCTCTACATCAAGCAAGCATGCATTTAGTTCATAATATTTTGTAAATTTGCAACTGGTATTTATGTAATAAGGTAATGTTTCGCAAGAATGTGCAGTAAGTTTTCTTATCTTCATTAGTAATTTCATGTCTACAATATTTGAGTCATGAAAATAACCTAACCAAAGATAAGTTATATTCATTTACTTTCTTGATGTACTGAAACCTCAGTGTTCTCCATTCATCTCTAGAATTTGGACGTATAACTTCCTTTTGATGATCAAATTTTTCCTTCAAGCGATTCCAGAGAATACTTGGATTAGTAATATCAAGATAATCAAATCTCAATATTTCATTAATATGCTTACAAATGAAAACTTGTGCTTTCACTTTTTCTTGTGCCGAACACTCATTATTTTCATATATAGAATTTGGGATTCCCATAGATAGAAGATGCATTTTTACATCTATCATCCATGACATATAGTTTTTCCCACTAACTTCAAGTTCTTTAGACTCAAGCTTTGCAATGTTGGACATATTGTAACAATAAATTTTAAAACAAAATACCAAGATGAAAATTAGAATCCATATATCAATATGTATTGCAAAAAACAGAAGTGAGAGAAGAATCATCTCATACAAGACTAAGAAAGGATAAAATAAATCAAGATAAAATACATATGGTGTGAGATTGAAAATTAGGATGTGAAGTGCTATAGTCATTATAGTTATGAGAATCAAAACTAGATGAATCATTTTGATCTTGATAATGTTAAAAAGTGAGAAAATATTTTTGAGGTAGAAAGAAATATGGTGGTGGTGTCATTTATAGTAGAAAATATAGTCTGTTTTTATCGTTTACAACTGTTGCATGTACATGGTCATTGTATGAATGACTAGTTGGGTTTAAAGCAATCTAACACTCCTAAGTGTACATGCAACCCTAAATACCTTGGATCTATGTTTTCTCTATTATACATGCAAATATGAACTTTCTAAGGTATTCATCCTAACAAGCATAATAACATTGATTCATATGAATATATCAAGTTAGAATTACATACCTCTTTGATGTAGAATGTCTTCAAGAAGCTTGAGTGCCTAGCTCCCCAAGTGTGACACCTCAAATGGTTCACACAACACCAAATACACTTGGAATAGATTAGAGAGAAATCCACACTTCATGAAAATCGGCTAGCCCTTTTTCCTCACATAGTGGCCGATTTTTCCCAAGAATATGATGTTTATATAGTGTCACAATTAGCGTAAACCTTAATTATCATGGCTTTCGATTTCCTTGGATCCATGGGTTCAAATACACCATGGAGCATCCTATTGGTTTTAGCCCAGCTTGATAATCCATGGAGTCTTAGCCCACTATAAAAGTATGGATGATTTACATAATCAACCCATATATTTAATTAGTCTTCTTTTGATCACTTAATTAATCCTAGATTAATACTTGATCAATACTAATTAAATAATCTTATTAATATATTAGAACTTATAATATATTAACAAACCTTAAGTTGTATTTCTCTCATTATAGTCTATCCAAATGCATGATGTCATGCAACCCAAATGGACCATGCCGGGTTGGGTCAAGTCATACCAATTATAGTTATGGACATAGACATTAATCCAACAGTCTCCCACTTGGATAAGTCTAAAACTATTATTGCGTATGACTTTAAGAACCAACTGGCAATCGTAGCTCTCAAAAGATTCCATCGTATTCTGACCTTGCCGTTGATCTCTGACCTTTGTCAATGACTTGTCCATTAGATAAGGGATTATATATTCCTCCATTCTAGATATCATATGGACTGAGACATGGATTATAATCATTTTCTCTGTCTATTTGTTGTTTCCCGATTTCCGATTTATGACGACCGACTAATTGAACAAATCAAATCAGTCCAGGCCCGGCCGAGCACTTACATTTCTCATCACCAAATCATTGAGGTGCCTATAGATATCGCTTTTATCCCGAAGGTAAAAGGAATGGATAAACTTCGACTCATATGGCTTGTTCTACTACTTGTTGAATCATACACAAAGGCAAGTTTTATAACATTGAGTTACTAATGCGTTTTCATGCAATCAATGTATAACCAACTCATAGTAACTGCTCATATCTCTAGGTTTGAAGAATATATGATATTATCGTCTCATGATCACTTGTGATAAAATCCATGAAGTGATTCCAATGAGCGCGGGTTGAATCCAATACTCAGAACTTATGAGCACTCATGAGTGTTGTAGCACAACTTTGTCCACCAACTTGGACCTCTACAAGCCAACCCATGAAAGTCTTGATTCATATCTACTTCCAACATATGACCAAATGTGGATGGTTTGAATAAATTAGTCATTCTGGAAGAATAACCTAGTTATTATGGAAGTCAAAACATGGAAAGTGAAACACAAGAATAATCGAATCCAATATGGTCTCAGAACTTATGAATATAAATAAAAGACCTTTCATTTATCATCATATGATTACACATTATTCATTGTATATTGTTTCAGCTATCAACTTTATTCTTGAATTAAAACACTAGTTTTCCCATGCTCCAAGAATTACACTATGTTTTCTAAACACTAGTCATGCCATACACCAAGTATGCATACTTTGTCTATGATCTTTACTTTGTGAAAGAGATTGATTGAACATAATTCCAATGATTCTCATTTTACACTCCCAGTTCCTTACTGCAAATGCAAGAATTCCAAATTCATGCCATATACTGAAATCTGTTAGATTCTAAACTTATATGCATTGATCCTCTTGTAATGATTATGCACAAAGTCACAAAAACTTGAAAACAAACATTACAGAGCATTCCAAAGGAGATCAACTCCTTGGAAACATCCTTCTTGAATTAAATTTCCTAATCATACATAGATTGAATAATTTCTAACTTTGAAACATTTCCATATTCCATTTTTACTATCAATTCTGAACAAGAGTTGCCTCTTTATAGATTATGTCAATATGGTCCTTCCAGAAATTACACTATACTTCCAACTATCCTTGAGCAACCAATCTTTGGTAAACCTTAGATTGTCCTCAACAATTGCATAATCATTTTAGTCATATCCAATTCTAGACCTTTCCCTTCTTAATGCCCCAGGCATTTGGAAAATTTTAGAAAGGATGAATATAGCACATATAATCGATCCTATATCCGAAGCATATGGGATACGATTCATGATGTCTCACATAAAGACTAAACCAGTCTTTTTCTATAATATTTCCATTTCTATTTGTCAAGTTCTCATAATTCAGATTATGAAAATGGATGTCGTAATCATAATCGAATTTTAGAACGCAAATAATGAACCCATATATAGAATTTCCTTATGTTGAGCCATTCCAACATGAAATTCATATGTATATCCTTGACTAAATACGATTAAAACCTCAATCTAAGCTTTTAGATTTGAGATGAAGTATAATTTCCTCTCCCTTAATTATAGCAAAACAACTCTTTCCCAATTGAAACCTTTTGTTTTCTTTAATTAACATTGCTGACTTGCAACCTTTGTCATAATTATCATGCTCCCACTAACATGATGATTATTATCGTAACACTTATGCTCCCACTAGCTTTGACATGTACTTAGAAATCAGATGAACTTCTAGAAAAACAATACTTTATTGACTTTCTTACCAAAGTTCAGATTTCTGATACTAGATTGCTTTGATAAAACTTTATCAATATCATACACCTTATCTTAGATAGCTCATAGGTGTGTGTAAACAATTTTAAGAACTATGAAAAGCGATGACGTAATCATAGTCTCGACTGTTTAGACCTTTGCCACTTCTCACAATTCCATGTTAGTGTGTCGGTTAACCACACATGCTCCACTAACGACTTTGAGAATGCAAATATCACAATTGCTATCTAGCTAAAATATACTTAGTGAAAGTGTTTCCTCGCCATCATTTTCATGAATCAGAGAGAAACCTTATGACACTTAGATTTAATGGTGTATGTGTTCTTATCCATGTGAATTGTCAAAACCATAGTTACAAGACAAGGATAATGACAAATCCAAACTCGTATGGACTAAACTCAATCTTAATTTCTTGCCACCTGGTAGCTCAAGGGCCTGCCATTGCTTCCAAGTTGTTGTGCAACCAATTGAGAACTCTAAGAACTCATATGAAAAGCCAACTTTAATTGGAATGGGCACAAAATATGTCAACACGATAGGTTATAAACCTCAAGTCGTGTGCTAGTGAACAACTTCAGGTTTTATTCTTGATTAGTTCTTGAGACTTTCAAGACCTTTAAGACTCCCATTCTCCTCTTGACATATAAGACTTTCTTGTTAGAAATTCAAGAGATAGTGTGGATTCTAATCAAGACAAACACTTCACACATTTGGATCTAGTTGGTCTTTGTTTTATCCAAAACATCAAAACTTACCAATTTCAAATGTACAAGAGTAGAAAACTTTTACTCTTACATTTGACATGTGTTTTAAACCTTCTTTAAGACATGTCACTCAACTTATAGTCTTGGAGTATGACTCTAAGACTTGTTTAGGAACGAGGTATGACTCATCTTCTTGATTTGACTACTTCAACAATTCATAGCTCCTCTTCTTAGCTACCAGAATGCACTTAGAGGATGAATTATTATAAGGTCTCTTAATCATTAAGATGTTCATATAACATGATACTAAAGTACTCTCCCATCTTTTCAGATTTGAGAAACTTTTATCTTTCTGCCATAATTTGATTCTTCTTATTCGTTCTGCCATACACTGAAATTTTTCCAATGCTTCAGAATTATACTTAAGCCTGTAAGTATAACCATATTTACTAAACTTTAGTAAATAATGAAGAATAGTCTTAACAGTCTTTTGTGGTGGACTTAATCAGTGCACAAGAATGTGTACTCTATCCCATAGTCCTTTACTTGACTCACACATCCATGTGAACAAGTAGTTAGTCTTAATTTCTCCAATGCTTGAAAGTTCTCATTCATCATGCTATACAACTTGCATGATTCCAAGTTTCTATCCAGCTGAGACTTGGGTGATGATAATCTTTCCTTATTTGGTAAATTTAGACACTACCACAGATGAAAGAATCAAATTCATATTTCCACTCTTGCTCTTAATGGAATCTTATAAGCAACAAAAATCTTCACAAATGCCATTGTAAGGATATTTAAAATAAATAAAATCAAAATTTTTCCTTTTATTTTTAAAAACTTTGCGGAAAAACTATCCTTACAGTGCAAAAGCACATGAAAACTTTGTTGTTATCTATTCCTAAGCAATATATCATAACTGCCAAGAAGTAACTTAAGAATCCAATCTTCAAACTATGCGATAGATATCCATCTACGCGATCAGATTCAACATATTCTTTCTTTACGTTTCTTCACTTTTCTTTGATTCTTAAAACACCACCATGTGACCCAATCACATCATGTATCAAGAATCTCAGAATAGAAACTTAGCAGAGTTAGATAGTGGACTTTACCTGAAGTTGACTTTAACATCCTTAGGTAAATTTGGCAGCTTCGCAACCAATGCCCCTTTCTTTGGCAATGGACCCTTGATAATGGGACTATCTCAGATTTAGCCTCTCTATTTACCATTTGCTCAACCGAGTTGACTATGGCCGATCCCTTTCCATTGGGAAGAGAATGCGTTTTCTGGATTTCCAATGTCGTCATTGTCAATGTCCATAAAGTTTTAGAAAGTTGATCTTAGCAAATAGATAAGATCATTAAGGGTCTTGTCATAGTCTGTTTCATAGGTATCCTAAAGGAACTCACTATGTGACTTAGAAAGTGATTGATCATCAACTTCCTCTAGACTTTGACACCCAACTCTCCCGGCTTGTCAATATGTGACTACATCTCCAAGATGTGATCACACATATACCTTTGCTTGCTAATAGGGCTTGAGTGACCTTAAACTTTTCAAGAACTTGTGGGTTAGGGAGAATAATTGGAGGAGGTGAAAGAAGTATGATTTCCATGGGACATCATCTTCATTTAGGAAAACATGTTTCAAGAGATTTGGGAAGATCATAAATGTCTAAACCAGACAGCTTTTGGGAGATATTCAAGATAATTGATTTAAAGTCCCTAATATAACACCCAATAAGAAATATTAAGGCTAGGAACCAACACAATACTTTTATAACATGGAAGAGGGATGACGTAATCCAAGCTATAAAATATTTGAAGGTAGGTGAATGACGATTCACCAATTTCCACCAAGATAAACGAAATGTATTATTAGGTTTTAATTGGTTTTGAAACTCCTTGATTCTTTTGAGATTCATTGAACTTTTCAACGACATGTTTCAATCTCGAGTGTGCCCTTCAGGTTTTGTGACTGGGATGCTGAGGATCACAAAACAAGGTGTGAATAACCATGCAAATATACTTGGTACCCTTAAGTGTTTACCCCTCAATCGATGTGCCGGTTAACCACACACGCTCCATCGATATTATGATAAACATTAAGTTACCCTTTTCTTACCTTGTTAAAAATGAGTTAGTGTGCCGGTTAACCACACACGCTCCACCAACCGACTTAAACAAAGTGCAAAGATTAATTTCATGGATTAGCACCTTATTCACATTTTCCTAAGTAACTAAGATTGGGTATTTATAAAAGGTTTAGTTACTTAGTAATTATCATTATTACTTTTAATGAAGAGGAGAATTCTAGTCATTGTCCTACCCGTTCGGCTAACGACCCTCCACCAGTTAAGGAAGCGGTGGGTGAGAGTGGACACCCATTAAACTACCATTTTACAGGTAGTAACCTTATACCTCCTTTATAGACCGACATCGTGAATGAGGCCTACTAACGATAAGACTGACTTTACTTTTATACATATATATATATATATATATATATATATATATATATATATATATATTATTAACTTATAATATTATAAAGTATAAGGGTTGAATTTTAACTTTTAAAATTCTAAGGGCTAACTTGGAATTAAAGTATTCATAAGAGAAAACTTTTCAAATTCCAAAACTTGAGGGCAAGTTTTTGAAAATATTCAAAACTAATTAATTCCATAACTTATGTGTTTAAAGTAGTTTTAATTAAAAAACTCTTCAAGTTCCATAACTTGAGGACAAGTTGTGGAAGACTTTAAACTAAAAAAAAGAATGTAACTTTTCTTCTTTGTAACTTATGGAACTAATTAAGGTTACACATTTTATTACTTAATGAAGTGACTCTTGAACCTCCATAACTTGAGGACAAGACACTTCATTTTTTTTAACCATTGCCAAATTTTATGAGTTTTATGAAACTTAAATGTGACTTTTCATATAACTTGAGGACAAGTTACAAAAACACATTTTAGAATCAACTCTTAGATTAAAAAGGATTGAAAACACATAATCAATTAACTTATCTATTAATCTAAGCACCTCATAAGAACAAAATAATTCAAATCAAAAATTTTCATGTAATTAGTCTAAACCTTAAACTAATACAAAACATGAACCTATTGACAATTATATTTGAAATTGGATGAGCATGAACATTACCACATCAAAACAAGTTTATAAGTCCAAAAACATCTTAGGGTTATGTTCCTAGTCCAATTCCAGCCAAAATAATCAAATATATGCTTTCTGGAGGTCCAACTTGTCGAGTGCACGAACCAACTCGGAGAGTTGGATGCTTTTTGCTTTGGACTCGGCGAGTCCATCAGTGGACTCGGCGAGTCTGCTGAGCATGCAACATCAAAATTCGATTTTTCAGCTAGTTTTGCAAGTATAACAAGAAAACAAGCCTAGGCTCTGATACCACGTTGGGTTTAAAGCATTCTAACACTCCTAAGTGTACATGCAACCCTAAATACCTTGGATCTATGTTTTCTCTATTATACATGCAAATATGAACTTTCCAAGGTATTCATCCTAACTAGCATAATAACATTGATTCATAGGAATATATCAAATTAGAATTGTTGAGAGAAACTTGGAGACACACTTGAACAAACGTTAGAACAAGTAAGTTGCGGAATAGTTAATCTCTAAGGATCTAAAAGCTCAACAATAATAAAGTTAGATAGTTAGATAGTTAGATAGTTAGTTGTGGAAAATAAAGAAAGATAAATGACAAAAGTTATATCAAGAATACACTTAAACTGATTCATAACAAGGAATGCAGTCACTCCAAGTTAGTAAGCGAGATCAAGTTTAGTGATTAAGTCTAGAAGACTTGCTCCGAAGAGAACTTATGTTCCAGTAGCAGTTTGAGTGTGAAGAGTAATAAGATAGATAACTGATGAAGATAAGAAAGCTGATTGAATGAGAAATCTTGTGTATTGTGAAGTTAAGAGTTTTCACACTCACATATATCACCAGAACTTAATACATAAGAAAGAGTCTCTATTTATAGAGTTTAGAAAAGAACTACTCTATCAGCAGTCGTGCAAGGCATGCTGGACAATAGAGTGAATTACATGGTAAAAAAAAATAACTAAGATTGCGGATAGGAAAGACTTGAATACTCCGGATGTTGATATGGTTGCTGATGGAGAATGGTTGCAGTTACAGTTGTAGAGATTGACTCCCGGTGCTGTATTGGCTGCAAGTACTGAACCGTTGCGGTAGTTAAGTTCAAGAGGGTCACTTTTATGTTTCAAAAAGAATTACATACCTCTTTGATGTAGAATGTATTCATGAAGCTTGGTTTCCTAGTGCCCCAAGTGTGACACCTCAAATGGTTCACACAACACCAAATACACTTGGAATAGATTAGAGAGAAATCCACACTTCATGAAAATCGGCTAGCCCTTTTTCCTCAAATAGTAGCCGATTTTTCCCAACAATATGATCTTTATATAGTGTCACAATTAGGGTAAACCCTATTTGTCATGGGTTTCCATTTCCTTGGATCCATGGGTTCAAATACGCCATGGAGCATCTATGGAGCATCCTATGGGTTTTAGCCCAACTTGATAATCCATGGAGTCTTAGCCCACTATAAAAGTATGGATGACTTACACAATCAACCCATATATTTAATTATTCTTCTTTTGATCACTTAATTAATCCTAGATTAATTCTTGATCAATACTAATTAAATAATCTTATTAATATATTAGAACTTATAATATATTAACAAACCCTAAGTGTTATTTCTCTCATTATAGTCTATCCAAATGCATGATGCCATGCAACCAAATAAACCATGCCGGGTCGGGTCAAGTCTTACCAATTATAGTTATGGACATAGACATTAATCCAATATGACCGTGGAGCTTTGAAAAAATTAATTGCTCTGGAAAAACATGAAAAAGGAAACACAGTACTAAACTAATTGACTATGGTATCTGTGACACCCCGAAACTTCTACCTTGTTGACCTATTCAATACTATCAATGTTAAACTCGTTTCAGCTATCTTTTAGCATTGTTTGAGTCTGTTTGGATGATCTAAATCCCCGTACAACCAAGGTTTGACTTAGGGATGGGTTGGTTTAAGATCTAGGGTTGCAAAAAGGCCAAACACTCATTTTAGAGGAGTGTGTGGCCACACAGATGAGTGTGTGGTCGTACACCCGAGTGTGTGGCCGCACACCCTTTTTCTATATATAGATGAGACTCATTTTCACTTCATTTCCCCTCTCCTCAACCGTACACACCTCTCTCTCTCTCTCTACTTGAATCAACCACAAACACTTCTAGGGCTTCAAAAACGTATGCATTCCATCCTTTTAGCTTGCTATACTTGAAGGACTTCATGATTTGAGCCTTGATTTACCTTAAAGTCGATCACACACTCCGACCACACACTTTGACCACACACTCCGACCACACACTCTGACCGCACACTCCGACGACACACTCCGACCACACACTCTGACAACACACTCCGACCACACACTCTGACCACACACTTTGACCACACACTTCGACAACACTATCCGACCACACACTTTGACCACACAACTCGACCACACACTCCGACCACACACTTCGACCAAACACTCCGACCACACACTCCAATCACACACTCTGACCACACTCTCCGACCACACACTCCGACCACACACTCTAACCACACACTATGACCACACACTCCAACCACACACTTTTTTGGGTGGCCTTACACTCCCTTCATACAATCATATGTGATTGTAACACTTATTCTAAGTGTTTCCTAGTCCCGTAGGGTGTCACTTATCATTATTAGTTGTATTATACACTAATTATGTCCATGCACCGTTATATGTTAAATAGGGTCCGTTTGTGCTCGAGGTTGCACTTGACACTCAACATCCCTAACGATCCTAAATTCGAATCGCACGTCAAACAGCTACTTCATACCCCTTCATTTTTCCGTATTTTTAATGTTTTCAGGGGGGGAATACAAGCCAAACTCAAAGTATTTTATTAAGTTTTAAAATTATTAATACAATTAATGATTTCCATGTTTAATAACATATTTGGATATTTTATCCCTTTTTGTAATATGTTGAGCATAAGGGAAACTCTTAATTTGGAAATCTAACTTCATCGCTTTCAGAAAGGTTTTTACAAAGCATTTTCTATATCAACTCTAATAAACTATAATGGATATAGTTTCGGATAACACTCTAGGCAGTCACTACCAAATCAGACTTCATAAATGAATATGTATAAACTATTGAAGATTTATTTTATGTTATATATTTTCTTACAAGTATAAAGTACAAGTATTCAAGAATAATTATTGTTTTATACTATTTTCCCGCTAGTGAACTAGATTATACCAAATTGTGAGGTGCTACTTCAATACAGTACACTTAGGTATACATGGATAAATCCTTTTAGTATAACCAGACTCTCCTGGAGGGAGAGCATGAGATTTGTGAATAGATCTATTCGGGACTGACAATCCCACACCTAAATTGCTAGCTACAGTTAGGCAGGCATGCCTGGGGTGAACAAATGTCATTTAGCTTAACGCCTGAAGAACGTTATAAAGCTCTATTGGTCATATCAAGTGTTGAGAGAAAAACTTGGAGACACACTTGAACAAACGTTAGAGCAAGTATATTGCGGAATAGTTAATCTCAAAGGATCTAAAAGCTCAATAATAATATAGTTAGATAGTTAGATAGTTAGTTGCGGAAAGTAAAGAAATATAAATGAAAACAATTATTATATCAAGAATACACTTAAACTGATTCATAACAAGGAATGCATTCACTCCGAGTTAGTAAGGAAGATCAAGTTTAGTGATAAAGTCTAGAAGACTTGCTACGAAGAGAGGTTATGTTTCAGTAGCAATTTAGAGTGTGAAGAGTAGTAAGATAGAGAAATGAAGAAGATAACTTGGAGAAATATATTCAGAATAATTCACAAGTCATCGAGTGATAAGAGAAATGGTTGAGGAAGAAATCTTGTGTATTAAGAAGTTAAGAGTTGTCATGAATACATTAGAAAGAGTCTCTATTTATAGAGTCTAAGGAATAAACAACTACTCTATACGCAGTCGTGCAAGGCATGCGGGAAAATAGAGTACATTACATAAAGATAAGAAAAGGAAATAACAAAGAATGCGGATGCTGAAGACGTGTTGACTCCGGGTGCTGAGATGATTGCTGATGGTGAACAGTTGCGATTGATAGAGGATTTTGGTATCTTAGTTCAAGAGGGTCACTTTTATGTTTTAACAATTTCCCCCTAAGTGACCTCTCTAACTTCGGTTCAGGTGTCAAGTTTGAGGAACTTGATCAAAATCCACCAGAATTTTCTGACATTTTCAAGCCAAGTGATTCTGTTAGAAATTTCAAACTTGACTTTAGCAGTAGTGTGCTTTGATCTTTCTACTGCGATCTTGCAGATGTCAAGTTGTTTCTCGGGCAGGCGGTGCATAGCATTCATCAGAATGAAGTATTTGACGTTGTCTGCCTTCCGTTTGAAAATGATCCCAAGTTCAGGAAAGTTTGTTGTGCCTAATGATCTTTCTTCAAAGCCTTTGGTGGGCATTGGCATAGGTTCAATTGGGGGAAGATCAAACTTCCTGACGATGGTGGGGTGGATATCCGCATCTATCTTGGCGAAGTCACAAACTGTGTCTCTTAGAAAGGATTTGGCTTTGTCGAGTGCCATTTGCATCTTCGGATGCTTCTCTGGCTTGTTTTGGAATACTCTGGCAATGAGGAATATTTCTTCCGGATTCATGCTTGGAAAATCTGCCTGAGTACGTATGTAGTCATGCTCTCTTCTGGTAAGAGTGTACTAAACAAAGTCATCCTTCATGAATTTCCGCATCTTATAATTTTTAACTGCGGATGGTCTATCGTTAGACCATATGTTTTCCACAGATGAGCCATGCTTCGCATAAAAGCGATTGAGTCTTTCAAATTCCATAGGCAATCGTTTGTGATCAGGGAGACTGTAGTGAAATGACTCAAAAACTGCAAAATACTTGGCATTGGGAGAAATTGGAATATCCCAATAACCATCGAAGGGCGGTTCAACATACGTGAGATGTGGAGTGTAGTCTTCATTCAGTAGCCTGCAGAGCGGATTGACCCATGAGTTAATCAGCGACTCATCTATCATTGTATCAAATTCGCATTCTCTCCATATGAGTTCAGCAAGCTTGGCCGCTTTCCAATCGTGTTTCCTTTAGGCTGTGGCAGGAGAGTCTGTGGAACTTGCTGATGACATATTTTCCTCAAGATTTTTGAGGTGAGGAGGAGTCTCAGGCCTATTGAGGGTGTTGTAAGGAGATGGAATATTATGGGATGGTGGAGGTGAGGGCTGCGGTGTGGGAATTTTCGTTGTGGTGATGGGAGGACTCTGATGAATGGAGGTATCCGAGAGTGGTGGACTTCCTCATCGCTTCCCCCTCTTGAGGGATGCAATGGAGGTGCTTCCTCAAGCCATTGTTTAAGGCCATCCACTTTGGCACAGACTTCTGCAAAGTGAGCTTTCATTGTCTCGGCCAGCTGTGAGTTGTTTGGGGTGGAGGAGTTGAAGAGCAGCTTGTGTATATGCTTGGTAAGCTGGAGGATCTCAGGGCCATGGAAGTTAGAAGATAGGGATTTATGCATTCTGTTGACTGTGGCATGAAGAATAGAGATAGTGGACTCATAGGCAGTATGAGTCTCATCTATCACTTTCTGAGATATAGAAGGTTGGTCCGCAATGGCTGTTTGAAGATCTTGTTTGATTGCGGTTACCTCAGTAACGAGGCGTTCCGCTGCGGTTGTTGTCAAGAGATCGGATCCCCATTTCGACTTTGAGAGAGATGCACTCAACAGTGATACGCTCTATCGTCTCAAGTCTTTCAACTCGTTCAATTAAGGACTGCGGTCCTGGAATATCTTCAGATGGAGGTTGGGTGGGTTTAACCGTAGCCAAAATTTGATCAACTTTGGCTTGGAGACTGAGGAATTCCTTCCTAGTGACAACATCCTTCTTCTTCTTCTTCTTCTTCTTTTCCTTGGGCTTAGAAGTGGAATGTTGAGAACCATTGGACTCTTCTTCTTCTTCGAACATCATAAGGTCGTCATCTGAAGGATTTGGTTTGTTGACCTCTTGGATGTCTTCATCATCAAAACCGGAGGTAGGGGCTGAGCCGAATTCAATTGCCGACTCTTCGTCTTGAGATGGGTTGACTGTGGGAGATGGAACAGGAGTTGGAGTAGGAGGAACCTTTGAGGTAGCTGCGGCTACGGCTGAAGCTTGAGCTTTCAACATAGTTTCTGGCATTTGATCCATCCATGTTTGAACCTTTTGGATTGTGGCAGCAGTATGGGCATTGCTGATGGCATTTGCCTAGTACTTGGCCACAGACAGTATTTCATGTTCCTTCTGTTGTTGTTGTTTGACCTGTTGCTCCTTGCGGGCTTGGAATGCTCTTTTAAAAGCAGCATATTTCTTGATTTCGGCATCAGTAGTTGGCTGATATCGACTCCAAGAGTCACTTGAATCATCGCCGTCAATTTGTTGTGTTCGCACCAAGGTGGCCCTTAGGTTCACGGATCCTTGCACATGAGTGCTCACCGTGCATAAACCACCTGAAAGGAATGGAAGCAGAGTAGGATTTCCTAGGCTTCCTTGGTCTCCTTGACCCGTGGTCAAGTCTGGCCTCGGCCCAGTTCTGGCATGGGCGAAAGAGATGCCCTGCGGATGGAGTGGTGTTTGAAGTGTTTGGGATACATGCAAAAGGATGGAGTCTAACTCATCAGAAGAAAAGTTATGCAGCCGGGAAGCCCTGGAGACCTTAGGGCGATAACCAGATTTATTTACTTGAGATATAACTGGGGGGCTGTCTCCACGTTCGGATGATCAAGAGGATGAAACAATCTCACATGATGAGGTTGAGTGGTATTCGAGTGTGGTATTGAATGGATGTGCGACCATCCCAAGGACTATCGGAGCCTGTTGAGAGGCTACAGTATCAGTCCGGTCACGCATTTGGCTATAGGTTTCGGTTGTTTTTCTTTTCTTGAGGATAGATATTGGTTGCCTATCTTCCTCAGAGTCACTGCTCGATACAATTGTGGGTTTGGTTTTTCGTTTCTTTGAGGGTGCGGTTTGTTTTGGGGCATTCTTCTTAGGTGTGCTAGTTTTCTTTTTAGATGTCACCGTTTTTCTCCGTTGAGAAGGATTAGGTAGTGTACTAGTAGAGGGGGCTGCGGTAACCTCAGGAAGAATGGTTGTAGAAGGAAGAGGTGGGGTAGAAGGGTATGGGATAATACCCTCTGTGACCTCTATATGATCTGAGACATCAGCAGTCTCAAGACCAAGCAAGGTAAGAATGTGAATGGGGATCTTGTGGATAGGTCTAAATAAAGTTTGATCAGAAGAAGAATTGTACCTTTTGAGATCCTTAGTGACAAAGAAGTTGATGTCACGGCCTAAGTTGATACCAGCATCCGCATGTAGATCAGATATGCACAAAGACTAGAATCGAGCAAAGGTGAGCTCGGTTGGGTTCTCCCTTGGGTGCTCTTTGGGGATGTATTGGAGGAAATCATCCCAAAGAATCTGGCCATAATTGACATTGTGGCCCATGTAGATGCTCCAGACTAGTTCAAGGAGCTTCAAACCCATGTTGTCGATGCCTCCGGTCCTGCCAGACAGACAACGGATGACGAAATGGCATACGAACTGCCAAACCGCAGGCAGTTGGTTCAGCTTAAACTCACCAATCCCTCATACCGGTTTCTGATAACCCATTTGGTAGAGTGCGGTGGTGATGTCAGATAAGAATGGTGTGAAGATCTTGATGGAGGGATGAATCAAAAGATTTATGGCAGACAAGAACTTCTCTATGGTCAAGATGACCAAAGAATCATCGATGAGGTTAAGATGTACTTCTTGTGGGTTTTCCAATGGTCTGTATGCAGAAAGAGCACACTTGAAGAGTGTAGAAACAGGAACAACGTCAGTGAATGCGTCAAATGGGCCAAACAAGATATGGTTCTTGAGATACTTGATCATGAGCTTGGTTGGGGCATTTTACGATGGATGATCTTCAAAAACTGCTCTGAAGTTTCTTGAAGCAATCGTTAGAGATGTGGAACCAGTTGGATTCATGGAGCCTGAAGCCTTGGATTGCTTCTTTGATGCACCTAATTACGCCATTGATAGATGATAAATTGGAGTTCTTGAGAGTTTATGGGAGTTTGGGAGAGTTGAGAGAGAACAATCGATTAAACAGAGAGCGTAAACGATTTTAAGGAAGAAGATGGGTTTATAAAGGAGGTAAAAAGGATTTTAACCCTAGGTAAAAGATAGAAGAGGGTAAGAAGTTAAATGGGTTTTTTTTGGGGGGTATCAATGATTCTCGGATTCAATCTCAGCCACACGAAGATGAAACGGGTTTTGGAAAGATTTTGAGAGATCTTAAAAGTGTTTGCATTTAATGGAGGATTAGACGCATGGAAATACGTAAGGTAAATGTAGGGTGATGAGAGAGAAAGTTGTAACTGATGGGACGTGGTTGGGAGAGGAAAGGACAAGTTGAGGATGGATTTATTTGGGAATCGTTCTTTTTGTCATCATCCTTAAAATAGGTCTGATACGGGGTTTATTCAGAAAGGGAATGTGACAGTTTCTAAAGGGAATGTTTGTCTTTTATTTAATGAAGGATCATTAAATAGAACACAAAGATTCAAGAGTTGATGAATCTGTTGGAATTTATTTAAGACAATTGCGGATGAAATCGTTATTGTGGTTGAGAAACTGCATCGCGGATGAGCAAAGAAAGATTTCAGAGAGAATCTATGAGAAAACACTTGTACAAAGGTTAGAAATAAAAGATCATTAAAACCCATGAGAGGTACATATGACATATGGTTGCGGTACCTAGATTGTGGTACCAAAACCATTTATCATATGTAATTCTCAGTTAGAACCGCAATGGGGACCAATGATTGTCTGTGGTAGCTAACACTTCATAAAGAATTACGAGTCCGGATTCATCATTCCCAACATTTGTAAGAATGCAGTGAGTTTTATAGAGTCAAGAGCTTTTGTAAAAACATCAGCAATCTCTCCATGAGTAGGAACAACGATGAGTTCAATATTACCTTTCAGAATATGATCTTTGATGAAATGATACCGTCACTCAATATGTTTTGTCTTGGAGTGCTGAATAGGATTATGAGAGATCGCTATAGCACTTTCAGAGTCACAGTAAATTGGTATCCACAGCATTCTGTACCCGTAGTCTAGCAATTGTGTCTTCATCCAAAGAACTTGGGAACAGCAGCTGGCTGCGGCCACATATTCGGCTTCTGCAGTAGATAGGGATACACACCTTTGTTTTCTTGAAGACCAGCTTACAAGTCTTCCTCCTAAGAATTGGCATCCACCTGATGTACTTTTTCTATCGAGCTTGCAACCTGCATGATCCGCATCGGTGAAGGCTTGAAGACTGAAGTTGTTGCCTGCGGGATACCATAAATCCATTGATTTGCTTCCTTTAAGATACCGAAGAATTTATTTGGCTGCGGTTATGTGAGACACTTTTGGATCAGCTTAGTATCTTGCACATACACCAGTTGCGAAGACAATGTCAGGTCTGCTTGCGGTGAGGTACATTAGTGAACCAATGATACCTCTATAAGTCTTGTGATCCACAGATGCACCAGAGGGATCAACATAGGTCTTATAACCGAAGGTCATAGGGACCTTAGTAGAAGAGCAGTTGTCCATTGAATATTTCATTAGAAGTTTGGTGGTGTATTTTTCTTGATGAATGAAAATTCCTTGTTGAATTTGTTTGACTTGAAGACCTAGAAAGAAATTAATCTATCTATTCATGCTCATTTTGAATTTTTTTGTCATGAGCTTAGCAAATTCATCTACCATGCCTTGATCAGTAGACCCGAAAATGATATCATCCACATATATTTGTACCATCATAAGGTGGTCACCATTTTCGTTTCTGAATAATGTGGGATCAATCACTCCTCTTTTGTATCCAGATGAGACAACGAATTTAGAGAGTGTCTCATACCAAGCTCTTGGGGCTTGTTTCAGGCCATAGACTGCTTTTTCAAGCTTGTAGCAGTGGTATGGAAATTCAATATTTTCAAATCCTGGTGGTTGCTGAAGATAAACCTCTTCATTTAGTTCACCATTGGGAAAAGCACTCTTAACATCCATTTGGTGTACCTTGACATTTTTGTGGGCTGCGTATGCTAGAAAGATCCGGATGGCTTCCATGCGTGCTACCGGAGCATACATTTCATCGTACTCAATGCCTTCTAGTTGACTGTAGCCCTTGGCGACAAGTCTTGCCTTGTTTGTGATGACAAAGCCAGATTCATCTAGCTGGTTTTTGAATACCCATCTTGTACCAATAATAGCATGACCTTGTGGAAGAGGAACAAGTTTCCATACTTTGTTTCTTTCAAATTCTTGTAATTCTTCTTGCATTGTGGCTATCTAGTCTGGTTCAAGCAATGCTTCTTTGATCGTTCTAGGTTCAACCGAAGACATAAATGCTGCATAATGGCAGTGAATAGATAAGTCCTCGGAAGACCGAGTCTGGATACCTGCGGATGGGTTGCCAATAATTTGACCTGGTGGGTGGCCTTTTGTCCATACATGAAGACGTGGTATCAGATGATTAGCAGCTGCAGTAGAAGGAACATCTTGGATGTCAGAGGACTTTGCGGTTGGGGATGGCAGTTCCCCCTGGACTTGAGAACATCCTGCTGAATCATCTTGATCTATTGGAGCAGAATTTACTTGAGGAATCGGCAGAGGTTGAGGTTCTTCCTGGATTACGGATGGGAGTTCCTATGGAACTTGAGAAGGTTCCCCCTGGAATGCAGATGGGAGAGTGACAATTCTAGGATCGGTTCTCGTGTCAATATTCTCTATGAATTCATCATCTGAGTCCTCCGAAGGTTCGTTTGATGGTGAAGCTTCACTTCGGGTAGGAATGTAAGCAGCATCAGGTACTAGAACCTCAACGATTGCAACAAGATCCAGAGTAGAGCTTTCCCCCTCAACCGGAGAGGTGGAAGTATTGAGCGATACTACTTCAGATAGAGATAGTCCAGATACGTCGGCATGTTGTTGTTGAGCTGCGGGTGACACCAAAACTTTGGATAGTTTCTTCGTTTCAATGGGATCAAAAAGATCATCATAGTTGATTTCAATTAGATTCAAAGGTCCAGAAGCGGCTGGAATGTCACTTTCCATGATTGCAGTGGTTTCGGTGGATGGAGGTGCAATGCGGATGTGAGAGTCATCAAATTTCACATCAAAGCTTTCAATGATCAACCTTGTTCTTTTGATGAGCACTCGATATGCAACCTTGTTAGTGGAATAACCAAGGAAGATACCTTCGTCAGACTTTGGTGCAAACTTGTTGAGTTGGTCTCTATCGCTGATCATGAAGCATCTACATCCAAAGATATGAAAGAAACGAACATGATACTTAGGTTTTGAACAAAGCATGCGGTTGCTACTACTTCGGCCCAGAAGTAGAGAGGAAGTTGGGCGAAGTTAAGCATGGATCTAGCTACTTCTTTCTACTACACCATTTTGTTGCGGTGTATAGGGCACTGAAAAGTTGTGAGAGATGCCTTTTGAAACCAGGAAATTGTTGAGAAGGTGATTTGTGAACTCTGTTCCATTATCACTGCGGATGCGTCTGACTGGAAGCTTGATCTGAAGTTCGATTTCTTTGATGAAGTTAATGAAGATTTGCGGTGTCTCTAATTTGAGTCTGAGAAAGAAGACCCATGTGAAGCGTGTATAGTCATCAACAATAACCAGTATATACTTTTTGTGGTGAAGACTGGCTATGGTTGTGGGACCGCAGAGATCAATGTGTAATAGCTCCAGTGGTTCAGAGATAGAAGAATCCATTAACAGAGGATGACTTGCTTTTGATTGTTTACCGCATTCACACGCTGGACAAAGGGTATCGTTGCTGAATTTGAGAATGGGGAGACCACGGACTAGTTCTCATGTGACGAGGTTGTTAATGTACCGAAAGTTGAGATGAGCTAGCTTACGATGCCATAGCCAGCGGACTTCGGATACAGCTTTGGACAGAAAGCACAGCTGCAGTTTACCAATGATGAGAGAAACATCCAGAGGATACATCGTGCCTTCAGAGCGAGATTTGATTAAGCAAGTGCTTCGATCACTCGTCATTTTGTAACAGAATTGATTGTCAAATTCAACGCGATGTCCTGCTTTACATACTTGGCCAACACTGATAAGATTGTGTTTAAGGCTTTCTACATAAGCAACCTTCTGAATGGAAAAGTTCCCCATAGTGAGAACACCGTAACCTCAGATGACACCATTTGCATTGTTGCCAAACGTGACATTTCCACCATTACATATAGGCCTGAAATCCCGAAGGTACTCTAACCTTCCGGTCATGTGCAAGGAGCAGACACTGTCAATTAACCATTCTTCTTCTTGTTCCTCCTTGCACAAAGCCTGAGAATTACACGGTTAGTTTAGGCATCCAAACAAGTTTGGAGTCAAGGACGATTGATGTATTCTTAAATGATGTATGGTCCGAGGTTGCATGGACAGGTCTTTTGTCAACTTTTAGACCTAGTCCTGGGTGTTTGTTCAGATTTGGTTTATTACGAGGTTTCTGAAAATGTATGAGGTTTCTGACTTTGATTTGACTTGACATGAGATAAAAACTTTTGACAGCTGCACTGACATTTACAAAAAGAGGGTTTGTCACATTGTGCTTGGTCAACGATTTATAGGGTGAATTGGACTTGGTATTGGTTCGAGGTGGGTAATTTCTTAAAGATTTGACATTTGATTTCTGAAAAGTTTGTTTTGAACGAGGTTTAGCATGTGTAAATCTTTGAGTCCCTTTAGGTGGATTTGGTAAGATTCCTTTCCACTTGTTTTGATGTGATTTTAAAGGTGTTGGAGTGGGTAAAATTCCTTTCTAATTAGGGTCATTTGAGGAATAGACCTGAAAAACGTAGTTTCTTACAAGTTTGACATCTTTTTGGGTTATGCCATAAGTAGTAGGAATGGCTTTTGAAACTGAACTTCCCTTTTTGCTTGTTTTCATGAAAGAAGAGTTTTTTGAAATGTAATTTGTGAAAACAAATTTTTTTGGACTCTTGGATTTTGGAATTCTCACATGTTTCTTATTTTTTGGAAAACTTTGTCTGCTTTTGTTTCAAGATCTAATTTCTTCTTTGAAAGCTCTTTTTGCTAAGGATTTAGGTGAACCGCAATCATTGTTATTCAACTGCAGTTTCCTGGTACATTTTAAATGATTTTGAAAATGTGGGCTAGAATCATCAGAACTTGAGGATTCTGGAATTTGAGAGCATTGGCCTACTTCAAAATTTTCTATAGGTAATTCATGAAAAATCGGATGAAGAGTTGTAGTTCCTTGAACTGATGGTTTTGGTAAAGATGATTTGACTACCGCCGAGTAGGTTTTAGATGAAACTGCGGTGGGACACTTCTGGGACATTTGACTACAGTGTGGAACACTGTGGTCTGAGGACAAAGATGGAAAGTCCTTTGTGACTTTAGGGCCGTCAACAACAATTTCTTCATCAAATATGGATGAAGTTTGAGAATTTGAATGAGTGGTGCCGCAGATGGGAGTTTTGATATCTTCGGGAAAAGTCTTGTCATTGACAGGAAATGAAATTCTCTATCAGGAGGGACATACACTCTGTCTTTGTTGAACCGAGGTGAGGAATCCATTGCGGTAGGATACCCATTTGACAAACCCCAATTATATGTATTGTCCACGGTTCCATTGTTACCAAATTTTCAATAGCCTCACTTTCATTAAACAATTTTTCTATTAAGAGATTTAAGCGTACAATTTCTCTCTGAGCTAAATCTCTCTTATTCAAAGCTATCTCTAATTGGGTTTCACTTAACATTCTAGCATCTTTCTCTAACTCTAGTTCCTTCTCTAACATTGCCATCTTAAGTCTCTTGTTATCCAGTCTTCCTCTCACATGGAACATCTCTTGGGACGCAATGTTGTTCTTATCTAGGGCTTTGTTATAGTTTGTAAGGACGGCAACACAAGTGTCATTAAGATCATCTATGTAGGGTTGACAGTCATGCATGCTATAATTTAAAGTTTGGATCATGAGTTTTACCTGTTCAACGATGCTTAGAGTCCCATCCTATGCAATGTAGCAGTAATTTTTGTTCAACATTGCTGACCCATCATTATCCGCAGTGGCCAGCATGCAGATTTTCCCTTTTCCTTTAACACTGCTAATGGTCTCTTCTTCATCCCCTGATGACCAGACTTTATGGTTTCTTTTAACTTGAGCCACATATGCCCTTGCCTTTTCATTTTCTTCCAACTCTTGAGCCATTCTAAGATAGAATGCTCTGTCCTTGACTACGTTGGCCTTAAAGTCTTTTGCGAAGTGATTTTCTTTATTGCATCTTGTCTTTTGATTGAGTACCGGAGTCATTGTTCTGAGGAGACTGCGGTACCTCCTTTGGTTGATTGTTCTGAGAGCCTTTAGGATATCGAGAGTGGTTGTTCTGAGGACCGAAGTTACGGTTGAATGGAGGTTTGTTGAATTGTTGATTCTTGCGGAAAGAAGAAGGTGGTATGCGGTTGAATTGTTGGTGAACCAGAGCAATAGCCTTCTGAAATGCTTCTTCATCATCATACTCAGAATCTGCTTTGTATGACTGTGGTGGGGTATCATACGATGAAGAGTAGGGTGACTACGGTGGAGCTTGTGCTATGAGAGCAAGTGGTCCTCCGAAGTCAGCACAGTCTGTGAGTACAGTGGATTCTTGTGCTTGGAGTTCTCCATAGAGTTTGTAGAGTGATAAAGAGTGAATCTTCTTGTCACTTTGGACTATCATCTTAGCCATAGTCCAATGTCGTCCTAAGCCATTAAGGAACTGGAGATTGGTTTCATGGTTGTTGCGGATGGTACCGGCATTTGATAACTTTGTGACTATCAGGTTGAATCTCTTGAAGGAGTCTTCCAAACTTTCACCCGCATGAGCTTTGAAGTTGTTGAAGTCGTTGAGTGCGGTAGTGAGCTTCTTATCTTTTGCTTGTTCTGAGCCTTCATATAAGTTCTGGAGTACATCCCAAATCTCTTTTGCTGACTTGCATTTTTTGATAATATCAAAGTTGTCAAGAGCAACACCACAGGAAATTTCATAAAAAGCAACAGCATCATTTTCCATTTTATCGAGATCATCCTTGGTAAGACGGCTCATGGTTGGTTGACCTCCTCCTAGCCTGGTTGTCGCGCCATCAATTTGGACTGGTGTAAGGACTGGAATGTGTAGTCCTTCTTCCACGGATCGCCATGCATCTCTACCCAGTCTTCTTAAGTACCTCTCCATTATTTGTGACCAGTGATGATATTCATTTGCTACCAGTATTGGAGCTCTGTTAGAACCACCAACACTATTAGAGACATTTAGAGATAACGATTGTGCCATTTTTTTGTTTTGTTTTTTTTTAGAAATGAGCTTTAGTGGTATAGAAGGCTTAATGAGAAAATCAGAGTTCCGATATTCAAAAAGCAACCACTTTGGCTCTGATACCAATTGTTGAGAGAAAAACTTGGAGACACACTTGAACAAACGTTAGAACAAGTATATTGCGGAATAGTTAATCTCAAAGGATCTAAAAGCTCAAAATTAATATAGTTAGATAGTTAGTTGCGGAAAGTAAAGAAATATAAATGACAACAATTGTTATATCAAGAATACACTTAAACTGATTCATAACAAGGAATGCATTCACTCCGAGTTAGTAAGGAAGATCAAGTTTAGTGATTAAGTCTACAAGACTTGCTCCGAAGAGAGGTTATGTTTCAATAGAAATTTAGAGTGTGAAGAGTAGTAAGATAGAGAAATGAAGAAGATAACTTGGAGAAATATATTCAGAATAATTCACAAGTCATCGAGTGATAAGAGAAATGGTTGAGGAAGAAATCTTGTGTATTAAGAAGTTAAGAGTTGTCATGAATACATTAGAAAGAGTCTCTATTTGTAGAGTCTAAGGAATAAACAACTACTCTATAAGAAGCCGTGCAAGGCATGCTGGAAAATAGAGTACATTACATAAAGATAAGAAAAGGAAATAACAAAGACTACGGATGCTGAAGACGTGTTGACTCCTGGTGCTGAGATGATTGCTGGTGGTGAACAGTTGCGGTTGATAGATAATTGCGGTATCTTAGTTCAAGAGGGTCACTTTTATGTTTTAACATCAAGTATGGTTATACGACTCACAAATAAGTATACACTATCTTTGGTTTATGGACTCTACTCTTATTTGTTTTATTTTGAATAATAAAACTACTTTCATAGACACACTGATAGTAATAAAGGATTTCTAAGCTTGCATCTCTACCTCTACGGCGGTTAACTTGTTTTTAGGGAAAATATGGGATTTTCCCAGGATAGCACCGACATTTCTAAAACTGATGGTTTATTTTCTACTAATAGGTACTCTCTCAACACTACTTTTCAGAAGAAATTATGGGATTTTCTTGAGGAACTCTTTTCAAAGAATCAAAGAATATTTTTTCATTAAAACTAAATGCTTATGAACTCACCAAACTTTTGCTGATATTCTTTCAAACTGTTTGTATTCTTAGGGAATCGGTAGACAACTACTTCTTGGATTTAGAGGAGACAGAGCAATAAGAGTCATGTTTTTTTATATTCTATATATCTTTGGAGTAATTAAAATAAGTTTTAGATTGATGTAAATACTTTTCATATATATATATATATATATATATATATATATATATATATATATATATATATATATATATATATATATATATATATATTCATTGTAATGGTTGTGTTACTATGACTGCGATGGTACAATGGTTGTGATGCTAGACATGATGTCCTCCACCCCTGAACGATTCCGACATCCTGGTTTCGGGGTGTGACAGATTGGTATCAGAGCTCTTGTTTATAGTGAACTAAGTATACCGAACCATATATGGTATACAACTATAAACATTAAGGGGCCTAAGTGCTCTAAACTAAAAGTATACTTTCAAAAATATAAGTATTTTTATAAAAAGTATCCAAGTATACCTAAGTACCCAAACCAGTGTCATAAGTAGAACAAAATAAAAGCATTTAGATGTTGGACATCGCGGTTAAACCTGGGCAGTTATGTAACCATGTCTAGGGTCAATATAGTCTGATCAACTATATTCATTCGAGACTTGACCAACATGTGCTTGGGAGTGACGGTGGTGTCACAGCAAGTCTAAAACTTACCTAGGTACCAGAAAACTTCTAGAGTCAAACATAAGGGTTAAAATACTATAGGAGTATTTTAGGATGCTATAACGACCGAACCGGAAACTTAACCAGGAATCCATCCCTCGAGAATCAATCATGAAACTATAATACATTGGAAGTATATAGTACCCTCTTTGTATGGTATTAATCGTGTATCGACTCGTAACAGTACTAACTATAGTAAGTATCATGGTAATCATAGTAACGAGTGGAAATACTTAACTATATCTATTATAGTTAAATAGAAGTGTTAGTTGCGTGCCTTTGGTACAAAAAGGTATTGAACTTGAAATGAAGGCTTTTATATCCAACACAAATATATATGATATATAACTAAGAAATCAACGACAGTCGGACAGATAACAAAGTACCCAAAGTCCATAATCAAACAAGAACAGGAAGTAAGGTGAGCTGTCAGTCCTAAGTCCTTCAAGTCTTACTTATATAAATATATTGATGTAGATATGGTTTGAGAAAACAAAGGAAGTTTGAAAGAGTTTGCAAATAGTTTTTATAAAAAATTTTACGTGGGAAATGAGTTAAATAAACATTTAGAACAGTTTTGTTGTCAAAGCAATTCAAAAATATAGAAAATCCTTTTTAGTTGCAAGCTATAAATCACATGTGATTGATACTATCGCATGTTGGATTCAACTTGTATTCTCCCCCCATAAAAGCATTCAAAAACGTTTGAAAGGTTAATTAAGAGGTATGAACTCACAGTTTAACGTAGGGTTCGAGTGCGCCATCGATATGAGTGTTGAGTGTCAACGAATGCTCTGAATGCAAGTGGTCCCTATTAGTCATATGGTGACACATATATGAGTTACAGTTAGGGTGTTTCATGAATAAACATGATGGGGAATCACCCTAAGGGCTTGGAATCACTGAGGCTAAGTGTACAATGTTCCATATTAAATGATACATGCAAGTTTAAGGCCAAATATGAGTATTAGAGTGGGTGTATGGCCATAAAAGTGAGTGTGCGGCTAGGGAATGTGGCCACACTTGTGTGTGAGGCTGCAAACTGGAGTGTGCGGCCGTACAGGGGGTGTGTGCGGCCATACACAGGAGTGTGTATCCGTACACTCCTTGTTTGAGCCTAAAATGTCGATTGTGAGGGGTTTCAAGTGTTAAACTAAGTCTTAGATCGATAATAGAGGACATACCCTCACTGTGAAGGATGTTTTGAATGTGTGCAGCCACCTGATGAATTGTGCGGCCGCACTCCTTCAAGGGGCGAAGACCACGAAGAACACTATGAGTTTTAAGCTTGGATTCAAGTGTTTTACCTCGATAACAAGCTGAAAGATGAAGTTCTTCACGTTTTGGAGGCCTTCTAAGTGTTCTTGGATGGCTTTTCTAGAGAGAGAGAGAGAGAGAGAGTAGAGAGACAGAAAAGGTGCAGCCAAAAGTGAATGGAAGGGGGTTCTCTACTATATATAGGGTCGGGTGTGAGGCTGGAGGGGGTTTGCGGTTGGGTGTGCGGCTGGCTGGCCGCACACTCTAGTGTGCGGCCGCACACACCTCTCTTGGTGTGTTTGGCTTGATTTTCTGATGCAACACCCTTCCTAACCCTTCTTAAGGTCCATATATATGATATACTAAGCCTAAAGCACTCGTGCGGACCCTACATTCTGCTAAAAGATGCTAAATTCAAGTGAATTATAGATATATGGATCGATTGTATAGTGTAAAAGTGTCGGGTTGTCACATCCTCTCCCCGTTAGAGGGAATTTCGTCCCGAAATTAGAGTTCAAGAACCTAAGTTAGTACAAATAACTAAGTAAAAAGATGGGGATATTTAAGTTTCATTTGATCCTCGCACTCCCAAGTGAACTCCGGTCCTCGTTTGGCGTTCCAGCGAACCTTCACTATAAGGATGCGGCTTTGTTTCCTTCGTTTGACCTCTCGATCCATAATCTCCACCAGTTCTTCCACGAAGTTGAGGCTCTCGTTCATCTCGATCTCGTCGAGTGGGATTACAAGAGTCTCGTCGGATAGACACTTTTTCAAGCTTGAGACGTGGAATGTAGGATGTATGTTACTAAGCTCACGAGGTAGATTGAGTTTGCAAGCTACGGGGCCAATTCTAGCGAGGATCTCGAAAGGCCCTATGTATCTTAGATTTAGCTTTCCACGCTTTCCAAAGCGTATCATTCCTTTCCAGGGTGAAACTTTCAAAAGGACTCGGTCTCCTACCTGGAACTCCAAGGGTTTCCTTCGTTTGTCTGTGTAGCTTTTCTGTCGGTCTCTAGCGGCTTTCAATCTTTCGCGAATCTGAACAATCTTCTCGCTCATTTCTCGAATGATCTCCAGACCTGTGAGAGTGTTGTCAGGAATTCGTCCTTTAGCTAACTGAGTGTCACCCACCTCAGCCCAGCACAGAGGGGATCTGCACTTTCGTCCGTAGAGGGCTTCGAATGGAGCTGCCTTGATGCTCGTGTGGTAACTATTATTGTAGGAAAACTCAACAAGGGGTAAGTGGGTATCCCATGCCTTACCAAATTCGATCACACAGGCTCACAGCATATCTTCCAGAGTTTGGATAGTCCTCTCACTTTGTCCATCGGTCTAGGGATGGTAGGCTGTACTCATGTCCAACTTCGTTCCTAAGGCGCTTTGCAGTGATTGCCAGAATCTCAAAGTGAACCTACTATCCCTATCGGAGATAATAGATATAGGAACACCATGCAGTCAAACAATCTCTTCGATGTAGATTCATGTGAGTCTTTCCATCTTGAAAGTTTCTTTGATTGGCTGGAAGTGGGCGGATTTCGTCAATCGATCGACAATCAACCAAATGGTATCGTACCCAATCGGAGATTTGGGTAATTTGGTAATGAAATCCATAGAAATCATCTACCATTTCCATTCTGGTATCTTGGGCTGCTGGAGCAGACCTAAGCGTTTCTAATATTCGACCTTCACCTTGGAACAAGTCAGACACTTGCCCACGAAGGTAGCGATCTCGGCTTTCATGTTTGGCCACCAATATAACTTCTTGAGATCAAGGTACATCTTATCCGAACCTGGGTGAACGGAGTACTTGGTCTTGTGAGATTCGTTCATGACAACCTCCCTGTAACCACTGAACTTTGGGGTCTAGATCCGGTCCATGAAACAATAAACTCTGTCTCCTCTGATCTCAAGATTCTTATCCATTCCCCTCAAGGTTTCGTTCAGCACGTTCTCTGGTTTTAGGGCTTCCATCTGGGCTTCTCGGACTTGTGCGGATAAGTGAGAATGGATGGTCATTGTCAGTGATTTGACCCTTCGACCAGAATATTCTTTCCGACTTAGGGCATCTGCTACTACATTGGCTTTACCCGGGTGATAACAAATTTCGCATTCGTAATCATTGAGTAGCTCGACCCATCGTCGTTGTCTCATATTAACCTCCTTCTGGTTGAGTATGTGTTGGAGGCTTTTTTGATCGATGTATATCGTGCTTTTCGTACCGTACCGGTAGTGCCTCCAGATCTTTAGGGCGAACACAATCGCTCCTAATTCGAGGTTGTGTGTGGTGTAGTTGACCTCATGTGTCTTCAGCTGTCTTCGGGCATAGGCGATGACCTTACCTCGTTGCATCAGAACACAACCGATCCCCTGATTGGGCGCATCGTAGTAAACCACAAAATCATCTGTCCCCTCGGGAAGGGATAGTATTGGTGTGGTGCATAAGGCTCGTTTAAGGGTTTGGAATGCCTTCTCTTGTTTCTCTCCCCAGTCAAAGGCTACGCTTTTCTGAGTCAATGCTATAAGGGGTTTTGCGATCCGAGAGAAGTACTGAATTAATCTGCGATAGTAGGTAGCGAGGCCTAGAAATTGACGAATTTATATAGGTGTCTTCGGTGCTGACCAGTTCTCAATAGCTTTAATCATGGATGGGTGCACGTGGATTCCTTCCTCACTAACCACGTGTCCTAAGAATTCGACTCTTCGGATCCAGAATTCACACTTAGAGAACTTCACATATAACTTCTCCGATCATAGGGTTTCTAGGACTTGTCGTAGATGATCGCTATGCTCCTCCTTACTTCGAGAGTAGATGAGTATGTCATCAATGAAGACGACAACGAACTGATCCAAGTAAGGATAGCACACCCTATTCATTAAGTCCATGAATACTGCGGGTACGTTGGTCAGTCTGAAGGGCATCACTACGAACTCGTAGTGTCCGTAACGAGTTCGGAAAGCTGTTTTCGAAACATCCTCCTCGAGCACTCGCAATTGATGATACTCGGACCTTAGATCAATCTTGGAAAAATAACTCGCCCCTTGCAGTTGGTCAAATAAGTCATCTATACGGGGAAGAGGGTAACGATTTTTGACCGTGAGTTTGTTGAGCTCTCTGTAATCGATGCACATACCAAACGATCCATCTTTCTTCTTTACGAACAAGACCGGTGCTCCCCAGGGTGAGAAACTCGGTCTTATAAAGCCCTTGTTGAGCAGCTCGTTAAGTTGACTGGACAGTTCCTGCATCTCAGCAGGTGCTAGACGATAGGGCGACTTGGCTATTGGGGTAGCTCCTGGAATTAAGTCGATCACGAACTCGACCAGACGTTGGGGAGGTAAACCTGGTAGCTCTTCTGGAAAAACGTCGGGGAAGTCGCATACTACGGGGAAGTCTTTTAGATCTTTCGTTTTCTGGCTCGTGTCGACAACGTGTGCAAGGAATACACGATATTCTTTACGCAAGTACCTATGGGCTTGAATACTTGTGATGATGCGAAGACTCGTACTGGGTGTGTCTCTGTAGATTAACAGAGTTTCGTTATTCGGTAGATTTAGACAGATGCCTTTATCAAAGCACAGGATATCGGCACGATGAAGACTCAACCAGTCAATGCCCACGATGATGTCGAAGCTTTTGATTGTCACAGGTATAAAGTCGATAGGGAACGAATGATTATCTAGTGTGAGGGTGCAACCTATATAGATCTTGTTAGAACTCTCTATCTTTCCGTTATCCATTTCTACGATGAAGGTTTCTTTTAGCGGTTGAGAGGATTGTTTAAGTAAGTGTTTAAAGTTTTGGTTTACGAAGCTTCTTTCGGCTCCACTATCGCAGAGGATACAAGCATAAGAGTTATCGAGAAGGAACGTACCCGTGACTACTATGGGGTCTGCTACTGCTTCATTGAGGCCAATAGCAAGTAGTCTTCCTGTTCCTCCCGTATTCTCAGCTTTCGGGCAATTTCTTTTGAAGTGTTCGGTCTCTCCACAGCCATAATAGGCTTGACTCACTCCGGTACTGGGAACTTGATTGATGGGTTTGGGTTGAGACCTGCAAAACCGGACGGTATGACCCTTCCGGTTGCAGTTAGTGCAGTTCATTTCACGGTAGGGGCCGTGATCATGGAAAGAGCACTTGGTGCACTTGGGTAGGTTTCCAGCATACGTTTTGGCTGGTGCAGGGGCAACAAGAGTAGTGGCAGCATGGACAACCATTGTCTGTTGGTTTTGGGAGGATGATTGAGTTGACTTGCTCTTCTTTCGGTCCCACCGTTTCCTCTTGTTGTCGGATGACATGGTTGGTGCAGTGGCAACCGTTGTGGTTGTTGATAGGGTGAAGGGAGTTTCATGATCAATCAACCTTTGGGCCAATTCCTTGGCGCTGTCAAAAGTCGTAGGGCGTGATGCTAAAACGTTCCCTCGATACGAGGGCATTAAACCCCAGACGTATCGTTCAATTTTCTTGCTCTCAGAAGGGATCACGTTAGGGCACATAGTTACCAGGTCGCAGAACCTGGCCGTATAAGCCACTACGTCTGTCCCTTTCATCTTGAGGTTCCAGAGTTCCTCCTCAAGTTTTTAAATTTCATCCCTAGGGCAGTACTCCCTTCTCAGAAGGTCCTTCATTGTGTCTTAGCCCATGGCATTGGCTGTTACCAAGGAGAGTGAATTGACATGGTCGTTCCACCATGTCAGGGCCCTTTTAGTAAAGGTGGCAGCAGCGAACTTTATCTTGATTTCCTCGGGGCACGAGCACATTTCAAAGACGGCTTCAGTTCTTTCGATCCATTTGGGATAGTGCAATGATCCCTCCAGTTCCATTGAAGAATGTTGGTTTACAGCTCATGAAATCCTTATAGGTGCACCCCTGCATACGTGCGTGGATTTCACCATGTCTAGAGTTTGTGCCCATTCCGGCTCCACTTGCATTGCCAGAATTCATTTGGGCCATAGCTGTAGTTACAGCTGCGGTTACAGCCATCTGAAACATCACCGGATCGAACTGTGGAGGAGGTGCTGGTGGAGGAGTTTGAGTCGCAGGTCTGCCTATATTCGGGCGCTTACGGGGAGGCATCCTTTGCTGAAAATTTTTAAAGATGAAGACAATAGTAAGAATCATTTGTAATGTGATGAGAGAGTTTCACAGACTAAACTGCCATAGTCCCAATATTAGGTAGAGTCATGGCAATAGAGTAGAAAAATACAGAAGTATAGATTTTCTCACGAAGTAGATAACTGCCAATATTACTGTTATTAATGATGTAAACTGAGTTCAGGAAAGATGACCTAACAGTAGGTCTTACATCAAACCATAACGGGAAAATGTTGGCAGCCTAGAAGTCTAGTTATAGTACTTTCAGAGTTAGGAATGTTTATAGAATAGTGTTCTATTGAGCATAGAAAAGAGAAGGCTAATCCTTAAACAAAGGAGAGAGATAAGTTGACATCTCCTACTGGCGACGGGTACCCATTGGGCGAACCCTCAGATCATCTAGTTGGCGTACAACTTCCAAAAGATGTGTTAGTTGCGTGCCTTTGGTACAAAAAGGTATTGAACTTGAAATGAAGGCTTTTATATCCAACAAAAATATATATGATATATAACTAAGAAATCAACAACAGTCGGACAGGTAACAAAGTACCCAAAGTCCATAATCAAACAAGAACAGGAAGTAAGGTGAGCTGTCAGTCCTAAGTCCTTCAAGTCTTACTTATATAAATATATTGATGTAGATATGGTTTGAGAAAACAAAGGAAGTTTGAAAGAGTTTGCAAATAGTTTTTATAAAAATTTTTACGTGGGAAATGAGTAAAATAAACATTTAGAACAGTTTTGTTGTCAAAGCAATTCAAAAATATAGAAAATCCTTTTTAGTTGCAAGCTAGAAATCACATGTGATTGATACTATAGCATGTTGGATTCAACTTGTATTCTCCCCCCATAAAAGCATTCAAAAACATTTGAAATGTTAATTAAGAGGTATGAACTCACAGTTTAACGTAGGGTTCGAGTGCGCCATCGATATGAGTGCTGAGTGTCAACGGTTGCTCTGAACGCAAGTGGTCCCTATTAGTCATATGGTGACACATATATGAGTTACTGTTAGGGTGTTTCATGAATAAACATGATGGGGAATCACCCTAAGGGCTTGGAATCACTAAGGCTAAGTGTACAATGTTCCATATTTAATGATCTATGCAAGTTTAAGGTCAAATATGAGTATTACAGTGGGTGTATGGCCATAAAAGTGAGTGTGCGGCTAGGGAATGTGGCCAGACTTGTGTGTGAGGCTGCAAACTGGAGTGTGCGGCCGTACAGGGGGTGTGTGCGGCCATACACAGGAGTGTGCATCCGTACACTCCTTGTTTGAGCCTAAAATGTCGATTGTGAGGGGTTTCAACTGTTAAACTAATTCTTAGATCGATAATAGAGGACATGCCCTCAATTTGAAGGATGTTTTGAGTGTGTGCGGCCACCTGATGAAGGTGTGCGGCCGCACTACTTCAAGGGGAGAAGAACACGAAGAACACTATGAGTTTTAAGCTTGGATTCAAGTGTTTTACCTTGATAACAAGCTGAAAGATGAAGTTCTTCACGTTTTGGAGGCCTTCTAAGTGTTCTTGGATGGCTTTTCTAGAGAGAGAGAGAGAGTAGAGAGAGAGAAAAGGTGCAGCCAAAAGTGAATGGAAGGGGGTTCTCTACTATATATAGGGTCGGGTGTCAGGCTGGAGGGGGTTTGCGGTTGGGTGTGCGGCTGGCTGGCCGCACACTCTAATGTGCGGCCGCACACACCTCTCTTGGTAGGTTTGGCTTGATTTTGTGATCTAATACCCTTCCTAACCCTTCTTAAGGCCCATATATATGATATACTAAGCCTAAAGCACTCGTGCGGACCCTACATTCTGCTAAAAGATGCTAAATTCAAGTGAATTATAGATATATGGATCGATTGTATAGTGTAAAAGTGTCGGGTTGTCACATCGTCCCCCTGTTAGAGGGAATTTTGTCCCGAAATTAGAGTTCAAGAACCTAAGTTAGTACAAATAACTAAGTAAAAAGATGGGGATATTTAAGTTTCATTTGATCCTCGCGCTCCCAAGTGAACTCCGGTCCTCGTTTGGCGTTCCAGCGAACCTTCACTATAAGGATGCGGCTTTGTTTCCTTCGTTTGACCTCTGGATCCATAATCTCCACCAGTTCTTCCACGAAGTTGAGGCTCTCTTTCATCTCGATCTCGTCGAGTGGGATTACAAGAGTCTCGTCGGATAGACACTTTTTCAAGTTTGAGACGTGGAATGTAGGATGTATGTTACTAAGCTCACGAGGTAGATTGAGTTTGCAAGCTACGGGGCCAATTCTAGCGAGGATCTCGAAAGGCCCTATGTATCTTAGATTTAGCTTTCCACGCTTTCCAAAGCGTATCATTCCTTTCCAGGGTGAAACTTTCAAAAGGACTCGGTCTCCTACCTGGAACTCCAAGGGTTTCCTTCATTTGTCTGCGTAGCTTTTCTGTCGGTCTCTAGCGGCTTTCAATCTTTTGCGAATCTGAACAATCTTCTCGGTCATTTTTCGAATGATCTCCAGACCTGTGAGAGTGCTGTCAGGAATTCGTCCTTTAGCTAACTGAGTGTCACCCACCTCAGCCCAGCACAGAGGGGATCTGCACTTTCGTCCGTAGAGGGCTTCGAATGGAGCTGCCTTGATGCTCGTGTGGTAACTATTGTTGTAGGAAAACTCAACAAGGGGTAAGTGGGTATCCCATGCCTTACCAAATTCGATCACACAGGCTCACAGCATATCTTCCAGAGTTTGGATAGTCCTCTCACTTTGTCCATCGGTCTAGGGATGGTAGGCTGTACTCATGTCCAACTTCGTTCCTAAGGCGCTTTGCAGTGATTGCCAGAATCTCAAAGTGAACCTACTATCCCTATCGGAGATAATAGATATAGGAACACCATGCATTCAAACAATCTCTTCGATGTAGATTCATGTGAGTCTTTCCATCTTAAAAGTTTCTTTGATTGCCTGGAAGTGGACAGATTTCGTCAATCGATCGACAATCAACCAAATGGTATCGTACCCAATCGGAGATTTGGGTAATTTGGTAATGAAATCCATAGAAATCATCTCCCATTTCCACTCAGGTATCTCGGGCTGTTGGAGTAGACCTGAGGGTTTCTGATATTCGACCTTCACCTTTGAACAAGTCAGACACTTACCCACGAAGGTAGCGATGTCGGCTTTCATGTTTGGCCACCAATATAACTTCTTGAGATCAAGGTACATCTTATCCGAACCTGGGTGAACGGAGTACTTGGTCTTGTGAGATTCGTTCATGACAACCTCCCTGTAACCACTGAACTTTGGGGTCTAGATCCCGTCCATGAAACAATAAACTCTGTCTCCTCTGATCTCAAGATTCTTATCCATTCCCCTCAAGGTTTCGTTCAGCACGTTCTCTGGTTTTAGGGCTTCCATCTGGGCTTCTCGGACTTGTGCGGATAAGTGAGAATGGATGGTCATTGTCAGTGATTTGACCCTTCGACCAGAATATTCTTTCCGACTTAGGGCATCTGCTACTACATTGGCTTTACCCGGGTGATAACAAATTTCACATTCGTAATCATTGAGTAGCTCGACCCATCGTAGTTGTCTCATATTAACCTCCTTCTGGTTGAGTATGTGTTGGAGGCTTTTTTGATCGATGTATATCGTGCTTTTCGTACCGTACCGGTAGTGCCTCCAGATCTTTAGGGCGAACACAATCGCTCCTAATTCGAGGTTGTGTGTGGTGTAGTTGACCTCATGTGTCTTCAGCTGTCTTCAGGCATAGGCGATGACCTTACCTCGTTGCATCAGAACACAACCGATCCCCTGATTGGGCGCATCGTAGTAAACCACAAAATCATCTGTCCCCTCGGGAAGGGATAGTATTGGTGCGGTGCATAAGGGTCGTTTCAGGGTTTGGAATGCCTTCTCTTGTTTCTCTCCCCAGTCAAAGGCTACGCTTTTCTGAGTCAATGCTATAAGGGGTTTTGCAATCCGAGAGAAGTACTGAATTAATCTGCGATAGTAGCCAGTGAGGACTAGAAATTGATGAATTTATATAGGCGTCTTCGGTGCTGACCAGTTCTCAATAGCTTTAATCTTGGATATGTCCACGTGGATTCCTTCCTCGCTAACCACGTGTCCTAATAATTTGACTCTTCGGATCCAGAATTCACACTTAGAGAACTTCACATATAACTTCTCCGATCATAGGGTTTCTAGGACTTGTCGTAGATGATCGCTATGCTCCTCCTTACTTCGAGAGTAGATAAGTATATCATCAATGAAGACGATGATGAACTGATCCAAGTAAGGATGGCACACCCTATTCATTAAGTCCATGAATACTGCGGGTGCGTTGTTCAGTCTGAAGGGCATCACTACGAACTCGTAGTGTCCGTAACGAGTTCGGAAAGCTGTTTTCGGAACATCCTCCTCGAGCACTCGCAATTTATGATACTCAGGCCTTAGATCAATCTTGGAAAAATAACTCGCCCCTTGCAGTTGGTCAAATAAGTCGTCTATACGGGGAAGAGGGTAACGATTTTTGACCGTGAGTTTGTTGAGCTCTCTATAATCGATGCACATACCAAACGATCCATCTTTTTTCTTTACGAACAAGACCGGTGCTCCCCAGGGTGAGAAACTCGGTCTTATAAAGCCCTTGTTGAGCAGCTCGTTAAGTTGACCGGACAGTTCCTGCATCTCAGCAGGTGCTAGACGATAGGGCGACTTGGCTATTGGGGTAGCTCCTGGAATTAAGTCGATCACGAACTCGACCTGACGTTGGGGAGGTAAACCTGGTAGCTCTTCTGGAAAAACGTCGGAGAAGTCGCATACTACGGGGAAGTCTTTTAGATCTTTCGTTTTCTGGCTCGTGTCGACAACGTGTGCAAGGAATGCACGATATTCTTTACGCAAGTACCTATGGGCTTGAATACTTGTGATGATGCGAAGACTCGTACTGGGTTTGTCTCCGTAGATTAACAGAGTTTCGTTATTCGGTAGATTTAGACGGATGCCTTTGTTAAAGCACAGGATATCGGCACGATGAAGACTTAACCAGTCAATGCCCACGATGATGTCGAAGCTTTTGATTGTCACAGGTATAAGGTCGATAGGGAACGAATGATTATCTAGTGTGAGGGTGCAACCTATATAGATCTTGTTAGAACTCTCTATCTTTCCGTTAGCCATTTCTACGATGAAGGTTTCTTTTAGCGGTTGAGAGGATTGTTTAAGTAAGTGTTTAAAGTTTTGGTTTACGAAGCTTCTTTCGGCTCCACTATCGCAGAGGATACAAGCATAAGAGTTATCGAGAAGGAACGTACCCGTGAATACTATGGGGTCTGCTACTGCTTCATTGAGGCCAATAGCAAGTAGTCTTCCTGTTCCTCCCGTATTCTCAGCTTTCGGGCAATTTCTTTTGAAGTGTTCGGTCTCTCCACAGCCATAATAGGCTTGACTCACTCCGGTACTCGGAACTTGATTGATGGGTTTGGGTTGAGACCTGCAAAACCGGACGGTATGAACCTTTCGGTTGCAGTTAGTGCAGTTTATTTCATGGCAGGGGCCGTGATCATGGAAAGAGCACTTGGTGCACTTGGGTAGGTTTCCAGCATATGTTTTGGCTGGTGCAGGGGCAGCAAGAGTAGTGGCAGCATGGACAACCATTGTCTGTTGGTTTTGGGAGGATGATTGAGTTGACTTGCCCTTCTTTCGGTCCCACCGTTTCCTCTTGTTGTCGGATGACATGGTTGGTGCAGTGGCAACCGTTGTGGTTGTTGATAGGGTGGAGGGAGTTTCATGATCAATCAGCCTTTGGGCCAATTCCTTGGCGCTGTCAAAAGTCGTAGGGCGTGATGCTAAAACGTTCCCTCGATACGAGGGCATTAAACCCCAGACGTATCGTTCAATTTTCTTGCTCTCAGAAGGGATCACGTTAGGGCACATAGTTACCAGGTCGCAGAACCTGGCCGTATAAGCCACTACGTCTGTCCCTTTCATCTTGAGGTTCCAGAGTTCCTCCTCAAGTTTTTAAATTTCACCCCTAGGGAAGTACTCCCTTCTCAGAAGGTCCTTCAGTGTGTCTTAGCCCATGGCATTGGTTGTTACCAAGGAGAGTGAATTGACATTGTCGTTCCACCATGTCAGGGCCCTTTTAGTAAAGGTGGCAGCAGCGAACTTTATCTTGCTTTCCTCGGGCACGAGCACATTTCAAAGACGGCTTTAGTTCTTCGATCCATTTGGGACAGTGCAATGATCCCTCCGGTTCCATTAAAGAATGTTGGTTTACAGCTCATGAAATCCTTATAGGTGCACCCCTGCATACGTGCGTGGATTTCACCATGTCTAGAGTTTGTGCCCATTCCGGCTCCACTTGCATCGTCAGAATTCATTTGGGCCATAGCTGTAGTCACAGCTGCGGTTACAGCCGTCTGAAACATCACCGGATCAAACTGTGGAGGAGGTGTTGGTGGAGGAGTTTGAGTCGCAGGTCTGCCTATATTCGGGCGCTTATGGGGAGGCATCTTTTGCTGAAAATTTTTAAAGATGAAGACAATAGTAAGAATCATTTGTAATGTGATGAGAGAGTTTCACGGACTAAACTGCCATAGTCCCAATATTAGGTAGAGTCATGGCAACAGAGTAGAAAAATACGGAAGTATAGATTTTCTCACGAAGTAGATAACTGCCAATATTACTGTTATTAATGATGTAAACTGAGTTCAGGAAATATGACCTAACAGTAGGTCTTACATCAAACCATAACGGGAAAATGTTGGCAGCCTAGAAGTCTAGTTATAGTACTTTCAGAGTTAGGAATGTTTACAGAATAGTGTTCTATTGAGTATAGAAAAGAGAAGGCTAATCCTTAAACAAAGGAGAGAGATAAGTTGACATCTCCTACTGGCGACGGGTACACATTGGGCGAACCCTCAGATCATCTAGTTGGCGTACAACTTCCAGAAGATGTGTTAGCTGCGTGCCTTTGGTAAAAAAAGGTATTGAACTTGAAATGAAGGCTTTTATATTCAACACAAATATATATGATATATAACTAAGAAATCAACGACAGTCGGACAGATAACAAAGTACCCAAAGTCCATAATCAAACAAGAACAGGAAGTAAGGTGAGCTGTCAGTCCTAAGTCCTTCAAGTCTTACTTATATAAATATATTGATGTAGATATGGTTTGAGAAAACCAAGGAAGTTTGAAAGAGTTTGCAAATAGTTTTTATAAAATTTTTTACGTGGGAAATGAGTTAAATAAACATTTAGAACAGTTTTGTTGTCAAAGCAATTCAAAAATATAGAAAATCCTTTTTAGTTGCAAGCTATAAATCACATGTGATTGATACTATAGCATGTTGGATTCAACTTGTATTCTCCCCCCATAAAAGCATTCAAAAACGTTTGAAAGGTTAATTAAGAGGTATGAACTCACAGTTTAACGTAGCGTTCGAGTGCGCCATCGATATGAGTGCTGAGTGTCAACGGTTGCTCTGAACGCAAGTGGTCCCTATTAGTCATATGGTGACACATATATGAGTTACAGTTAGGGTGTTTCATGAATAAACATGATGGGCTAGGGAATGTGGCCAGACTTGTGTGTGAGGCTGCAAACTGGAGTGTGCGGCCTTACAGGGGGTGTGTGCAGCCATACACAGGAGTGTGCATCTGTACACTCCTTGTTTGAGCCTAAAATGTCGATTGTGAGGGGTTTCAAGTGTTAAACTAAGTCTTAGATCGATAATAGAGGACATACCCTCACTTTGAAGGATGTTTTGAGTGTGTGCGGCCACCTGATGAAGGTGTGCGGATACGGACAGTGTTAAGGTTAGATTTGGCATCACCTTTCACGACTCTGCCAATGGCTGCTTGACCTTGTTCGACGTTCCTAACAATCCTTCGGACCATGATGGGCAAGACCCTGTCAGCTGAACCTCCATCGCTTATGTTGTAGAAACTTCGGTCTCCGTTAAAAGGTAAAGGCTGACCCTGCTCATCGCTCCATCGACTCAAGGTTATGGCCCACGTGGGAGTGGGACCCTGAAATGCTGGACGGGGGTTAGGGTTTGGAACTACTAGGGACAGGTTGTTGACTTCGGGTTCAGAGTCGGAGCTATCTGAAAAGCCTTCTGCACGGTGATTATCCAAAGGGATCTGGTGATCATCTTCTGGCTCCTCATCAAGCCATCCTCCATTTCCTTGGTTTGGAAAGTACGGATCGCCGGGAAGGTGAAAACCAGCCATGTTATCTACGCGAGAAAGGGGGAAAGAATAGTTAATAAACGTTCTAAGATACTAATAAGATGATCATTATGTGTTAGACCAATACTTGCACGGTGCATACTAATTACATGCGGCCGAGGTAGAATAGACCTTCGAATAAGAGATCCTAACTCTAAATCCACAACCAAACAAGGAACAGGAAGTAAAGCAAAGATCACAGATTCTAAGTCTATAACGCCTTAATCGCATGTAAGTGTAACATATCCACTTAGCAACTATTGTTCTATTAATAATGACCTTTTTACTTCTCACATATGTAAATTATAGAGATGCAGAATACTCCTATAGTATTCTCATGTTAGTGTTCTTGTAGTAGTGTTGGTAAGTTTTAGACTTGTTGCAACACCACAACCTTCCTTAGGTACATGCTAGTCACTCCTAGGAAAATGTAGTTGATCAGGCTACATCCGCCTAGATGTGACTATATGTCTCTAAGCCTAATTGTGTCGTTCAACAATCTTAATACTTTTGTTCTATTCTAGTATGATACTGACCCTTTGTATTCGTGGATGTATATATATATATATATATATATATATATATATATATATATATATATATATATATATATATATATATATACTAAGTTAAATATTTTATTATCTAAAAGTATATATTCTTGGTTAGAGTGTTTTAGTCCTGAAGTGTTTATAGTTCATATATCTTTTATGTGTTGATATACTTGATTCACTATAAACAATGGCTCTCATACCAATCTGTCACACCCCAAAACCGAGAACGGCGGAATACGTTCTGGGGTGGAGGACGTCATGTACAATATCATAACAATGCACAATAGTAAAAACAATCAACAACATCCATTGCATTAACATCATAATTGTAATACAAGCGTGTTCTGTACAGTTTGTTAGACACCAAAAGTATAAACAAAATAAAAGATGAGTCTTGTGTGTGCTCCATCTTCTCAAAAGTTGCATTAGTACCTGCCTATTGTTGACCTAAGAATACAAGTTATTTTGAAAACAAGTATCAACATAAAGCTGGTGATTTCATAAGTATTTAGTGTCTTTGCTTGTATAAAAAGTGTTTTCAATCATGTAGTAAAATATCTATTATTTAAAGTTTGAAAATAGTATGATCTCTAGAAAATCCTATATTTTCCAGCATAAGTAGTCTTCTACCTAGACTCGGTTATTTGTAAGTTTGATCCTTTAGAAATGTAAAAGTTTTCCCAAGGAAATTATTAATATGAGAATATAGCGTTAGGCTTCATTCATGTAAGGTAATTGGGAAAATAACGTTTTACCCCAGCAATATCATTGTCGGCTGAATGTAATAAAATGCAGGCTCTAGGTAGTATTAAATGTACAATACACCTCAGGGAGTCTGTTTGGCCTTTAATTCATAATGTGTTAGTTAAAGGTTAGAATGTGGACTCGTATGTAACCATGTTGATTGACGATCAAATAACTGATGACCCTCCAGGTCATATGTAGTATGGTGACATTTTGTCATCCTTGGGCCTAGTCGGCGCGGACTGTAGCTAGCAGTCGGGATGTGGGAGTGTCTGTCCCATATAGATCTATACATATAATACCCCTCCAGGAGAATCTGGTTACACGGTGTTAACACAATGAAGTATCATATCGAGAAGTAGAATATCACATTCTGTTTTAGTATATTCTCTTGTATTAGTGTATAATGTACTTCTTGGTATAATGTATTGAGTGTTCTCTTGTATAGTATATAGTACCCTCTTTGTATGGTATTAATCGTGTATCGACTCGCAACAGTATTAACTATAGTAAGTATCATGGTAATAATAGTAACGAGTGGAAATCCTTAACTATACCCATTATAGTTAAATAGAAGTGTTAGTTGCGTGCCTATGGTACATAAAGGTATTGAAATTGAAATGAAGGCTTTTATATCCAACACAAATATATATGATATATAACTAAGAAATCAATGACAGTCGGACAGATAACAACGTACCCTAAGTCCACAATCAAACAAAAACAGGAAGTAAGGTGAGCTATTAGTCCTAAGTCCTTCAAGTCTTACTTATATAAATATATTGATGTAGATATGGTTTGGGAAAACAAAGGAAGTTTGAAAGAGTTTGGAAATAGTTTTTATAAAAATTTTTACGTGGGAAATGAGTTAAATAAACATTTAGAACAGCTTTGTTGTCAAAGCAATTCAAAAATATAGAAAATCCTTTTTAGTTGCAAGCTATAAATCACATGTGATTGATACTATAGCATGTTGGATTCAACTTGTATTCTCCCCCCATAAAAGCATTCAAAAACGTTTGAAAGTTTAATTAAGGGGTATGAACTCACAGTTTCACGTAGGGTTCGAGTGCGCCATCGATATGAGTGTTGAGTGTCAACGGATGCTCTGAACGCAAGTGGTCCCTATTAGTCATATGGTGACACATATATGAGTTAGAGTTAGGGTGTTTCATGACTAAACATGATGGGGAATCACCCTAAGGGCTTGGAATCACTAAGGCTAAGTGTTCCATGTTCCATATTTAATGATCTATGCAAGTTTAAGGCCAAATAGGAGTATTAGAGTGGGTGTATGGCCATAAAAGTGAGTGTGCGGCTAGGGAATGCGGCCAGACTTGTGTGTAAGGCTGCACATTGGAGTGTGCATCCGTACAGAGGTGTGAGCGGCCGTACACTCCTTGTTTGAGCCCAAAATGTCGACTGTGAGGGTTTTCAGGTGTTAAAATAAGTATTAGATCGATAATAGAGGCCATACCCTCACTTTAGAGGATTTTTTTAGTGTGTGCGGCCGCCTGATGAAGGTGTGCGGCCACACTCCTTCAAGGGGTAGAGAACACGAAGAACACTATGAGTTTAAGCTTGGATTCAAGTGTTTTACCTCGATAACTAGCTGAAAGATGAAGTTCTTCACGCTTTGGAGGCCTTCTAAGTGTTCTTGGATGGCTTTTCTAGAGAGAGAGAGAGAGAGTAGAGAGAGAGAGAGAGAGAGAGAAAAGGTGTAGCCAAAACTGAATGGAAGGGGGTTCTCTACTATATATAGGGTCGGGTGTGAGGCTGGAGGGGGTTTGCGGTTGGCTGGCCGCACACACCTTTCTTGGTGTATTTGGCTTGATTTTGTGATGCAACACCCTTCCTAACCCTTCTTAAGGCCCATATCTATGATATACTAAGCCTAAAACACTTGTGCGGACCCAACATTCTGCTAAAAGATGCTAAGTTCAAGTGAATTATAGATATATGGCTCGATTGTACAGAGTAAAAGTGTCGGGTTGTCACGTCCGCCAATTCTTGGGTCTCGCTGGCTATTATCGCAGATTTATCCAAAACTTCTCCAAAATCGCTAAGCTTTAACCACCCTGACACAGAAAGGTGTAAGCTTTAGTTGGGGAGTCAATCAAGACACTGCATTTCAAACATTGAAGTAGGCCCTATGCAGCGCACCTGTCTTGTCCCTACCCAAGGGGACAGAAGACTCCGTTGTTTACTATGATGCATCCAATCAGGGCCTAGGTTGTGTGCTCATGCAGCGGGGAAAGGTTATCGCCTATGCCTCGAGGTAGTTGAAAACACACAAAGTCAATTACATGACTCACGATATAGAGTTGGGAGCAGTGGTCTTTGCATTAAAGATATGGAGACACTATCTCTATGGAACAAAGTGCACTATCTTTACCAACCATAAAAGTTTGCAGTATATCTTTGATCAGAAGGAGTTTAACATGAGGCAGCGGCGATCGATAGAGTTACTTAGTGACTACGAGTTCGAAATACGCTACCATCCTGGCAATGCCAATGTGGTAGCAGATGCCCTCAGCCAAAAGAAGTATTCAGGGCGTAAGGTGAAGGCACTGACTATGACCATCCATTCCCGATTATCCACACAAATCCGGGAGGCTCAGCTGGAAGCCTTAAAACCATAGAACATGTCGGATGAAGCCTTACGGAAATGGAAAAGAACTTAGAGGTCAAGGGAGATAGAGTTTTCTATTTCATGGACCGTATCTGGACCCCAAAGTATGGTGGTTACAGAGAAGTTGTCATGAATGAAGCTCACAAGACAAGATACTCCGTTCACCCAGGTTCAGACAAAATGTATCTGGATCTAAAACAACTCTATTGGTAGCCGAATACAAAAGAAGAAATTGTTATCTTCGTGGGCAAGTGCTTGACATGTGCCAAGGTGAAAATAGAATATTAGAAGTCCTCAGGTTTGCTTCAGCAGCTGGAAATACCTGAGTGGAACTGGGAAATGATTACAATGGATTTTATCACTAAGTTACCCAGGTCTCCGAGTGGGCACGACACCATCTGGGTAATTGTCAATCGGTTGACAAAATCCACCCACTTCCTGCCAATCAAAGAAAACTTCAAGATGGACAGACTCACACGAATAAATCTTCGAGACGTAGTTCGCATTCATTGTGTATCTGTATCCATTATCTCTAATCGAGATAGCAGGTTTACATCGAGGTTCTAGCAATCACTACAGAAGGCTCTTGGAACTAAGTTGGATATGTTGAGAGCATGCGTCATCGACTTCGGCATGTCATGGGACACTCATCTTCCTTTGGTTGAATTTTCCTACAACAACAGCTACCATATCAGCATCAAGGCTGCGCCGTTTGAAGCCCTCTATGTCCGTAAGTGCAGATCCCCTCTGTGCTGGGCTGAGGTGGGTGACACACAGCTAGCCAAGGGTCAAGCCCCTGACGGCACTCTCACTGGTCCTAAAATCATCCAAGAGATGACTGAAAGATTGTACAAATCCGAGAACAACTGAAAGCCTCGCGAGATAGACAAAAGAGTTACGCCGATAAGAGACGAAAACCCTTGGAGTTCCAGGTGGGCGACTATGTCCTTCTGAAGGTCTCACCCTGGAAAGGCATGATACATTTCGGAAAGCATGGAAAGCTAAATCCAAGGTACATTGGACCATTCGAGATCCTTGCTAGGATCAGCCCCGTACCATACAAACTCCAATTACGATGAGAACTTGGCAGTGTCCATCCTGTCTTCCACGTGTCAAACCGAAAGAAGTGTCTATCCAACGAAACTCTTGTGATTCCTCTCGACGAGATTGAGCTAGACGAAAATCTACGTTTCGTGGAAGAACGTGTTGAAATCATGGACCGGGAAGTCAAACGTACGAAGCAGAGTCGCATCCCAATAGTGAAGGTTCGCTGGAATGCCAAGCGGGGACCTGAATTCACTTGGGAGTGCGAGGACTCAATGAAACAGAAGTACTCTCACCTCTTTCCAAGTTCTTGATTTTCACACTATCCTTGAATTTCGGGAAGAAATTCCCTTTAATGGGGGATGATGTGACACCCCAGAACTTCTAGCATTGTTTGAGTCTGTTTGGATGATCTAAAGCCCCGTACAACCAAAGTTTGAATTAGGGATGGGTTGGTTTAACATCTAGGGTTGCAAAAAGGCCAAACACTCCCTCTAGAGTATTGTGTGGCCACAAACATGAGTGTGTGGCCGCACACCCAAGTGTCTGTCCGTACACATGAGTGTGTGGCCGTACACCCGACTGTGTGTTTGCACACTCGAGTGTGTGGCCGCACACCCATTTTCTAAATATAGATGAGGCTCATTTACACATCATTTCCTCTCTCCTCAACCGTACACACCTCTCTCTCTCTCTACTTGAATCAACCACAAACACTTCTATGGCTTTAAAAACGTAAGTATTCCATCCTTTTAGCTTGCTATACTTGAAGGACTTCATTATTTGAGCCTTGATTCACCTTAAAGTCGACCACACACTCCGACCACACACTCTGACCACACACTCCGACCACACACTCCAACCACACACTCTGACCGCACACTCGGACCCCACACTCCGACCACACACTCCGACCATACACTCTGACCATACACTCCGACTACACACTCCGACCACCCACTCCGACCACACACTCTGACCACACAATTCGACCACACACTCCGACCACACACTCTGACCACAAACTCTGACCACATACTCCGACCACACACTCTGACCACACACTCCGACCACACACTCTTTTGGGTGGCCTTACACTCCCTTCATACAATCATATGTGATTGTAACACTTGTCCTAAGTGTTTTCTAGTACCATACGGTGTCGCTTATCATGATTAGTTGTATTATACGCTAATTATGTCCATGCATCGTTATATGTTAAACAGGGTCCATTTGTGCTCGAGGTTGCACTTGACACTCAACATCCCTAACGATCCTAGATTCGAATCACACGTCAAACAGTTAGTTCATACCCCTACATTTATCCTTGTTTTAAATGTTTTAATGGGGGGGGGGGGGGGGGGGGGAATACAAGCGAAACTCAAGGTATTTTATTAAGTTTTAAACTTATTAACACAGTTAATGATTTCCATGTTTAATAACATATTCATATATTTTATCCCATTTTGTAATATGTTGAGCATAAGGGAAACTCTTAATTTGGAAATCTAACTTCATCGCTTTCAGAAAGGTTTTTACAAAGCATTTTCTATATAAACTCTAATAAACTATAATGGGTATAGTTTGGGATAACACTCTAGGCAGTCTCTACCAAATCAGACTTCATAAATGAATATGTATAAACTATGGAAGATTTAGTTTATGTTATATATTTTCTAACGAGTATAAAGTACAATTATTCAAGAATAATTACTGTTTTATACTGTTTTCCCGCTAGTGAACTAGATTATACCAAATTATGAGGCGCTACTTCAATACTGTACCCTTAGGTGTACAGGGGTAAATCCTTTTAATATAACCAGAGTCTCTCCTGGAGGGAGAGCATGAGATTTGTGAATAGATCTATTCGGGACTGATAATCCCACACCTGAATTGCTAGCTACAGTTAGGCAGGCATGCCTGGAGTGAACAAATGTCATTTAGCTTAACGCCTGAACAACGTTATAAATCTCTCTTGGTCATATCAAGTATGGTTATACGACTCGCAAATAAGTATAAACTAACTTTGGTTTACAGACTCTACTCTTCTTTTTTTTATTTTGAATAATAAAACAACTTTCATAGACAAACAGATAGTAATAAGGGATTTCTAAACTTGCATCTCTACCTCTAGGACGGTTAACCTGTTTTTAGGGAAAATACGGGATTTTCCCAGGATAGCACCGACATTTCTAAAACTGATGGTTTATTTTCTACTAATAGCTACTATCTCAACACTAATTTTCATATGAAATTATGGGATTTTCTTGAGGAACTCTTTTCAAAGAATCAAAGAACATTTTTCCATTAAAACTAAATGCTTATGAACTCACCAGCCTTTTGTTGATATTCGTTCAAACTGCTTGTATTCTCAGGGAATCGGTAGATAGGTTGTGTTACTATGATTGCTATGGTACAATGGTTGTGATTAAAACAAGTTTTTTTATATTCTATATATCTTTGGAGTAATTAAAACAAGTTTCAGATTGATGTAAATACTTTTCTATATATATATATATATATATATATATATATATATATATATATATATATATATATATATATATATATATATATATATATATATATTCATTGTAATGGTTGTGTTACTATGATTGCTATGGTACAATGGTTGTGATGCTAAACATGATGTCCTCCACCCCGGAACGATTCCGCCATCCTGGTTTCGAGGTGTGATAGTATCATACTCCCAAATAAAAATAAACCCTTATTATTTAATCACCATAACAATCACAGTATTATTGATTATATAAATGTTTTTGGTAATCAACATAACTTTTAAACTTTTTATCATTTGTCATGCCTATGCCCTTAGCTTGCATATCATGATTTCTTTTGGTAATTACTATAATCAACGAATCGTCGTAAAGATATTCCTTTTAAAATTAGACGGCAACTTGCTTTGCACCCCCGTATTGACCAAATCTTGAACCAAAGTCTCGTATACCCGAACCGCAGATACCTATGACCCATTTGTATGAAACCACAAACTCAACAGATCGATGATCCTCCTAACAGAATACCTAGTTCTCCATCACTTAAGGTTTCAATTACCACTAATTGGCATTGCAAACAGACCAAATCTCTAACTGGCTCAACTACATACATAGCATCCTTGACCATTAGAATGTATAACACAAAAAGGATGATCTTCCATATAAAAACCAAGCAAGATCAAAGAGATTCCAAATCTCAGATGGAGACCTCGGAAAGGTCCAAATCATAATTGCCTTTAACAGAGAATCCCATACAGATACACAAGAAATAACTCTAACAATCCATTCATATATTTGATTCTCTATCTAGAAAAAAAAATGGACTACTATACACCTAGTCCACAAATCCCCAACCATCAATTCATCGTGAGGATAATTCATAAATACAAGAGGCATCATCCTTATAGTCGAGATACATCGGAGATAAAAAAAGTTGTCATTCCCGATTCACTTTCTTGACCATATGAAACAATCAACTAACACCTGACCTGCCTATATTAAATAAAAGTAGACCGTTGATCTCATCTCAAGGCATCCTCACCATAATCATTCTCTTATGCATTCCCACACTACCATACTTCTTGCCAAAAACTGCAACTATCTTGCCCCATGTCTACAACCCAACTCTGAAAATCACATTTCTACTCTCTCTTTCCTATGAACATAGAAAACTGGAAGAACATAACCCCAATTGTACATAGTGACATCCCAATCCATCTACCAATCACTCAACCTCCACCTACAATCCTCGACTGATCATAACATTCACTTCCTTCTTGAGTCATGTGACTTAACTAGAACTACCTCGAGCAAGGCCCTCGGGACCTTAAAAGCAACTAACTCACGTATGTATGCACCATTCAAACCCAAACCGACATGCCCACGAAGGCCCAAACAATCACCATACCCATCCTCAGCATGAACAATCATAACCAAGAAACAAAATAAGATAGAAACACATTGTAATGAATCATTGTGCCAAGCCATATAATTTACCCTCAACCAGCTCCTTAGAATCCCTGAAATTTTCCTTGATTCCAGTACCGATCATGTGCTTTCAGTAGTACCGGCCCAATACTACCTTCCACACATATTCGTACTTCCCTCAAGAAACATTCCAGATCCTCTATGTAACTACTCATGTCTACTACAGTCTGATCTAATCATATATACCTGCTCTCAAATGAATATACACTACTAAACATCAAACTAATTCCTCTAAGGCACTTCCTAGGCTCTCCTATGATTCCCACCTTACCCTTCCATCAACTGCTGAAGAACCCCTACTAATGTCAACTAACTACTTTATTAATACAATTACATGTAACAAAACTTAAATAATCTTCCAAATAAAATACCGAACCCTACAACGGTCGGTGTAACATCCCGTTTACAATAAAATAAATAATAAACCCTAAAAGCCTGAGATGTATTTTCATATTTTTATGTTAGCCCTAAATTTGTGATAATTTATCAGAGTATTAGCGCAAGGAGTTAAATGTTATAAATTAATAAAATCGGGGGTTAAATTGTAACTTTCAGACTAGTTTTGAATAGAATTATGGAAGTTGGGGGTTCTTAGGTAATTGATGGACTTAATCTGAAAATGTTCTGGTCGCAGGGGATAAAAGTGAGTAAAATGGAACTAAGTTTTAAAGTTGGAGGCGGGAATCAGACCCGTCACACCCTCCCTTGGCCTCTCATTTAAACAAACCCAAACCCTAACCCTAATATCTTCTCCACCCACCACCTTATCCCTCCAATCTCCTTCCGCCGCCATCAGCTTTATCGCCGTCGTGAACCATCGAGCAACCATTGTCGCTACTCCCACTGCCGACGAAGACGAGGATCAATGTTAGGATGCCGTGATAGTAGGGAGGCCGGAAGAACAGAAGCTCATGGTTATTGCTACTGGTGTTCTCGGTTAGGGGTCATGAAACCTTTCGTTTAACCGTTTCCTTTTCCTTGCTATGTCGTCGTCGTCGGCACCGCTCCATGAAGCTGAAATTCTATGGGAACCTCCGACTGCCATCCTCCTCCAAGAGCATGGTTGATGTTGTGTTGGTATTCATGTTTTACATGTATGTGTGAGTGTGGGTGTTGTTGCAAGTCGTGAGGCGTGTGAGTGTGTGTCTTGGTTGGTCGGTAAACGAAGAGAACCACCATAGCAGCAACCATGGTGGCGGCCGCCTTGCTACCATTTTCTGCCACCACTAGTCACCGTATGATGTAGCTGTGTGCATGTAATATTGTGTGGATGTTTTTTCTGCATGGTTGTTGTAGTGGGATCTGTTTGGTTGGATTCTAACTCGAAACCGCCACCACCGCCGCAAGTGGGTGACTGCCGCCATGAACCGCCACCAGTGACTACTGCCTGAGGTGGTAGTGGGTGGTGTCTGACTTACTAAACACTAAATGAACTAAGCTTCTAACACTAAACCGAGTGGCATGTGTTTGGGTTGGAAACCCTAATTAGGATTTAGAAAACCCTAAGGTCAAGAAAACCCTAGTTTTGGAGTTTTGTCGGGACCTACGTTGAACTGTTAAATGGACTTTAAGTGTACTCAATAATTCCCTACGATTAAATTAATGCAGTATTGTACTTAATGAATTAAGTCCTTAAGGGTTTAAGTGTGGAACACTAACCCTAGTCATGATTTTATGTGGGAAACTCTAGAATCGGGAATCCCTATATTGGACAATCATCGGGGTGTATTTGGGCTATTGCTTGGATTATTATTATGCCTGAGAATGACTAAGTCAAACGTTAATGAGTCGAACCCTTAGGTGGTTATGTCCTTAATGGGTTAAGTGTCCTTACTTAACCTTAATCATCATTTTATACAGAACCATAATCATCATTTTATGTGAGGTAGTCACTGCTGCACGTGACTATGACCTATGATCGGGCATTGACTCTAGTATCTTCCTGTAGATGATTGAAAGTGAGTTGAAGCTGGTAGAGTTCTTCGTTACTACAGTGGTTACCTACGTGCATATCGAGGTGAGTTTCACCTCTCTATACCCTTGGGTTGAAGGCACCAATGTCGGCACACTAGTTTTGGTTATCTGTTAGTAGAGGGATGCCTTAGGGACTGTATAGAGTCATGTAGGATAGACTGAGGACTCTTGATCTAGGGTCTTTTACCTGATCCATGTTTGGTTGTGGTTCTAGAGTAGGATCACCTATCCGGGTGTCTATCTCACCTCTAAGTATTTACAGCCATGCATTTCTTGGATTGTTAGAATTAGTATGTTGCTATGTTGTAGTGATCTTTTAGATATGTATCCTGGTATCGAGTATGTTGCTTTCTTGTAGTCATCTGTAAAACTATATGTTATATGTACTTGTTGGTTATCATCTAGTAGAGTGCCCTAGGGACCGTTTGTAGTCATGTAGGATAGCCTGAGAACTCTTGATCTAGGCTTTCTTTCCCGTTGTTTGTTTGGTTGTGGCTCTAGAGTAGGATCATCTGTTCGGGTGACTATTTCACCTCTAGTTACTTATGGTTATGCATTTCATGGAGTTTCACTGGCAGTAGGATTGTATGATGTGAGAGGACAAGTAGGCGGTAGTGAGTTGTATGATTGATTTTTGCCTGTATTACATGCCTACTAAACCCTTGATTGTTTACATGTTAACATGTTGTGTTTGATTGGGTTGAGGCGGTCCTCTTTGTGTTGAAGACCAAGATACCTAGATTGAGCCGGTTGTAAGCCATAGGCACAGAGGTTCGGGTTGAGCGGTGGGGTTGAGTTGGTAAGGCCAATAAACCAGGTATAGTTGGGCATTCCAGTCTGATGACTGATTGGGCCTGTTGCTCGTTATCTGTTTTGTTATGTGTGGTATTTTGGGGAAACTCACTAAGCTTATGTTTATCCAGTTGTTTATTGTTTCAGGTACCCTGAATGTCTACAGGAAGGCGAAGGTCGAGACTGTACGCACTCATCAATAGTATTGAGGATTTCGCATTTTCTATGATACTCTTATTTTTTAATAAATGTAATTTTGAATAAACGGTTTTTCTTAATAATGGATTTATAAATTTGGAAGTCTTACCTTATAATGGATTTATAAATTTGGTATCAGAGCCCTAATTTGAGTGAATTGGATGAACACTTGTGTGAATCCAGTCTCAAACTAGGATCCAAGATTTTTTGCAAAATGTTTTTGAAAGAAATAATTTATGATAAAAGGGTTGGGCTAAGGACATGGGTCGTTCTCTTGTAATGCTCTTACTTTATTGTTGGCTTGGGATCGGGAATGTGGGCCTTGACTTAACTTAGGCTATTTTAGGAAGATGCGGTGTGTATAGTCAACCAGAGGCCGAACAGGAGAGTGGTTCCCAAAATACCTATATTGTTATGTGTGCTATGTTTTGATTTTGTTGATATATGAACTGTTAGAAATTCATGCTTGTGGATAAGGCTCTTTTAGAAATTGTTGGATAGTGTGCCTGATTTCTCTGATGCCTTATGATATAGGGAGTTTCTTACCTGATAAATGCTTTTTGATCGTGTGATTGCTACAGGTATGTTGATTAGTTGTATATGGTCGGGATTGAATAAACATAGAATAATCGACTTGAGCTTACTTCATTTTACATGTTTGGTTGTGGATTTAGGGCAGTGTTGATTATATGACAGTCTATCTAACCCCGTATTTTGTACAACAATCATGCCCAAAAGCAACCATTGGTGCAGGAGTGAGGGTAATCCTAAAAAGAGTGCCTTGGAAGTTAGTTGTAGCTCGCATGAAAAGTGGGTATTCGCACACCTAGGAGTGTCTTAGTGTAGTGACTTAGAACCTTGGGATGAATATCAACTACGAATATGTGTGGAAGGTAGTATGGAACCATACTACATAAAGCACATGATCTGTATTGGATTCAGGAGGAATTTTATGGCTGCTAAGGAACTAATATGAGTAGGGCCTAGTGTATTGATCACTGTGTTGTGATATCTAATCTTTCCTTAGTATATTTTTTAGTATAACGACCATTGGATGTTCTGGATTAGTATCTGGTAGCACTAGGAGAATAGGTCTTAGTGAAGAGGAGATTCATGGGATCATTGTTACAGAAACGGCCGAGGCAATCAGGGAGGCTACTCCAGAGTTGTTCGGAATGGTCAAGGCTACCATGATTGAGCTATTTGATGATAACTATGTTGTAGTGCCTGAGGTTGTTGTTGTTGTAGCTACAGTGGTTTGCTTCCGATAGGGCTCGAGGAGAGAGCTCTTTCCAATATAGGGACGTTGATAATAGAAAGCCCCCAGAGTTTGGTGGTGTCTCGGAGCCGATTGAGGCGTTGAGATGGTTGTATGATGTAAGGTTTGTTTCTTCACGTGCTCTTGTATGGATAACCAGAAGGTCAAGCGCCTTGAACCTTCTCGGGTTGGAGGCAAGGGATTATTGGAGACTGGTGACTAGTTCTTATACTCCTAATCAGAGGGTCGTGGTGACTTGGGAGTAGTTCCTAGAGATGTTTCGTACAAGGTATGTTACCCTGGTAGAGAGGGAGAGACGGGAACAGGAGTACCTGGATTTGAGACAGACGACCAAGTCGCTGACATAGATCACCAAGATGTTCACTAAGAGGGCTTTGTTCAGTCCTGAGTTCATTGCTTCAAAGTAGGCTCAGATGACTCAGTATTTAGCCATACTCAAGATAGATATCCGATAGTTTGTTTCCACCCAGCGCCATGGTTCTCTCGTTGAGCTTCAGGATGCCACGAGGAGGCAAGAGATTGAGATAGAGACCCAAGTGAGGGAGCAGTGTCAGGCTCCAGATCAGTCCTAGCCTAAAACGAAGTGGTTCAGGTCCACTGGCTAGAGTTCGGGATCCATTGGAGGGAGGCGCAAATCTTTTGTATGTCACAGGTGTGGGAGGAAGGATATTTTGGTAGAGATTACAGGCAGAGTGTGCGTGTTTATTTCCATTGCGGCCAGGAAAACCACAGTGGAGCTCGTTTTCCTTTTCTCAGTGAGGTGTTGGATCCTACACCCTTATCATGGCAGTTACCCGACAGTCGTCATGGGACCACCGGGGTACAAAGGACCGAAAGTTGATTTGGCAGTTCGTCTATTTAGCAATTGTGGTGGTATTGGTATTCTTTTGTAATTGCTGATTATGATTCGAAGTTTGGTTGTAATCGTTGGATGATCAGTCAAATGTAATTATCTTATTTAGCCTTGTTATATTGATTCTTGTTATGAATGAATTAATCATCATTTCCATCGATTATATGTGTATTGGAATGTATGAATATTGTGTGGATTCAGATCCTTCCGTGTAACAGGGTATCAGTGGTTGGAGTTAAGTGGTAGAGTCCGAGTTAGTCCGAGTACCGAAGGACTATGAAGTTCTCAGTTTCTTGCATATTTCAAGTGGGGGAGAGTGGAAGCTCGCAGCAGGCAGACTTTATGCCAAGATTCCGTTCTCATTCGGATTTCTTTAAGTTCAAACTTCTGCACAGTTATTAAATCTTTTGGTTTCACGATAAGATCATCGCCAGTTGTTGGATTTTCCCTTCGATTCTTATTAGTCTTAGTTGTGATAGCATCTATAGGGCGTGCTTGTGCTTAGACCCAAGCGTATTAGGAGCTCAGGTTAAGGGTTTACTTTTCTGTTATCGCCTGATCTGTAGAACTGTATGTTATATGTACTTGTTGGTTATCATCTAGTTGAGTGCCCTAGGGACGGTTTGTAGTCATGTAGGATAGCCTAAAACTCTTGATGTAGGCATTCTTGTCTGTTCCTTTTTTTGGTTGTGGCTCTAGAGTAGGAACATCTGTTCGGGTGGCTATCTCACCTCTCGTTACTTGTGGTTACACATTTCATGGAGTTTAGTTGGCACCGGGACTGTATGCTATGAGATGACTAGTAGGCAGTAGTGAGTTGTATGATTGATGTTTTCCTGTGTTACGTGCCTACTAGACCCTTGATTGTTTACTTGTCGACATGTTGTGTTTGGTTGGGTTGAGCTGATCCTGTTTTGTATCGAAGGCCAAGATATCTGGTGCGGACCAGATGTAAACCGTAGGAACGGAGACTCGGGTTGAGCAGTTGGGTTGATGTGGTAAGGCCAACAAACCCGATATAGTTGGGCATTCTAGTCTGATGACTGATTGGGCGTGTTGCTCATTATCTGTTTGGCTATGTGTGGTATTTTTTGGGAAACTCACTATGCTTATGATTATCCAGTTGTTTATTGTTTCAGGTATCTTCAGTGTCTATGGGAAGGCGAAGGGTCGGATTGTACACACTCATTAGCAGCATTGAGGATTTCGTGTTTTCTATGATACTCTAATTTTTATTAAATGTAATTTGGAATAAACGATTTTTCTTATAAATGGATTTATAAATTGGAAAGTTTTACCTTAATAAAAATGAAAAAAAATGGTTGTGAAAAATGGGACGTTACAGTTAGACTCAGACAAGAGTTGGGCCATATGGCCAAATCAATCATTCTAGAATTATTTAACATTTGCAGCATGTAACTTAGTGTACTCCTCTAATAGTTATCCCACATCAATATGGGTCTCACAAAGCATAAAGCAAGCATCATTGGAGCAGTGACATCATATAGACCACAATACATAAAAAGTCATCCTCCAACTAACTTGCATCTACGATGCTAGGAACTTCTACCAACACTATTAATCTTCGTAGATTTTCCTTCTGGGGTCTCTCTTTAAAAAATGCTCATGCAAGCACATTATAACACTCTTCCTAGGCTTTCCTAGGGTTCCTTTCACACGAATCTCCGCCAGTACTTGCAGAACAAACTCCCACTAATACCTTCATACTACCCCACGAATACATCTACATGCCACGGACACTAGATAATTCTTTGATAGTAAGTTCTCACGCTACAATGGTTGGACTCAAACAAGAGCTACGGAATAGATTAAAACTAACATTTTAAAATTCTCTAATCCCTGCAAAATGTGACCTAACGTATTCAGTTAATTATTAGTCAATATTATTCGAGGTCCCTAAAAGCACAAAGAAAGTAGCATTCGAGCTTCGAGTAATCTAAACCAGTGCCTCAATTAAACAAGTCATTTTGTCCAATAATCTGAAATCCGTACTAGCATGTAATTCCAAAAGCTCAATCAAAGGGCATATAAAGGCATCTCTCCTAGCTTTCTACTATGCAAGTCCTGAGAAGATACTTAGCCCTAATCTAGCATGCAGTTCTCATATACTCAAACCAAAAAAAAGGTTTCACATGTATGGATATTTTGGGAAATACTTTAGTCGGCTGATTGTATGCATCGCACCCCTTTTTCTTAAAAACCTGTTTGGAAAAACTCATTTTCTTTTAAAAGATTTTGTTAAATCTTTAGTTTAGTTCAGAAACACCCGAGAGTGTGCCCAAATCCCTCAAACCAATGTTATGATACCAACTTGTAACCTTCGAAAAATACTGAGTAAAAAGTTCATTTTTAAATAAGTCAAAAAAATTCATTCACTATTCCAAAAGACGATCAAAGTCAAAGTATTCTCAATACATCAGAGTAAAATCATAAATAGTTAATGTAGAATAAATCTCCAAGGGACACAATGCGATCAAGTTAGGGAGTTCCTATTGAAACTAGAAGTACCTAAAAGCATTTTAAACATAAACCATAAGCACAAAGCTTACTGAGTTCCCCAAAATAGTCCATAATAAATATAGATAATAGCACGATCCTAAACTGGGTCTATTTCACCTCCGAGTCTATTTTAACTCCTTTGGTATCTTTCAACCAATACTAGGTCTATTTCACCACCTGAGTCTATTTCAACTCCTTCGGTATCTTTCAACCTATATAGGTCTATTTCACCCCTATAACTAGGCATATATTCATATCAACAAGAGTCACAAACAAAACAAGCACATACAGGAATATCAACATGTATAATGAAGAGACTAGCATTCGTGCCTTCGACGCACGAGTATAATGAAGAGACTTACCTGAACTATTCAACAGAAGTCCAACAGTTACCTCAACAATAGCACAGTTGACCCAAGCTTTAATAGTCTAGAAATGTAGTGTCTTTGATGGATGTAAACTTGAAGAATCATTCCTTGCAACCAAAAGAGCCTTCTTGATCTTTCACTTCATCAAAATATCATAAAAAGCACCCCAAAAAGGAAAGAAGAGAGAGGAGAAGCTCAAATCTTAAAAATGGAGGCTAGGGTTTTTCCCATGGGGTGCTAGAGGTGGTGGAGGCTGCTAAAATGCCCAAAAATGTGAAACCTTATGCTGGAGTATGTTGAAAATCCTAAAATCATGGGTTTTAGCCTGACAGATTTTACGCCGTGGGCTCTAATCCCCACTATGTGGCAATGATTTTCACCCACATCCACCTCAATTTCAAACAACCGTAACTTCTTCGATTTAGACGATCTTTATATCCACAGAAAGGTATTGACGAGCCCCACGCGTCTATCTAGTTAATTTTGGATTAACACATGTCGAACTAAAAACTATAATCCATGAACGAAGTCTGAAACATCACTTTTCCTATTTTAGCCTTTGACTCGAAAACATAAACCAAGGGTTTAGATCACATAACCATTATGATCAACATTCGATTGGGTCTAAACCCTATTACATTGAAGTCCAAGGCCTTTATTTGATCCATTTATTGTCCACAATCCCAAAATAAGAAACTTCTCGAAATAGGATGTTACAAAAAACCTATAATTAGATATTCGTCTCTTTGATAGCCATATAGCACACTATATCTACCCTAATAACAACCTGACGATATCATGTCCCACCGAAGATTGTGAAGGGTCGAGTCAAGCAAAGGACTATGGTTTAACGATTTATATATTGTGGCTTATCAATTCAAGCATAATGAATATAGACCTCTAGAAAACCTAATATCCAATCTGATGATTGCAAATCTCACCGATCTTTGAAAATCTTCAACAATCTAGTGTTGTATTCCAAAAAGTTTGTTTCAAGGTCTTCATTTCTTAAAAAGGTTTGTTTTACAAACTTCATTGCCATTTATTTATTAAAGATCTCAACATTTTTTTAAATGTTGTGGGGTTTGACGTTAAACGCAAACCATCTCAAAAAAAAACCTTAAAGAAGTTTGGTGGCAACCAGTTTGTTTGAAAGATATGAGTTATAAATGTTGTTGTTTGAAGTAATTAAGAGGATTAAGAAAAAATGATTTGATGGGTATTATGTAGAAAGTAAGACGATATGAAACTAAAACCAAGCTAAAATCTATTTACTTGTCAATTGCATATCTTATTCATGAAAATCAAGTTTTGGCCTCTTCGAATCTTCCACTCCATATCCGTTTATCAAAATATTGTTATTTATCAATTTCATATGTTCACCTTGTTCTATTTTTAAATATTTTAAATATATTTGGTTTTTATTAGCTATTGTGATTTAATTTTACATATCTAAATATTATAGTTGTTGGTCTTTAAAATGACATTGGATGTGGTGATGGGAAAGGGTTCAAAGACAATCAGCGAGCAAAATAAAAGCGTTCGATTTCAATGATGAAGACAAACAACAGTGATTGATTTCAAGATGAGAAATAAACTTTATTTCAAGAATTTATAGTTAACGGAAGCTTTGCATTCAATAATACTCATTCATTGGGTCGTTTGTAGTTTTTTTTATTACTATTTTGATGTAAATATTTTATTATAGCATATAGATTCTTTTGTATTCTTAAAAAAAATAACAACAAATTCTTCAAAGAATTTATTTGTTTTTTATGTAATTCTTTAAAAAATGAATAAATGTAAAGGATGATTTTATATTTTAGTAGAATCTTCTTGTTTTTTATGTAATTATTTTCATAAATGTGTTTTATATGAAATTCCAAGTTAACATTTTTTAAGAATCACTTGCTCCAAAAAAAGTTCAGATTTTTTTCAAAAATAAAAATGTATTCAGCTAAAAAAATGTGTATTTTTTTCAAAAACATTTATTCGAGATAATGTGTTTTTTATAAAAAAAAAAAAAAAAAAAAAAAAAAAAAAAGAAAAAAAGATTAATTGCTAAAAAGTCGGATTTGACTATTTTGTTGCCTAAAATAAGAATACACAAATGTCCATATTACCCCTAAGACGTTTTTTTTTTATTTTTGAATTCTTAAAAAAATTAATAATAAATGTAATAGTATTCTTTCAAGAATTATTCTATTTATCATTGATCCAATGGACATGATTGAGTTACATGTTCATACAATAATTGTCATTTATATTTGAACCTAAACCTCGGGTTAGGTTATAATATGAACACTAATTATTGTGTGGATGTAGACACTAATATGGGCCACTTGTTAGCCTAATTAAGATATATGATTTAATAATGACTTTTAATTCTTTTTTAAAAAAAAGTACTAATTTCATAAGGTGTATAGGCTATAATGGCAAAACTATATATTTGTATGTCCCAAATTCTTCACAATTACTACCTCCCGTCACTCTCCATTTGTGGATTTTCAAAATGGAGTTGATATTCACGAATCTTTATTAAGAACGACTCATAAGAATTATTACGGTTCGTCGACTTTATTCTCTATAAACTCAAGAAATATTCATAAAACCCTAGTTTTGTGCAAAGGTAGTGTGTATATTATTCTAGAAGAATTTGTAGTTGGAGATCAAACTCATGATTGAGGATTAACATTAAGTATGTGTTATTCTCATATAATTTATGTATTAGTATGTAGTTTTTCGTGAATGTTAATAACACACATGCCTAAGTACATGTTAAGCTACACAGTATGTTTGTAAATCATTTTATACAAATAAATATCAAACATTACATACATTATTCTAACATAATATGAAAAAATTGAATTCACGAAAAATTAATAATAGGTTTTAAAGGGTTTTTTAAAGTGAGAAATTTTTTTGTCCTCATAAAGTATGATAAAAATGAAACTTATCTTTGTTTGTAAATCTTTTCTGCTTCATTTTCCACTCCTCGTGTAACGTTATAACCTCCTTCACTTCCATTATCTTTATTTTCTTTCTCACTTTCCTCTCCTATAACATTCTCATCACCTTCACCTCCCTCATCCTCGTTTTCTTCATCGTTTTCACCGCCTTCAATATTTTCATCATCATCATCATCATCATCATCACTTCCATTTTCTTCTTCACCATCTTCATCATCATCATCAAAAAAAATTTCCAAAATATTTTTCAAATGATTTAATGTAACATTTTTAGGGAATTGATCAAGTTCCTTATCGGTTAACATTTGTAGCTTCTTAAACTTCATCATGATCATTTTTTATAATCCTAAATCACAAAAGAATGAAGGGGTGTGTGTGTGTGTGTGTGTGTATATATATATATATATATATATATATATATATATATATATATATATATATGATTAAATATTAAGATTATTAAAAAATTACACCAACATGTTTACCTCCTCATTCAACTGTTTCTCAATGAACTCCTCATTGAATTCTCTTGTTCTAAAATCTGCCAGTTCTTCTTTCTCATAATTTTCTCTTATCTTCATCTTCTTTGTACTTCAGTGGTAGATCACTGGACGTTTTCTTTCATCTTTTATAAGCTTAGCTTTGACACTGTCTACATATAGTAACTGCAAAAAAAAAATTGTCAACGCTATAATATGTGATTAAATCCCATGTGATTTTAACAATCCAGATTTTTATATAACTTTATTTATTCAATCACATGTGATTTTAAGTATAATTATTTCTAACATTTGTATTAAACACTAAAAATAACATGTGATTATAGATGTTTATTTTAGATTTTAATATATGTTATAAATACTGAAAATCATATGTGAATAAATAAATTTACTTTTCTTAATCATATGTGATTATAGCTATTCATGTTATAAAATCTGTTATATATAATGAAAATGATATGTGTTTGAAAGAATTACTTTTCAATCACATGTGATTATATCTATTCAATCATATGTAATTATTATAAATATATTAAAATAAAAGAGAATTTATTAAATGTTACACCAAATAAGCAGATGGTCCATTAAAATTGCTTGTTGCACTGGATGAATCAAATGATTTTTTGATTTTAACCAAACATTCTATCAAATAGGAGCACCAATCAATTTTGTTTATTTTTGTCTTCTTCGTTATGTAGTTTAATGGGTACGTGTTTGCTTTCCCTGAAGAGCTTGATTTTATCAAAGAGTTGATCAACAAAGCTATAAAATTTATCTTGAAGTTCATATTTGCTATGTTAGAGGAAACTCTCTTCATCTTTATATCTTGTAGATGAATCATAGTCTTGTTTTCATATTGGTTTGTCCATTCTTTATAGGTTTTATCGTTTTTTGTTCTGAATGGAAGTTTTTGAAAACTCAATTCTTCCTAATGGAAATCCAAGCATTTGATGGACTGATTCTCAAGTCACATCAATTTTTACTTTTCTAAGATCAAATTTTTTTATGGTGGAGTCAAACTTCTAAAGAATGAAACAACTTAATGCCCCCGACACTTCTCTCAACTACACTTTTAAAAGCCCCCCCCCCCCCCAAATCCCATCCTTTTTACACATTCTTTTTGAATATTATTAAAATTTTGCATTACAGACAATAATGCTCTAGGGGAATACCTGTCATCAAATAGAATAAATGACGGCTTAAATTCACATGTGATTATAAGAATTAATGAACTTAATATATATGTGTGATATTTACCAGAAAAACATAGGAAATATAATCACATGTGATTTGTGTGTTTTGTATATATATATATGAAAGTTTATCAAAATCATATGTGATTATGCGTTTATGATATTTCAATAACATATGATTTAACTGAAAAACACATGAAATATAATCACATGTGATTTTTGTTTTATATATATATATATATATATATATATATATATATATATATATATATATATATATATATATATAAAAGATTATCAGAATCATATGTTATTATATATGTTTGATATTTTAAATCAAATGTGATTTAACTGAAAAATATAGTAAATATAATCATATGTGATTAAAAACATAATATATTAAAGATGGTAATCACAAAAAATATACCTGTTTCTGACAGTGTCAAAATGCCTTTTCACTATCTTCTTCTTTCTTCTCTTTTTATCATTTTTTTTTCGGAGTGAAAATCTTCACTTTCATCATTAATCTATTTTTCTCTTTTTAAAGCTATAGATTTTTTTACTCGGTTTTTTCTATAAACGGTACAATAGTTGTAATGAGAATCATATGTGTAAACAAGTCAATGATAAATAAGTATACATTGTTCAATACATGTGATTGAAGTAATAAGCTTTTAAAATTGATTATAATCACATGTGATTGAGTTATACCTTTCTTTTGTTTTTGTTTAGACCTTTTTTCTGTTGTTTCTTCTTTAGTTGTTTTTTTTTGCCTTTTCCTTTTGATTTAGTTGAGACATATAAATATAGATATAAATCACAAAGTATAAAACAATGTTATTATAATAAAACATACATTGTTATTTTATAGATGTTAAGCAAAAGTGATTGTATATATTTTGTACAAATAAAAGATTATAATCACATTTGATTAAAAAAGAGTGTTTTGTGTTTATGTATATAATCATATTTGATTTAATTATACCTTTCTCATTATTTTCTTCTATTTTTCCCTGTATTTCTTCTGTTACACTCTCTCCTTTTTCCCTTTTTTTTCCTTTTGTTTTGGATTTTCTAAGATATAAAAATACATATATAATCAGAAAATCACAAAGTCAATTTTAATCACATTTGATTAAACAACTTTTATGTACATATATTGTTCACAACAGAAAATAGTCACATGTTATTGAATCTGTTTTGGTGCATAAAAGATATGAATCATATGTGATTAGTAACAGAGTGTTTGTTTTTTGTTTTATAATCATTTGTGATTGAAATATACCTTTTTCAACTATCTTTGTTGGTGATTTTGTTGCTGTTTTTCTTTCGGTAGGTTTTTTTGTGTAGGATTTTCCTTGTTTTGTTCTGAAAAAAAAATACATATATAATTAGTAAATCATATTTTATTATACACATAAAATATACGAATCACAACTGATTATTGAATGATTTAAGTGTTACCATTTTGATTTGGTCTTCTAGCTGTTTCTTTTGTAAATTTTTTAGTACTAGCCTGTTTATTGGTTTCTGAGATGTACAAATACTTGTATTATAAGAAAATCATATATGATTATTACAAGTCTTGACAGATAAATAATATATTGCTTATATAGATTGTGGTCACATGTGATTCAATAACTGTTATATGTACAAATGTAATCACATGTTATTCAATCGTTTTGGAGATTATAACATCAACAAATCATATATGATTCCACGCGATCATTGTATATATATATATATATATATATATATATATATATATATATATATATATATATATATATATATATATATATATATATGAATTCATTAGCAAATCATATATGATTAAACACAGTCATCACCATCATGTACGTTTGTTGTATCTGTCTTCTTTTTGGAATTTTTTTTTTTCAAACGTGTTAGTAACTTCTGCAAGTTCAAACATACTTTATTTACTTAAAACATGAATAACAAAATACTAAATCGAGAAGATAACTGTTGATAGAAGTAAAATTGAGTGTTATTAAACAGAAAACCTTCAATAGCTTGTTTTACATCAAAAACTAGTTTTTCATTACAGAAAAACTTTTGAATAAATGCATATAAACTCGATGTAGTTGTAAAATCGAGTGTTACCAAAACAGAAAACCTTCAATAACTTGATCGACGTAATAAACTAGGGTTTCCGGTCAAAAAAAACTTTAGAATAGTACAAATTTAGTGTTTATTAACCAAAATTACAGTAGAAAAACTCGATAATCATGAAAATCGAGTTACATTTATGAAAAACACATCAATATGAGTTACATATATATATATATATATATATATATATATATATATATATATATATATATATATATATATATATATATATATATATTTAACAATGGAACCAAGAACCAATTTTTTTTCAACTTTTAGAGCTTATTTTTTTATAAAAAAAAAACTAAAAATACACAAATTTATAACTTTTTATCCTTTTTCCAATGATATCAGATTCGATAACAAAATTTTACTTTTCTTTCCGTCAAATCCATAGTGTGAATCTATGCAGATTCACAATGTGAGTCTGAGTTCACACAGTGAATCCAAAAGATATATAATTTATCTTTTAACAATCACAATGTGAAATTATGAATTTATATATTTTTAGTTTTTTTCAATGATGAATAAACTATTAATATTGAAAAAATATTTGGTTCATTGAAGAACCATTGTTAATGGTCTTTTATTGAACTTTTCTATATATATATATATATATATATATATATATATATATATATATATATATATATATATATATATATATATATATATATATATATATAGGAGTGGTTCAAATGAAAACCCAAAAACGTTAAGAACCCTAAGAACCATTTTTAAATATTTTCATTAAGGGCATTTTGGACTTATCAAACATTAATATTATCTTAAACAAACTTTTCATTCCTTAATTTACAACTACTTGCAACTTGTTGGATAGCGGTCGGACCACCGTCAGACCGTTGTCGGAACATTGCTGGACTAACACTAAATTAAATGGCATTTCTGTTCATATTCATAGCTTAATAGAACAAATACTGTAGTTCTCATTTCTTTTGTAATTCTTTGTAATACGTACCATTTTATTTTTGCTGCAAAATATACGAAATTTTAATTAAAAGAATGGATTTATGTCTTGATAAACTTAATCTTCTGTTTTTTTAAATTGTAGATTTCTTTAAAAATATATCATGTATAAGACATATTCACAGTTTAAAATATCATATTCATAGTTTAATAAACATATTAATTCACTAATACATAGTTTAGTATTTTCATGCATATATTTATTCATATTTTAACACAAAATTTATATAAAATATACAACTTAATATAGTTCATTTTTATTTTAATACATAAAATTCACAACATAACCTAATACAAACAATTATACACTAATTCACATATTTAAAGTTAAACTCAAACTCTACCATCACCGCCAACTACTACACGCCGCCAACAATCACTTGTGCCACCGTTACCATCATCCTTCCTTCCAATTCTGATCTATATATATAAAATCATTGATTGATAGCTTAATAATATATTTTCAATTTAATATACTAATTAAACTACTTATTCAAAGTTTAGTGCAAAATAATTATAAAAACTAATACACTCTTATATATATATATATATATATATATATATATATATATATATATATATATATATATATATATATATATATATATATATATATAACACAAAAAATAAATATATTCATATTAAAATTAATACAATCATTCATTTATAAAATCATTCACATTTCAACATAAATTTATTAAAAATTCACATCTTAATACATTCAATTCATAGTTCAGTACACAAAATTCATAACTTAATATATAAAATTAACAGTTTAATGCAAACAATTATACATTCACAACCATATTTTTAACTTAAAACATTCACATATACCTTCATATTTATATGCTAGTGCTTCTTTCGTTGTTTATTTAAGCAAATATTCAAAATTTAAGTTTTACATACTTTATTCAAAATTAGATAAAATCATATATGTGTATAGTGTTTCTTCAATCTTATATTTCAGAAGCAAACAAAAAATTTATAAAAAAAAAATTCACAGTTTAGTAAATTCACATATTAATATAGTCAATTCACAACTTAATACAATAAATTCACAGCATAATATAGTCAACTCATAGTTTAAACAGAAAATTGTCAACTTAATGCAGCCAATTCACTGTTTAAAACACAAAATAACATCTTAATACAAGAAATTCATAGCTTGATGTAGTTGATCCATAGTTTAAAATGCAAAATAAACAATTTAATACAAAAAATTCATTGTTTAATACAAAAAAAAGTATGCATTCAAAACCATATTATTAGCTTAAAAATTTTAATACAGTCAATTCATAGTGTAATATAATTAGTTCATAAAATATAGAAAACTCACAGTTTAATATAATCAATTTACAGTTTAAAAAGAAAATTCACAACTTAATTGATTCAATACACAGTTTTAAACGCAAATATCACAGCTAAATACACAAAATTCATAGTTTAATACACAAAAATATACATTCATAACTAAATTCATAACTTAATAACTTACCAAATTTCATTGACGCGTTTCATCAAACACCTTGTGTCTATCTTTTTTTTTCAGAACTTCCTTTAGTAAACACCATACACACCAGATCTAACCTGAAAATGCACAAACACATCAGGATCTGATGTCGATTTGGTGGTGTTTTCACTAGAGATAAGAGAGACAGATACGGAGACAAGTTAGAGAGGAGAAGGAGGCAACATATAACAGATCTGCTACAAATCTGACAACATTTCGCCAATGATGAACAAATCAGAGACAAAAAATAAGTTCAAGAGTTTCGGAACAAAACGAGTTCAAGATTAGTACCTGTATATTGAGATGATGACTGCGATTTGTGATTTGTGATGCTCCGACAACGATACCAACGGTGGGGAACAAATATTATGTAGATCCAACAATGAAATTATGAAATAGAAAGCAAAACCTTTGTTAAATAACACCAAATTCTTAGATCTACATCAGATTTAACCTGATCTAGTTTAAATGAAGATAAAGGCGATCTCTAGTGATTGTTTGGCGAAGGGGATTGAAATGCTTTTTCTCGTGGTTCATCATATCTGAAACGTTAGAGATCTAGAGAAGAAGCATATTCAGACTTTGAAATAGAGTTTAGTGTTTTCTAGGTGTTCCAGCGAAGCAAAGCGGCTGATGGAAGGTGACGGTCGGTGTTGGTGAGATAGATGATGATGGAAGGAGGCGGCACTCGGTGGTGATGGCAGATCTGAAGTCGGGCGGGGGGGGGGGGGGGGGTCTAGATCAGAAGGCGAAGGCTGCAGATCAAAAGGCGACGACTCCAAATCTGAAGATCATTGTATCTCGTAGTGATAGGAGGTAAGATATATATATATATATATATATATATATATATATATATATATATATATATATATATATATATACAGAGAGAGAGAGAGAGAGAGAGAGAGCGAAGCGGGGAGAGATGAGAGAAAAATTGTGTTGTTAGATAAGATTGATCAAATATGTGTCTGATGATTTAAGTTATAAACATACGTTTGATAAAAATACCTTCTTATGCTTAATAAACATACATTTAAGAAATTATAAGTATACTATTATTTATAAGATAAACGCAATGGTTTTTTGGATTCTTAACTTTTTATGATTTTCATTTGATCTTTTACTTATATATATATATATATATATATATATATATATATATATATATATATATATATATATATATATATATATATGTGTGTGTGTGTGTGTGTGTGTGTGTGTGTGTGTGTGTGTGTGTGTGTGTGTGTTCAGGTTCATTTGAGACCGTACTAATTTTGTGAGACCGTAAGACGCAATCTAAAAATAATTTTAAAATGCAAAATAAAACAAAAATACGAAAATTCTTTTTTTAATTATTATTTTCGTCCCTTTTTTTACCTAAAAGAACTTAAAAAAATAAATAAATAAAATACCGTTTTTTTTTAATACGTGAAATATTCTAAGAAAATATTACACTGTAAATATTATAATATGATTTTTAAAATGTTAGAATATTCTACTAGATTTATCAGATATGTAAAATATTTTAATATTCTAGTACAACATTCTAATATTCTACTAGAATATGTACAAAAATGGTTTTTTTAGTATTCTTTTTTTTGGAAAAATATAAATGACGAAAATAATATTTAAAAAAAATCGAAAATTTCCAATTATTTTGCATTTTAAAAATGTTTTTTTATCTACAAAATGAGTGGTTAGGATTAGGTTTCACGATCTCACAAAATTAGGTTGTCTCACATGAAGCTAACTAACTAACTATATATATATATATATATATATATATATATATATATATATATATATATATATATATATATATATATATATATATATATATATATATATATATATATATATATATGGGAGCATTCAATCGCGAACATTTTTATTTCTAGAACATTTGAGAACAATTTTGGACTACATAATTTTTTTTTTAATTAAAACTATAAAATAATATTCAAAAACAAAATCAATCAATTGTTAAAAACAATTAAAAAACTCACTAACCAAAACCACTCACCACCCAACCAATACCACCCATCACGACTACATACCACTCACCACCACCACCAACCACCACACCCACCACCACCACCGACCACTCATCACGATCGACCACCACCACCCACCTCCACCACCACCCCTACCTACTACCCACTAAAACCACCACCCGCCACAACCATCACCACCTACCTCCACCACTCATCACCACCTCAATCACCCATCACCACCACCCGCCACCACCCTCCACCACCACCCATCACCACCACCACCTATCCCCATCCACCAAAACCACCACTTGCCACGACTAGCACCCACCACCACCATCACTACCTACTAACACCACCCCCACCCATCACCCACCAAAACCACCACCGACCACCACCATCACCACCTACCACCACCAACCATCACCACCACCCCCACCCATCTCAATCACTCATCACCACCACCCACCACTACCCATCACCACAATCCATCACCACCACCTCCACCTAACACCCACCAAAACCACCACCCGCCACAACCATCACCACCCACCACCAACACCACCCACCACCAACACCACCCACCACCAATACCACCCACCACCTAACAGCACCCAGCCACCACCACCCACCACCACTCGCCATTACCACCAACCATCACACCCACCCACCACCATGCACCACCACTCATCACTACCGACCACCACCACCCACCTCCACCACCACCCCGCTACCACCACCTCACCCATCACCCATAAAAACCACCACCCGCCACCACCATTACCACCTACCTCCACCACCCATCACCACTTTCCCCACCCACCTCAATCACCATCACCACCAACCACCACCATCCACCAACACCTACGACCATCAACACCTATCATCACCCATCACCACCCACCACCCATCACCACCATTCGTTACCACCACTTCCACCCACTACCCACTAAAACCATCACCCGCCACCACCATTACCACCCACCACTACCATCCATCACCACCGATCACCACCACCCTCCACCACCACCTGACCCCATCACCCCCACCCATCACCCACCCACCTCCACCACCTGTCATTACCACCCACCCACTACCCACCATTATGACCACCACCTGTCATTACCATTAACCACCACCCACCACCGATCACTACCACCCACCACCCGCCTCTACCACCCATCACTACCACTCACCTCCACCACCACCCTCAATTACAACCAACCACCACCCACCACCTATCACCACCACTCGCCTCCACCACCCATTACCACTACCCACCCCCAGCACCACCACCGATCACCACCACCTATCACCAACACCTGCCACCATCACCTCTACCTACCATCCATCAAAACCACCAACCACCAACAACCACCCATCACACCACCCACCTTCACCACTTATCACAACCACCCGCCACCACCACCCCACCCATCACCCACCAGAACCACTATACACTATCACCACCGTCACCACTAACCGCCACCCCCCCCACCCACCACCACCACCTATCACATTCACCTCTCTCCACCACCCATCACTACCACTCGCCACTGCCACCTGCCATCCACTATAATCACCACATTAAATGTCACCCCCACCACCACCAGCAAACATCACTACATACCGCCACTACCATCACCACTACATGTGATTATGTGTATATAATCACATGTGATTAAATATATTTAATCAAACGTGATTAGATATATTTAATCACATATGTCATTATTGTGTTCTCAATTCAATAATTATTTTTTGTCAACTTTAATCATATGTGATTAGATACATATAATCACATGTGACTATATATATATATATATATATATATATATATATATATATATATATATATATATATATATATATCCAATCACATATGATTTACATAAACAATATTCATTTTTGATTTTTTGTTTCAATAATTTTTCTGATATATTTAATCACATGTGATTGTAAGTATTTAATCACTTATGATTAATGTGGACATAAATTTGTTATAATGTTCTTGACTCAGTAGTTGTTCTCGTGTAATAATTACATGTGATTATATATATATATATATATATATATATATATATATATATATATATATATATATATATATATATATATATATATATTTCATCACATATTATTTATTGAATCAAGAACATGAAAACAAATATTTTTCACATAAATCGTATGTGATTAAATACACGAGACCAACTATTGAATTAAAATCACAAAAGTGAATATTGCCACAAAAATCATATGTGATTAAATTCATATAATCACATTTGATTATATGTATCTAGTTACAAATGATTTATGTGGACAAGATTCCTTATTTCTTTCTCAATTCAATAGTTGTACTCATGTACTTAATCATATGTGTTTATATGTATCAAATCACATATGATTTATATTGATAATAGTCATTTTCGCATTATTGATTCGATATTTTTTTCGTATGTATTTAATCATATGTGATTGTATGTATATAATCACATATGCTTAATTTAGAAAAAGAAAAACTATTGAATCAAAAAAGAAAAAATGAATCTTGTGTATAAAAATCATATGTGACTAAATTTACAAGAACAACTAATGAACGAGAATGCAAAAATGAACATGTCCATATAAATCATATCTTATTAGATACATATAAGCTCATGTAATTAAATACACAAGAACAACAATTAAATCGATAATGTGAAAATGAATATTTTCCATATAATTCTATGTGATTAGATAAATATAATCACATGTGATTATATACATTTAATCACATATGACATATGTGGGCAATATTTATCTTTGTGTTCTCGATCCATTAGTTGTTCTCGTGTATATAATCATATGTGATTATATGTATCTAATCACATATGATTTATATAGACATCATTATATTTTGTCCATATAAATCATATATGATTGGATACATATAATCACATGTGATTATATGTGTATAATCGTATATGATTTATGTAGACAATATTTATTTTTGTGGTTTCGATTGAATAATTGATTTTGTGTATTTAATCACATATGATTATGTATATATAATCACATATGATTTAAGTTGGACAAGATTCATTTTTGCCTTCTCGATTCGATAATTATGCTCATGTACTTAATCACATACGATTTTACATAAAATCACATGTGATAAAATACATGAGAACAACTATTGAATCGACAAAGAAAAAAAGAATTGTGTCCACATAAATCATATGTGATTAGATTCATATAATTACACGTGATTAGATTTATATAATCACATATGATTAATTTGGATAAAGATTTGTTTTCATGTTCTTTATTCAATATTTGTTATCATGTATATAATCACATGTGATTGTATGTATCTAATCACATATGATTTATACAGAAAAGATTCGTTTTTTCCAAATAAAATTATATGTGATTAGAAACATATAATCACATCCAATTAAATGTATTTAATCACATGTGATTAAAGTGGAAAAAAACAATTATTGGATCGTGAACGCAAAAATGAATCTTAGCCACATAAATCATATTTGATTAGATACACATAATCACACGTTATTATATGTATCGAATCACATATGATTTATGTGAACAATATTCTTTTTTGTGTTCTCGATTCAATAGTTGTTCTCATGTATTTAATCACATGTGATTATACGTATCTAATCACATATGATTTTTGTGAATAAGATTCAACTTCTCATTCTCAATTCAATATTTGTTATCATGTATTTAATCATATGTCATTTTATGTACTTAATCACATATTATACGATTAATATTGACAAAGAACAACTATTGAATCGAAAACACAAAAATGAATCTTGTCCATATAAGTCATATGTGATTAGATCATATAATCACATGTGATTTAATTAACGAGAACAACTAATGAATCGAGAACGCGGAAATGAATCTTGTTTCCTTGTCTCACTAGAGAACAAGCTACATTCTGCCTTTCCTTGTTCACTCTAACATATTAGGTTATCCATGAACAATAACATAAAACAAGTAATACTTACATAATCTGAGAATTACTGTAACTCACCTCCTTGAATCTGAAAATTAGCTGGCGTGAGATATCTTGTGCTTACATAAAACAAGTAATACTTACATAATATGTGAACCTACACATCAATTATACCATTATTTATCTTGTGCTTTGTTATATTACACTTATAAAGCTTATTCACGTATTTCCTTATTTTCTCTTTGATTGTAGTGCTCTATTTGGGATCTGTTTTCTTACCTTTCAACCCATTATTAAATTTTGATAAAATAACATTGTTACAGTTCCCCCCTTTATCGTTTCAGGAATATAAAGACCTCATTCTAATGATTTTTGGTTAATTTTATATTAAATTTACAAGTTAGTAACTTTAAGCCATCACTTTCTGGACCACTCAACACTCTTGGAATAAATTGTACCAATATACTACTAATTACATCAGACCCTTTATATGTAGGAAACTATACATCCATATCTAACTATAGGCTTTAGAATTTTAGCATTTGGAGTTTTGCTAAATTTATTATGATTTTTTGAAGACAATGCATGAAATTTGTGACAGAATGGACCAACCTGAGAAGATTGCCAATTTTACCCCTTAAGGATTTGGAATTTCCAAATTTGATTCAAAGTTTGAAGAAACTAGACACACTAATATTTCCAGAAAACTAAATCTCATGATTTTCAGATGTTCTTATTGACTTGCACGAATTTTAGAAGCTGGGTGATAGATTTGGGAAAATTGATCATAATAGCTTTTAAATCACTTTTGGTGTTCTATTAAGGACTTAATGGTTAAGCCCAATACACCTCTCTATTCATAAATTTAATCTTTAAGTGCTTGCAAAGAAGCCAAATTGACATTCTGTGTTGAAAGATCAAGATTCATACCTGTAGTCTGTATTATACTTGTATTGTTGGAAGTGGTTGTACATGAAAATCCATTTGTAACAAGTTCAATATGTGTACAACTATGAGTATTGTTGCAAGAAGTTAAAGTAAAGTTAGTTTGACATAGGGAATCGACTCTTCCAAAGAATCCAAAACCTGTAAACCATTAACAACTTAATTTCCACCATATCATAATTAATTTAAAAGTTGTTAGAAATCGTAGGATTACCTTTGACTAAACAAGATATATATTGTAGATGACTAAGGCATATCTGCTTTGCTGGAATTCTTTTAAGATAAAAAGGTCGTAGAGATCAGGTATCACTTTGTCATCATGCACACTAGGTGATGTTAGAGGGTTTGATTTAGGCAAAACTGTGCTTTCAAGCATTTAGTCGAACACCTGGTGTGCAAGGCTCATTTCCCGCTTTTGCTATCATATTTAGAGTACCATATTTGACCAAATAATTTCACAATAGGAGCAGGTAAGAATCATTTGACCCATTGCATTTTCCATTCTAGATATATTAAACCCAAAACATGCAAAATGCATTTAGATTGAGCTTTGACAGGTAAACCATGTACCAGAGGTGAGCTTAAGAAGAGACCACCAATGAACTGATTTTTAGTTGCAATAGCTAAGATTAAACATCACATTTGTAGATAGGTGGCATGATTTCCAACTTCTGATGCTTAAAAAATTGCTCAAGATCAAAACTAACATAAACGGATAGAGAACTTATGATGCATTGTAATAATTTTATAAGAGTCTTTCTGAAAGAAAATAATTTTATGATGCATCGAGAAATCAAACAGAACCAGAGAGAATGAAGAAGCAGTTGTCCAATGATTTTGGCGTCGTAATGGTGATTCCGACAACGTTATGTGGTTCCAGCATCATTATGATTGTTACGGTGGATGTCCATTGATGGTGATGGTGGCTGAGATCACCTTAAGAGATACGTAGAGAGGGAGAAAGAGAAGGGAGATATGTAGAGAGAGAAATGTAGAGAGAGAAAGAGGAGAGATACATAGAGAAAGAATGTCTACAAATGTCTACAAATGTTCTCATTTTTAAAAATGTTCTCATTTGAACATATCAATAGCCTTTTTGCTATCTTCTTGTCCGGTTGCATTCTTTGGTTTACGGTACTGTGTATTTCTGTTCAGTTCCCCGCTAGGTTTCTATAATAAAATTTATTGCAGTTCAAAACAATAATCTTTATATTTATTTTATTAAACAACCACATTGACATGTCCCTATGTGTCTTTATTCCAATGATATATGTTGCTTCTAATAATTATATCATTGAGAAATGTTTTCCCAGCCACAAATTAGCATTTTGTTAGGTGGTGGCATATCGTTTTATATGATCTAGAAATTTACCATGCTCCCACTCACTTTGCTGTAAACACATTATTAATCATCCTTTTTAGATGATGCGAATTCGTTGATCTTCTCATGAAAATAAATGCGGAAATGTTCCACATCTAAAAAGAATTTTAAATTCAAACCTCTAGGGTTACACTTGTTGGATAAGGTGTTTAAGTCCATAACTATATTTGGTATGTACTTGACCCGGCTTAGCATGGTCCATTTGGGTTGCATGGCATCAGAACAATTGGATAGACAAATGAGAAAAGAATACTTGTGATTTGTTAATATATTATAAGTTCTAATATATTAATATGAAATCATATTATTTGATTAGTATTGATCAAGAATTAATTTGGCATTAATTTTGTGATCAAAAGAGACTAATTAAATACATGGGGATTGATTGTGTAAATGATTCATTCTTATATAATGGGCTTATGTTCCATGGTTCATTAGATTTGGCTAAAACCCATAGGGTGATCCATGGATGCTCCATGGAGGTTAAAACCCATGGATCATAGAGGAAATGAAAAGTCATGCATATTAGAGTTTGCATGGTGTAACCCTACATGTGACACACTATATAAAGAACCTCATAGCAAGTAAAATTGGCCATTAGAGATACAAGTGAGGGCTAGCCGATTTTTTGAGTACAAGTGTTTTTCTCTCAAGTTATTCGAATAGTTGTGGTGTTGTGTGAGACATTTGAGGCATCACACTTGGGGTGCTAGGCTCACAAGGTCTTAAGGAATCAAAGCTACAAGAAAGGTATGTTATTCTACTAGTTTTTATATTACATATACCCCATGATATGCCTGTTAGGATGAAAACCTTGAAAAATGAAAGTTTGCATGTATAATAGAGAAAACATAGATCCAAGGTTTCTAGGGTTGCAGGTACACCATAGGGGTGTTAGAATGCTCAAAACCCATCAATGGTATTAGAGCCAATGCTTGTTTTCAATTATACTTGATGCAAATTGCTGAAAAAAGTAAAAATTTTTCTCTTTGTTCAGTGAACTCGTCAAGTCCATGGGGGGACTCGACGAGTACATGGGAAAACTCATCCAACTCGTCGAGTTGGTTCTTGCATTGGACGAGTCGAAGGCCCTGAGTGCAGAATTTCGAGTTTTATTGTTGGAATTGGACTAGGATCATTACCCTAAACTGTTTTTAGTTTATTAAACCTGTTTTTGGCGTGGTAATGATTGTGCTTATCCAATTTCAATGATAATTTTCAAAGTTTCAAGGTTTATATTAAGTTCATATGATACTTGAAAATTGTTGATATGAATATTTCTTGCTTATGAGTTTTTGTTAGATCATAGAAATTATTTTCAAATTGTTTGTTAGTTAATTGTTGATCTAAATGCTTCATAACAGACTCCATAACTTTTCCTCAAGTTTTGGAATTCCAAAAGTCTCTTCCATTAAAAGCCTTTAAAACTCATAAGTTATAGAAATGAAAGGTTTTGAATAGTTTCAAAACTTGCCCTCAAGTTTTGGAATTTGTAAAGTCACTTTAGAAAACTTTAATTCCAAACCCTAGAATTTTAAAAGTTTAAAATTCAACCCTTATACTTTATAATATTATAAGTTAATAATACACACACACACACACACACATATATATATATATATATATATATATATATATATATATGTGTGTGTGTGTGTGTGTGTGTGTATACGTATGTATGTATAAGATCAAGTCAGTCTTACCGTTAGTAGGCCTCATTCACGAAGTCGGTCTATAAGGGGGGTATAAGGTTGTTGCCTATAAAATGACAGCTTAATGGGTGTCCACCTCTCACCCACCGCTTCCTTGACTGGTGGAGGGTCGTTAGCCGAACGGGTAGGACGAAGACTATAATTCTCCATTCATTAAAAGTTAATGATAATTATAAAGTAACTAAACTTTTATAAATTCTCAATGTTAGTTACTTTAGGAAAATGTGAAATTGATGCTAACCCATGAAATTACACTTTGTACCATTACAATGTCTTTAGCAGAGCGTGTGTGGTTAACCAGCACACTAACATTGACTAGTAAGGGTGGAAAAGGGTAGCTTAATGTTTATTATAGATTGGTGGAGCGTGTGTGGTTAACCGACACATTGATTAGGTAATAAAGTTAAGAGTATCAAGTTAATTTGCATGGTTATTCACACCTTGTTTTGTGATCCTCGGTATCCCAGTCACAAACTTGAAGGGCATATTCGACATTTAAACATGCCATTGAATTGTTCAATGAATCTCAAAAGATCTAGGAGTTTCAATCCAATTAAAACCTAATAATCTATTTCGTTTTTCATGGTGGAAATTAGTAAATCGTCATTTACCTACCTTCAAATATTTTGTAGCTTGGATTACGACATCCCTCTTCCAAGTTATAAAATATCATGTTGGGTCATAGCCTTGATATTTCATTTGGGGGTCTTATTAAGGATTCTATATCTAATCTAAACTTGTCTTTCTTCTTTTTCAGATGTCTTCCAACAATGTTGCTTCTGGCTCAAACCCTTTTGGCTCCTTCTCTCTCATGAACCTTTGTGGGAGAGTTATCTTTAATGGTTCCAATTTCAATGATTGGATTAGGAACATCAGGATGGTCACTCATTATGAGGACAAGGAATATGTCTTAGACAAGGAGCTAAAGGAAATCGATGAGTCTACTGCTACTCCAGAGGAGATTATTGAGTACACTAGCCATGAGAAGGATGCCACTAAGGTGTCTTGTATCATGTTGGCTACCATGAAAGCAAAACTCCAGAAATCCTATGAAGATTTCTACCCTTATGAGATGCACCAGGACCTGATGGAAAGATACAATCAAAGTGCTCGTCAAGAGAGGTATGAAATCATCTCTTCCATGATAACAACCAGGATGAAGGATGGTGAACCCATTACGGGCCACTTGCAAAAGATGCAAAGGTTTGTGGATCAATTGCTTAAGTTGAATGCGAACTTCCTTGAGGAGTTGGCTATTGATATGATACTGCACTCCTTACCTCCATGTTATGATCAGTTCCGTATGACCTATCATATGAACAAGGAGGAGGTCATACTTAGCAAACATCAAGGACTTTTGAGGACAAATGAAACTGGTCTCGAAGGTAAATCGGTTGTATCTACTCCTACCACAACCCATGTTCTGGCAATCGCACAAGGTAAATGGAAAAAGAGGAAGACCCCTTCAAAGGGTACCAAGGGAAATTCTCTTAATGGCTCCTCTTCGAGTGCAACCAAAGGTGGTTCTGCCACTCCCTCTTCAACTCGAAGGATGCACAATGCTTCTACTGTAATGAAAAAAGGAACTGGAAGCGAAGCTGCCCTAAGTACCTGCAAGATGTTAAGGATGGGAAGGTTAAACCTACCCATGCAGGTATTTATACTATTCTATCTAACAACTCACCACATACTAATTCTTGGGTCCTTGATACAGGTTGTGGAATTCACATTTGTTCTGATGTGTAGGGCCTAAAAAGAAGTGAGCATGTGGAGCGTGAGAAGACAAACTTAATCATGGGGAATATGAAAGCATCACCTGTCACCAAGATTGGAGTTTACTCTTTATTGCTTAGTAGTGGGTTAACATTAGCTTCGAATAAATGATGTTACTTGTCTGAAATGGAAAGAAATATTATTTCTTTTAATTGCTTGGACAAACAAGGATTTACTTTTTCATTTTATAATGGTATTGGTGCTATTAATGTTTTTTACAATGATGTATTTTACTTTAAAGCATTACCTTGTAATGGTGTATATGAAGCAGTGAATGTTGCAGACAACTTAGGAAATAATGTATTGCATATTTATTCTTCCATTAGTTTAGATAAATCCTCCTTGTGGTATTGTCGTCTAGTACATGTCAACAAGAAACGCATAGGCCAACTCCAAAAGGTTGGAGTCTTCGAGACATTTGACTTAAAGTCAGATGATAGTTGTGAATCTTCTTTACTTGGAAAAATGACTAACTCACCCTTCACTGGATCTTGTGAAAGGGGTAAGGGTTTGTTGGACCTCATACACACATATGTGTGGACCCTTCAGAACCGCTACAATGGGTTCTAACCGCTTCTATGTGACTTTTACTGATGATTACAGTAGATATGGCTATGTCTACTTAATTAAGCATAAGTCAGAAACCTTTGAAAAGTTCAATGAGTTCAAGTAAGAAGTGGAGAATCAGCTGGGCAGGAAGATTAAGATGCTCCGATCCGATCGGGGTGGTGAGTATCTTAGTATCGAGTTCCTTGACTATCTTAAGGAATGTGGGATTGTCTCACAATTGACACCTCCTAGGACACCACAACGAAATGGTGTGGCTGAGAGGCATAATCGAACTTTGTTGGACATGGTTCGTTCCATGATGAGTCGAGCTTCGTTACCGATTTCTTTTTGTGGGTATGCCTTAGAGACTGCTACCCACATCCTTAATATAGTTCCAACTAAAAAGGTTGCCAAAACAACTCACGAGATGTGGACTGGGAAAGCTCCCACATTAGACCATATAAAGATTTAGGGTTGCGAGGCTTTCGTGAGACATGAGACTCATGACAAGTTCGAACCTCGAAGTGAGCGGTGTACTTTCATCGGCTACCCACATAAATCCTTTGGTTACCTCTTCTACAGACCTAGTGAAAATGTGGTCTTTATAGCAAGGAGATGAGTCTTTCATGAGAGAGAATTCATAAGCCAAGGAAACAGTGGGAGGCAAATTGACCTTGAAGAGCTTCAAGAGTCGAGCGGTGAAGGAACCTCAAACACTAGCCATCAACCTGATGAGGAAACTCATGTTGAACCAATTAACGAGTCTGTACCTCTGAGGCGTTCCACTAGAGTTAGGAATGCAGCTGAGCGTTATTATGGTTTCCATATTACTGCAGAAGGTGATATATTGATCAGTGATAGTACACTGATTAATCTAGATGAACCTAACGACTATAAGGAAGCCATGGCAGGCCCTGAGTTAGCCAAATGGAAAGAGGCTATGGACAACGAGATTTCGTCTATGTATGACAATCAAGTTTGGAACTTGGTTGACAATGTACCGGGTCGTAAGACAGTCGGGTGCAAATGGATCTTCAAGAAGAAGACCGACATGGATGGGAAAGTACACACTTATAAGGCGCGATTGGTTGTGAAGGGCTTTACTCAAACTCCGAGAGTTGACTATGATGAGACCTTCTCACTAGTAGCGAAGATTAAGTCTATTAGGGTTATGCTAGCCATAGCTGCATTTCATGATTATGAAATATGGCAACTGGATGTCAAAACTGCTTTCCTTAATAGGAAGTTGGATGAGGATGTTTACATGAGTTAGCTAGAGGGTTTTGTCGATGCAAAGTACCTTAATAGAGTATGCAAGCTTACAAAATCCATTGATGGATTGAAACAAGCATCTTGTAGATGGAATCTTTCTTTCGATGAGAAAGTCAAAGAGTTTGGTTTTTCAAGAAGCGAGGATGAGTCCTATGTATATGTCAAGGCTAGTGGGAGTATAGTTAGCTTTTTGGTATTGTATGTCGATGACATACTACTCATAGGAAATGACATCCCAACCTTGCAGGAGGTTAAGTCCTGGCTTGGGAAGTGTTTCGCTATGAAGGACCTTGGAGAAGCTGCCTGTATTATGGGAATAAGGATACTGAGAGATAGGAGTAGGAGACTAATTGGACATAGTCAAAGTACCTACTTGGATAAGGTGCTGAAAAGGTTCAGCATGCAGGATACCAAGAAAGTTGACTTGCCAATCTAGTGTAATACCAAACTGAGTAAGACTCAGAATCCGAATACACAGGCTGCAATAACAGAAATGAGTCATGTACCATATGCTTCCAATGTGGGCTCAATCATGTATGTTATGACTTGTACTCGCCCTGATATGGCCTTTGCTTTGAGCATGGTCAACAGATTTCAAGGGAACCCTGGCAAGGCTCACTAGATTGTGGTGAAGAACATTCTCAAGTACCTACGGAGGACTAGGGACTAGGTCCTTACCTTCGGTGGGAGTGATGACTTGAGAGTAGTAGGGTATAGCGACGCTGGCTTTCAGACTGATAAGGATAATTTCCGCTCTTAGTCAGGTTGGGTCTTTATCCTAAATGGAAGAGCAATTACTTAGAAAAGTTCCAAGCATGAGACAATAACTGATTCAACTTGCGAATCAGAGTATATAGCAGCAAGCGACGTGGCAAAGGAAGCAATATGGCTAAAGAAGTTCATTGGAGACATTGGAGTTGTACCAGTTATAAAGGAGCCTATGGAGTTTTTTTGTGATAACGAGAGTGCATTTACCTTAGCCAAGGAACCAAGGGATCACAACAGATCCAGGCACATAGACAGAAAATACCACTTCATTAGACATCGTATAAAAGAAGGACTTATCGTGGCAAAGAGGATATCATTAGATGAGAACCCGACAGATCCCCTCACGATGGGACTGAATAGGGTTAAGCTTATACAACATGCAAGGCGCATTGGGCTGATGGATGATATTAGTTCTATTAATTATATAGCTTTTGAAACTTGTAATAGTTAAAATGTAATTGACATTTGATGTTTAAATAAAAGGTGTCTTTATTTACTAGTATGGTACTGTCTTGTGTCAATCATTTACTATTGTTTCATTTTGCATGTTTCGACTTCCAAAATAATTATATTATTCGAAACCATCCACAGTCGTTCACACTTTGGAAGTAGGTGTTGAAATAAGAATGTCATGAATTGGGTTTGTAGATTTGTCTGAATTGTATTGGACATAGAAATGGTTGTTGCAACATTCATGAGTGCTCATAAGGTCTGAGTATTGGATTCAACCCACGCTCACTTGTATCACTTCATGGAATTTATCTCAAGTGATCGTGAGATGGTAATATCATATAAGTCTTCAAACCAAGAGATATGAGTTGTTGGCTATAAGTTGATTTAACATTGATAATGCGAAACTGTATCAGTAACATGATGCTATAAAACGTGTTGTTGTGTTCAACTTTATGAATAGCTAGTACCAGCATATAAGTCGAAGTTTATCTATTCCTTTTAGTCCTTGGAGGATTAAAAGCGATATCTTGGGCCCCTCGATGATTTTGTTTTGACTTATGTGTTGGGCCCAGTCAGAACTAAATTGATGTGTTCGATTAAGTTCTATGTCAAACAAATCAGAAATCGGGAAACAAACTGTTGGACAATAAGTACGACGTTGTTCCATGTATTTGTCCGGCTGATATCTTGAGAACAAATGATTATATGATCACTTATCTTAAATGACGCATTCTAGTTCCACGAGACTTTGAAGAGCTACGATTGCTGATTGGATCTTGAAGTCATACTTGCAGCCATGGTTATTAGACTTATCCAGGTGGGAGACTATTGGATAAGGTGTCTTAGTCCATAACTATATTTGGTATGTACTTGACCCGACTTAGGATGGTCCATTTGGGTTGCATGGCATCGAAACAATTGGATAGACAAATGAGGAAAGAATACTTGTGATTTGTTAATATATTATAAGTTCTAATATATTAATATGAAATCATATTATTTGATTAGTATTTATCAAGAATTAATTTGGAATTAATTTTGTGATCAAAAGAGACTAATTAAATAGATGGGGATTGATTGTGTAAATCATTCATTCTTATATAGTGGGCTTATGATCCATGGTTCATTAGATTGGGCTAAAACCCATAGGGTGATCCATGGATGCTGCATGGAGGTTAAAACCCATGGATCATGGAGGAAATGAAAAAGTCATGAACATTAGGGTTTGCATGGTGTAACCCTACATGTGACACACTATATAAAGAACCTCATAGCAAGTAAAATCGGCCATTAGAGATACAAGTGAGTGCCAGACAATTTTTTGAGTACAAGTGTTCTTCTCTCAAGTTATTCCAATAGTTGTGGTGTTGTGTGAGGCATTTGAGGCATCACACTGGGGGTGCTAGGCTCACAAGGTCTTAAGGAATCAAAGCTACAAGAAAGGTATGTTATTCTACTAGTTTTTATATTACATATACTCCATGATAAGCTAGTTAGGATGAAAAGCTTGGAAAATGAAAGGTTGGATGTATAATAGAGAAAACGTAGATCCAAGGTTTCTAGGGTTGAATGTACACCATAGGAGTGCTAGAATGCTCAAAACCCATCAACACTTTCTATTAGGATTTACAAAAACCCATTAGGCTGGTGCGTGTGAATGTTGGCGTAATTCAAGAAAAAGCCTACACGGGCATTTTAGGAAAATTGCTTTTATTTTTTTTTTCACGGTTTTAGACTATGAGTCAAACTCTTTTTCTTTTACGATAAATATGCTATGTATATAGGTATTTAAAATGAAGTTTTTCAACAATAAAAGTGTTCTTTTCCACCAAGCAGAATAAAAAAATCCCATTTTCCCCTGTTATCACTTGTTGCTTGCTGTGCAATTTTTTTTTCTTTTTTTTTCCTTCATGTTCTATTTTGCTTTCTGTTCTTTGGCGACAAGGTTGCAGCCATGTATCAGGTAGATACCTTACACTTGAGCTCAGAAGAACACATAAGAGATCCGACTAACCGATCTTTCACAGCCCCAACATGGAAGGACCGAAGATGCATTATCCCATCTTGACTAGAACCAAATATGTTGCATGGGAAATTAAGATGAAGGTGTTCATGCAAGCAATGGAGGTTTGGGATGCGATTGAACCGAAGAAACTTGAGAATACAGTTGGTGTCAAGAAGGGTAACATGGCTGTGGCAGCAATTTACCAAACCATCTCAGAAGAAATCCTTTTGTCGATAGCGGAGAAGCAAACGGAAAAACAGGTGTGGGAAACACTTAAGACTATGTATATGGGTGCAGATTGAGTTCGAACAACAAAAGTTCATTCACTAAAGGCTAAATTCAAGATTCTTAGTATGAAAGAATCCGAAACGATTGATGATTTTTCAGCAAAAATCAGCAACATCCGAGTGTTAGGTGATACCATGGACGAGTTGTACGTGGTCAAGAAGATTCTACGAGTCGTGCCCTCTAAATTTTTTCAAATTGCATCAACAATTGAACAATTCGCTGATCTTGATACGATGACAGTTGAAGAAGTCGTTGGAAGACTAAAAGTACACGAAGTGCGTATTAAAGTACACCAAGAAGTAGATGAGACGAAACTACTCTTAACCCATGAAGAATGGTCAGAAAGAAACAAGAAGCAATCGAATAGGCAAGAATCAAAGAACAAGCAACAGGGTAATTCAAGCAACCGTGGGGGACGAGGAAAAGGCCGTGGGAAAGGTAACTGGAACAATTTAGATCGTGGAAAAGGTAATTGGAACAATTCTGGTCGTGGAAGAGGTAATTGGAACAACTCGGGTCATGGAAGACGTGGTAATCACAATAATAGAGGAAGTCATGGGCAAAACCAAACTCAAAACTATGACAAAAGCAAGATACAATGCTATAATTGCCAAGAATACGGGCATTATGCTTCTGAATGCAAAAAAAAAACCCACAAAGAGAAAGGATTCAAGAAGCTAATCTAACCCAAGATTTCAATGATGCCGAACTAGCCCTATTACTTGCATCCGTGAACAATGAACATGTTAAAGATGAATTCATGCTAAATGAAGAAAAAGTAAACCTAACCCTAATAAAAAGGAAGAAGTATCAAGCTAATCAAAAGTATGGTGCCTTGACAATTGAGCCAGCAACCACATGACGAGTGAAAGCGGTAAATTTCGAAAACTTGATACCTCAATTAAAGGCTTTTTCAAATTTGGGGATGGGTCTAGAGTTCGAATAGAAGGAAGGGGTTCCATCATTTTTAAATGCAAGAATGGAGAACATCGAGAAATCAAGGAAGTATATTTTATACTAAGACTTTGCAACAATATTATTAGTTTGGGGCAGTTGGCTCAAAATGGTGACATAATTGTTATGCATGGTACTTACCTGTGGGTTCACAATGTAAAGGGAAGATTATTGATGAAAGTCATGCAATCTAAAAATCGCCTATACAAAATCACGCTTGAAGAAGAAGAAACCATGTGCCTACTTAGCGAAACGATAGAACCAACATGGTTATGGCATAATCACTTAGGCCATGTAAGTTTTTCAGCCCTTAAACATATGTCTGATGCAAATATTGTGGAAGGATTACCCAAGGTAGATAACCCCAACATCATGTGTGAAGAATGTTTGGCTGGAAAACAAACACGAAAACCATACCCCACACAAACAACCTTTAGAGCTACAAGAAGACTCGAACTCGTACATGTGGATCTTTGTGGTCCCATCTCTCCACCCACACCAGCAGGGAACAAGTACTTCATGTTGCTAGTTGATGACTATACAAGAGTTATGTGGGCATATTTGATAAAGATGAAGCCTTGTAAGTTTTAAAAAATTTCAAAGCGAAAGTCGAAGTGCAAACCGGTGAGAAGATTTTAACATTTCGTATGGATCGAGGGGGTGAGTTTCTTTCAAATCAATTCAACTCTTTTTGCAAAGAAAATGGCGTAAACAGGCACTATACAACACCATGCTCCCCACAACAAAATGGAGTTGTGGAACGACGCAATCGCACCATTGTAGAGATGGCAAGAAGTATTTAATGAGCATGAAAGTACCTGATGTGTTATGGGACGAGGCAGTAACTCATGCAATTTACATTCTTAATCAAGTAACCACTAAATCTCTCAAAGATGGTACACCATATGAAGCATGGACTGGGAGAAAACCACAGATCGATCATATAAGAATTTTTGGTTGTATTCCATACATGCGGGTAACCGAAAGGCATTTGAGTAAATTAGAAGCACGTAGCAAAAATCTAGTACACTTGGGGGGAGAAAAAAGCATGAAAGGTCATAGATTGCTTGATCCTGATATGGGATCCATTGGAGTAAGTAGAGATGTGATTTTTAAAGAAAATAAAACATGGGAATGGGAGCAAGCAATAAAATTTAAACAAACATCAAATGAAATCTTCACATTTAATATATTATATCTAGATGAAAACACCCGTGGAGATAGCGAGCAATATGGTGAAAACTCAAATGACGACAATACTAATCTGGATAATAATGTAACTGAAAGTCCTCATAATATTCCATCAAGTCCTGAATCTTCCCATGAAAGTGAAACTAGCTCGACCTCGTCTACAAGCAATGCTCCAACCAAGTTTCGCACCTTGGCTGAAATATATGAAGATTGTAATGAACTTTTGTTCTTACATGATGACGAGGAACCCTCGTCTTACTCTATGGCAAAAGGAATTGATGAATGGGAAGATGCAATGAAGAGTGAGCTAAGAGCAATCGAGAAAAATAAAACTTGGAAGCTAGTAGAGTTTCCAAAAGGAAGAAACTCATTGGTCTCAAGTGGGTCTTTAAGATAAAAAGAGATCTAAATCGAAATATCTTGAAGCAAAAGGCGAGTTTAGTCACAAAAGGCTATGTACAAAAACACGGGGTTGATTTCGATGAAGTTTTCGCATCGGTGACTAGAATGGAAACTGTGAGTATTTTACATGCTTTGGCAGCCAAGAACGGTTGGATTGTACATCACCTTCATGTGAAATCAGCCTTTCTTAATGGAGAATTAGAAGAAGAGGTGTACATAACTCAGCCAGAGGGTTTTATAAACAAAGACAAGCCAAAATTAGTGTACAAATTATCAAAGGCGTTGTATGGATTGCGAAAAGCTCCTAGAGCTTGGAATTCACGGATAGACAAATGTCTCAAAGACTTGGGTTTTGTAAGATGTCCAGAAGAGTATGTTGTCTACACAAGAGAGAAAAATGGAAATCTACTTATAATTGGAATTTATGTTCATGACTTAATTGTCACTAGAAATCGTATTGATGATGTAAAGTTGTTTAAATAAAAAATGAGCAACGAGTTTGACATGAGTGACCTTGGGTTGTTATCGTATTACCTTGGGATTGAGGTAAGTCAAAAAAATGAGGAAATAACTTTAAAACAAACAGCTTATTATGAGGCAGAGACATAAATTACATCAATTTTGCAGTCTATGTCTTCTAATTTTTAGTGGGTTGTGTGTTTGAAATTCTAATGTGATGTTTGTGAATTTCTAGTTATTGTGATATTTTTAATTTCTATGTTTTTTTAATGGAATTTAAGTTTTTAAAAAAATAATAGGTTTGAAATATTTATTTTCTAAATTAATTAAAGAATATATATATATATATATATATATATATATATATATATATATATATATATATATATATATATATATATATATATATATATATAACAACACAGTGTGGCAACCCGAGCCTAGCAAATAACAAATTTTAGCTAAAGTATGGCAAAAATGACATGGCGCCTACATAAACTGCGGCAGGTGTGATACCACATCCACAACCCTTATGTATTACAATCGGATCGCTACACCAATTACTTCGTCGAAATACAACCAACTTTTTATTACTATTACTCTAATGAAATCTAGCTAAGAGAATAAATCTCTCCGACGAAGAAGCAATCAGCAATGTGAAACCCAGGAGTTCTCATGCACGTCCAGGTTGTGCAATTTCCAAAGTGTCCAAACAAACATCAAAGCAGCCACATCAGAAGCCAACTCCACTTTCGAGGGCAAAAGCACGATTAACAGCAACACCTCTAGCTTTGAAAAGCTGGTGCACAGACTCCAGGTCTTTAGGAAAAGCCCTACCAACAGCCCAAAATGTCGATCCACACCTGTTTAATTAAGCATAGGACAAAAGATATATATATATATATATATATATATAAATCCAGATGACTTAAAAAAAAAAGCAACAAAAAAAGACAATGGAGTATCTAAAGGGCAACCCCCCACACTAAAATGTTGCCTTACCAGTTACCAGGATCCAACTTGTTGCATGCCCAAATTACCATATTACCACAAGGAACGTAAAGAATCAAAACTCCGAAAAGATATATACAATTACTTCTCTCTTAATTTCTATAAATTATAGAGATGGTTCTGTATTTTACTGTAAAAGTGTAAAGTGTATAATTTGTTAACATTGGAAAAAATATATATTCACATTGTAAACCTTGCATTTTCTAGTTCCCTTATTAACTCCAGTTGCTGTTAATACACTTGTTTGCACATTAATTAACTGAATAGATCTTCCAAATTCCTTTTCTAAATAATGTCATTTCTAAAAGGGCCAATGGCCTAGCGGTATGGAGTGACCTTCTCATATGAGAGGTCAGGGGTTCAAGTCTCTATGGAGACATAGGTGGTTATTTAGGAGTACATTAGCTAGTTTGCCGTTTCAAAAAAAAATAAATAAATAAATAAATAAATAAATAATGTCATTTCTACAATTAAATTGATTTATCATATTTTAAATATACAAAATTCACAAATTAGAAAAGTGTGTGCATTAATCTACACTATTGTTTTCATCTATTGCAAAAACTACCCCATATCCATTTTTATCGTCTCTAAATAATATTACAATAAAAATAGTTATCACAAATCTTTGTGTATACTATTAATAATCGAAAATATTTAAAAGGCATTACATATGAAAATAATTAAGTACCGAATATTAATTATAAAAAGTATAACTTATAAACCAGAAAATATTTAAAAGGTATTATATTTGAATGTGAAAATATTTTGCAAATAATAGAAGTCAACGTTGTGATGGAGGCCACCAAGAGGAATTGTATTCAAGTTACCACAGCCACAAGCTTCTGGGTCATCACCATATGTTTTTATTTTATTTTTATTTTTATTTATTCAGTAAAGGCAATTATTGTGGCCCCATCAATGAAATAACCTGTATTTCTATTTACATGCATTCTAATTATAGTAAATTGTAGAATGGTTTGGGACTATTCAAGTAATCATCGATAGAGTGATTTTATGTATGCAACGGATTCAAAAAGAAAATTCAGAAATTACATTGTTAGAAAAAGAAATCATTTCCTACGGAATTTTCCATCACAAAGGGTTTTGATAATTTTACATTAATTTCCAAATGATTCGTGAGAGATTTCAGATGGATTCGTCACGTTTTCCAGCGGACTTATGAAAAATTTGGACAAATTTACATTAAATTTATACTTAATAGCAATTGAAAGGTTACATATTCCCCCGTTTTACGTATTGGGTCCGCTCCGGTTTAATTCTATTTGGCATGATGAAATATATTGACTAATGGAATGGATGAAATAGACAATGTAACGAAATTAACAAGGTAATAGAATGGATCATTATATTTTATTGTCATGTTTGGTTAAAAAGGAAATGAATGATTCAAACATGTTTTTTGTTAATAAATATAGAACTAGACATAATAACTTGAAAAATTAAAAAATATATATTTTTTATAAAAAATAAACTTTAATCAGAGAAAGATATATATTTAAATAAATTTCATATAAATATATTTTATTTGTTTCAAGATAAATGTTATACGATTTACAAATAATTAAAAAGAAGTTATCTATGATCCAAAAACTATAAACTATTAAAACCTATATAACAAAATAAATATAATAAAAATAATATGTTTAAAAGTAAAGTTTTTATTTAAAGGATGTTTTAAAAAGATAAAAACCAAGGTGTGTTTTGGTACTGCCAGTAATGGTCTCAGTGTGTGTTTATGCAGATGAGCTCAATACTCTTCTTAAAGAGATGTGACAAAGTAAAGAACTCTAGAGCTACAAGAGAGATCTTTTATTCATGATAGCGACCATCTTATAAAGATGGAGTTACTTAACATAACTGAAGACTCTTTGACTTTTGGGATTGCTTTTCACAGTCATACCTATCTTGTATAATAAGCAGGGCCAAAGGTTGAGTAATTTTTTTGGGCACAAAGTATTATAAACTAAAATTAACGTTTTTACATAAAAAAGAAAAAAAAAAACAAATTTGTTTTTGCAAATAAACACAAAAAATAACCGAAAGAATTACAACTCAGCCCGACGACCTTTAAGGTCTTTAAATTCATCAATTACCGACTTCGAATCGATGTTTTCAGACATTTCTCTTTCTATGTAAACCACCAACTTGTTTGCGAGAAAGTGATCCGACATCGTATTGCGAAGACGGTTCTTGAATATTTTCATTGCTGAAAATCCCCTCTTTGTTGTTGCGGCAGAAACTGGAAGTGTCAAGATTAACCGCACCACTCTATCAAGCAAATAATACGTCTCACATTTCTGAGTTTCCACAAGACCCTTGCATAAGTCAGCAATAGTTGATACACCACTAAGTTTGGGATTCTTTTTCATATCAATATTAAAAATCTCCAATTAATATCCTAATTGAATTCTCTCTTGCTCCGTAAAATCTTCGGGATAATACTTCTCAACAAGACGGCAAATTAGATCAACTTTAATCACTTTAGGGTGTTCTTTTGAAACTAAAGTAGAACTAAGACTTAATAGCTCAATCGCCTGATCATTGAATCTACTATTCAACTCATGTAGTTATTTGTCTAATGTGGTTGTAAACAAATCCACTCGATAAAAATGTTCAAAAGTAACATGGAGCATTCATATCTGGCATATCTATTTAATGTTTTTCACAAAAAAAACTTTACTTGTCCAAGTAAAGAATCTCATCCCTTGTTTCTGAATTCATTTAGACTCTTCTTTGTTGATGAAACTAACTCCATGGCATTAAGAATATCTTGGGATTTCTTTTGTAGAACTTGAGAAAGTACATCAGTTTTCCCTATCATTTCCTTTATCAAGTGAAGAATAAACACAAACTCAAATGATTTTAGGAAACAGTAAGCTGCATCAGCATCTCCGCGTTGAGAATAAGTAGCAGATATGTCATCAATTATTCCTTGGAGAACAACACGAGTACAATCAAACATGTTAAGCAAACTGCAAAGATAACGAAAATGAGAACCCCAACGTGTATCGCTAGCTCTTTTTAATGTCCCAACTTGATTCAATCCTTTTCCTGTTTCGATTTCACCTAGTTCCAATAATTGTTCAATATCAGTTGCCTTCGCCTTTTGGAAGCACAAACTACATTAATTAAAAAAATTAAGTTTGTGAAAAAATGGTGTACATGAATAATTTCCCTTGAAGCAGATACCAAGGCTATTTGTAATATGTGAGCAAAGTAGTGAACATAATATGCATAAGGACAATGCTTAAGAACAAGTGTCTGTAATCCACTCCATTCCCCTCTCATATTACTAGCATCATCATAACCTTGGCCACGGATTTTACTAACATCAAACTGATAGTGCAAAAGTTGTCTCCACATATTTGTGTTTAGGGTTAATGATAAGGTATCCCTAACATGAACCAAATCCAAGAACCTTTCCTGTATGATCCCTTCTACATCAACAAATCTCAAAACTATCGTCATTTGCTCTTTTTTAGACTCATCCGTGACTCATCAACCATGACACAAAAATATGAATCACCCACTTCACTACGAATATGCTTTTTAACTTTATTTGCAATAATTCTAAGAATTTCTTTTTGAATTTCTCCAGAAATATATTTTGAATTATAAGGAGCTTTCTCTAATATAACATATGCAACTTTATCATTATAAGATGCTAGAATTTTTAGTAGTTGCAAAAAAATTACCACGATTTTTGGAATTAGGAGATTCATCATGTCCTCATAAAGCACACGCTTGGAATGTTAACCAACAAACTGTGTCAATTGAAGCTTTTAATCGTATACGATTCTTAAATATTTGCTCTTCATTTTGCTTCATTATGATATTTTCAATGTGTGCTTCTTGGTTCATCAAATTTTCAGCGAATGCAACAGCATTTCTGTGTTGTGAACAACCAATATGCTTCAAGAATGCACAATTTTTCCCGTCATTAACTTTCTTCCAATTGTCAAATCCTTTAACAGTAAATGCATCATAATCATGGCACACACTTGGTTTATCGTTAAATATAAAACAAATAAAACAATATGATGCATGTGTTGTTGGAGAATATTCTAACTAATTAGGGAAAATGTTGAACCAGGAATATTGGAATCTACGAGGATGTTTCTTTGAACCTTTAGCATGATATTCTTTAAGATGTATTTGGAAATGTCCTAAACTCATATAAGCTTGTCTTACTTCTTCCCTTAAATTAACCGGATAATCCCACATTTGTTTTCTTTTAGTGGGGTCTCTTTCTAGTTGCTTAAGATTCACCTGGACCACCTCATTAGGATTTGACTGTGTAGCTTCATTCCTATCATTCTCTTGTTGATTTTCATGTTCTTGTGGTTGTGGTTCACTTGTTGAAGCTTTGTGATGTTTAATCTCTTGATTTTTATCTTGAATTTCTTCATTATCAACCTTTCTTTTGAAGAAAGAATGAATGGTTTTCATATTTCCCATGATTGTATCTATAAAAATCAAAATAAAAAAAACAATTCATTCAAAATCAGTTAATCAACTATTCAGTCCTTTAACTTATATCACATATTAGATTAACATAAAGAAAATAAGCAATGTTCATCATTCATCACTTTACTTGAACCAAGAAAAGAATATTTTACAATGTGTAATTAGTTGATTCCTAAAATTCCAACAACAATCAAATATAGAGGAAAAGCAACAAAACAGTTCATTCTAGACATAACAGTTCATAAAACAGGCTCCTAAAATTCTAACATATCAGTTCATAAGTTCATTCTAGTAAAAAGCACCAAAACAAACTCTGAAGTCCTGAACAATTCCAACTTTCTAAATAATGACAAGTATCCAACAACTAAACAAGTGCAACATTAGAAATTATAAAAGAGAGAATTATCAACCCCTGAAAGGCTAAAACAGGAAAGAAGTCAAGAATTGAGGCTGAAACAGCAGCCGAATTGAAAGCTGAAAGCATACCTGATTATTGATTAGCAAAGAATTGAGGATGGGGATTGCAGCAGAATTGCAGTTGTGCAAATTGCAATCATGTAGAACAGCAGCAGGTAGCAGCACCACAGGTCCAAAACAGCCAGTAGGCGATGAACATCTTCGATTTGGTGGAGTCCACAACTTCGATTTGGTGATTAGCGACTAGCGGTAAGCGAAGAATTAAGGATGGGAGCAGAAGCTTTACTGATTGAACAATGTCGATGATTGCTTCTCTATCTCTCTTGGATCGCCTTCTTGGCAAACGAACATTGGATCAGCCGATTAGGAGGGGCCACAGCCCAAAACTCACATTGCTAAGCCTATAATTCCAAAAATTAAACACATATACTCTACTTCTAGCCCAAAATTCAGGGGGGGGGGGGGGGGGGGCACAACCCCTCTTGGCCCCATATATATATATATATATATATATATATATATATATATATATATATATATATATATATATATATATATATATACATATATATATATATATATATATATATATATATATATATATATATATATATATATATACAGAGAGAGAGAGAGGAGGGTTTAATTGAGAAAAAAAACTTGAGAATGAGGGAATCATTCTCAGTCACACATTTATTTTGCCGCAAAAACATAGGCGTACCGGTGGAAATAGATAACGGATACACATGTATTTTTCAACCAAACATGTTTCCTTAAACTATGCTAATCATTACCTTAATATACACAAAAACATGTTTTTTTTTTGTTTTTCCGAATTTTAGAAAGCTATTTTTATTGAAAAATTATTTTAAATATATCAAAATTCATAATTTTTTATTCTCTATAAATAGAAATTCATATTGATATAGTTATAAGATAAAATAAAAAATTTATTTTTTTTAGATTTCAACTATCGTTATTCATAAATGAATAAAAATCCATCAGATTTTTATTATAGTATATTCGTTATTTATTTATGAATAAAACGTATGTTTAACTTTTTTATAGTTTGAATATCGTTCATATATGAATATAACACATAATAAAGTTTTGTTACTTTAAATATATTTTGTATATCGTCTTTCATCATATATTATATTTATATATGAATAAAACGTGTATTAGTTGTCGTCATATTTAATATTCATATATGACTAATACATTTATCAGATTTTTGTCACAGTTAATTTGTTATTCTTATATAAATAAATAATATAAATGATACTTAAACTATAAAAAAAATAATCATATTTTTTTATTCATAAATTAATAACAAACGTACTGTAGTAAAAATGTGATGCATTTTTATTCATTTATGATTAATGATAGCTGAAACTATAACAAAAATAAAAATTTTAATTTATCTTAAAACTATATCAACATGGATGTCTATTTATAGAAAATAAAAAATTATGAATTTTGATATATTTAAAATCATATTTTGATAAAAATAGCTCCTTAAAAATTAAAAAAATGAAAAAAAAAAAACTATGTTTTTGTATATATTAAGGTAATGATTAGCATAGTTTAAGAAACATGTTGTGTTGGATAACACTTGTGTATTCCTTTCTCATTTCCGCTAGGGTACGATGGAGGCTTTTGTGGCAAAAATGAATGAGCGGCTGAGAATGATTCCCTCTATTCTCAACCTTTTTAATTTTCTCAATTGAACTTACATATATATATATATATATATATATATATATATATATATATACACACACACACACACACATATATATATATATATATATATATATATATATATATATATATGGCTGAAAATGAACTGAACGTTCGGCGAACCGTTCGTGAACTGTTCGGCGGAAAGTTCGTTTATGTTTGTTTATTTAATAAATAAACGAACAAGAACACACATTCTCGTTCGTTTAGTTAAATGAACGAACATAAATGGAATATCCCAGGTCCAGGTATATCTTGTAACCCTTGATCTTTCAGCACTTGTCCATTTTAGCCCTTTTATTGAGAAAAGGTGGTAAATAAGTACGCGGGGCGTACAAGAGAGTACACTCAGCATTCTCATAAGCGTGCATTTGACGTGGAAGCCACCTAGTACGCTGGGCGTACCAGAGGGTATGTTGGGCGTACTAGGCCTAGAGTGAAAACCCTAATTTAGGGTGATTCCCCTATATAAAGGATATGATGGCCTCATTTTTGACCACCATTCTCAGACAACAAACTCTAAGTGTGCCCTAACCCTCGTTTTAGAGCTTGTGAGTGCATTTGTGAGCCTTTGAGAGTTCTTGTGTGTTCTTGAAGAGAAGAGAAAGCTTTGGAGAAGAAGGCGTGGGAGTCCAAGCTCCTGGATTTGAGCATATCTGAGTTGGGAGCTTCATATAGAGGTATAAAGCTTCAAACTTTACCACTCTTTTGTTATGAGCATCATAGTAGAGTATTTTAGGGTTTTGTCCTAAAAAGGTGGGGGCTTTGTGAGATCATGAGCTCCAGAGACTAGAACCAACTCTCTTTGAGTGTATTAGTGGTGTAATGTCATAAAACTCCAATCTTAGTCGTTGGAATCAATCCATGCATGAGTTATGAGCTTCTTGAGATAAAAGAGTGAATATTTTTTGTGTTTGTGACCATATCAGCCATGCAAAGGCTTAAAGTCACTGACTTTATGGGTTAAGAGCTATTAGGGCGTCTAGATCTGTAATATGAGCCAAGGTCTTAACTGGTTAAGACCAAACGAGTGAGAAGGGTGAAACTGGAGCGTACGTTGGGTATAATTCCAGTACGCGCATCGTAAGGTTCGCGCATCCCCGATGCCTACATGGAAGCCGAGTACACCCAGCGTAGAGAGCTGGTACGCATAACGTACTCCCTGCCATTGAATTTTGGTTGACTTTTACGGTTTGGTCAATTTGTGGACATTTATGGCCATTAAGGGGTAAAATGGTCTTTTACCCTTTTGTGAGTTAGTGTAGCCTCTTGAGAGTCGTGATTAATTTTGGATGATCTTTGTGTATGTTAGGCGGAGGCTAGACCGGTGATTTGAGTTCGAGATTTGCTGATTTCTTACAAGGTGAGTCTTCTCAGTATACTTACCATGAGTGGTACCTTTGTGTGATTGAGATTTTTATTGTGCTTGTCTGTGTATCTGATATTCTGCATTATGTCTTTGTGATTTATGCTAAGTATTGTTATTATGAGCTTACTGAGTTAGGACCAGAGGGTCCCACTAAGACACATAGGCCAGAGGGTCTTATTAAGTTATAACCTAGAGTGGCAAATGAGCTGTGTATTTGGTATTTTGGGAAACTCACTAAACTTCATGCTTACCATGTTATGTGTTATGTGTATCAGGTACTTCTGATGATCGCGAGAAGGCCCAGGGTTGATTGTACACACACTCGCGTTGTAGACATGTTTTGGAGAATCCTAGATCTCTAAATATTAGTAAAACAGAACCCTTAATTCATCAATGAAGCAATCAGGGCCTTTGATTGAATTTCAATCATATGTTTCTTACCGTTAGATCAAATTGTTGACATCATCTTCCCCAAATATAATTCAAACATAATTAAATTTAATTATAAAATATTTAAATTTAGCAATTATGTTATCAATTGAAACATATCATTTTATTTATATAAAATATATATCAGTTTCTCTAATTAATATTGTTCCTAATTTAACTCCTTATTTATACCTTTTTGCTTCAAAATATAAACCCATTTAGCCTTTTTTTTTTTTGAAAAAACTCATTAAATTAGCATACCAATAATTCAGTTATTAACCTATAACATTTAATCCAAGCCCATTAAAGGAGCAAAATATTTGAGAGTCAAAATTAAAGTAAATATTATTCATAATTTATCTCTTAATATATCCCACGTAAAGTGAATCAATTTGAGATAGTTTGAATTTTAAAACTAATTAAATAAGCAAGTCATTTAATTTGAAATTTTAAAGCAATATAACTGATATCTTTTTTTTTTCAGATGAATAGTCGAAAATCCCCAAGACGATATCTTAGGATCCCAATTTTTTTTGGAAGATAATGATTTATTTATTCAAAAACACCATATATATACGATTACATTGAAGTTGTTATTATTACGATTATGAATTGAGTCCTACAATTTACAATGGTCTTCTTCAGTAGTCTTATCTCCAATTCTTTTTTCTAGGGTCTACAATTTACAATGTTCTCCTTTGCCTTCTTCTTCTCCAATTTCTTGCATTTACTCAGTTCTTATTACCTGTTATTACTATATTCCTGTTTAAGAGGTCATGAAAAAAATTAATCAAACTACTTTAAGTATATTAGTTTCATTCATCTCTATCTCTGAATATTATTAAATGAGAACCCTTCATTCACCAATAAAGCAATTTGGGCCCTTGATTGTACTTCAATCCTATGTTTTCCTCCCTTATATCAAATTGTTAATATCATCTTCACCAAATAGAATTCAAGCACAATTACATTTAATTTTAGAATCTTTAAATTCAACAATTATGTTATCAATTGAAGCACATCATTCTATTTATATACGAGATATCAATTTTTCTAATTAATATTGTTCCTAATTTAACTCTCTTATTTAATTCGGTTATTTACCTATAAAATCTAACCTAATCCCATTAAATCAACAAAATATTTTAGAGTCAATATTATTCATAATTTATCTTCCAGTATATCCCATGTAATTGAATCAGTTTGAGATAATGGTTTTAATTTTAAAACTCATTAAATAAGCAAGTAAATTAATTTGATTTTGATTACATACAAAATGCCTTCTACATTATATGCTTTAGACTAAATTACATTCGGCGTCCTTGAGTTATGTCAAAGCTACAAATTCCGTCCCTAAAACTATATTTTCACTCTGACCCTATGATTTTAAAATTTTCATGTTTTGTCTATTTTACCCGGTCTATATTACTTGGTTGAATCACATGTGTTCAACAATCATTAGCTTTTTCACAAACAAAAACACGGCTCAAAGTAACAATATCTTCATAGACCAACTTAACGTTTCAAAAAGTCAATTTACCATGAGAGTAAGAATAATCCGTCTCAATTTACCATTACAATGACGCTAGAGAGAGGCGAAGACTATGAAGTTTACCTTTACAAAATAGAAGATTGAATTCTATGTTTATAATAGAAACTCTATTTCATCATCTAAATTAACAAAGACATTTCATTGTGTTTCACTTACACATTTTTCACCCTTAGATCAAATTGTTTACACCATCTTGACCAATTATCGGTTAAACACGATGTACCAAAACTCATCAAGGGAAAAACAATCACCTTGCATTCAAATCTTATTAATATAGTAAATACTTCCAGTTTTATAAGTAATAATTGGTCTTATAAATGTTAAATTACAATCGCTCGATTTCCAACTATCTAACTCAATAATTGTACATATTTATTCTTAACGTTACCCTTTTTTATAATGTTATTTATTAGATTTACTATAATTAAGTTTAAAGTGCAGAAAATTTTACTTGAAAGTGATGAACACTAGTTGATGTTTATATTGAAGCTTGATGATGATGCAAAACTCTAAATCCCTTAGTGGTAATATCCTACATACTTAATGGTTGATTATTTCGACAAAAAATATTTTCCATTAACATTGATAACAAATTTGTTGAATTAAGCATATTTTTATGATTATGAATTTGTTTTCTCTACACACTTGTACTTATCATCTTAAAGATAAAAAAAAAAGATTAATCATGACTATATTGAAAAGTGTCAAAAAGAGAGTATTGCTCACACCTTTCTGACATGATCTTCAAATGTTTTTTGTTCCATTCTTTGTTTTTTATTTATATCATTTTTATGTATTTAATTTGTTACTTCAAGAAACTCAGATTTCCATTAATTTTGATAACAAATTTGTTGAATTAAGCATACTTTTATGATTATAAATTTGTCCATTTTCTATTGTAAAATCAAGTGTAAATAATTTAAATAATTGTTGAATTTCATATTCTATAATGTAATTTATGCACTAATTAATCAAATAATAGTACATGTCCAAGTGGTACCTTCAGGACAATAAACAAACATGTAAATTATAAACAATTTCACAATATTGTATTTTTTACTGGCTTTAAATGAACAATTAGCTCTTTCACCTTTTTAGATTCTTGATTACTCATATAGGTTTGTAATAAAATAAAATTTTGATAAATTGAAAAAATTGTTCAGTAAAACCTTAAAGTTTTGAAATTTGTTGGAAATTTAGTTATATGTGAATTTGGGCTTCTTTTTGTGTTGTCATGTTTATGTAAGGCTCATTTGAAGTTCCACTTCTCTACAAGAATGTTAATGTTCACATCCAAGTGGAAACAATCACAACCGGTAAGCATTCTAAATGATTCTTCACTTACATTAATCGAAACTGTTACTTTAAATTGTGAGTTCTCATAGATGCCACACAATTGTCACTATAGAGACCTTCTAGCGGTCTATAAAAGATTCCTAGCGGCTCTATGAAATTTTTTGATGTGTTTTCAATGAAAGATCACTCTGTCAACATTTGTTCTTTATAGTTTTATCTCTTATTTTCAATATAGATGCGTGTCATAGAAATAAGGTAGAAAGAGATGTTAGTGACCACTAAAGATGAAAAGGTAAGATATAATTAAAGAATATCATAAAAAGTATAAATTGTAGATTTGTGATATTTATTTCTATGAAAAATATGGTATTTGATTGCTAGGTTACATATCTGGATTTTTTTTATTTTTTTTTTACTTTTTTTTTTTTTATTTTTTATAATTTCATTTTGACAAGTTTTATCTAAATTTAAAAATTAAAGTAGGGAGGAAAGATGTGCTAATGATTTTGAATTTGTATTGCCTTCTAGAAACCAACCATAGCCTCACAGACTGTTCCCTCATATCTCAGTAGGTCGTAGCATTTCCCTAAAATCAACTACAAAAAGTCATCGATGCACTTCTTGAATCAATCATCTAAACTGACTTTCATTTGTTAGTTGGATTTAGTGACCAAAATGCATGATTTGGTAAAGTTCATTATTATTTATTAGTGTTAACCTTTGACAAATTATGAAACTAATATTATATTTTTGTTCATAACATGTTTTTTTTGTAATAATTTCTTCGATCGAAAGATAAGTATATGTGATTGGGTGTAGCCTAAAAAAATCATATTTTACTTCTTATAAAGAAAAAAAATACTTTAGAAATTGACCAAATTACAATGCCTGAATTTGATGTTTATAGTTATGACAATGCACTTTAATTGTAATGTTTATCGAATTTCTTTGTGGAATTTAACGTTGTTGGTACATATAACAACTTATTGTTGCTTTTGGTTTTACAGGGCTCATATGAGAAGAGTCCTATGAGTCTCCATGGGAGTTGGTACACCGAAAATAGTCAATTGATAAAGCTACTACGCAACATGTTTTAATCAAAGAGTTGCATCATGTTGTGATAAAACAAAGATCACGTGGATCGTTTATGTTTAAAAATACTGTATTAAAAAACCAAATTGCTCTAATATAAATATCAAATATTTTTATTAATAAGTTTGGTTCAAAAACTTTAAAAATGAATCTAACTAACATTTTTTTATTAAAATTTCACCTAAGACAATACTACCTATTATTGTGGTATGTATTTAATTTATGTTCCCGACGTTTAACGCTGGTCATAATCTAGTTTTGTAATAAACAATTTTTGATATAAAATGTGTTAATGTTGATACTTGAGATTTTTGGGAAATGTGACATGTGTTTATTGTGTTTGAAAACGAAAGAAAAAATGTTTTGAAAATTTTCGGAGTTACAATGAACAATAGTCTCGTTTGTTCATTTATGTTCTTGAACGTTTGTTTATGTTGTTCGTTTATGTTCGTTCATTTATATTTAGTTATGTTCATATATGTTCAATTGTTGTGTACTATATTACTATATTATATATGTTCAATTTTGTTTGTTTATCTTTGTTTATTTATGTTCGTTCCTTTATGTTCGTTTAACATGTTCATAAACATAAACAAACAAATATGAACAAGGTAATTTGTTAAACAAACGAACATGAACAATAAAAAGAGTAAATTACACGGATGGTCCCTATGGTTAGGGGTTACTTGCACGTTTGGTCCCTAGAAAGATTTTTTAACTCGGACGGTCGCTAATACACATTTTTGTTACGCGTTTAGTCCCTATCAAGCATAAAAAGACTATTTTGCCCTTTACTTATTTCTTTTGTAATTTAATTCATTTTTATACAATTATTTACATTATTATTAACTTACAATGGGCCCACCCCCACCTTTACTGATTTCCTTCGTCTCCCCAACAACGATGAAGAGTACCTAACTTCGGCCACCATCTACCCATCTCCGGTCATCATATTCCTTTATCTCAACCCACCCTTCTGAAATCTTCAAGCTCCCAACAAGATGTGTTGTTTCTTTAACTTTGAAATTTAATAGCAAACCAAATCAAAACTTAACGAAATCAAATGAAATCAAATATGAACCTGAAACAAACCTACTAAAATCAAATGTAGCTAAGCGGAGCAGAGAATGTGGTCTACATATCGACGTTAGGGTTCTTCAGTTCAACAAAATTATTGTATATTTGTTGAAGATTTTTGAAGAATTACTAGAACATACAAAGAATGAAAGGATTTCAACCAGAATTTGTAAAACCCGGACATCGTAAATGGAGATATCGGAGACGATGGGTTTCAACTAGAACCTACAAACTTAAAGGATTTTAATCAGAACCTGCAACAACCCTAACACTTGATCATATTGACGATGGAGGGCAGCAACGATTGCTTGATGATGCAGACCAACGACAGTTTGAAGTATTAATTGCATATGGGGATAAACATAAGAACAGAGACAGCAGAGACGAAGGTGCAGGCGACAACTTGGCGAGATCCCCATCGCGAGTCACATTGTTGCAGCAATAGTTAGGGCATAAAAGGGTACTTTTAGGGTTGGGTAGGTTCCATCAATAATGAAGCAGGTGGGGAGTGGAAAGGGGGACGAAAGAGATGCAACTCGACTATGGAGATGGAGGGAAGATTTTTTAATCGGTAATGAAGAGGGGGGAGGAGTAGGTAAGCGTTGAAGATGGAGAAGCAGTCGACCATATTATAACAATCAAGAAAAATAGGCGTAAGTAATTAGGTGGGTGGGACCCACATGGCTTATTTATTAAATGTTTTTTCTCATTAAAAAAAATTTGAAATATAATTGATAAGGGTAAAATTGTCTTTTTATGTTTAGTATGGACCAAATACGCAACAAAATAAGATTTAAGGGACTGGGCGGGTAACAAATTTAAGCTTTAGGGATGGTCCGAGTTAAAAAATCTTCCTAGGGACCAAACGTGCAAGTAACCCCTAACCATAGGGACCAACCGTGTAATTTACTCATATAAAACTTGTTCGTTTATTCGTTCGTGTTCAATCATATGTTCGGCTAACTTAAACGCACGAACATGAACAACGCCTTGTTTGTGTTAGTTAACAACCCTATATATATATATATATATATATATATATATATATATATATATATATATATATATATATAAAGAGAGAGAGAGAGAGAGAGAGAGAGAGAGAGTTAGGTCCAAATGTTTCTACTATCTATTGTGTCTATATATAGTGGACCAATCATTTTAGTTAATTAAAGAAAGTAATTAATGCATATTAAATGTTGAACATTTAATTAATACTCATTACATCTTCAATACGTAATATGCATTAATTACTTTCTTAAAATAACAAAAATGATTAGTCCACAACAGATCATACATGCACACAATAGATAGTTAGAACACAATAACCTAACCCTATATATATATATATATATATATATATATATATATATATATATATAGAGAGAGAGAGAGAGAGAGAGTGAGAGAGAAAGCTAGGTTCCAATGTGGATTGACATCTATTGTGCGGCCGTGTGGACAATTGTATTCTGTGAGAATGATAAAGAAATTATGATGTTTGGTAATGCGAATACGTTCAATCTTACATAATTATTGTCATTATCACGCATTCTCAGTAATTAAATCGTCTATAAGGTTATTAGATATTATTATTATTATTATTATTATTATTATTATTATTATTATTATTAATATTATTATTATCATTATGTCAGAATGTTTCTTGAGTCGTATTATGTAAGAATGAAAATGACTAAAAAATGATGCGTGACAACAAAAATGAATAAGAATTAGTGAGAATACATGAAAATGACGATAGTTGTGTAAGGTTGAACGTACTGACATTAGCAACAGCCTATTCTGTTAGTAATTCTCATAGAATAGCATTGTCCACACGTCCGCACAATAGTTGTCCATAGCCTATATATATATATATATATATATATATATATATATATATATATATATATATATATATATATATATATATATATATATTCAGGTTCATTTGAGACCATGCTAATTTTATGAGACCATGAAACGCAATTTAAAAATAATTTTAAAATACAAAATAAAATGTTAGAATATTCTAGGTTCATTATTACTTTTGTCATTTTATTTACCTAAACAAAATAATAATAAATAAATAAAAAAAATTTACCGTTTTTTTTTTTGAAAAATACGTGAAGTATTATAATAGAATATTACACTGTAAATATTCTAATGTGATTTTTAAAATGTTAGAATATTCTAATATTCAACTAGATTTGTCAGATATGTAAAATATTCTAATATTCTACTAGAATATTTTAATATTCTTCTAGAATCTGTAAAAAACGGTAATTTTTTTAAATTTTAATTTTTTTTTTGAAAATATAAATGACGAAAATAATATTTAAAAAAATTTGGAAAACTTTCAATTATTTTGTATTTTAAAAATGTTTCTTATCTAGAAAATGAGTGGCTAGGATTGCTTCTCACCGTCTCACGAAATTAGGTTGTCTCACATGAACCTAATCATATATATATATATATATATATATATATATATATATATATATATATATATATATATATATATATATAATGACAAAGTTCACGAACTTAACGTTTTCGTTTCGCTCTCGGGTTTCAACTTTCTCGGTTTATAACTGTTCTCACACTATCACTAACATAAGTATTTCAAGAAATTAGAGAATTATCTCAAATAAAAAATCTTTAGTTTTTCATGTTAACGAGTCTTTGAAGGCGTTCTCTATATACCAATTCTTTACACATGTGATAGTCATAAATGTATATTTTTATCACTTGGTCAACTATTATCCATAACACATCATCATTCTACACAATCCTGGGACACATAACAATAGGATCTCAGATAAGATCGTCCCATTTACGAATAGATACATGTAAAGGTTTCAAGGTTCCCTCATAATATTTGGTGTCGTGTTCTCTGACATCTCCATTTTCACGGTCAGAAAAGACCTTTTTATTTATGTTTATTTTAAAACATGGTGTATTTATAAATGTGAAAATTTTCCCATAAAAGTATTTCTGAATTAATGTTTTTGATTGATTTATAAAATTTTGGTATGTCATAACCGATATAAGAAACATAAGTATAAACGTAATGATTACTGACCTTACATCATCTAGTGGCCTACATTTTCTCGAATCTCTCATCATTTGAAAACATCAATTAGCTTTGTATCGATACCTGTAATATAATAACAACTTAGTGGGACAGGTTGGGAAACTTGGTGAATACATAGGGTTTTCAAACCACAATAATATAGTTAATATGTCCAATTATCAAACAATTAATTGGATTACCCATCCCCATTTTCTTCTATTTTTATTCTTAAGGATCTACCCTAAGGGTCATCATAATCATCATTGCTAACAATATTGTTTTGGGGATTTCTCTGTAATACATATCAGTAGGAAGTAGAATACATTGAATCGGTGCAAAGTCCATCACCTACAGTTTATAAATCTGCATGGGTTTCATGGGAGTGCCTTGAATAGTCTGGTGGTCATCAGCGATATTATGTTAGATAACTACATCGTTAACACATTAGTATCATTCCTACATCGTTAGTACACTAGTACCATTTCTACATCGTTAGTATGCTAGTACCATTTCCACATCGTTAGTATGCTAGTACCATTTCTACATTGTTAATATACAAGTACTATTAAAGTCATGACATCCTATTGTCATTTTCCTCATTCATTGTACAATGGCATCTTATCAGTTTTATCTCTCAGCATACTATGGCATCTTATCATTCTAATCTCTCATTAACCTTCATTACCCGATGTACTATATTAATGAAAATACATATACGGGCATAAATCATATATAATTTATCGTTATATTATTTCATCTAACACGTAACATCTTTTCACTTAAGCACATATAGCATTCAATTATTTAAATACATCATATCTATGTGTAAGATGAAAGTAACTATGCACTTACCTGTTAAAGTGGGTCACTCGGGCACCACTTCACTTCAGTACTTAGCTTTTCCTTCGATGTGACCTAGGTTCATATCACTAAGTTTTAGTCTTATATTTCTAGTGACTAATGATAGTATAGATTCCTTAATAATATCAATGTCTACATCAAGATCTATAAAATAAGGAATAACCAGATAAGATCATATCGGAGGTAGGGTCCGTTTGGTATACAGAGTATACTGTTTTGAAAACCCACTTTAAACACCTCACTAAATTCATCTTAGACATCACTCCCGTAAATAGATCCATTAGTATAATGAATTGGAATAACTGATAAATATTATTTATAGATTCATAAGAACGACTATGAATATAAATATAAGTTACATTTAAGAAATACAAGTGTAGCTTAACTTCCAAAGATTTTCCTGACATAAGTCTAGAAATTTGCACTGGCAGAACTTCGACCTGATTACTACTAGTTATCGGTCTCCTAGGGACCTCTAAGCTAGCCAAAATACCCTAGATACTAAGGCTATTTATAGTGCTAAAAACGTCCCTGTGCGTCGTGCACATACCAGGTGCACATCGTGCATCTGGCTTGGTTGGCCTCCTAGGGTGTGACACGTGTCTGTCGTCCACTAAATTTGACATTACATGTTCTTTCTTGTCAACCAAAACACCCATTCGAACAACTACATAACAAAAATCGAAGATAATAGCTCTTTTTAGCTTCTTACGCTGCAACTCTCCTGGACTTTGACATTGAATCCAAAGTCGAGTTGGATTTTGAACATTTTTCTTAATGGTTGGTTCTCCCTTACTTGGGTTCGAACCCTCACCTTTTTCTACTCACAACTGATCAAATCTCAAGTTGGTTCTGCCTATGAGACTTGTAGTCCTTATCTTCTTCAAATAAACTCCTGATCGTCATATCAATGGCTTTAACCTACTTAAAGCAATAACATTGCTTGTGTCTACAGCAAGTGATGCTATTGAATTGCATAACCACAATTTGATCAAGATCATGACTTCACGAGGTCGTCTACCAATATATGCGTATAAAAATAATATAGGAGGACATTGCCAACATAATGAAAATATTAGCAACACCGACGGTTGAAAAACTCAATATTATCCTTCCCACTTTTTTAGGATGGTTAATCTTGTAGCGCTCTAATTGAACTTCTGGTATTGATTCTTTCAACCATCTCTGAAGCATTTTGATGAAAACGCACAAAAGACACTTGCATGAACCTTTATATCTGTAAGGACTACATCTCTACTAATATCCTGAGAGAGAATCAATATGTTTGAACCTATTTGTGGATGGTGATGGTTGAATCCGCACTTGTTATTTCACCCTTTGATGGACCTTGAATCATGACTCCTGACCAACGTTGTAGAACTCGCTACTCGGTACCTGTTCGTCCGAATGCCGAGTAGCGAGTACTCGGGAGTACTCTGGAGTACACGGGGAGTACTCGGATTCGTAATTCATGTAGAAATATTTTTAGAGAAATTATATAAGTTGATTGAAATATATAACAACATTAGATACACGTGAATACACAAACACTAAAAAACACACAGTAGTCTCACTTCGTTAATTACTGAAAATTTAACCATAGAATACGACCCGAATCGAAATGCATACATTTGTCTCATATATATATATATATATATATATATATATATATATATATATATATATACACATATATATATATATAATCACATATGTGTGTGTTAAATAATAAATAATTAAGTGTATATATATATATATATATATATATATACATACATACATACATACGTACGTAAATACATATTAATCATCGAGTTGGCCGAGTTTTATAACACTGCTCGCTTTAGTAAGGGGCCAATCGGGGAGTACTCGGATTCTATAACTCGCCTCGGTAAGGGCAAGGCCGGTCCTGAAGAATTATATATTCTCAAAGGCCTAGGACGAACAACAAAAAAAATACCCTTATCTTTATTATAATTTTTTTATTTTTAAATAAAAATATATAATGAATAACATTGGGCCCTGTGCAGCTTCCCACTTTGCCCCCCCCCCCCCCCTCAACGCCCCTTCATGGATAAGGTACCGAGTATGGAGTACTCGGCCTTGTCATTGGCCAACTCGGCGAGTTTTACAAAACTACTCCTGGGTTACAAACTCAACTTTTATTGGAGACTGTTACACCTTCCTAAACTTAGTTGTAAACTCAACCCAAGATAAGGTATTTACTTCGGCTACAACAACAAACTGAATGCTCACACTCTAATAACCTTCCATTGCACGAAACAACATATACATAATTCACTAGACTCTTGTCTCCATGAGACAAACACTAGCACAAAATTCACTTTCTATCTTGTGCTAACAATTTGATCCTTTGAAGATGGGAGATTGATGTACCACCACATTCAACAAGTATAATTTGTATCTAGTGGATGCTCAACCTTAATGAAGGTTTCAATTCTTTCATTGATCATCTCGTTCACCACGTTCTTAAAATTTCATGACCGAAGTTGGTTACTGCATCATACAAGGTTCTCTGAACCAATAAGTCATTTATGCAGATCTATATTACTCGGACTCGAATCTTCATGGTCACTTGGGCCTGAACTAGAACCTCTCTTCTAGACATTACCATACCACATGTAATAATACAAATAGACTAAACAAACTCAACTTACGGTGCCTTAGTAACTTTGTGACTCTTCCTGATCCAAGTACAAATCTTATGCTTCCAATTATATAGGCCTATACTACGTTTCACACTTATTCATACTCATCCCAAGAAATGTCTCGTAGTTTCCAACTCACTACACAAGATAACGACAAAGCAATTTAAAAAATATATATGTGCTAAAGCGAGCACATAAAACATATGTTCCTAGGTTCTAATAGGATTTCCACTTCTTTATAGAGAGCTCTAACAACAACCATGTGCTTTACCAAAAACATTCTAAATTTACTAGAATCCTCTTAAAGGATCCTTCCACGCATACGCCTAATCTAACATATTCTGACACTTTCCCATGTCATTAGCTTTAGATTATGTGTCTAAGCCCATATCTAAAATCGCTATATACTTGAATTGATAGTAGCATATTCCTTTTGGTTTGCACTCAAACCTAATGTAACACCCCAAAATCAAGAATTTTTTTTGTTTTTAGATTAATAAATCCTTAATACATTTTTTCCCATAACAACCAAAGTAATTAAGTTTTAACAAAACAATGACAAGTCAAAGTAATTAACAGAAAACAGAAACATGTAGTGCGTGCTGTGTAATTATCCCGAGCCCTTATATTTGAAAACCAGAGTACCTGAAACATAAACTGAAAACCGTAGGCACAAAGCTTAATGAGTCCCCCAAAATACCACATAGCATACAACCACATAATATCATCTACAAAATATCATGCACATAGTATCATCCATAGAATATCATCCACATACATATAGTTGCCATGTGCTCCCCTATGGTCTTTACCAGGAATGCCATGGGCTTCCTCCCTAGTCTTATATCCAAATGCCATGGGCACCCCAATAGTCTTATATTAAAATGTCATGCCCCCCATGGTCTTTCATGCAAGTATCACAGAGACAACTAGCATTCTGCATAACAAGTAATGGGTTGACATTGGTGCCTTCAGCCCATGGATAGAGTGAGAAGACTCACCTCATACTTTCGAATCACACAGATGAACCCCGGCTGCTGGATGACATATTCCCGAACGGTTAAACATCAAAACAACACCCAATTAATAATTGGGTGCCAATGCATAACCATAATTCCATATTTGGTTTAAAAAGACTATTTTACCCCTAACCTAGCTTGGTCCAACACCAAGGCCCAAACTCAAACTCTGGAGGCCCAAAAGTGAAATAATCAGTCAAGGCCCAGTTATGGCCTAATTTTCCAAAATTGGACCCAAACCCCTTACATTGGCCTTACCTTAAAGCCCATCCAATTCTCCTAGTTCATACACTTGATCTCAAATGGCCCAACAAGAACCTAAAAGCATAAGCCCAAAAGAAGGGCCCTACCCAAAGCCCAAACACGATTAGGGTTTTCACATAAAATGACGACTAGAGTTAAGTAAAAACAATTAACCAATTAAGGACTTAATCCATTAAGCCCAATATTGCATTAAGTTAATTGTAGGGGCATTATTAAGTATTATTTAGAATTTAATTAATGGCTTTAACGCGGGTCCAACCATTAAAACAATAGCTATCCCATGCTCCAAGCATGCACACTATGTTTATATATGGTCCTTACTATGTGAAATAGATCAATTATAACCATTTCCAATGACACTCATTTCACAATTCCAAATCCTTATCATAAATATAAGAATACCAAATTCTTGCCAGTTGCTAAAATCTGTTAGATTCTAAACTTATATGCAACAATCCTCTTGTAATGACTATGCATAAAAGTCATAGAGACTTGGAAACAAACATTACAAAGTATTCCCTTTGGAAATTGGTTACTGGACCACTTCCATGGAAGCTAAGTCTCATATTCAAGGTGAATTCCTTTGAACATCCTTCTTGCATAAAAGTTTCTAACTTACTCATAGATTCTTGATATTCAACTCCCATTATGGAACCTTTTTCCATAATTTCCATATGACTATCCATTCTTAATAAAATCCTATATATTCCGAATTATATCAATATGGTTCATTCATTACTATACTTCCAACTATCCACAAGCAACCAATCTTTGGTAAACCTCATATCGTCCTTGACAGTTGTTTAATAACTTTAGTCATATCCAGTTCTAGTCCCTTTTCCCTCTTAATGCCCTATGCATTTGGAAAATTAGAACATGAGAATATTATAGCACATGCAATCGATCCTATATGTCACACCCCCAAACCAGAACGGCGGAATCGTTCGAGGGCGGATGACTTCATGTAGTATCGAAACAGTTGAATACATAGTAAAGAAAGTAAACACAACCAACATATATATAATTGAAAAAGTTACATCATTTGTAGGTATTACATGTTCCAAAATATCAATTACAATATGTTGTCAAAAGATTTGTTTAGACGCCTAAGCATCCCTTCTGCAAAAGTTGAAGTTTACCTGTATTACTAAATCCCTGAGAAATACAAGTAGATTTGAAAGAGTAGGTCAACATTTAAGCTGGTGAGTTCATAAATATTTAATGTCACTGTTTGAATAAAATCAAATGAAATTTGTTTGTAGATGTTCGAAAAACTCCTAAAAAATCCAATATTTCCTACTAGTATAAAAGTAGTCTTCTACAAAGACTCGACTGTTTTGAAGGTTTGCTTTTAGAAATCCAATATCCGTTCATAAGTGTGTGGTAGTTTAAAAGTTCCAAAACTGAAATGCAATCGTGTTTTTCATGCCTAGAGTAGTAGATTTGTGTAAGTATAAAATCACTAAGGCATTTGATAACCCTGTAAATCAATGAGTTCTTAATACTCCATGTGAGTTTTATAACCATACTAATGACCCAGACTGCCTGTAACAACGTTCTTCAGGCGTTGGAATGTTATGACGTTTGTCACCCAGGCCTGCCGGCCTAGCTGTAGCTAACAACTTAGGTGCAGGATTGTCAATCCCGTATATATCTATACACAAGTATCACGCTCCCCCTACAAGGGATTATGGTATATAATATAGGACTTAAAATGCATACTCGAAAGTACGTGAAATGTCTCACAAAACTTAGTATAAAACAGATTTACATATGAAAATGTCCATTTGTTCTTGTGTATGAAAGTATCTCTTTGATATAGTGTTTCTAGTATGTAAATGTTCATGATTTCCTCGTAAACTATACCTATTATAGTTATTCAAAGTGTGTTTCGTTCGTATAGTAAATCCTAGTGTAATGCTCACTTGTTATGTAAAGTATAACATTTAAAGTGGCATAAATGATCACATATACTTAAAGTATAAATAAAGGGTTTGATTCGCATATATAAATAAGCATGTTTTATTTCCAAAAGACAAGATGTTATCGTGAATATATATTGCATACAAAAGTTCTCATGCCGTAGTTATGAATCACATATGATTCACTTAATAGAAAAGTGTATATAGTGAAACTTTATGTTACACACGATAATAACCGTGTGTTTACTTGTATTTCTCCCCCTTAAAAGTGTATAAAAAGCATTGATAAAACATTTGAAAGTGTAGTTTATAGGGGTATGAACTCACCTGACTGATTGGAGAAAACGAGATAATAATCGAGCAAAACTTTGACTTGGAAGAGTTGATTTTCTCGGGATTCTCGGGAATCTCGGGAGTGTAGAATCTTTCTTTGGAACTTGAGTGTGAAAATAGAGGCTTCGGGAGGGCTTCGGGGGCTTAACCATAGAGTTTCGGCACGTGAGATAGAAGAATGGAGCACCTAAACCCGGCACCCCAAGAGTTCTATTTATAGGGCTCATTTTTGGGTGCCATGTTGTGGCAAAGGGTTGGCCACGTCGTGGTGGTCAAGTCTTATCTCCTCCGTTGATTGGATGCCCTCAGTCACTTGCCGGGTCGAGGCAAACTGTGCCACGTCGTGGCAGACCTGACAACCTCAGATTTTGGACCCCGAACTTGTAAATCCGTAACTTCCGCGTACGAGCTCCGGTTTTGACGTTCTTTATATGCACGTGTAGCTGAAGATATGTTCTACAACTATCTTTTAGACTTCTTCGGCTAATTTTGAATTTATTTTTAACAGGCTGGGACACGAAAATCCTGTTAAAAATCCATAACTTCTTCATCTGATGTCCGTTTTCGTCAGACTTTTCGCCGTTGCGCTATTACTGTTGAGACCTTCGATTCTCATTTAGCTTGTTTTGGTCAAAAGTCTCTCGAGCTCTATTTCAAGTTTTTAGTTGTCTACTGCTATATCCGGATCTTGGAAAAATCAAAACTTCCTCATACGAAGTCAGATTTGGACGTTCTTTTTGTGTACGCTCACGGTTTAATGTTATCTACAACTTTCATTTAGAAACTTAAGGCTAAAAACTATTGTATTGAAACTTCTCGTTTTTTGTTTAATCGGTGTTGCCGGTTTTGTCGGAAATCTTAGAATGGTCATAACTTCTTCGTTATAACTCGGATTTTAGTGTTCTTAGTATTTCTATAAACCTTGACACATTATCTAGCATAATAGATATCCTTATAGAGACTTTTGCACATTTTATTTTCGAAGTTAGTTTCATTATTTCAAAAGTAGTTATAATACTTGACTTTTTAGGTCATTAGATAGAGTCGAAATATCAAGTTGTCACATCATCCCCCCGTTATAGGGAATTTCGTCCCGAAATTTAATGTAAGAAAAACATTTGTGGATTAGGGAAAAAGATGTGGGTACTTGTGTTTCATCTGATCTTAGTGTTCCCAGGTGTATTCAGGTCCTCGCTTTGCATTCCAGCAGACCTTCACGATAGGGATACGACTTTGTTTTGTTCTTTTAATTTCCCTATCCATAATTTCAATTGGTTCTTCTATAAAGTGGAGACTCTCGTTGATTTCAATCTCATCTAAAGGGACGACGAGGGTCTCATCGGACAAACATTTCTTCAAGTTTGACACATGAAAGGTATGGTGTACGTTATTGAGTTCCTACGGTAGACGAAGTTTGTAGGCTACCGAGCTGATCCTTGCGTGGATCTTGAATGGTCCGATATACCTTGGGTTTAGTTTCCCACGTTTTCCGAAACGTATTAACCCTTTCCAGGGCGAGACCTTTAGTAGTACTTGGTCCCCGACCTGAAATTCCAAGGGCTTTCGTCTTTTGTCCACATAACTCTTTTGTCTGTCTCTTGAAGCCTTTAGTCGTTCCCGAATTTGTACAATCTTCTCGGTTGTCTCTCTTATGATTTTCGGGCCAGTGAGAGTGCTGTCGGGTACTTGTCCATTGTCTAGTTGTGTGTCACCTACTTCAGTCCAGCACATTGGTAATCTGCACTTCCGGCCATAGAGGGCTTCGAATGGAGCAACTTTAATGCTGGAGTGATAGCTATTCTTGTACGAAAATTCAATTAGTGGTAAACGGATATCCTATGCTTTACCAAAATCAATTACCAAGCTCTTAGCATATCTTCCAGGGTTTGTATGGTCCTCTCACTTTGACTGTCGGTTTGTGGATGGTAAGCAGTACTCAGGTCGAGCCTCATTCCTAGGGATTTTGTTAACGATTTCCAAAATCGCTAGGTGAATCTACTATCTCTGTCAGAGATAATGGATATTGTTACACCGTGTAGTCGTACAATCTCTCGGATGTAGGTTCGAGCTAGCTTCTCCATCTTGTCGGTTTCCTTTATGGGTAGGAAGTGTGCAGAATTTGTTAACCTATCGATAATTACCCAGATGGTGTCTAGCCCACCTGCTGTTTTGGGTAATTTGGTTATGAAATCTATGGTTATCCGTTCCCACTTCCACTCGGGTATTTCGGGTTCTTGTAGTAATCCTGATGGCTTTTGGTACTCTACCTTGACTTTGGCGCAAGTCAGACACTTGCCCACATAGGTAGCTATCTCTGCTTTCATGTTCGGCCACCAATACAGTTTCTTGAGGTCCAGATACATCTTGTCCGAACCTGGATGCACGGAGTATTGAGTCTTATGCGCCTCGTTCATGACCACGTCTTTGAATCCACCAAACTTCGGTGTCCAGATTCGATCCATGAAGTAACGAACTCCATCACCCTTGACTTCAAGATTCTTGTCCATTCCTCTTAGGGCTTCACCTGCCACATTCTCTGTTTACAAGGCTTCCCTCTGAGCTTCCTTGATTTGTGTGGACAAATGTGAATGGATCGTCGTGGTTAAGGATTTCACTCGGAGACCTGAGTATTCTTTTCGACTAAGAGGATCAGTTACTATATTCGCTTTTCCCAGGTGATAGCGAATCTCGCATTCGTAGTCATTAAGTAGTTCAACCCAGCGTCTCTGCCTCATGTTGAGTTCTTTTTGGTTGAGAATGTGCTAGAGGCTCTTATGATCGGTGAAGATCGTGCATTTCATGCCATAAAGATAGTGTCTCTAGATCTTTAGCGGGAAAACGACTGCTCCTAGTTCAATATCGTGGGTAGTGTAGTTGACTTCATGCGTCTTGAGTTGTCTTGAGGTGTAAGTGATGACCTTACCTCGTTGCATTAGTACGCATCCAAGACCTTGATTAGATGCATCACAGTAGACCACGAAGTCTACTGTTCCTTCTGGCAAGGACAATATGGGTACGCTGCATAGAGCTTTCTTTAGTGTTTGGAATGCAGCGTCTTGTCTTTCTATCCAATCGAAAGTAACACCATTTTGGGTCAAGTTCGTAAGTGGTTTCGCAATCTTCGAGAAGTTCTGTATGAACCTTCGGTAGTAGCCAGCAAGGCCCAAGAATTGTCGAATTTCTGTTGGGGTTCTTGGAGGTGACCAGTTCTCGATTGCTTTGATTTTGGAAGGGTCCACGTGTATTCCGTCTTTGCTAACCACGTGACCTAGGAAATCTACCTTCCGAATCCAAAATTCGCACTTGGAGAATTTTGCGTATAGCTTCTCTTTTCTTAGCGTTTCCAAGACTTGTCGGAGGTGTTGACCGTGATCCTCTTTAGTCTTCGAATAAATGAGTATGTCATCTATGAATATGATCACAAACTTGTCTAGGAACGAACGACATACCCAGTTCATTAAGTCCATGAACACCGCTGGTGCGTTGGTTAATCCAAAGGGCATCACTACAAACTCGTAGTGACCATAACGAGTTCGAAAAGCTGTTTTAGGAGCATCTCCTTCCAAGACTCGTAGTTGGTGTTACTCGGATCTTTAAGTCGATCTTTGAGAAATAACTCGCTCCTTGGAGTTGGTCGAACAAGTCGTCAATGCGTGGTAAGGGATATCGGTTCTTGATAGTGAGCTTGTTGAGTTCCCGGTAATCGATGCACATGCGGAAAGATCCATCCTTCTTCTTTACGAATAAGACTGGTGCTCCCCAAGGTGAGAAGCTCGGCCTGATGAACCCTTTGTTGAGTAGTTCGTTTAGTTGGCTGGATAACTCCTGTATCTCTTCAGGTGCTAGACGGTATGGAGACTTAGCTACTGGTGTAGCTCCGGGAATTAAGTCGATTCTGAACTCGACTTGACGTTCTGGTGGAACTTCGGGAAGATCTTCAGGGAAGACATCGGGAAAATCGCAGACTTCTGGGATGTCTCTAATGCCTTTTTTTTCTTTTTCCTTATCTACCACGTGGGCTAAGAAGGCATGGTACTCTTTACGTAGGTATTTCTGGGCTTTGACGCAAGAGATGATTTGTAAATTGGTACCGGGATTGTCACCATAAATGACAAGAGTTTCGCCGGTTGGCAGATTTAGGCAAACGACCCTTTCGTGACAAAGTATATCGGCATGGTGTAGGCTTAACCAATCCATACCGATGATGACATCAAAGCTCTTTATAGTGATTGACATTAGATCGATTTGAAATGGGTGTTCGTTTAGAGTTAGTGTGCAACCTATGTACATATTGTTCGTGCTTTCTATTTTACCGTTTGCCATTTCTACTGTAAATATCTTATTGAGTGTTTTAGGGTTCTGTTTTAGTACGTGCTTGAATTTATGACTCACGAAACTCCTCTCCGCACCACAATCAAAGAGTATGCATGCATAAACGTTATTGAGGAGAAACTTACCCGTAACCACCGTGGGATCAGCTATCGCTTCGTTCTGCCCTATTGCCAGCACTCGTCTCGTGCCGCCAGCATTCCTTGCCTTAGGATAGTCCCTTTTGTAGTGTCCAACCTTAACACAACCATAACACGTCTGGCCCACACCGACCCCAGGGACTTGGGTGATTGGTCGTGCTGGTGCCTTACAGAAACGGGCAGTGTGCCCCTTCTTGTTGCAGTGCATCTCCTGACAATTTCCGTTGTGATGGAAATTGCATTTGCTGCACTTTGGTAGGTTCCCAGCATATGGCTTTGCCAGTGTAGTGGTAATTGGAGCAACAGTGGGGGAAGTAGCGGCATGGATTGCCACAATCTGTTGTTTCTTGGAAGGTTCCTATGAAGGTTGACTCTTACTTTTGTTCCAGAACCTCTTGTTGTTATTGTTGTTGTTGTTGGTATTGTCGTTGTTGTTATTGTTGCTTCCTCTGGGTTGCTCCGGTGCGGTGTTTGTGAAGTTTTGGCAGACCCCATGGTTTACGAGAGCTTGTGCCAACTGTTTGGAGCTATCGAATGTGATTGGTTTGGAAGCTAGAACACTTCCTCGAATCTGGGGTGACAGTCCCCAGATGTACCTTTCGATCTTCTTGCTCTCTAGAGCAACTATTCCTGGGCAAAGGATTGCCAAATCACTGAACCTGTTGGTATAGGTCGTGATATCTGAGCCTACCATGGTAAGGCCCCAAAGTTCCTGTTCGAGATTTTGTAATTCGCCCCGTGGACAGTACTCTTGCAGTAGTACTTGTTTTAGATTCTCCCAGCCCATAGAGTTAGCCACTACTAGCGTTAGTGACTTACCATGGCCATTCCACCATGTCAGAGCTCTCTCAGAGAAAGTACAGGTAGCGAACTTCACTTTGTTCCCTTCTGGACAAGAACAAATCTCAAAAACTGCTTCAGTTTTCTCTATCCACTATGATAGAGCCATTATTCCTCTGGTCCCATTAAAAGTAATGGGTTTTCTATTCATGAAATCCTTGTATGTATAATCCGCTGAAAGACCTGGGCGCTGGCCATTCGTAGAACAATTCACTCCCCCACCTGAACCATTGTTACTCATTTTGGCCATTGCCGCTGTTACAGCAGCTATCAATGCGGCATTTTCCGTTGATGGTGGGGGTGGTTGTGGAGGCATCGCTCCCGGCCTGGGTCTTAGGTTTGGACGAGGAGGCATCCTGCTGCCAAGAAATAAAAATAAAAGATCATAAGTTTTGGTGGTTGAGAGTTGAATGACAATGAGTTAACTATCTTTAATAGTTTGAGAATTTGGTTTGACCAACACAGGGCTTTGAGTTTGATTTACCAATGGAGTTTGAAAAATAAAAATAAAAACTCATGAACTCGAATGAAATGCACAGATTTAACACATGAAAGAGGTATGCCCTATATATATTAAACATATGGTTGCGTTACATTCGAAGTTAGAAAATTTTGACCTTTCTAAAGGTCTCCGATTACAGGAAGTTAAAGAAGGTAAGACTTTTAGCCGATGGTCCTATTCTATATCAAAATTTTAGGATTCGGCAACTACTTGTGACGTATGCTGTGCTTGGAGCTTGACTCGGCGTTTGATTGCTTTGCTTCCATAAGATGTCTATCAAAGGCAGCTTGCTGTTCCCTCATCTCAGAGAGGGCTGCAATCATTTATTCTTGGAATGCGTCAACGCGGAGTTGGGTGTCATCCTGCAACCTATCAAATCGGCAGATGTCGAAAGTGTGCACATGTACTTCCACGATGACTTCACGAATTCGGCTCGCTTGAACCTCGGATTGATAGGACTGGTTGGCTAGCTTGCCCACCATGACTGGGAGTGCTCGATCGGCTGAACCCCTGCCGCAGATATCGTAGAAGTCTTGACAAATGCTATAGGGAGGATGTATCCATTGTTGCTGGCTCCAATGGTAAAGGTAACTTCCTCAAACGGGAGTTGGTCCCTGAAAGTTTCTCCTAACAGCAGGAGGTTGAGTGGCTTGTGGGTTGATTACCTCTGGTTCTGAGTCTGTCCCAGAGTCATCCCCTTCATCCAACTCGATAGGTTCTTCATCCTCTTCGGGATCTTCTTCGACCCATCCCCCGTTACCTTGGTTGAGATAGTAGGGGTCTCCGTGTGGAATGAATCCAGCCATTTGACTATACGAGAATAGGGTTATAGGAATTGAACAAAACTTGAAACATGTAAAACTAAGGATGTCGATTAAACTATTGCATGTACCAAATACTCCTATAGTATTTAAATTTGTATGTTTGATACTAGTGTTTATTTTCGAAAGTTTTGACTTGTTTCTCACTACGACCATTCCTCGACACACATTAGTGCAATCTCGAATAAATATAGTTGATCAGGCTATATTTGTCCCAAATCCGATTACATATGTCGAGGCCTAATCGTAGTGTCCAACTTGTCTTAATACTTCTTGTATAGTTCTAACCATGAAAATAGATTGTTGTACGCATGTAATTGTACCTTTACGACCCAAAACAATCTAAATTAAATGAAACAAGTTTTTAGGTGTAAAAACGTTTTGTCAGATACTTTTGAGTCCCTTTGCATTTATAGTTTGTATATCTTATGTGGTTCGATATACTTAGTTCACTATAAACAATGATCAGATACCAATCTGTCACACCCCCAAACCAGAACGGCAAAATCGTTCAAGGGCGGATGAGTTCATGTAGTATCGAAGCAGTTGAATACATAGTAAAGAAAGTAAACACAATCAACATATATATAATTGAAAAGGTTACATCATTTGTAGGTATTACATGTTCCAAAATATCAATTACAATATGTTGTCAAAAGATTTGTTTAGACGCCTAAGCATCCCTTCTGCAAAAGCTGAACTTTACCTGTATTACTGAATCCCTGAGAAATACAAGTAGATTTGAAAGAGTAGGTCAGCATTTAAGCTGGTGAGTTCATAAGTATTTAACGTCACTGTTTGAATAAAATCAAACGAAATTGTTTGTAGATGTTCGAAAAACTCCTAGAAAATCCAATATTTACTACTAGTATAAAAGTAGTCTTCTACAAAGACTCGACTGTTTTGAAGGTTTGCATTTAGAAATCCAATATTCATTCATAAGTGTGTGGTAGTTTAAAAGTTCCAAAACTGAAATGCAATCGTGTTTTTCATGCCTAGAGTAGTAGATTTGTGTAAGTATAAAATCACAAAGGCATTTGATAACCCTGTAATCAATGAGTTCTTAATACTCCATGTGAGTTTTATAACCATACTAATGACCCATACTTCCTGTAATAACGTTCTTCAGGCGTTGGAATGTTATGACGTTTGTCACCCCTGGCCTGCCGGCCTAGCTGTAGCTAACAGCTTAGGTGCAGGATTATCAATCCCGTATATATCTATACACAAGTATCACGCTCCCCCTACAAGGGATTATGGTATATAATATAGGACTTAAAATGCATACTCGAAAGTACGTGAAATGTCTCACACAACTTAGTATAAAACAGATTTACGTATGAAAATGTCCATTTGTTCTTGTATATGAAATTATCTCTTTGATATAGTGTTTCTAGTATGTAAATCTTCATGATTTCCTCGTAAACTATACCTATTATAGTTATTCAAAGTGTGTGTTTCATTCGTATAGTAAATCCTAGTGTAATGCTCACTTGTTATGTAAAGTATAACATTTAAAGTGGCATAAATGATCACATATACTTAAAGTATAAATAAAGGGTTTGATTCGCATATATATATATATATATATATATAAACATGTTTTATTCCCATGTCGTAGTTATGAATCACATATGATTCACTTGATAGAAAAGTGTATATAGTGAAACTTTATGTTACACACAATAATAACCGTTTGTTTACTTGTATTTCGCCCCCTTAAAAGTGTATAAAAAGCATTAATAAAACATTTGAAAGTGTAGTTTATAGGGGTATGAACTCACCTGCTTGATTGGAGAAAACGAGATGATAATCGAGCAGAACTTCGACTTGGAAGAGTTGATTTTCTCGGGATTCTCGGGAATCTCGGGAGTGTAGAATCTTCTTTCGGAACTTGAGTGTGAAAACCGGGGCTTCGGGGGCTTAACCGCAGAGTTTCGGCACGAGAGATAGAAGAATGGAGCACCTAAACCCGGCACCCCAAGAGTTCTAATTTTGAATTTATAGGGGTATGAACTCACCTGCTCTACAACTCTCGTTTAGACTTCGTCGGCTAATTTTGAATTTATTTTGAATTATTTATTTTTAACGGGCTGGGACACGAAAAGTCCGTTAAAAATCCATAACTTCTTCATCCGATGTCCGTTTTCGTCAGACTTTTTGCCGTTGCGCTACTATTGTTGAGACCTTTGATTCTCATTTATGTTGTTTCGGTCAAAAGTCTCTCGAGCTCTATTTCGAGTTTTTAGCTGTCTACTGCTATATTAGGATCTTGGAAAAATCATAACTTCCTTATACGAAGTCAGATTTGGACGTTCTTTTTGTGTACGCTCACGGTTTAATGTTATCTACAACTTTCATTTAGATACTTAAGGATAAAAACTATTGCATTGAAACTTCGCGTTTTTTGTTTAATCGGTGTTGCCGGTTTTGTCGAAAATCTTAGAATGGTCATAACTTCTTCGTTATAACTCGGATTTTAGTGTTCTTAGCATTTCTATAAACCTTGAAACATTATCTAGCATAATAGATATCCCTATAGAGACTTTTGCACATTTTATTTTCGAATTTAATTTCATTATTTCAAAACTAGTTACAATACTTTACTTTTTAGGTCATTACATAGAGTCGAAATATCGGGTTGTCACACTATATCCTAAGCATATGGGACACGATTCATAATATTTTCCTGAAATATGCAATACTTTACTAGTTTTTTGCTATAACATATCCATATATAGAATTATCTTATGTCGAATCTTTTCAACATAATATTCACATATGTCCTTGACTAAATTTGATTAAAATATCAATCTAAACTTTTAGAATTGAAATGAAATATAAGTTCCTCTCCTTAATTATAGCAAAACAAATTTTCATACCCTACAACTTTTCAAACTGAAACCTTGGTTTTCTATAATTTACATTGCTAACTCACAACACTTATCATAATAATTATGCTCCCACTATCATAATAATTATTATCTTACTAGCATAGCACTTATGCTCCCACTAGCTTTGACATGTACCCAAAAATGAGATGGACTTCTAGAAATCAATACTTGTTGACTTTCTTACCAAAGTTCAGATTTCTGAAACAAAATGCTTCGATAAGACTCTATCTAGGCTTCTCTAAATCATACACCTTCCAGATTAAATAGTACAAGTGTGTGTCTGAACCTTTCAGAACTTAAACTAATAAGTCCCGAATGTTCAACCTATTTGCCAATTTCTCGCAATTCAAACTATTAAAAGGGATGTCGTAATCATACTCGAATTTGAGAACGCAATTATCATAACTTCTAACCCTAGCTAATCCTTTAAAATCTACTTAGTGAAAGCATTTCCTCACAATCACTTTCATAATTTGAGAGAAACCTTATGACACTCATATTTTATAGTGTATGTGTTCCTATCCATGTGACTTTGTTATAACCATAATCATAAGACAAGGTTAGTGACAAATCCCAAAATCATATGGACTAAACTTGTTAAATCTTAATTTCTTGCCACCTGGCAGCTCAAGGGCCTACCATTGCTTCCAAGTTGTTATGGAAACAATTAGGCACTCATGGAACTCACATGCATAGTCAACTTTAACTGGAATGGGCACATAAACAAGAATATGTCAACACGATAGGTTAAAACCTCAAGTCGTGGACTAGTCATTAACAATAGGTTTATTCTTGATTAGTTCTTGAAGCTTTTCAAGATCTTTAAGACTCTCACTGACCTCTTGACATATAATACTCTCTTTGTCAAGAAACATTACTTGACAAAAAAATATTCAAGAGTTAGTGCGGTTTCTTATCAATACAAAACACTTCGCACAATTAGTCTTAGTTGGCCTTTGTCTTATCCAAGACATCACAACTTTACCAATTTCAAATGTGCAGGAGTAAGAAAAACAACTTTTCTATTCCACATTTGATGAGTGTGTTATAAACTTTCTTAAGATTATGTCACTCAAGGCACAATCATGGAGTATGACTCTAAGACTTAATTTTGGAACGAAGTATGATTTACCTTAATTGATATAACCATTTCAACAATTCCCGATCCCTCTTCTTAGCCATACAAGTACACTAAGGTGTCCTTAGAGGAACAATTGTGATATGGTTTTCATAATAATTAAGATGATCATAAAACACGATACTAAAGTACTCTCCTTTCCTTTTAGATTGGAGAAACTTTTATCTTTCTGCCTAATTGGTTCTTTTTATTCGTCCTGCTATACATTGAATCTTTTCAACGACTCAGAATTACACTTAAACTTGTAAGCATAACCATATTTACTAAACTTTTAGTAAATCATGACGAATTGTCTTGTCGTTCTTTGTGGTGGACCTGACCAGTGCACAACCAAGTGTACCTGATCCCCTAGTCCTTCACTTGAATCACATATACATGTGAACAAGGAATTAGTCTTAATTTCCCAAAGATGAAGGTTCTCATTCATCATACAATACAAATTGCATGATTCCAAGTTTCTGCCCAATTGAAACTTGGGTGATGAGAATCTTTCCTTATTTGGTAAATTATGACACTACCATAAACAAAAGAGTCAAATCCATTTTTAACATTGCTAACAATAGAAACATACAAACATCAATTTTCACAAATGCCATTGCAAGGAAATATAAATAAGATAAAATCAAAATTCTTTATTTATTTATAAAACACGGAAAGTGATTGAAGAACCCACCATATGACTCAGGAAGTGATTGAAGAACCCAGTCAACAGACAATTTGCTCGAGACAACGACTCCTAACATTCCCAGCATGTCAATGTGTGACTTCATCTCCAAGACATGTGCACACACAGACCTTCCATCTTGGTGTTTGCTAGCCAATAGGGCTTAAGTGACCTTGAACTTTTCAAGTCTTTGAACTTGTGGTTCAGGGAGAACTATTGGAGGAGGTGGAGGAAGTGAAGTTCCACTACACCACGAAGAAGGGATTAATCTTTCACCTTGATTGTCTTATGGAATATCATCTTCATGAGGAAAGCTTTTTCCATAAGATTCGGGAAGACCATAGTTGTTTGACCTAGACATCTATAATGGCAGAAATTCAATTTAGTTGATTTAAGTCCTTAATATAACACCCAACATGAAATATTAAGGCTAGGACCGAACACAATATTCTACAATTCGGAAGAGGGATGCCATAATCCAGTTGTAAAATATTTGAAGGTAGGTAAATGATGATTTACCAATTTCCACCATGAAAAACGAAATTGATTATTAAGTTTTAAATCAATTGAAATTCCTAGATTCTTTTGAGATTCATTGAACTTTACAATGGCATGTTTAATCTCGATTATGTCCCTCAAGTTTGTGACTAGGATGTCGAGGATCACAAACAAGGTATGAATAACCATGCAAATTAGCTTGCTACTGTCAAAGTCATTTATCACCTAATCAATGTGTCGGTTAACCACACACGCTCCATTGATCTATGTCAAACTATGAGCTAACCATTGATATCCTTCATTAGTCCCATTTTAGTGTGTCGATTAACCACACACGCTCCACTAACGACTAATAAGGTGTAATGTGCAATTTCATAGGTTAGCATCAAATTCACATTTTTCGTAAGTTACTAAGATTGGGAACTTATAAAAGGTTTAGTTAATTTATAATTCATTATACTTTTAATGAGGATTTAAATTTCATGTCAAACCCGTTCGGCTAACGACCATCAACCAGTCAAGGAAGCGGTGGGTGAAAGTGGAAGCCCATTAAACCAACATTTTATAAGCAGTAACCTTATACCCCCCTTATAGACCGACTTTGTGAATAAGGCCTAGTAACAGTAAGACTGACCTTTTACTTATACATATAATATATTAAACTTTTTAATTTTTTATAGTATAAGGGTGTATTTTACACATTTAAAATATTTGGTGGTTTAATCTATTAATAAATTATACTCTTAATTTAATTAATCTTAAACTATGTTATTACGGATTTATTAAACTTCTCTTTTAATTAAACAATTTATTTAATTTAATAAAGTCCATAAGGTGTAATTGAACTATTAAAGGCATCTAGGTTAATAAAAATGCAAAATTAAAACTATCTAATTAATTTTTAAGTTATGAACCCAAGATATGCATCTTTTGAAACCTTCAATTACTAGATGTTTTAGATTTCAATATTACAAATTAAAACCTTATAACATAACTTTTCAAATTCCAAAACGTGAGGGCTAGTTTTGAAGCACTTCAAAACCTTTTGGATTCCATCTTGATAACAAGTTTTGTAACCATCAAAGACTCTTGAATTCCATAACTTATGAGTTTAATGTTATTTTAATGGATGAAACTTTTCATGTTCCATAACTTGAGGACAAGTTATGGAACTCATTAAAAACATTTAGATCAATTTCAACACATAAAATTATCATATAATTCATGATTGATCTAACTAAACTCATAAAACAAGATAATATCAAATCAACAATTTACAAGTAACTTTGTTTATCATATAACCAACAATTATCTTAAAACTTTGACAGTGCAACTCATCGAGCTAGGCTTTGGACTCGTCGATTTCATCATGAACTCGTCGAGTTCATCCATGGACTTGGCGAGTTCAGTCTGGCAGAAGGTTTTTTTTTTCAGTTTTTTTTCAACTTTGAACAATTTCCAAATGGAACTATGTAACAGAAAACTAATCCATGGCTCTGATACCACTGTTCGGTTTTGTGTACTATAACACTCCTATGGTGCACATACAACCCAAATAGCTTTGGATCTAAGTTTTCTCTAGTTATACATGTAATAAAATTTCCAAAGCATGAAGCCTACAACTAGTATACAGTTTTGGTACATGAATCATAAAGCTAGTTAGAATAATACCTCTTTATTGTAGCTTGTAGTTTTGCCCTTTCAAGAGAATAGCACCTTAAGTGTGATGCCTCAAATGGTTCACAAACACCATAAACAAAGGAAGACTTTGAGAGAGAGGCTAGACACTCCAAAATCGGCTATTTGTCTTCCTAGAACACTTAGGACCGATTTTAGCTAAGGGATAACACACACACACACACACACACACACATATATATATATATATATATATATATATATATATATATATATATATATATATATATATATATATATAGTATGATTCCAAGAGTCATGGGTAAACCCTAATCCATACACTTAGGTTATGATCCATATCTCATGTAGGCTAACTCTTCAAGGATACTTACATAAACTTAGCCCATCATGGATCAATAGCCCAAACAATATAAATCACTGATTTACATAATCAGTCCCCGTTAATTTGATTAGTCTCTTTTGATCACTAAATTAATTCCAAATTAATTCTTGATCAATATTGATTAAATATTATGATTTCTCAATTAATATATTATACTTATAATATATTAGTAAATCATAAATAGCCTCTTTCTCAAATATCCACCCTGTCAAGTTGTTCTGGTGAAGGCAACCCAAATGGACCATGCAACTCTCGGGTCAAGTACATACCAATTATAGTTATGGGCTTAGACACCTAATCCAACACTTTTATGGGCCCTAAACCAAGGTCCAAAACATTCCTAGTCCAAAAACTCTTGAATTCAGATGGCCCAACAAGGCCCAAAGCACCTAAGTCCAAAAATGGCCCAAACCGAAGATCCACCAATCGGAGGCCGAGCCTGCTGAGTACGCGGGGCGTACTCACCTCATACGCATAGCGTACTCGCCTTAGGGCCTGCACCATAAGCGTACTTGCTTATACGCCAACATTCCCTCGCATACGGCCAACTTCCATTTTAAGCTTTTAGTTCATAAAGATTTTACACCACAACCTAGATCTGACTTACTTGGACTGATTAATCACGTAAAGTTACAAACTTTACATTCATGAATGGCTAAATGAAGCTCTTAGGCTTTAAAAGGACTTAATACTTGACTTAATGCATGCATGAGACCCAATACCCCATAAAGTTGGCACCTTTATGCATAAGGAACTCCCAATAAGCTCAGATCTAAAAAAAATAAGTCCTTCAAACATCTTAACTCCACAACCAACCCAAAAAGGAACCAAAAACATAAAAACTAAAGATTTGATACCTGTCCTGCTATAACCCAAGAACACGGACCCTTAATCACACCACAAAGCATCCTTAACACATCAATCCACATGCTTACTCCTACATGGACATACTGTCGCCAAACTCTATGACCAATATACCCAAGCTAGGCATACATCCCGACCCTAAAAGTTACAAGCCTACTCACTCCTACTCGGAAAACGGAAAGCGCAAAATCCCCCCATAGATAGTGACATACCAAACCATCACTCAACCATTCTACTCTCAACTGCAATTCCCAAGGTGATCATAATGGTAATTCCATTCTTGAGTCCTGAGACTCGAATACAAGGCCTTGAGCGAAAACTTCGAGACCTAAAAACCAACAAGCTCATCTAGGTGTTCATCAAACAACCCAAATCAATTTCGCCACTGGGGCCAAAAACAATTTCTAGACCCGACTTCATGCCCGAGCAACCATAGCCAAAGATTGACAGATGTAGAGCTACTACAACGAATCATGGTATCTAACCATGTTATATCCCCCGAACAGCCCTTAGAATCCTCGGATCTCTCCTCGATTCGAGTATGGATCTTATGCTTCCAGTAGTACAGGAACAAAACTACCTTCCACACCTATCCATACTTTCCTCAAGAATCATCTCAGGCCCTCGAAGACCTACTCATAATAATATTCCTGATACCTGCTCCAGAGCTAAAAAAAACTGCACTAAAATACTCCCAAGGCTCTCCTAGGATTCCCACCCACATCCCCTGCCATCAACTGCTGAATAACCCCCATAATGTCAGCTAACCACTTCATGAATACAATTACATGCAACAAAGCTTAAATAATCTTTCGACTAAAGGACTCAACCCTACAATGGTTGGACTCAGACAACAGCAGTGCAATATGTCCAAGTCCTTAATTCTAATATTATTTAACCTTCATAGCATGTAATTTAATGTATTCATTTGATGGTTAACTCACATCGACATGGGTCCCACAAAGCACAAAGCAAGCATCATTCAAGCAAAGGAGCCTACTAGCACTAAAACACAACAAAATCAAACAAATCCTCATACAAACAATCGATCTCTATCTCGTAGTATCTCGGGTGAACGTTCGCCCTTAACTCACTCTCTCAAGAGTGGCTAATCATTCCTCACACTGACCTGCTATGAACCGCACCCACTCATGAAACTTCCTCCAACCTTGCAGCCACTTATGCATGTTAATCATACATAACGTTGGATCCCATAAACAGTCGAATACCTACTGTACAATAAGCCCTTAATTAGATAAGAACATTAAATAAAGCTAAATGAAGCATTCTCAGGCTATAGAATCTTTTTTATGTACAACTATGATGCACACACTAAGCAACTACAGTAATGATGTCAATTTCATATAAGGAAGACCCTAGGCTATCAGGCATGACATAGTCACGCAATTCTATCATGCAATTCCTGAAAATTTTTAGCCTATCACTAGCATGAAGTTCTAACATATCATAATACCAAATACATGTATGGTAACTTGGGGTAAACTTACTAGCTCTGGCTGATCGTACACATCACAACCTTTCTTGATTATTTTGAAAACAATTTTGAAAATCATTTTTAAAACCTTTTTATTTCCTTAGTTCGAGAGTGGATTCACACGAGTGTTCATCCAATTCACTCAAACCAAGGCTCTGATACCAACTTGTAACATCCCAAAATTTTCAAAAAAATTAAACTTTTCAACACAACCCATTTACTAATAAAAGTGATTAAAAAATCAGTATTTCCAAAGCATTATTTAAAATCAGGATCTCCAAGATCCATTTAGTCGTAAAACCAAGGATGTGTACAGTCACACCTTCGCCTTGTCACGGTCCTCCGAGGTACCTGAAACCATAAACCAAACTGTAAGCACGAAGCTTAGTGATTTCCCCCAAAATACCACCACAAAACAGATAACAACTATCATGCTGAAATACTCATGCCTGGCCCAATCGGCCTCAGGCTGGAATAGCAGGCATGTCTACAATGGACCCACTCATCCTCGGGATGGAATACCCTCGCATCCTAAGCAATTTGGTCTAATCAACCATCTTGTTGGAATACCAAACATGTCGACTCCAATCAACCATCGGGTTGGAATACCCCAGGCCTATTGACTGACGCACAAAGCAGTCCAGTCTCACCACATATGATACTATCATATTAGGCCCAATCAACTATCTGGTTGGAGTACCCCACGCCCAATCAGCCATCGAGTTAGAATGACAATATACAGTGGGTCTAGTCATCCTCAGGATGGAATACCCTCATGCCCAATCAACCATCAGGTTAGATAACCCCGGTCTATTGGCTCACGTACATAGAAGTAAAACCTCAACCACCAAAAATATGTGCCCATAAAAACAGTCTACAGGTAGATAGGCAGATCTACATATCACCAAGCATAGTATCATCCTATATACCAGGATACTGATCTAATATATCACTACAGCATAATACCATACTATTACATAATAGGATATCTAATCTGATGGACTAGCCTTGGTGCTTTCGAACCACAAGTACAATGAGGAAAACTCACCTTGCACTGCCGAATCTCACAGAAAGAATCTATGGCCACTAGCCCGCAAGAATACCCTCTTTATCAATCACAAGTAAATCATCCATCAATAATTGGATTCGACCCACACTAATGATGGGCTTTAGTATACTAGAAAATCCTATGGTGCACATACAACCCTAAATGCTTTGGATCTATGTTTTCTCTAATTATACATGCAATATTGTTTCCAAAGCATTAAGCCTACAACTATCATACAAAATGATATAAACAATATAAAGTTTAATTATGGAGTTACCTCTTGGTTGTGGCTTGTAGAACTTGTTGTGTTTGGCCTTAAGAACTTAGTGCCCCAAGTGTTGCACCTCAAATGGAATCACAACACACCTTTGGACAAAGGATAACTTTTGAGAGAATATTCTTGCAACCAAAATCGTCTCATGGAACTCCAAGGATCACTAGTGTGCCATTTTGGATGCTAAGGGGCTTCTTATATAGTGTGGCAAGATTAGGGTTAGCACCATCTAAACCCTAATGCCCATGACCTTCCATATTCCTTAGGCTCCATGGGTTTAAACCTTCACGGATCATCCGTGTGTTGTAATATTAGTTTAGCCCAACCTAAAGAATCATGGATCATTGGCCCACACCATAAGAATGAATGATTTACCAAATCAACCCCTTATATTTAATTAGTCTCTTTTGATCACAAAATTAATTCCAAATTATTTCTTGATTAATACTCATTAAATAATAATATGATTTCATGTTAATATATTAGAACTTATAATATATTAACAAATCATAAATAACCTCTTCTTAAAAGTCCATCCTATCAAATTGCCCTGGTGATATGCAACCCAAATGGACCATGCTACTCTCGGGTCAAGTACATTTCAATTATAGTTATGGGCTTAGACACCTAATCCAACAGTCTCCTAATTGGATAAGTCTAATAACTATTATTGTAAGTACAACTCCACAACTCGACTAGCAATTGTAGCTCTTAAAAGTCGTTGTCGAACTCTGACCTAGTCAATGACACGTCCATTAGATAACGGATCATATATTCCTCCATTCTAGATATCATATGGACATGAGACATGGATTATAATCATTCTCTCTGTCCATCTATTGTTTCCTGATTTCCGATTTATGACGACCGAATAATTGAACAAATTAAATCAGTCCAGGCTTGGCCAAGCACTTAGGGGTGTCATCACTAAATCATGGAGGGGCCCACCGATATCGCTTTTATCCACATAGGGTAAAAGGAACAGATAAACTTCAACCCAGATGCTTGCTTTTACTTACTCATCAAATTACACACAACACTATGTTTTATAACACCAAGTTACCGGTGCGCTTACATATGTCAATGTGCAACTTACTCGTAACTACAAATCATGTCTTGGTTTCAAGAATATAAGATATTATCGTCTCACGATTACTCATGATAAAATCCATGAAGTGATTCAGATGAGTGTGGGTTGAATCCAATACTCAAATCTTATTCCAGGAGCACTCATGAACATTGTAGCAAACTTGTGCTATGTCTAAAACACCTCTACAGAGCCATTCATGACAGTCTTGCCACAATACCTACTTCTAAAGTATGATCGATTGTGGATGGTTTGAATAACCTAGTTATTCGGGAAGTCAAAACATGCAAAGTGAAACACAAGAATAATAGTAATCCTATATGGCCCAAAACTTTTGAGTCCCATATTGATTACTCATTATTCATTGTATAATGTTTCGAATAATCAACTTAATACTTGAATTAATAGAATCGTTGTTCCATGCTCCAAGCATACACACTATGTTTGCCTATGTTCCTTACTTTGTGAAATAGATCAATTGACAACATTTCAATGATGCTCGTTTCATAATTCCAAATCCTTATTGCAAGAATAAGAATTCCAAATTCTTGTCACTACTAGAAAGTGTTAGATTCTAAACTATCATGCAATGATTCTTTTCTAATGTCTAGGTACCAAAAGTCACAGAGACTTGACCAAAGATATTACAAAATATTCCTTTGGAGATTGTTACAAGACAATTCCATGGAAATGAAGTCTCAAATTCAAAGTACATTTCTTTGAACATCCTTCTTGCATAAAAGGTTTCTAGCTTTCTCATTTATTATTCAACCCCCAATATGGAAACATTCCATATTGTCCATACGACAACTCGTTATTAATAGACTCCTGTCTATTCATAATAATGTCAATATGGTCCATCCATTACTATACTTCCCACTGTCCTTAAGCGACTAATCCTTGTCGAACCTTAGATTATCCTTAACAGTTGTTTAACCACTTTAGTCATATCTGGTTCTATTCCTTTTTCCCTGTTAATGCCCTAGGCATTTGGAAAATTAGAACAGGAGAATATTATAGCATATGCAATCTATCCTATACCTGAAGCATATGATACACCATTCATAATGTCTAACATAAAGACATGATACTTGATCAGTCTTTTGGTATAATATTTCTCTTTGCCATGTTCTCATAATTTGAATTATGAAGAGGGATGCCGTAATCATAATCAAAATTTGAGAACCCAATTATCATTTCCATATATAGAATTTCCTTATGTTGAACCATTCCAACATACCATTCATATATATTTGACTAAATTTGATTAAAACTCAATCTAAGCTTTTAGATTTTGAAATGAAGTATGAATTCCTCTCCCTTAATTATAGCAAAACAACTTTTCAAACCCTGCATCTTTGCAAATTGAAACTTTTGTTTTCTATAAATAACATTGCTAACTTGCAACACTTTCCATAATAATTATGCTCCTACTAGCATAATAATTATTATCTTACTAGCATAACACTTATGCTCCCACTAGCTTTGATAGGTATTCAGAAATCAGCAGGACCTCTAGAAATCAATACTGATTGAGTTTCATTACCAAAGTTCATATTTCTGATACGAAATGCTTTGATAAGACTTTATCTGGGCTTCTTAAACTCATATACCTTTCCTTAAATAGCTCACATGTATGTCTAAACAGTTTTAGAACTTGCAGCAATAAGTCTCAAATGTTTAGACCTTTGACATTTCTCACAATTTGAACTATGAAGAGGGATGTCATAATCATAATCGAATTTGAGAATGCAAGTACCACAATTGCTATCTCCTTAGAATCTACTTAGTGAAAGCGTTTCCTCACAATCATTTTCATAAAGCGGAGAGAAACCTTATGACACTTAGATTTTATGGTGTATATGTTCCTATCCATGTGAATTTGTCAAACCATAATCATAAGACAAGGTTTGTGACAAATCCAAACTCATATGGACTGAACTTGTTCAATCTTAATTTTCTACCACTTGGTAGCTCAAGGGCCTACCATGTCTTCCAAGTTGTTAAGCAGCTCGCCCATACTAATTAGTGAAACTTTCAATGGTCCAGGTGCTTTGCCTTATGCAAACAATTGAGAACTCATAGAACTTACATGTATAGTTAACTTTTAACTGGAATGGGCACATAAACAATAATATATCAACACGATAGGTTGGAAACCTCAAGTCGTGTGCTAGTGATAAATAATAGGTTTTATTCTTGATTAGTTCTTGAAACTTTTTCAAGATCTTTAAGACTCCCACTACCCTCTTGACATATAAGATTCTCTTGTCATGAACCATTCCTTGACAAAACAAATATTCATGAGTTAGTGTGGATTCTTATCAAGATAAACACTTCAGATAATTGGTCTTAGTTGGTCTTTGTCCTTACGAAGACATCACAACTTACAAATTTCAAATGCAGAAGAGCAAAAACATTTTACTCGGCATTTGCTGAGTGTTTTAAACCTTCTTAAGATTATGTCACTCAAGGCACAATCTTGGAGTATGACTCTAAGACTTGTTTTGGAACAAAGTATGACTTAATCTTGTAAGTAAAACCATATTTACTAAACTTTAGTAAATAATGACGAATAACCTTATTATTCTTTGTGGTGAACCTAAACAGTGCACTACTAAGTGTACCCGATCCCCTAGTCCTTCACTTGACTCACATATACAGGTGAACAAGGAATCAGTCTAAATTTCCCAAAGACGAAGGCTCTCATCCATAACACAATACAAGCTGCACAATCCCAAGTTTCTGGACAATTGAAACTTGGGTTATGAGAATCTTTCCTTATTTGGTAAATTTTGACACTACCACAAACGAAAGAATCAAATCGATTTTCCAATATTGCTATCAATGGAAACATATAAGGAACAATTTTTCACAAACGCCATTGTAAGGAAATTTAAAATAAGATAAAATTTAAAATTTTTCTTTATTTATAAAAGTGTGGAAAACTTGTCCTTACAATGCAAATACAAATGAAAACTATGTTGTTATCTATTTTTAAGAAATCTATCATAACTCTTAAGCAGCAGCTCAAAATTCTGATCATCAAGCCATGCGATTGAAATCCATCTCTTCGCGATAAGAATCAGCTTACTATTCCTTTAAGCTTCCTTTCTTTTCTTCGATTCTACAAAACATCAAAATGTAATTACATTACATCATGTATATAGAATCTCCAAATAGGAACCTAATAGAGTTAGACAATGGACATACCTAAAGTAGAACCACACAATTTAATTAAAGTTCTCAGGTAGTCAGGGGAGATTCGCTTCAAATGTCCCTTTCCTTGGCAATAGAAACACATAGGCTCATTTGGAATGGCACATGGAATAGTCTCAGAATTGGCCTTTCTCTTATGATCAAAACTTTTGACCATGGCCAATTCCTTTCCTTTAGGAGAAGGAATCATTTATGGGATGTCCATGTCAGCTTGGGATGTAGATCTTCCAATCAAATTTGCTTGACCATTCTGCCAAATCATTGTTGATTCAACAGCAATCAGCAAATAAGTAAGATCAATAAGGGTAATGTCGTGATTTGTCACATAGTAGTCTTTAACAAACTCACTATATGACTCAAGAAGTGACTGAAGAACCCAGTCAATAGCCAACTTCCTTGGGAACACGACACCCAAAATTCTCAGTCTGTCAATATGTGACTTCATATCCAAGACATGTGCACACACAAACTTTCCATCCTTGTGTTTGCTATCCAATAGGGCTTGTGTGATCTTGAACTTTTCAAGTCTTTGAACTTGTGGTTTAGGGAGAATAAGTGGAGGAGGTGGAGGAAGTGAAGTTCTGTTACAACACAAAGAAGGGATTAATCTTTCACCTTGATCATCTTGTGGAATATCATCTTTATGAAGAAACCTTTTACCAAAAGGATGAGGAAGACCATAGTTGTCAGAACTAGACATCTATAATGGGAGAAATTTAAGTTAGTTGATTTAAGAGTGACGGTTAACCACACATGCTCTACTAACGACTTAACAAGGTGCAAAGTGTAACTTCATAGGTTAGCACTAAATTCACATTTTCCTAAGTAACTAAGATTGAGAATTTATAAGTGTTTAGTTACTTATTATTTCATTATACTTTGAATGAGAATTTAAATGTCCTATCAAACATGTTCAGCTAACGACCCTCCACCAGTCAAGGAAGCGGTGGGTGAGAGTGGACACCCATTAAACTGCCATTTTATAGGCAGTAACCTTATACCCCCTTATAGACCGGCTTCGTCAACGAGGCCTACTAACGGTAAGACTGACTTTACTCTTATACACACATACACACACACACACACACACACATATATATATATATATATATATATATATATATATATATATATATATATTAAACCTATAATATTATAATAGTATAAGGGTTGAATTTTAGACTTTTAAAATTCTAGGGTTTGGAACTAAATGTTTCAAAGTGAGACTTTGCATTTACAAATTCCAAAACTTGAGGGCAAGTTTTGAACTATTAAAAAACTTTTGGTTCCCATAACTTATGAGTTTAATATAGGTTTTATGAAAAGACTCTTGACATTCCATAACTTGAGGACAAGTTATGGAGTTCATAAAACATTTATGTAAAAGCCTTTTCAAGTTCCATAACTTGAGGTCAAGTTATGGAAGACTTAAAACCATTTAAGATGACATTTAAAAATGAGACCTTTCATTTTCCATAGCTTGAGGACAAGTTATGGATTTCACCAAAAACAACGAGATCAAAAATTCCAACTAACAAAATCAAACAATTTGCCTATGATCTAATTAAACTCATAAGTTAAGATAATTCATATAAAATAAGTTTCAAGAAATTAGTCTAATCATATAAACTAATACAAATCATAAAACTTTGATAATTATCTTTTATTTGGATGAGAATCATCATTACCATATCAACAAAATCAGATTTTATGATCTAAAACATTTTGTGGTAATGATTCTAATCCAAAACAGGCCAAAAAAAAAACTCAAAATACTGCTCTCTGGACAGGTAACTCGTCGAGCCCCATACTGCTGTCTGTCTGATACCACTAATGGGCTTTAGTATGCTATAACATCCTATGGTGCACATACAACCCTAAATTCTTTGGATCTATGTTTTCTCTAATTATACATGCAATATTGTTTCCAAAGCATTAAGCCTACAACTATCATAAAAAATGATATAAACAACATAAAGTTGAGTTATGGAGTTACCTATTGGTTGGGGCTTGTAGAACTTGTTGGGTTTGGCCTTAAGAGCTTAGTGCCCCAAGTTTTTCACCTCAAATGGAATCACAACACACCTTTGGACAAAGGGATAACTTTTGAGAGAATATTCTTGCAACCAAAATCGGCTCATGGAACTCCAAGGATCACTAGTGTGCCATTTTGGATGCTAAGGGGCTTTTTATATAGTGTGGCAAGATTAGCGTAAGCACCATGTAAACCCTAATGCCCATGACCTTCCATATTCCTTAGGCTCCATGGCTTTAAACCTTCATGGATCATCCGTGTGTTGTAACATTGGTTTCGCCCAACCTAAAGAATCATGGATCATTGGCCCACATCATAAGAATGAATGATTTACCAAATCAACCCCTTATATTTAATTAGTCTCTTTTGATCACAAAATTAATTCCAAATTAATTCTTGATCAATACTAATTAAATAATAATATGATTTCATGTTAATATATTTGAACTTATAATATATTAACAAATCATAAATAACCTCTTCTCAAAAGTCCATCCTATCAAATTGTCCAGGTGATATGCAACCCAAATGGACCAAGCTACTCTCGGGGTCAAGTACATACCAATTATAATTTTGGGCTCAGACACCTAATCCAATAACTAAGTGTCCAAACTAGGGTAAAAGACCTTTTTACCCTCTTCATAACTTGGCCTAAAGCCAAGGCCCAATCCAACAATCCAAAAGCCCAAAATCCCATTAAATACCCAAGGCCTAAATATGGCCCAATTTTCCAAATTACGCCGAAAATCTTTCATGGGCCGTAAACCAAGGTCCAAAACATTCCTAGTCCAAAAAAACTTGAATTATGATGGCCCAACAAGGCCCAAAGCACCTAAGTCCAAAAATGGCCCAAAACGAAGATCCTCTGATCTGAGGCCCTGCTTGCTGAGTACGCAGGGTGTACTCAGCTTGTATGCACAACGTACTCACCTTAGGGCAGTGTACCCTCGCATACAGCCAACTTCCATTTTAAGCACTTATTCCATAAAGACCTTACACCACAACCTATATCTGACTTCCTTGGACTGATTAACCACGTAAAGTTACTAACTTTGCATTCATGCATGGCTAAATGAAGCTCTTAGGCTTTAAAAGGGCTTAATATGTGACTTAATGCATGCATGAGACCCAATACCCCATAAAGTTGGCACCTTTATGTATAAGGAACTCCCAATAAGCTTAGATCCAAAAGAATAAGTCCTTTAAACGTCTTAACTCCACAACCAACCCAAAAAGGGACAAAAAACATAACAAATCAAGCCATAAAGAGATCTAAACATATACAAGCCAAGGTATGAGCTTGATACCCCCAAAGTCTTTCAAAAAGGGTGATGATTCTAGATCTACGAACTCCGTAGTATGCAAAGCACCCTCAATCTTCTTCACTTCCTTCACAAAGGAAAAAATAACCACCAAATCCTTCTCAAAAGATCAAGAATACCAATATGAAGGATAAGGGTCGATTTCTAGGGTTTAGGAGGCATGGAGGCTGGTAAAAAGGCCAACCTTAGAGACTTAAGGTCTTTATATAGGGTGCAACACACTTAAATTAGGGTTTCTTAAACTCCTCGTATGCCCAACGTATAAGGTCGAGGCTTCACGGTCCATCTGTTGACTACGATTAGCGTATGCCAATGTACACCTCGCGTAATGGCCCTCACACCAATACGCCCGTCTTACTTCCCATGTACACCCTGCGTACTAGGGTTTTCCCCAAACCCAAAATTCTTCCGAAGGCCATAACTTTTTTATTACAAATCCGATTTCAACGATCCTTATATCCATGAAAAGGTAATGAGAAGCTCTACACTTTAATAAGCTCATAATCACATTAAAACTTCCCGAATAAAAGTCCAATATCGATAAAAGCCCGAACTGACACCTTACCGAAATACCCCTTAGCTCTAAAACAAAATTCGAACACCCAGATCATCTAAATACCCCTTAGCTATAAGCTTCACCGTTCATCATGAAGCACTAAGAACTCTCTTAGTCTTTCAAATACCATTTCTTCTTTAAACCGCAATAAAGCATCTGAAGTAATCTGGAACTCCAATAAGAACCCAAGGGCTTATCCAAAATCGTCCATTTTGCTTATCTTTCTAGAATGTTCCAATTAATTAATTTTTTTAATTAATTAACATTTAGTCCCTATAGTTAATTAATTCCAAAACAGTTTCTAATTAATTTATCATAACATGAAAAATGAATAAACTAATTTCTCCTAAATCCTTTTGCTCTTTAATTTATCAATTAGGTCTTAAGGGCATCCTAAAGGACCCTTTATTAATAGAAATATTACCAATAGTTATGACTTTGGACACTCTTTCCAATATGTTTCCGTCTTTAGAACTTTATGTCAAGCTACTTGCTTCCATTCTCTAGCATCGTCAAGTGTTTCCAGCTCCTGTTAAGCTCCATAAATGCTCTAATTCCTAAGTTGCATCCATTTATCTTCAAATTCCTGCTCTACTTCATATATAGAAAATTAGACATCAAAATATAAGCAGTATTGGCATTCCAAGGAAAACAGAAACCGACCAATTTATTAACGCTAGTTTAGGTACAAATACATAATATATGATAAAAAGTGAGATTAAAATTAGTGTAAATGATACATAAAAGTATGACTAAAAGATAAAAAATAATGTAACACCCTATTTCATATGTTTCTTAATTCAAGGTTGGTGGGATGTAATTCGGTCATGTAAAGGCTTTGGGCTTTTAGAAAGTAATGTTTGGACCTTATTAAAGATTAATAGCATTGGTTGCAGGATTTAATCCTTTAATTCACGTACTGGAACCAAATGGTAGAGTAGGAAAAGTTATAGGTCAGACTTCTTGTATGAATTATGGTTTTACTTCGGCATGTTTTAAACTAAATGTAACAAGATGGGATTACAAGGCTTGTCAATACCTTTTTGTGCATATAAAGAACACTAGAAACGTAGTTGAAACGAAGAAGTTATGGTTGTTTGAAGTTGAGTTGGAAAATGGAGATTTTGCCCTACGTAGAGTGTACTGTTGCTACGCATGGCATTAGGGTTTACATGGTGCTAACCCTAATTTTGAGGTATTTAGCCATATTTAAGGAAATAAACCCCTTTGAGGCTCTTCTTCTCATCAGCCTCCGCCCACTTGATCATCTAACTCGAAACCCTAATCCCTTAGAGAAAATATTGTGCTTTTTTTGTGTGTTTTTGGCACACATGAAGAAGGAGAAGTCTATCATTGTGGATTGGTGTGGCTCAAGCTTGAAGATCGAGAGTTTTCATCTCATCTGCCAACTTCAGGAGGTATAAAGTTCTCCCCTATATGATTCATTGGGTTAGATCTAGGTTAGCTTGTTGGTTTGTATGCTTCTTTTCCCATGATTTTGGTTCTTGTGAGTAAGAACTACTCCAGAGCTTAAGTCTGTCATTTCTTGTTTTTTCTGAGGTTCTCATGACATAAAATGGTATCTTAGTTGCTATCTTTCACCAATGCAAGGGTTTGAGGTCACTAAAGGATGATATGTAACTAGGGTTTGGTCTTGTGCTCCATTAAGCCTTGAAAAGGCATAAAATCAGGAAATTTATCACTCTAGATGTTCATTAGGACCATATCTAAATTTTATATTGGTGGTCTTTAAGGATTAAGAGCTAGAATGGAAAATGATTTATTAGTGTGTTACGTCGTGCGTAAAATAGGCTATGCCCAACGTAGCCTTGATTCATCATGATTCTTGTTAAGCCCTCTAAGCGGGGCGTAGAAGCATGGTGTATGCAAAGTGTAACACCAAAAGGTGTAATTAGTCATTTTTGGCCATTAGGTCACATTTGGAAGCGTCTAGCCTCGGAAGGGTAAAATGGTCTTTTACCCTAAAGTAAGAAAATATGTGATGGACCCTTAATTATGGATTATCACCTGAATGCTAATTAGGGTTATCTGACTACTGATCGAGGTGAGTCTCTTCACTATATTGTAGGACACTAGGTGTTATTGAATTGTTATTGTCTTTTTGACACTTGCATGTTATGTATCTTGTGTCGGGCCCATTATGTATTTTGGGCGGGGCCTGTTAGCCGGGTGGGCCCGATGTATGTATGGTATGTGGTATTTTGGGACCTCACTAAGCTTTGTGTTTACAGTTTATGTTTATGTTTCAGGTACTTCCAGTTTCAAAGGAAAGAGCTCGACATGATTGCATCGTATCCACCGGTGTTTCGCATTTTATGACTTGATTTGTACTGTGATAACTATTTTATACATTTATATACTTTGACGGTCTTTTGGAATGAATGAATGGTTGTTTTGGTTGACTTAAAAACAAAATTTTAACTTAGAATTTTTGGGACGTTAAAAATAAAATGTGAAAATATAGGGGCATGTAGTATCGCTAAACTCACTTGAGCTGCTAACTTAACTCGTTCACCTTACTTATTATACTCAAAGACTTCTTAAGCTTCACCTTACTACCACTAAGAGATAGATAATGTCTAGCTCTTCCATGACATCACATTAAAACTTCATTCTCCCATGGATGGAGGGAAATGTGTCATTTCTCCTCTCTCTAAGTCATGATATGATGAAGGAATGTGTCATTTAACACTTACGTCCCTAAAATCTACATTCTTCTATTTTGACCACCATTTCACAAAGAAATAAATGAAACTTCTACGTTTTACACTTTTGTAGCATTTTCATTTCCAGCCCTCAAGGTTGACTATATTGTCAAATGTAGTCCTTTTTTATTTATTTTCTATATTTAAGTACAAAATGACTATTTTCTTTAAATATTTAATCCAAGCATCTCTTCAGTTAATTTTTTATACTTTCTTTATATTTTAACTAATTATTATTTATTACATTTTATTCTTAAGAAAATCACTAATAATTTATCTTATTTTATTTACAAAAATAAATATAAGTTTTTGAAATATATAAAATTACATAAATGAATATTTATACGAAAACTAAAACCGAAGCACAATAATAAAAATTGATCTTCTAACTATAATTTTTAAAATTCATAAATATTCAATAACTATTTTAATTTTTTCTTGATCGGCTTTGTATTATTTTCCTACATATTAAAATATATGGATAGATTCACATACACATAGAAAAAATACCATAATGATCAATAAAGTAATATATCTTTTCACCACGTTTTTGTTTTTTATGTTTATGTTTTTGTTAAAAAAACATACGATTGATATAGGCTCATGATTTGTTTAAAACCTGAATATATATATATATATATATATATATATATATATATATATATATATATATATATATATAGAGAGAGAGAGAGAGAGAGAGAGAGAGTTAGGTTCATATGAGACAATAGTATTTTGTGAGACAAGGAGACCAAATCTTGACCACTCATCTTGAATAATCTAAGGCTATAATTAAACCAGATTACACCACAAGGAAGTACAAGGAGGCGGTAGCATTTTTGCAATTAAATGGAACTTCAGGATTAGAATAAGGGCCCAGAGGGGCAGTAAGGGGATTTTACTGTCTATTTCATCGAGGTCGCAAAAAACACTTTGTATTCTTTCAAATCTTCTTCATTCTGATTCATAAAACCCTAATCTCGATACGAACAATAAAACTTGTTTGATTCAATCTCGATCATCAACATCTTTTGTTTCCTTCAGATTTAGATTTGAACGCTCTGATTTTATCAACCTTTCATGCTGATTTTGATTCTGAAATCCCTCGAGCATCAATTGATCCTGAATCAAAAGCATTCCAAATTTCTTATTCCAACAAATGGATACATAATCAGATTCAGATTAATTCATTCCAGGTAACGTATAATAGTATAATTTATCTGCATCATGATTCAAACATTTCTTTGTTTTTCTCACGTATAAAACCCCCCACCTCGATGAACACTAAAAATCCTTTTTTTTCCTAATCTACAGTTCGATTGGAGAACTGTTAAATCGAGATTAAGTTTTTATTTTAACAATTAGATTCCTCTCATGCTTAAACATTGTGATTACTCCAATTCTGATTACAAGAGAGATTTGCAATTAAAGAACCCTAAAAATCCTCTTTTTCACTATGATTAATATTATCAACTTTGTGATTCTGATTATGTTCCCCGATCAAGCTTTCAATCACATAGTATTACAGAATCAAAGAAATCGGATCAAGATCTCAAGAATACCTGGTTTAACACAATCAGATTCAAGTTCAACATAATCACATTCAAGTTCTAATTCTCATATAAAATCTCTTTTTTTTTACTTCGCTTCATATCTACTCCAAATAACTATTTTTTTGTGTCAAAGAAGTCAAAGTAAAAATGAATAAACCATGATATATCTTTTTATATATAGCTTTCTTCACATTTCAAATTTGAATGTATAATATTCTACCGATTCTATGAATTTTAATGAGAATGCATACTATTCTACATATTTTAGTATCATATTCTACATATTTGTACCAGTTAAACATCTTGTAATTTTACATAAACCTTGCACTTCCATGAAGCACAGTATGCCAGATATTTTAAAATATAAATATGTAATATTCTAATTATTTTATAAATTGTAATGTGGAACGGATAGTATTCTACATATGTTAATATAATATTCTATATATTTTGTATATTTTCTATGGTATGTGCAATATTCTGCATATGTTAGTATAATATTCTATATATTCTGAATATATATTCTTGTTCTTTAACTCTTTCTCCCAATTTGTCATGTACATCACAATCATTTCCTAAACAGGTTGCGAACTCATGATTAATTTCTAAAATCTTCATTGAATTGAATGTGTGATATCATATTCTACATATTTTCACCAATTAAAGACCTTGCACTTTTATATAAACCTTGAACTTCCACGCAATATAAAATCCTATATATATTTCAAAATATGAATTGTTATTACGTGATAGTTTGATAAGTCATATGGTACTTCTTAATTTGATCCATATGTTACATTGTTTGATTATTTTGATGATCGATTAAAAATATTAGTAAAATAGTGTTTAGTAACATAATATTCTATGTATTCTAATTTGTTTAAGTTAGCTGTTACTTCATAATTTGGTTTCGGGTGTTATTTTATTGATTAATCAGATGTTACTGTTTACTTTGATAAATCAGAACTAATTCATACACGAATGACTTTATTGTGTAAAGTTAATGTCTTTATGTAGCACATTCTAACATTCTATATTTTCTTTTATCATAACTTGATGTATTATTCAAAGAACACTTCTTTATACTTTATTAGGAGAATGTATGATATTGATTATTATTGAAATGAAGTATATGATTAATAATGTTAATATTATAATATTCTAGATTTTATTTTATCATAACTTAATGTACAATTCAAAGAAAAGTTCTTTATATGCTATTTGGAGAGTCTATGATGTTGATTATTGTTAGAATGTAGTTTACGCTTTATAATAGCAATACTTTAGTTTTTTGTCAAGTATTTAATAGACAATTTCACGTATTATTTTTGTTTATGGTATTTAGTGTGAATATTCTAGTATTTTGTTCTAAAAGAAGCATGATGTATATTTTGATGCAGATCAATTGAAAAGAATGACTAAATCAAAAGCAAAATATGTTGTTGATATTAAAACTATGAAAACAATGATAGTTCAATTGATATATCTTTATCAGAATGCGAAATAAAGGACAAGGTATAACATTCAACACATTAACGTATATGGATATTTGATATAAATACTCTAAGTTAACATATTATTAAGTGTTATATTCTTCTTTTCACGATGTTGATTATTCTTAGAATGTACATATTTTTATATTTGATTTTTATTAGGTTATAAAATGATGCATATGTTTTAGTTTTTTTGTGTTAATAAAGTTATGATATATGTTTTGATGCATTTGAAAATCTTGATTAAGAAACTTGGTATATGATGAAGGGAAGAGATTGATGGAAAAAGAAAGCATAAGGTATCCAAAAATAGAATTGATGGAAGTTTGGAGATGTGTGGTGGTGAATAAAATTCTTAAAATGTTACAAAACGTTTGATTTTTGTTATTACTTGACTGTAGTTTGTATATTCTGGGTATTTTGTTCTAGTAAATATTTGTTTACATTGATTCTACTTTTCATGATGCAGCCAAATTGAATGATCACCTAAACTAATTGAAGAAGCTAAGGAGTTTGCAAAATCTAACCGACTAAAGCATCTTAATTTGGTGCATGAAGCAATGCAGTGAAATGAAGATTGTTGATCTAATTGATAAAATATTTGCAAGAATTTAATGGTTAATGAATTTAGAGTCTTTTTCTCTTTGAAAATTGGCTATATTTTCTATATTTTGAATAACATGTATGGTTGAATGTTTGGTGAACAATAGTTATGGTTTGAAGGTTTGATGATTGGTGAATATTTAATAAAACAATATTGTGGTTGAACAATAGTTATGTTTTAAATGAAAATACATGTAATTTTTCACATATTAAACGAGTTTAAAAGTAAAGTCTTTATGTAAAATATTTTATTAGAATAATATTGTATGTTTTATGTTATAATAACTATATTTATAATATTCTAATAAAATAATTTCATGTGTTGTTCATTATCATCAATTGATGTTTATGTCTTTTTTAGAATTAATAGTTTATGTCGTGTAATGGTAGTAATATCTTTCACATATTAGACGAGTTTAAAATTAAATTCTCTATGTAAAATATTCTATCAGAATAATATTGTATGTTTTATGTAATAATAAGTATATGTATAATATTCTAATAGAATAATTTTATGTGTTGTTTGTTATCGTCAATTAATGTTTATGTCTTTTTTTTAGAATTTAAGTTGCTATTCAAGGTAAATTTTATAACTAGAGTGTATGATGTTTATAATCTAATAAAATGAAGTTCTAGGTTTTTTTTAAATAAGTTCATTTATTTCCATGAAAATAATATGTATACGTAGAATATTCTAATACAATTATGTTATATGTTATCAGTTTTCATAAATTTATTACATATATATATATATATATATATATATATATATATATATATATATATAACTTTATATATATATATATATATATAAATTTAATATTCTAATAGAATAATATTATATGTTGTACGTTTTTATAATATATATGTAGAATATTTTAATAGAATAATATTCTATGACATTGTAAGTTATATCCAAAATATTCTAACACAATAATGCCTAATTAAATTTTGGCTTTTTTAATACTCAATGATATGATATTAATCTAGCTATTCAAAATATTCAATATTTTTTTAATGTGTTGTTAATATGTAATATTATAAACTTATATATAATATTATAAAATTTAAGTGTAGTATTCTAAATTATGTTGTATGGAATATTTTGATATTAAAGTGTAATATTCTAATTATGTTATAACATATAAAATGAACTTATATTACATAATATTCTAATATTATACGCAATATTCTGAATTTACATAACATTCTAATAGAATAATTTAATTAGGTTGACATATTCAAGTTACAATTCTCATAGAATAAAGTTATAGGTTGTCTGTATCTGTAGAACATTCTAAATAGAATGTAACACAAAATGATTATATGAACATCAAATATCGAACTAGAATATAACAATACATATGTAAGAAATTAAAATAATGCACAATTTATTTGTAATTACCAATGTAAAAATTAAACTTAGAATATAGTGTTATCGTTTTATTCAATTACCTCAAATACATCACTTGAAACCAAACAAAGCAAAATATAAACAAATTTACAACATCCCACTACATAAAATGAGACTCTCCAAGAAATTATTATCAAGCCACATTTCTCTACAGTTCCATTCAAGGGTTACCTAAAAATTTGTAATGATAGAAAACATGAAAGTTTTAGCTAATTTCATAACTGTATGTACCACTTTACAATGTGAAAGAGATCTGCTGGGTATTGAGATATATATTTGATGCAATAACTATGTTTAAAGTTGCACAAATATGGAGAACAATTTCATCAAGAAAGAAATAAGGAGAGTGCATGGACTAAATTAAACCAACATCCTCATTACAGATTTCGATTCCGAAGATGAACCAAGTCCTCATTATCCATAAACTACTTAGCCACTTTAACTCTTTATGGAACAAGGACAATTGAAACAAACATGTCAATATACTTCTTGAAGTTCTCATCATTAATTAATGGTGGCAAGATATGGATAATATGCTTCGTCCAACACACGCACTGAACATTCGCATTGATAAACAGTTGTATGTCATTCAATCACTGACAAAAAGAAGAATTACACTAGTCATCACTAAGTTAAGAAAAATCATCTTGGAATTTGGGGTCAATATCATTAAATAGTAACAAAGTTTAAGGGTTGGAAGGAAGGAATGATATATTAGACTCTACATCAGACTCTTTATTCATTCAGGACTTTCATCAAACAGCTAGAGTGCATGTATAATATACGAGAATTGGCTCAATAACAATAATAGTTATGTACATACCTCATTGATTTTATAGAATGAGCACAATATAACTCAAAGATACGTTGTTTTGCTTGCTTCTCTTCAATAGCAGAAAAAACCAAAAGCTTGAAATTGATAATCAATGGCTGAAATCAAATATCTAGAATGATAATAGATCTAAGATGAATTTAAATTGCTAAAACACTTGATTTCAGAGTAAAACTCGAATCATCAATCTGATGGAAATCGATATCAGTTGATGATCGATTATTGATATTGATGAATGGTTAAAAATCAATGATTTGAAATTAAAATTGAAGCTTGAAGTAGAGTAAAAATCACAGTTTGAAAGATCGATAGTAATTGTTGAAAATGAAGATTATTAGAAATCGTCTGAACACTTGAACCTCTACCTTGGATGAAATCGATGATCACAGAGCTAAAATCGATAACAATCTTGAAATGAGTTGTTGGTGTCGATAGATGAACATGAATCTCAATCACTCAGATTATCAATTGGGGATGTAAAAGAATGAAGAATGGAAGAATTAAGGAGATAGAAGATCGATCAGATTGAACTGGAGACCAAGGAATATTGATCTGGTAAATATCTTGGTAGAAGAATCGAAGCAGATGATTTCTTGATGATGTCAATGACGTTAACATTATATCTGATCATCTTAAATTTAACCTAGAGACTAATCTACCCCTAATTAACTAATCAATTAGATTAATTAGTGTTAATCACTTTTTTTTATGAGCCACAAGATTAGTTTTGATCAAAGGCTAAGATTTGGTCCCCCTGTCTCACAAAATATAGGTGGTCTCAAATGAACCTCTACCTATATATATATATATATATATATATATATATATATATATATATATATATATATATATATATATTCGGGTTAGGTTATAATGTGGATAGATAACTATTGTTGGACGTATGGACATTGCTATTCTATGTGAATTACTAAGAAATAGGTTGTTTAGTAATGTGAATATGTTCAACTTCACACAACTATCATCATTTTCATGCATTCTCACTAATTCTTATATTTTTGTTCTCACGCATCGTTTTTCACTCATTTTCATTCTTACAAAATACGATTCAATAAACATTCTGACAGAATGAGAATAATAATAAAAAAATCTATAATAACCTCATAGACGATTTAATTAGTGAGAATGTGTGATAATGACAATAGTTATGTAAGATTAAAAGTATTCATATTATCAAACAACATATTTTATTTGTCATTCTCACAGAATAACACTGGCCATACGTCTGCACAATAGATGTCAATCCACATTTGTACCTCTCTCTCTCTCTCTCTCTCTCTATATATATATATATATATATATATATATATATATATATATATATATATATATATATATATATATATATATATATGTGTGTGTGTGTGTGTGTGTGTGTACAATAATAATACGAAAAATGAAAAACTAAACGTTCAAAGAAATGAAGGCTAAAAATGAAAACCAAAGAATGAAAAAAGAAAAAAAAAACATTTAAAATTGCCAAAACAAGAAAACATGTAGATAAAAATGTTTAAATTGACGAAATTACATATTGGTAAATTAATTGATATAATTGTTATAAATGAGCTTTTCAATGAAAATAATATATATTTTTTTTCATTTTTTCATTTTTTTCCGAATGCTTTATTCCGAACTTCATTTCCAAAATGTTTGTGCCCTAGGATTCCACCAACAAATTTTCTAAGGCATCTATCCTACAAAACATTTTGTTTATCCATTTCGTTACCCTTTTACTTGTTCGACCAACCAATATTTGTTATGTCATTTCGTCAATTACTATGTTTGAAAGCTTGCATGACATTAAGTTCAAAAAGTACATTTTGAACATCTTAAATATAGAATTTAGGAAGATTATAAATTTGACGATGATATATTTATTTTTTGTATATTTATAAAATCGCATCAAAAATCTGTAGTAAAATATTATGTGGGGTTATTAAGACGTCTCCAAAAGTTTACATAATTTCTATTCGCACATTTGTAATTACAAAAATTGCAGTGGTTGTTCTGTAACATATGTTTTTAATTTGAAATCATAAGAGAAAAATATAGGGACTGAATTTGTAAATACTGTTTCAATTCTGTAACATATGTTTTTAATTTGAAATCATAATAATAAAAGATGGAGATTGGCAAGCTGAGAAAAATATAGGGACTGAATTTGTAAATACTGTTTCAATTCTTAATTCAAAAGAGAAACCCAAATATCTTCACAAATTTCTTCCCCTGTTTTCTCGTTCGATTCTTCCCTTTTTTTCGCAATTCCAGTAGGCAGTCCATTGGTTTCTCAATATTTTTATAATGCTTAAGTTTGTAACCTTTTTAGGTCATTCAAAAGTCTGAATTTATGTCTCTAATCAAAGTGATGGTTGTATGATTTTAATCATCGTTATTTTCCCTAATTACACCTATTTATAATTCTAAAAAAACTGATATAATTAGTTAATTATAATATATATCATTTATTTTTGAGTTATCACCAAGTTCCCTCCTTCGAAAAATTTCATCATATCTCGTTCGGTTTCCCATTTCACATTTGATCCCTTAGTATCTCCAATCCAAAAGTCACTTATCCAACTCATTCCTTAACTACAAATGGTCCAACAACAAAGACTCATTTTACCTTTAACAAAATACACTACCTCCTTCTATGAGGACACCTTCAACATGACTTCGTCTCCGACTTGAAACACTATTGGCTTCCTACGTTTAAGAGTGGGTTAGGGAAGGAGGGGGTATTACACGTGAGCTATAATAGATTAGTTATTGTTATTACTATAAAACATTTTAAAAAAACATGTACTTCTATATATGTTTTGCGAGAATATAAAAAATATATTTTTATAACACAAAAATAATTTTTGGTTTGCAACAATAAAGTAATATCATATTTAACATCATTGGTTCTAATTTGTCATTATCACTAATACTTTGAAATAATAATTATAAACTCATTTTATCAAAATCAATTATCAAACATTTCATTAATGTTATTTACAACAAAATAATAAGCGATAGAAACTAACATAATATGTAACAAATAGCATAAAATACATGTTGAATAATGTTCTCTTGGAAAGAAAAATAGATTGTCTAAACATAAAAAAAAAAAAAAAAAAAAAAAAAAAAAAAAAAAAAAACATTGTAAAAATACATACATGTTAATTTCTCTAACTGATAAACAATCTGAAGACTGATTTACCCAAAGCTCATGAGAACTAATTATCAGTTTCACTTCATCATCTTATAATTATAATAATATTCACAACACATAAACTTAAAAAAAAAAAAAAAAAAAAAAAAAAAAAAAAAAAAAAGACATACTAAAATTTGAAGCTCTGTTAAAATGTAAAACTTTACATGCACCCAATTTGAGTTTACTTGCATTTGCATTTTGAAAAAAAATGCAATTTCTCTCTTACATCTATGAAACCAATCACATAACCCTTCAAACACTACCAATATAATATATCATTTTGTGTTGATATACATGCAATATGCAAATTACTCTAACTGGTAAATAACTTGAAGACTAATTTACTCAAAGCTCATGAGAAGTAATTATCAGTTCCACTTTATCATCTTATGATTATAAAAAAAAAAGATGCATAACACATAAATTTAAAAAAAATGATCTCAAGTATATCTTTAAACGCATACAAAAATTTGAAGCTCGGTTAAAATCTAAAACTATACATGCACCAAATTTGAGTTTACTTGCATTTGCATTTCGAAAGAAATGAAATTGCTCTCTTACATCCATGAAACAACTCACATAATTCTTCACACCCTACCAATATAATCTATCATTTTGTGTTGACATACATCCAATATGCAAGCTACAATGTTCTTATATAGGATAAATATTTCGTTTAACCCATCAATTAAATAACATGATATGAAGAGTTTTGAGAGTTACAAATCATACACTTCAATTAATCATCAATTAAACTGTATAAGTTGAATAGTATTGAGAGTTACAAATGAATGAAGTTCAAGCAAAAATGTTTGCTTTATAAGATACTAGACGAATTCTCTCGCGTTTCGTGGCCGCAGGTTTAAAATAAATTGTTAGTATATTGAAAAATATATGTTTATAATGGTTATGTTATTGACATTAACGTGGACATAATATTTTTACACTACTTTATATATATACATATATATATATATATATATATATATATATATATATATATATATATATATAATCTCAACTATTTTGAACAATAATATTCATTGATATATATATATATATATATATATATATATATATATATATATATATATATATATATATATAATCTCAACTATTTGTGAACAATAATATTCACTGATATCAACCCACCTTCCTCATTAATAAAATTAAATATAATTATCTATTTAGTATTATTTTTAATAATTTTTATGATTGATTAATTTAAATTTTTAATTATGCAATTATTTTCTAATTTTATTAATGATGTTCATTTAAAATACAATTTATTTGTAGCTAACGTTATGTAATTTAAAATTTGATATTATTATCATTTAAAATCATTGTTCAATAATTTTAAATCACTTATTATTATTAAGATAAAGAAGACTTTTAAGAAACACTTAATATTATTATTCAAATATGAAACATATACTAAATAATAAAGTGATAAGATTGACAATTTGCATTTCAAAAGAGACTTGCATGGATAATATGACATATTCATGATTTTTATAATTTGATTTTATTATTTATAACTATTGTTCATTAATTTTAAAACCACTTATTATTATTAATAAGTGAAAGAAAACTTTCAAAAAACACTTATTATTATACTTAAAATGTTAAACATATAATAAAATATAAAGTGATAAGATAGACAGTTTGCATTTTAAAAGAGACTAACATGGATAATAAGGATAATATGGATAATATGATACATCCATGATTTTTTATTAATTATTGCTTTGAAGCAACACAAACATACAAACATATATACAATATTTAATTAAATGTTACCTATATCACATTCCATAATATATGATCGATAACATGAATCTAAAATTTACATTAAATTTTCAACCACAACATACAATTTTTGTCTTAAAAGAATATTTAAACCAAGAAAAAAAACCAGAATTAGTATATAACAAACTTTAACATAACAACATGGCTCAAAAAATGGTCCAAAGCCCTCAAACCAACACAAAAACCTTTATGCTTGTTTTCTTTGTGAATTTTGTATGTGATTAGTTTTTGTGTGTCTACTCAAAGAGATTGGAATTTTATAGTAGAATGTCCATTAATTGCTTATTAAACATATTATATAAGTTTTAAAACCTTTGAATGATTAATCATTATTAAGAGACTTTAGAGTGTTATTCATTCAAATAGGATGTTTCAAATGAATATGGTTTGAGTAAAAATTTCTCATTGTAGTTTCAAATGAATGTGGTGAAATGAAAAATGCTTTCTTTATAAGTATACTAGACGAATGTCCGCGCGTTGCACAGAAACACCTATATAGTTGATATATATATATATATATATATATATATATATATATATATATATATATATATATATATATATATGTTTTTTAAGTATAACAATAGCGTTGTTAAATTTGATATAATGATTCGTATGCTAAATAGATATAATATATTGATTATTTTGAATTATATGATAATATATACATGTATTATAATTGCATAATCTGAATTGTTTGAATGACTTCTATCCGCGAGTTACTCATGAATAAAATTAAATATAATACATGGTTTAATGTTATTTATAGTTGTTGTTATTTTTAATTGATTTTTTAAAATTTATTTGCTTAACGTTTTAATTTCTATTATTATAATTATTTAAAACATCAAACATTTTTATTTTATTTTAAAGGTAACAATATAATCATTTATATAGAGTTAATTTTCACTATTATTATTGTAAGTTATTTTAAGCTACTTATTTGAAAACTTTTAACAATTATGAAAATATCTTTAGGAAATATTTTAGTTAAATTGATATTATAATTTACTTTTTGCATTTAGCACTATAATTTATCACTTTTAACCATTCACAAAATATTTTTTGGGTTTTTTTAAGTGGAATGAGATTTATATTTAAGTTGACACTGTAATGGTATATTTAAATTCATAGTTCAAGTATTTTGTCCAAAGTGTTCAAAAGTTATAGCTCTAAATTGATAATGACTTACATACAACAACATATTAAATCTAATAAATTAAATATAATATGTTAAAAGTTAAAGACATAACTTTATAAATAGAAGTAAATATATCATTCTAATATTGAAATTTAGTTTATTTAAGATTACACTTTAGGTTTGATATTTATTTAACCTTATTAACCAACTTATAATCATTATTAGAAATACTCTACAATTTAACACTTTTAACTATTTACAAAATATTCTTTAGGTTGTTTAAGTTCAACTAAAATTTATATTTAAGTTGACTCTGTAAAGTTATATATAAATTAATAATTTAAGTATTTTATACAAATTGTTCAAAAGTTGTAGCTTTAAAATGATAATGGTTTAGATCCAACAATATATTAAAACTAAGAAATTAAGTATAATATGTTAAAAGTTAAAAAAACATAAATTAATAAGTAGAAGTAAAAATATTCTTCTAATATTGAAATTTAGTTTATATATGATTACACTTTAGGTTTGATATTTATTTAACCTTATTAACCAATTTATAATCATTATTAGAAAAAAATTGAAAAGTCATGGGAGTTTCAAATGAATGTAGTGAAAGAAAAAATGTTTCCTTTATAATATAGTATGATATGATATGATATGATGATGTGATATGATATGTATATATATACATACATACATACATACATATATATATATATATATATATATATATATATATATATATATATATATATATATATATATATAGTACTAGGCGAATACTCATGTGTTGTGCAAAATACGACTATATAATTGAAATATTTATAAACATATGTTTTTTAAATATAACAATGACGTTGTTAACATTGATATAATGATTTTTATACTACGTTGATATAAAACATTTATTATTTTGAATAATAAGATAAAGTAGACATCTATAAAAATATATAATTTCAGATGTCTAAATGATATATACCCACGAATTACTCATGAATTAAATTAAACATAATATGTGGTTTAATGTTATTCATAGTTGTTCTGATTGCTTTAAAAGAAAAAAAAATAGTTTTTGAACATTTTAATTTTTATCATTGTAATTATTTAAAACATCTAACATTGTTTTTGTTTTTAAATGTAAGAATATATATATATATATATATATATATATATATATATATATATATATATATAATGTTACTTTTAAGTTTGTTGTTGTAAGTTATTTTTAAGCTACTTATTTGTAAACTCTTAATAATTATAAAAATAAATTTTGAAATATTTTTATTTAGTTTGGAATTACAATTTAGGTTTTCCATTTTATACAACTATTTATAACTTTTGGCTAATTACAAAATAATCTTTGGAATTTATTATAAGTTTAGTCCAAATATTCATTTATGTTAACCCTTTATTGTTATATTTAAATTAGCAATTTAATTATTCTACAAAAATTATTTAAAATTTGTGAGTTTAAAACGATAATGGTTTACATAAAAAAAAATCCAAACTAATAAATTAAGTACATGTTAAAAGTTAAAGACATAATTTTCTAAGTAGAAGTAAAATATGACATTTTAGTATTGAAGTTTAGTTAATTTAATATTAGAAATTCGGTTTTGCATTTAGTTAACAATATTAACCAATTTATATTTGTTAGAAAAAAATTAAAAGGTCATGAGAGTTTCAAATGCATGTGGTAAAGAAAACTGATTATTTTATAGTATAGTATAGATATAGATATAAAAATATAGATATATAGATATATAGATTTTGCATCAAAAATTTGAATGTTTTTAGATTTTAACTTTAAATAAAAAGTGAGTATTTATAATTTTTTTAGGAGTACAGGTTAAAGTTATATTTTAATCTTTTCTTGGAAACGACAAATAAATTTATAAATATAAAAGACCTAAGCTTATAAAGTAACTAAGCAAGGGCGAAAGAAAAGGGACAAGGTGGTTGAACATAAAAGAAGAGATACTCTGCAATCTGCCAAATTACAAGAAAGCTTTCTACACCTATGTTTATACCATACAAATGCTAGTGACATAACATTATCAACATCTTTTTGAAGGAAAAGACGATATATTGTTATAGATTTTATTGTTCCTATGTAACGTTCTGTTTCGAGATAATTCTTAATTCAATTTTTGGGTCGTGATTTGATCAGGTAGAGGTCTCAAGCCTCAAAGGATTAAGCATTGATCTAGAGAGACAATGCCCTTAGGCTATGAGTTAAGATTTTGGGCTAATGGCAAAGTTAGCTATCATCAGAAATTGGGCTTGCTGACTCAGGCTTATCGTGGCGCGGTGAATGGTTTACCGCGGTGTGGTGGATGTTGTAGCCCAAGCCCATGAAGATTAGGGTTTCTTTTGTATTTAAAGGCATTAACTCCTTGGCTAGGTCATTTTTTCAGCCTCCATTTTCCCCAACTCGAAATCCTAGCCTCTCTTCTTTCTTTCATCTCTTGTCCTTGTCATATCTTATTGAAGTGTTTCATTTTAGGTATTTTGAAGGAAGTCCATCATCACTTGGAGCATGGGTGTGTAATTCAAAAACATATCTAACATCTTGTGCATCACTTAGACCTTTGTAAGTGTTCAAGTTCCTAACTTTGTGTCGTAAGCTTCCTAGATCGAGCATTTTATGGTTTTTATGTCCCTTTTGTGTTGGTGATTGGAGTTCATGGAAGAACTCCAAATAAAGCTTGCACCTTTATCTACCTATGATGTTCCCAGACTGTTTCATCTTGTAGATCTAGAACTTGAGTGAGTTTTGGAACCATGTTTGAGATAAAGGTCATATTTTTCTCATATTGACCTAAAATGGTAAAGGACATGCATATCCATAAAGTTAGAATTTTTATGAATCATTTGGGTGCAAAGAAGCTTTCTGGAAAGTATAAGTTGTAGACTTAAAGGATTAAACACTTAATGAAGAAAGCCACTTCTGAACGAAACTGTGGCATGGACAAGAAAGGCCTATGACGTGATTGGTTTATCCTGACATGGACACGACGTGACCAAGGGTTCTTCACGACGCGACGATAGTTGACCTGGTTGACCATTAACTCATTGATTATTAACTGTTGTATCTTGACCAGTTTGACCTTGGGTCAAGCATGAAGGTTTTGGGTTATTGATTAAGGTTTGATCGTTATTTGGTGATAGTCGGTTCGCGGGTTTGATCAATGTGAGGATTTAAGAGTGTAGCGGTGTTTCTCCAACTTTGTGATTCAGATGAGTCTTCTCACTATGTCGTGTATGACATTTTATATTCTCTATATGGTAGGATATAGGTACTTTTAGAGTACATGTATGTTAGTTGACTAGGATAACTCCTTGGTGTGTATGTGAGGTATAGGACACCTGGTGTCATGATACGCTAGACCGGTATGGTCTTGCCTGTGGATTGTATGATACTGTTAGGTATCAAATTTTTTTAGGCAAATGATAGTATTGGTTGGTCGTGGAGTGGATACCCTAGGGGTTGTATGCAGTTTAAATTATATGGCCTAAGAACTCTTAGTCTAAAGCCTTATTGCATGGTTCTTGTTTGATATATTGGTTTTGGAAGGGATTATCAGTTCGACTGTGTATCTGATTCCCGATTACATATGACTATAATTCATGAGGCGATCGTCAATATTAGCACTAGCCTCGATTTAGTTATGTACATGAATTATATGAAAGACCAAGATGTAGCCCCTGATAATTATATGAAAGATCAGGATGTAGCCCTTGGAAATTTATGTAGTGGCAAGAGTTCCAGTGGATGATTTATATGATTAGTATGTGTGCTTTATGCATGTTTAAAGGAGAGTTGATAGATTGATGTTGGAGCCAAGAAATTTGTTAGTATACATTGTATGTATGGTGAAATATGTGGTATACTAGAGAACTCACCAAGATTTATGCTTACAGTTTTGGATTAAAATGTTTTGCAGGTTTGTCAGAAGAGCTCAACTGGTCTATATACTCGCATTGAAGATATTGATTTTTGTTGTTTTGCTATTCAACTCTGTTAATCTTATGTTTTTCAAACAAATGAATTTTACTTAATGATTTAAAGTAAATGATTTCATTTGATAACTTATTTTAAATGAAATATCTCTTTTGTAATTTGGGGAAGTTACATCCTAGCTTTCCAAAAATACCATAAAAACAATACATAATGGAAGATGCCTTTATTACAAGCACTCTTCATAGTTACATTAATACATTCCATGGTTATAATAAATAAGAATAGCGAAGGGGATTCACCTTTCCAAAAAACCATTGTAATCGAGAATTCATTTCTAGGGGACCTATTACCAAGAATTGATGCTCGTGAAGATGCAAGAGACGATTGGATCCAAATTCTCAGTTTAGAGCCAAATCCTATTTGTTCCATAGTAGAGTCAATGTAGCCACAATTTATTAAATCAAATGCTTTCTCGAAGTTTGCTTTTAAAAATAAACATCTTCTTTTTTGCTTTCTTTGACAAAGAGCAAAGCTTGTTTATTATTAAAGGGCCCTCAAGGATATTTCTTCCTTTGATATATGTGGATTGAACATCTCGATCACAAAAGAAATTATGTTTCTATGTCTTGATGCAAGATTTTTTGCAATAATTTTATACATCGACAAATTGTGACTAATGGGTCCCTAAGGGTTATGGGGTCTTTAGGATTTGGGATGAGTGTGATAAATAAATTATAACTCCAAAACTATTTCAATAGTTCTTAAAATTCTTTAATTTTTTCAATTAAATTTATAAATTTATAATTCTAATAACTATTGTATACAATTATTTCTACTTTCTATACAAAATAAATTTATAGTTTTCAGCTTTTAATTTTAAGTTTAAGCTAGAAATCATATTGCATGTATTTGTGTGAAACATATGATGGGTTTTTAGCACTACATCAATCCTATGGTGTACATGCAAACCCTAAAGCTTTGGATCTAGCTTGCCTAATGAACATGCAATAATCATCCAAAGCTCATAAACCCTAGATCTAGCAAACAATAATCGAATTAACACAATAAAAGGGTTTAGATATTACCTTGATTATTATGTAGTAATAACAATCTCAAATCCTCTTGATCTTGACATTTGAAAGCTTAGTGCCTCAAATGTTGCACCTCTAATGGAGTCACAAACACCATGAGCAACAAGATGACCTAAGAGAAGGAGGAGGAGCACCAAAAACATCCAAGAACCCTTAGGGATTACTTCACCACGTTTTTGGGGTCTTAGGGGTTCATTATATAGGTAGGCTATTAGGGTTTTCCTAGGAAACCCTAATTTGACTATTTAGGCCCCAAGCAACCCATGGACTCCCTCATTAGAGGCCTTGGACAAATTCTTATGGTTTTCCCCATAGATTTCGTCCACTCCAACTTCTATGGATTCCATTAGCCCATTTATGCAACTATCTTATAATTACACAATCAGTCCCCTTTATTTTAATTAATCTCTTTTAGCCAGGAAATTAATTCTTATTAATTCTTGACTAATATGAATTAAAAAATATGTGACATACCCAAAATCACGGCCGGAAAAGATCGGTTTCATTTATGCTTTTAAAATAATTTCAGAGTAAATCCATTGATTTAAAAGAGTTGTGGAATTTGTTCCCAAACAAAATATGATAAAATAATATTTATCAAAGCATTTCGTAAGGAAGTATATTTTCATTAGATAATCAAAACTCGGGATATCATGTTCCGATATAGACACAAAAGCATAAACGGCATATTATAAGCCTTACAACAGTTATATACAACTACAGGTCTATAAACAAACCAACTTGATGATTCATCCATCTTATGCCCTCGCGCCACTACCTGTAATGCAAATAGGACTGAGTGGGTCAAGCTTGGGAGCCTGGTAAGCATATAGAGTTTTCAACCCACAATAATAATTATATTTAATTTCACCAACCAACATTAACCCGATTACCCATTCCTGTTAACCTCACTTCATGTCCCTAAAACAACATCTATTACCAGGGACCTAATCTAGGATTTTCATCGGGATGGACACTACTGCCAAGGGGTTTCCTCAGCAATGAATGTCCTGAGGCAACCATGAGGGGGATAGAGTACACTGGTGAACACATCGTTCACAACACCTACAGGTTATGAACCTGCCAGCGTTCCACTGGACAGTCTAGAAAGAGTCCGTGGTCGACATCCATACTCCGCTACATCACTAGATTTACAACATCAACATTGAGGCCTCTCATCATTTTATTTAATCACACATCCACTATCTACCCATGTTCTACCCAACATCTTTGTAGATATATATATATATATATATATATATATATATATATATATATATATATATATATATATACACAACATAAAACATGTATAAAACATTCAATCAATACTCATTTCAAATAACACATAACATATAAACACACAACACATATTTTATAGAAAATACTTCGTATTTATGTGTTAGAAGAAAGTAACTACACACTCACTTGATCAGAAGATGATCGGACATCACTACGGCTCTAAGAGTAGAAGTTCTTCTATAAAACTATGATCTCTTCACACAACTGGCTTCTCGCAAGCAAAGCTTCAGCTCGGAAACTCTTTTCTTCTCGGGATCTTCGGGCTTCGGGACTCTCTTCGGGTCTCGGGATTGATACCGGAGCTTCGAGGTATAAGTTGCACACAAAACGAGGTAATACGGAGGGAGAAACTGAGAAAGGAACAACCAAACACGGCTGCCCCTTTGATTTCTATTTATAGGGAAAAAATGTTATGCTTACGTTGTGAGCCTCTTATACTCACGTCGTGAGCTTGATCATTATCCAGTGCGTCATTGCAACTTTCCTGCTCACGTCGTGAGTTCTGAGAGACCTCGAAGCTTGTGTTCCGAACTTCGGAAATTCATATCTTTTGCATACGAGCTCCGTTTTCGATGTTATTTATATCCACATGTAGGTGAGATTGTGCTCTATAACTCTCGTTTAGCTCCGTCGGCTAATTTTGACTTTAACTTATATTATATTATTTTAGTAGGCTGGGACATGAAAGCTCTATTAGAAAATCATATCTTCTTTATCTGACGTCCGTTTTCGTCTGTCTATTCACCGTTGGACTACTATCGACGAGATTTTCGATTCGCATTTAGATTGTTTCGGCCAAATATCACTCGATCTCAATTTCAGGATTTGGGTTGCATACTGCTGAGCTGAAACTTAGAAAAATCATAACATCCTCATACAAAGTCAGATTTGGACGTTCTTTTTATGCACGCTCACGGTTAACATATTCTACGACTTTCGCTTAGATCACTAAGGCTAGATATCGCTCTATCTTAAATTCATATTTTACATCATACAACGTCGTGTCGGTTCTGTCACGAAACTTCGATAGGTCATAACGTCTTTGTTATAACTTGAATTTTGGCATTCTTTATATATTTGGAAACCTTGTCACGACCACTACCACATCCTTCATAGATATCAGGTTTATCTAACATTTCATTTTGATGCTTATTTTTATCCTTAATTCATTTAAGTCACACAATTAAGCACAAAACACATAATACTCAAATAATACATCTTTATTATTTCAAGACGGATTACAAAGGTTAACCAAGACTATTACATCGACATTCATGACTAGCCCAGAAACACAGACGTTACAATTCTCTCCCCCTTAGGATGATTCCGTCCCCGGAATCACACATCAACAAACAAATGCGGATAACAACCCATCATGTCACTCTCCGTTTCCTAAATGAGATTTTGCCCATTCGTATGTTTTCAACAGACAAGCACTAATTCGACCATCTTGCATCGCAACTTCTTAGTCTTTCAGTCAACGATTGCCTCTGGTTCTTCAATTAACCTCTTGTTTTCATCAATTCTTAACTCAGAAATTGGAATTATGTCGGGAACTTCTCCCATGAACCTCCTCAAATAACACACATGGAAAGTGTTATGAATTCCATTCAGTTCTTCAGGTAGTTCTAGCTTGTATGCTTGATTCCCAACCCTCTGAAGAACTTTGAACGGTCCAATAAACTTTGGACTTAATTTTCCCCTTTTTTCCAAATCTTATAAGTCCCTTCCACGGCAAGACATTAAGCAAAACCGAATCTCCAACTTCAAAAGTCATCGGTCTTCGCTTGTTGTTAGCATAGCTCTTTTGACGATCCTGAGCTGCTAACATTCTCTCCCTAATTATTTTCAACTTTTCAACAGTTTGATGGACTATCTCAAGTCCCATAAACTGCTTTTCCCCAGCCTCAAGCCAACAAGACGGCGTACGACACTTCTGTCCGTACAAAGCTTGATAAGGTGCCATCTTTATGCTTGAGTGGAAACTATTATTGTAGGAAATTTCTACCAAAGGTAAATGTTCATCCCAGTTATCTTGGAATTCCAGGGTACATGCTCTCAGCATATCTTCAAGTGTTTGTATCGTTCGTTCTCTCTGACCATCAGTCTGTGGATCGTAAGTTGTACTCAAACACAACTTGATACCCAATTCCTCTTGTAGACTTCTCCAAAATCGCGAGGTGAAACAGCTGTCAGATGTGACACAATCATTAACGAAGCACCGTGAAGCCTCACAATTTCCTTCACGTAAGAATTTGCAAGCTTATCCATAAACCATTTCTCATTGGCTACTATGAAATGCACACTCTTAGTGAAGCGATCAACGACCACCCAAATCATGTCGTGACCATTCTTTGTTATGGGCAGTTTAGTGACAAAACCCATAGCAATGTCTTCCCATTTACCCATAGGCACATGTAAAGGTTCTAAACTCCCGTATGGTTTCTGATGTTGTGCCTTAACCCGCACACATGTCACACACTCCGCCACGTACTTTGCAATATCAAGCTTCATCGTCGGCCACCAGTAATAGGGTTTCAGGCCCCTAAACATTTTAGTGCTGCCAGGATGAATCGAGTACATGGTTTTGTGAGCTTCTTCCATCAGAAGATCTCTTATTCCTCCTGACTTAGGTACCCAAATACGATCTTGGAATACCTTCAGTCCATGACCGTTTGTGCCAAACACCAACGTTTTGCCCAAACGTTCCTCCTTTCGGTCATTCTTCTCAGAAGCTTCTTCTTGAGCTTTCTTTAGACTCTCCACAATTATCGAGACAACTTCTATTCTCTACGCTCTTGGCCTTTTTCTTTCAAGATTGACTTTCCGACTGAGAGCATCAGCGACAACATTTGCTTTACCAGGTTAGTAAAGTATCTCACAGTCGTAGTCCTTAAGTAACTCTAGCTAGCGTCGTTGCCTCATACTAAATTCTTTCTGATTAAAGAGATATTGGAGACTCTTATGATCAATGAAAAGTTTGCACTTCGAGCCATAAAGGTAACGCCTTCATATCTTTACAGAAAATACTACCGCTGCCAGCTCCGAATCATGAGTGAGGTAGTTCTTTTCATGCGCCTTCAGTTGTCGAAACGCATATGCTATCACCTTTTCGCTTTGCGTCAAAACACAACCCAACCCAACACCAGACGCATCGGTATAGACAGTGAAGTCTTCAACTCCATCGGGTAGAGAAAGAATTAGTGCCTCACATAGCTTCTTCTTTAGCAGCTCGAATGCTTCTTTGTGTTTATCACTCCAAGCATAAGTAGCTCCTTTGTGATTCAAAACTGTTAAAGGAGTAGCAATCGAAGAAAAGCCTTGGATAAACCTTCGGTAAAATCTAGCTACTCCCAGAAAGCTTCAGATCTCCGTGGGACTTTTCGGTTGTTCCCACTTCATCAAAGCTTCAATATTTGCTGGATCAACCATTATCGCTTCTTGGTTGACCACGTAATCCAAGAATTGGACTTCTTGAATCAAAAAATCACATTTGGAGAACTTAGCATATAGCTTCTCCTTCTTCAAGACTTCCAACACTTCTCGCAAGGCTCTGCCATGCTCCTCTTGGCTTTTCGAGTAAATCAGAATGTCATCTACGAACACTATCACAGATTTATCAAGGAACGAATTACAAACTTTGTTTATTAAATCCATGAATGTTGTTGGAGCATTGCTTAGTCTAAACGACATAACCAAAAACTCGTAGTGTCCATATCGTGTTCTGATGATACCACTTACACATATATGCCTTTCCAAGCCATACTCCACACAACCTTCCGGTCTATGTGTCTCAGGGGACTTTCGTCCCAACCCGGTAAACCTTTTGGTCCTACCCGTGACGACCTTCCGATCCATAACTCTCCTACCTTCCGGTCCACATCATAATGCCTTCCGGCCTATAACATAATGCCTTTCGGCTCATATCGAACATAGCATACAAATCACATACATAGCGCATACGAAACATGAAACTCATACAATGCATATATCTCATAACATACTAGACCTTCCGGTCACACATAGGTACCCTTCCAGGTACAGTATAGTGAGAAGACTCACCTTGGGTATCTCGGATGATCTCGCACACGAATCTACTGGTCTAGCCCCCGCCTAATCACATACAAAATATCCTCAATAAGTAATGGATCTCAAAGGCTAGATTAAACGCGCTTCAATGATCCTTCAGAAAGGTAAAAGACCATTTTACCCCTCCTTGACTCAAAAGTCCAACTGTTGACCGAAATCCTAAAAGTCAACGAAAGTCAACGATCACAGCTGACCCTACTCGCCGAGTGGACTAAGGTGACTCGGCGAGTACATGCCTGTCCTCTTTGCCCCTGGTTCTCCCTTGACTCATTGAGTCAACCCTAAATTCCACGGGTCGACACTGATCGCGAGTCGCGGGGCAACCCGACTCAAGTCGTCGAGTCCTCCCATGGACTCGGCGAGTACATGCCGTGCACACACTTAAAAGACCTTCTGAGGTCAGATCTGTTCCTCTAATCCATAGATCTCGCCTTTCCAACCACCATATGACCATATATGATGATTTAGCCCCAAATACCTTAACCCAAGGTCATGACCTCCATTGTTCTTCATAAAGCTTGAAGAATAAGGCTCTCTGGACTTCTATGGATCCAGATCTAAAGTCTCATCACCAGAAGGGACTATTTGGACCTCCAATCGACTTAGACAAGGGCAAAGAAACCCTAAAACCATATATCTTTCCCAAAACAGAAGAAGAGTCAAAGTAATACCTCAAATGAAATGGTCTTAGCTTCAAATCCTCAGAATAACAACCTCCTTTTGTTTTCCCTTGGCTAGAAACTCCTTCTTCTTGCTAAACAACACCACAAAGGTCAAGAATGGCTTCTTCTCTCTCTCTCAAAACGCTCTAGCACTCTAGCGTTTCTCTCACTGGACTGGTGGCCACAAATGACGGCCATAAGGGCCTTTAAATAGGGCGTAAACCCGAGAAATTAGGGTTTCATTAAACAGCATGGACTCACCGAGTCCACTAATGGACTCGCCGAGTCCCTCATTAATCAGACCACTCCAATCGCGATCCAACTCGGCAAGTCGGGGATCCTACTCGCCGAGTTTCTCTCCAAAAATTCAATATAAAAGAATAAAATAGTATACCTGGGAATCCGGATGTTACAATTCTCCCCCAGTAGAATCAGACTTCGCCCTCGAAGTCTCTCTCAGCAAATAACTCTGGGTACTGCTCACGCATCTCTAACTCCGGCTCCCAAGTCAGCTCGGACCCCTTCCGATGTTGCCACTGGACCTGAACTAATGACACCTCCTTGTTTCTGAAAATCTTGATCCTTCGATCCTGGATCGCGATCGACCTCTCAACGTAGTTCAGGCTCGCATCCACCTGAATGTCCTCTAGGGGGACCATTGCCGACTCAACTTCGATACACTTCCTTAACTGAGATACATGGAAGGTATCATGAATTTGACTCAATTCCGTAGGTAGTTCCAAACGATACGCTACTCTACCCACCCTGGCGGTCACCCTAAAAGGACCAATATACCGAGGCCCGAACTTGCCTCTCTTCCTGAATCGGATCACTCCTTTCCAAGGAGATACCTTCAGGAGTACGAAGTTACCGACTTGAAACTTGAGCTCGGATCGTCGCCTGTCTACATAACTTTTTTGACGACTCTGAGCGGTCAACAACCTCTGTCTGACCTGTTGTATCTGCTCCGTTTTCTGAAGCACGGTCTCCGTACTACCCATCACACGCTTCCCTACCTCTCCCTAGCAAATAGGGGTCCGACACCTCCTCCCATACAACAACTCAAAGGGTGGCATACCAATTCTTGAATGATGACTGTTGTTGTAAGAAAACTCTGCCAAGGGCAAGTACGTGTCCCAATTCCTGCCGAAATCCAACACACATGCTCGGAGCATGTCCTCGAGCGTCTGAATCGTCCGCTCACTCTGCCCATCAGTCTGTGGGTGGTATGCGGTACTGAAGTGCAGCCTCGCACCCATCTCCTCGTGAAACTTCTTCCAAAACCTGGAAGTAAATCGCACATCTCGATCTGAAACAATCGAGATCAGAACTCCATGTCGCGATACCACCTCCCACACATACAACTCTGCCAGCCTCTCAGCAGAAGAGCTCTCACTGATAGCTAGAAAGTGAGCGCTCTTCGTCAACATGTCCACAATCACCCAAATTGCATCGACGCCTCTAGCAATCCTTGGCAATTTGGTGATAAAATCCATGGTAACCTGCTCCCACTTCCACTCAGGAATCTCCAATGGCTGCAACTTACCATGTGAACGTTGGTGCTTGGCCTTAACCCTGCGACAGGTCAAGCACCTCTCCACGAACCATGCGACATCTCTCTTCATACAGGGCCACCAATAATCCCTGTTTAGGTCCAAAAACATCTTAGTGGCCCCGGGATGGATCGAGAACCTTGACTTATGGGCCTCCTCCATCAAGATGGTACGCACTCCGCCCACAAACGGTACCCAAATCCGGCCCTGAAAAGTCATAAGTCCCCGACTATCGGTAACGAAATCTGATACCTGACCGATAACCCGCTCTCTCTTACGGTTCTCCGGTCTAATGGCCTCATCCTGGGCCCCTCGAATGGTGTCCAACACCGTAGTCGTCATTATCAACCTCATACAAACGTCTCGTATCGGGGCGCTCTCCGCCCTACGGCTCAAAGCGTCGGCTACCACATTTGCCTTGCCCGGGTGGTATAGGATCTCACAATCATAATCCTTTACCACATCCAACCATCTCCTCTAGCGCATATTCAGGTTGGGCTGATCCATCAAGTACTTCAGACTCTTGTGGTCCGTGTATATGGTACACCGAACCCCATACAGATAGTGACACCAGATCTTGAGGGCGAACACCACAACCCCAGCTCCAGGTCGTGGCTAGGATACCTCGACTCATGAGGCTTCAGCTACCTCGATGCATATGCTATCACATGCCCCCTCTGCATAAGCACTGCTCCCAACCCGGATATCGATGCATCACAGTACACCACACAATCCTCCATCCCTTCTGGGAGTGTGAGCACTGGGGCTTCACACAACTTTTGACGAAGTGTCTCAAATGAGGTCTGCTGCTCCAGACCCCAGGAAAAAGCGACACCCTTCCGGGTCATCTTGGTAAGTGTCACGGCGATCTTGGAGAAATCCTTAATAAATCTCCGATAATAGCCAGCCAATCCCAGAAAGCTCCTGATATCAGTAGGCGATCTCGGCACCTCCCACCTCATGACTGCCTCAATCTTGGCTGGGTCGACCAATATCCCATTCTGGTTGACAAGATGTCCCAAGAACTAAACCTCTCGTAACCAGAAATCACACTTGGATAATTTCACATAAAGCTCTCCGACCTCAATACCCCGAGAATCTCTCTCAGATGCTCCTCGTGTTGCTCTCTAGATTTCGAATATACCAAAATATCATCAATGAATATGATCACCGACCAATCCATCATCGGCCTGCACACCATGTTCATGAGATCCATGAACGCAGCTGGTGCATTAGTGAGCCCAAAAGGCATCACCACGAACTCGTAATGCCCATAACGAGTTCTGAACGTTGTCTTCTAGATATCTTCATCCCGAACCCTCATCTGATGATAACCCGACCTCAAGTCTATCTTGGAGAACCAAGATGCCCCCTGCAACTGATCGAATAGATCATCGATCCTCGGCAATGGATAACGGTTCTTGACCGTCAACTTGTTCAACTCCCGGTAATCAATGCACATCCAGTGTGAACCATCCTTTTTCTTGACAAAAAGGATCGGTTCTCCCCAAGGCGAGCTACTCGGTCAAATAAACCCCTTTCCTAGCAGCTCCTGAAGCTGCGAGGATAACTCCTGCATCTTTGGCGGCGCGAGGCGATAAGGCGCCTTGTCGATAGGTGCTGCTCCCGGAACCAAATTGATACGGAACTCCACTTGCTTCTCGAGAGGCACACCCGACAATTCCTTGGGAAAAACATCCGGGAACTCGCACACTATCGGAACCTCATCAATTGAAACTGGCCTCCCAGCGGCCATTCGCGTGTCCAACACATAGGCTACAAATCCACTGCAGCCCTGCTGCAAACTCTGCCTCACCCTGGCAGCCGAGCAAAACGCTGACCCACATCGGTTTCCCTCGCCATACACCGTAAGCACTCCCCCACTGGGGTCTCGTATCGTCACCAACTGACGCTTGCAGTCTATAACAGCTCCAAATCGGCTCAACCAATCCATGCCCACTATAACACAAACGTCCCCCATCGCAATCGGGACCAGATCTATCAGGAACTCCATACCGAAGATCTCAAGGATACATCCTCGAATCACATTCGTAGCATACACTGCTCGCTCATCAGCTATGGAAACTCGCAGAGGTCGACTCAACGCCTCTCGACGAATACTAATGTGCTGACTAAATGCCAAGGAAACAAATGACCGACTCGCACCCGAGTCAAATAACACCAAAGTAGGTACAGAACTAACAAGAAAAGTACCTACGCGTATCATCATATAAGCACAATATCTCAAAAGAAAAGATAAATACAGAATACATACCAGCCACAACATCGAGCGCTGCGTAGACCTCCTCCGCAGTCAACTGGAAAGCTCTCCCACGAGCCTTCGGAGCCTCGGCCTTCACTAGTCGAACCTCGGTAACCCTAGCAGCAGGTGTATATCCCTGTGTTTACCCCTGATGCAACTGTGGACACTCGGCCTTCCGATGGCCAGGTTGAATTCTCCTCTGCAGGTAGACAACCCTCCTCGGCCTCATATCTCTGTCAAAGAGGCCTTCAATGACCCCGAATAAAATTATGAGTATTTTGCTATCTTCTGGTTGCAATGAAAGCAAACCATAAATCCCTTGGGGAAATCCTTGGCGATATGCCCCTCCTTGCCACATTTGTACCAAGCACCCGATCGACAGGCCCCCTCATGACCCTTGCCGCACTTCCCGCAAGTGCGGCCCTTCTGGCCTCCAGTCCTAGAATTAGCGGACTTGGTCCGCTTGGCTGCCGGCTGAGACTGAGCCTGCCGCCGATCCATCCTCTGAGACTCAGCCTCCTCCCTGGCCTGAGTCTCCAACTCAATCTCCCTCTTCCGTGCATTTTCCTGGAGCTTAGCAAATGTCCGGTACGTCGAGTTCAACACGAACTCCCGAATGTCCCTCCTCAGAATGCTCAAATACCGAATCATCCGTGCCTGCTCAGAAGACACCTGCTCAGGGCAGAACATCGCCCTCTCATGAAACTTCCGGGTAACCACAGTAACTGAATCATTACCCTGCTTGAGGGTCAAAAACTCCTGAACCAGCCGTTCCCTTTCCACCGGGGGAACATACTCGTCTCTGAACATGGCAGTGAACTTCTCCTAGGTCACCGCTGAAATCTCTGCAAGAGTGAAGCTCGCCGTCACAAATTTCCACCAATCCTTCGCTCCCAAGTGAAGCTGGTTCAAAGTGAACCGTACCCTCAGATGCTCCGGACATGAACACGTATAGAAGCATCCCTCAATATCAGCAATCCATCTTATCGCAGCGATCGGATCCTGCGTCCCATCAAACTCGGGTGGCTTCGTGTTGCTGAACTCTCGAAACAACAACGAGTCACCTCCTTGAGGCCCAGCAGTAGCCACAGCTGCAGCGGCTGCAGCCTCAGTCACCACGGCGTACCGCTCATCGAAAGTCTCAATCAGTGCGGTCTTGATAGACCCAAACATCTCCAGAATCTCGGCCCTAATCGCCGCAGCCACCTCATCATGGATCATCTGACGAAGCTCCTCATCACTCACACCGCTCGCCTCAGGTCTGTAGTGTGTCCCAACCATGATGTATCTTAAATATAACATAATAATATCAAAGACTCATTCGAGCATGCTCACACTCGATAACTCGACCCTACTTGTTCCTTAGTACCCAAAGGATTCTTACTTAGAGTGTGCACTGATCCGGTGTCTTTGGTAGTACGGGCCCTTATACTACCGCCTACACCACACCAGTATTCACCCTAAGTCCTCCTCATTGGATCCCAGATCACAAGTACTCTATATCTTACTGGCATAGGCTACCCTTCGGTAGACCTCTTATCATTCCCTCACTGCTACCTACTCGCTCTCAGGCATCACATAGCAGCACAATCCTTCCTAGGCTAAGGCATCACAAAATCAGGCCACTCTAGTCCTAATATGAATACATAGCCAACTCTAGCATGCATAATATGACATATCATATCACATAACGTAAGGGCATTTTGGGGGTTCACTGTCCGGGCGCTGGCTGACCGTACACACTGCTCTGCTCTGGTTGTCTCAAAATCTCTTGGTTTTTAGAAAAAATTTAGTTTTTATCGTTTGAAATTTTCTCAAATCCTCAGTTTGAGTTCAGTTACGCCCGAAGGTGCATCCGAATCCCTCAAACCAAGGCTCTGGTACCAACTTGTAACAACGTAAAATTTTCAAACCAATTTTTTCGTTTCTTTAAAACATAATTTCATTCAAGGCAAACCAAAAATCCAATGTAACATAGTCGTAATACAAAAACATGTCAACCCGAAGATCAATCATATCCAAATTCGCCTGTGTGTGTACGAGTCAAGCCGGCGCCTTCCCACGGTCCTCACTAGTACCTGAAACACATTACACATAAACACTGTAAGCAAGGAGCTTAGTGAGTTCCCCAATATACCACTTACACATATACGCCATTCCAGGCCATACTCCACGCAACCTTCCGGTCCATGTGTCTCAGTGGACTTCCGTCCCAACCCGGTAAACCTTCCGGTCCTACCCGTGTCGATTTTCCGATCCATAACTCTCCGACCTTCCGGTCCACATCATAATGCCTTCCGGCCCATAACATAATGCCTTCCGCCCCATATCGAACATAGCATACAAATCACATACATAGCGCATACGAAACAGGCAACTCATACAATGCATATATCTCATAACATACTAGACCTTCCGGTCACACATAGGTACCCTTCCAGGTACAGTATAGTGAGAAGACTCACCTCGGGTATCTCGGATGATCTCGCACACGAATCTACTGGTCTAGCCCCCGCCTAATCACATACAAAATATCCTCAATAAGTAATGTCTCTCAAAGGCTAGATTAAACGCCCTTCTATGATCCTTCAGAAGGGTAAAAAGACCATTTTACCCTTCCTTGACTCAAAAGTCCAACTGTTGACCGAAATCCTAAAAGTCAACAAAAGTCAACGATCACAGCTGACCCTACTCGACGAGTGGACTAAGGTGACTCGGCGAGTAGACACCTGTCCTCTTCGCCCCTGGTTCTCCGTTGACTCACTGAGTCAACCCTAAATTCCACGGGTCGACACTGATCGTGAGTCGCGAGGCAACCCGACTCAACTCGTCGAGTCCTCCCATGGACTCGGCGAGTACATGCCATGCACACACTCAAACGACCTTCTGAGGTCATATATGTTCCTCTAATCCATAGATCTGGCCTTTCCAAGCACTATAATCACGTAAAGTCTCAATCTTGATGCACATGCAACAACCATATGACCATATATGATGATTTAGCCCCAAATACCTTAATCCAAGGTCATGACCTCCATTGTTCTTCATAAAGCTTGAAGAATAAGGCTCTCTGGACTTCTATGGATCCAGATCTAAAGTCTCATCACCAGAAGGGACTATTTGGACCTCCAATCGACTTAGACAAGGGCAAAAGAAACCCTAAAACCATATATCTTTCCCAAAACAGAAGAAGAGTCAAAGTAATACCTCAAATGAAATGGTCTTAGCTTCAAATCCTCAGAATAACAACCTCCTTTTGTTTTCCCTTGGCTAGAACCTCCTTCTTCTTGCTAAACAACACCACAAAGGTCAAGAATGGCTTCTTCTCTCTCTCAAAGCGCTCCAGCACTCTAGGGTTTCTCTCACTGGACTGGTGGCCAGAAATGACGGTCAGAAGGGCCTTTAAATAGGGCGCAAACCCGAGAAATTAGGGTTTCATTAAACAGTATGGACTCGCCGAGTCCACTAATGGACTCGCCGAGTCCCTCATTAATCAGACCACTCCAATCGCGATCCAACTCGGCGAGTCGGGGCTCCTACTCGCCGAGTTTCTCTCCAAAAATTCAATATAAAAGAATAAAATAATATACCTGGGAATCCGAATGTTACACTAGACATAAATTCTTAACGTCCAACTCCAATATGGAAACATTTCCATATTCATATGACAACTCATTATTAATATAATCATATCTAATCATAATAATGCCATTATGGTCCATTCATTACTATACTTCCAACTGCCCACAAGTGACCAATCCTTGGTGAACCTTAGATTGTACTTGATAGTTGTTTTATTATTTTAGTCAAATCCGGTTCTAGTCCCATTTCTCTCTTAATGCCCTAGGCATTTGGAAAATTTTTAAAACGGTCGAATATTATAGCATATGCAATCGATCATATACCCGAAGCGTATGAGACACGATTCATAATGAAAAACGTGATAATTTACCAGTTCCTTGCTATAATATTGCCATATATAGAATCCTTTTAAGTTGAATCTTTTCAACATAACATCCATATATGTCCTTTGATTAAATTTGATTAAAATTTCTCGATCCAAGCTTTTAGATTTCGAAACGAAGTATAATATTCTCTCCCTTAATTTTAGCAAAACAACTATTCAACCTTTGCAAATTGAAAATTTGTTTTCTATAATTAATATTGCTAACTTGCAATACTTAAAATAATAATCATGCTCCCACTAACATGATAATTATCTCCATACTAGCATAACATTTATGCTCCCACTAGCTTTGACATGTATTCAGAAAACATTTTGACTTCTAGAAATCAATACTTATTGACTTCTAAAGTTCATATTTCTAATACGATATGCTTCGATAAGCCTTTATCTAAGCTTCTCAATCTGATACACCTTTCCTTAGATAGCTTATATGTGTTTCTAAACAATTTTAGAACTTATAGCAATAAGTCTTAAATGTTTAAACTAATTGCCAAATCTCACAATTCGAACTATGAAGAGGGATGCCGTAATCAAAATCGAATTTGAGAATGCAAATATCACAATTGCCATCTCCTTTAAATCTCTCCTAGTGAAAGCGTTTCCTCACAATCATTTTCATGAAGGAGAGAAACCTTATGACACTTAGATTTTATGGTGTATGTGTTCCTATCCATGTGAATTTGTCATAACCATAATCGTAAGACAAGGTTTAAGACAAATCAAAACTCATATGGACTGAACTTGTTCATTCCTAATTTCTTGCCATCAAGGGTCCCACCATTGCTTCTAAGTTATTTAGCAGCTCACATATACTAGTCAATGTACTTTCATTGAACAAGGTGCTTGCCCTTATGCAATCAATTAAGAACTCGTAGAACTCATATGCATAAGTAATTTTACTGGAATGACATAGAAAGAAAAAATATTGTCAACACGATAGGTTACAAACCTCAAGTCGTGCGCTAGTTTCTAATAGGTTTACTCTTGATTAGTTCTTGAACCTTTTCAAGATCATTTAGACTCCCACTAACCTCTTGACATATAAGATTCTCTTATCAAGAAACATTTCTTGAGAAACAAATATTCATGAGTTAGTGTGGATTTTTATCAAGACAAGCACTACATAAAATTGGTATTAGTTGGTCTTTGTCTTATCCAAGACATCACAATTTACCAATTTCAAATGTGCAAGAGTAAGAAAAACAATTTTTTGCTTCACATTTGATGGTTGTGTTAGAACTTCTTAAGATGTGTCACTCAACTCACAATCTTGGACTATGACTCTAAGACTTGATTTTGGAACGAAGTATGATTCTCCTATTGATTTAACCATTTCAACAATTTCCGATTCCTCTTTTTCGCCATACTAGTGCACTAAGGTTTACCTAGAGGGTCAATTGTGATATGGTTTCATAATCAATAAGATGATCATAAAACATGACACAAAGTACTCTCCCTTCTTTCTAGATTGGAGAAACTTTTATCTTTCTGCCTAATTGATTCTTCTTATTCGTTCTGCTATTATTGAAACTTTTCAATAATTCATAATTATACTTAATCTTGTAAGCATAACCATATTTACTAGACTTTTAGTAAATCATGATGAATAGTCTTATTGTTATTTGTGGTGGACTTGACCAGTGCACAACATTGTGTTCTAGTCCTTTAGTCCTTCACTTAACTCAAATACTTGTTTTATCAAGGAATTAGTCTTAATTTCCTAAGTACCAAGATTTCTATACATCACATGATTCGAATCATATGATTCCAAGCTTCTATCCAATTAAGACTTAGGCGATGGGAATCTTTCCTTACTTAGAAAAATTACGACACTACCATAAATAACATAACTAACAATCACATCCACTCAATATTGCTTACAATAGAAACACACAAGCATCAATTTTCATAAATAACATTGCAAGGGTATATACATAAGACAAAACTCAAAATTTATTATATTTATAAAAAGGTTCGGAAAAACTTGTCCTTGCAAATTCAAATAAAAACTATGATATTACATATTCCTAAGAAATCTATCATAACTCTAAGTAGCAGCTTAAAATCCAATCACCGAATCATGCGATCGAAATCCATTTCTTCGCGATCAGACTCAGCTGACTTCTTCCTTTAAGCTTCCTCTATTTTCTTTGATCCTACAAAACATCAAAATGTAATCTTATCACATCATGTATTAAGAATCAATAAATAGAAAACTTACTAGACTTAGATAGTGGATTTTACCTGAAGTAGAGTCATACATCTTGACTCTCCCATCTCTTAGATCTCTCAGGTAGTCAAGGCATCTTCGTAACCAATGCTCCCTCTTTTGGCAGTAGAAACATATGGATTCTTCTGGAATGGTACACGAGACTATCTCAGACTCAACCTTTCTTTTGCGTAGAGAAAACTTTTCTGGACTTCTATAGTTACCATTTCCCATAGAAGGTAGGGATATTGATTTACCAGACAAATTTGCTCTACCAGTGCGCCAAATCATTACTGATTCAACAGGAATAAACAAATAGGTCAAATCAATGAGGGTCACGTCATGGTCCATCATATAGTACTCTCTAACGAACTTACCATATGATTCAGGAAGTGACTGAAGAACCAAGTCAACAACCAACTTCCTTGAGACATCGACACCCAACATTCCCAATCTATCAATATGCAACTTCATATCCAAGACATGAGCACATATAGACTTTCGATCTTCGTGTTTCATTGCCAATAGGGCTTGAGTGACCTTGAACTTTTCAAGTTTCAAACATGTGGGTCAAGGAGAATTATTGGAGAAGGTGGAGGAAGTGAAGCATGTTTCCATTTCCATAATCCAATCGTGGAACATCATCTTCGTGTGGAAAAAAAATTTCCAATGGATTCCGGAAGACCATAGGTGTTAGACTTTGACATCTACAAATAAGGAGAAAAAGTTAGTTGATTGGAATCCTTTATATAACACCCAAATGAAATATCAAGGCTAGGACCCAACACCATATCCTACAATATGGAAGAGGGATGTTGTAATCCAAATTGGAGAACATTTGAAGGTATGTAAATGACGATTTACCAATTTCCACCATGAAAAACGAAAATTGAAAATTAAGTTTTAAATGAATTGAAACTCCTAGATCTTTTGAGATTCATTAAAAATTTCAATGACATGTTTAAATCTCGAGTGTGCCCTTCGTTTGTGACTGGGATGCTGAGGATCACAAACAAGTTGTGGATAACCATGAAAATATACATGATGCCCCCAGTGTTACAGTCACCTAATTGACGTGCCGGTTAACCACACACGCTCCATCGATCTATGACAAAAATCGAGTCACCCTTTGCCACCTTATCTTAGAGATCAATTAGTGTGCCGGTTAACCACACACGCTCCACTAACGTCTTAGCAAGGGTACAAAGTGTAATTTCATGGAATAGCACCAACTCCACATTTTTCCTAAAGTAACTAAGATTTGAGAATTTTTAAAACATTTAGTTACTTCGTATTTCATTATACTTATAATGGAAGGTTGTGTCCTATCCTACCTGTTCGGCTAATGACCCTCCACTAGTCAAGAATGCGGTGGGTAAGAGTGGATACCCAATGACGGTCATGTTATAGGACGCTTCCTTAAACACCCCTTATAGACCAGCTTCGTGAATGAGGCCTACTAACGGTAAGACCGACTCTTTACTTATACATATAATATTAGACTTTTAATTATATATATAGTATAAGGGTGTATTTTACACTTTTAAAATACTATGTGATTTAATTTAATAAATAATACCTTTTAATTTAATTAAATATAGACCATATCATTATGGATTTATTAACTCTCTTTTAATTATACACTTAATTAATTTAATAAAACCATAAGGGTGTAATTTGAACCTTTTCAAAAAACTAGGGTTTTAGAATTTAACATTTTAAAATTAAAACTTTTAATCAAAAATTTAAATTTCAAAACTTGAGGTCAAGTTTTGAAAAGTTTAGAATTTAAACATTTCAAAATTAAACTTTTTAATCAAAAATTTAAAATCCAAAACTTGAGGGCAAGTTTTGAAACTTTTTAGAACTATCTAGATCAAATTACAAATAATATATTTAATCAAATAATTGGTAATTATCTAAATTTGACCTAATTTAATTACTTGCAAGATAATTCATCAAATAATTCGAATAAATCAAGTTTATCACATAAGGCAATGATTATCTAATTAATTTGACAATTATCTTCTATTTTGGTAAGGATAATCACTCCAAATCAATAAAAATCGGATTTTATCAATTAAAAACGTTTTTGGTAATATCCCACAGCAAAATATGGCAAAAACCCGAAAAATCTCGTATCTGATACTCCGACTCGTCGAGCCAACATTAGAGTCGTCGAGTTGCCAGTAAACTCGGCGAGTCCAGCCTCCAGATCCAAAAAATTTCGATTTCACGCTTTGAATAATCATGTAAAGCATCAAATACATCAAACAAACAAGCTAGGCTTTGATACCACTGATGGGTTTTGAGCACTACATCAATCATATGGTGTACATGCAAACCCTAAAGCTTTGGATCTACTTTGTCTAATGAACATACAATAATTATCCAAAGCTCATAAACGCTAGATCTAACATACAATAATCGAATTAACACAATAAAATGGTTTAGATATTACCTTGATTGTTATGTAGTAATAACAATCTCAATTCCTCTTGATCTTGACCTTTGAAAGCTTAGTGCCTCAAATGTTGCACCTCTAATGGAGTCACAAATACCATGAGCAACAAGATGACCTAAGAGAAGGAGGAGGAGCACCAAAAACGTCCAAGAACCCTTAGGGATTACTTCACCACGTTTTTGGGGCCTTAGGGGTTCATTATATAGGTATGCTATTAGGGTTTACAACTAGGAAACCCTAATTTGACTGCTTAGGCCCTAAGCAACCCATGGACTCCCTCCTTAGAGGCCTTGGACGAATTCTTATGGGTTTCCCCATAGATTTCATCCACTCCAACTTCTATGGAGTCCATTGGCCCATTTATGCAACTGTCTTATAATTACACAATCAGTCCCCTTTATTTACTTAATCTTTTTTAGCCACAAAATTAATTCGTATTAATTCTTGACTAATATTAATTAAAAAATATGATTTCTCTTTTAATGTATTATTCATATAATATATTAATAAATCATAATTAATTCTTTTTCTCCTTAGTCCATCCTATCAGTTGTTATGGTGAAGACAACCCAAAAGGATCATCCTCACAATCGGGTCAAGTACATACCAAAATAGTTGTGGGCTTTAGACACCTAATCCAACAACATATCCTATAAAGGCCATGTGGTAATTTTTTTTGGTAATCCTCAAATTTCTTAGAAAGTAAATTCCACAAAAGTCAATAAGTTTATATAGAAATTTGTTTTCGACATAGCGTTATTTTTTGTCTCAAATTGGAAACTGCATTTTTCAATTTCTTGTAATTCTGACCATTTGACCGGTCAACCCGATTGCCTACTAACATGACATGATGACGTGTAAATTTTGATAATGTGACATGATAATGTGTCAAAATTGAAAAAATTGCACAAAAGAAATTGTTTTTTTTTTCAATTCTGACACTATGTTTTCATTTAAAAAAAAATTTTGACACAATTTTTCATTCTTTTCAATTTTGAAACTCATTTTCTTTGTTCCAAGATGGTCATTTTTTTTAATGTTTTGTTTAATTTTAATAACACGACACTCCCTTTTTTTGTTTCAATTGGGACATCAGCTTTTTATTCAAGTTGAAACCATATAAATAATTTTTTTTTTTATATTTGAAACAGTATAAGGAAATTTTTCATTTAAAATCATATTTGTTTTTTTTTTTTTTTTTTTTTTTTTGTATAAATACAAAATTTTTTACATTCAAACCATAATGTTATGTATAAATATGTATTAATTGTATTATAGATATTTACATGCACTTTTTGGTTATGTGTTGCTGACATGACATGCTAACAGAGTAATATGAAATAATATTTCGAATAATCCAAGAAAATTTAATTTGGATTTCATATAAAATCTAAAATTCAAAAACATAAAATACCTTTCTTTGTTTGATGTTCTTTGAAAAAAGATTTTTGAATAGTAATATTAAGTGAACACGAAGTATAGCTGTATGAACCAAAAATCATGAATATATGCAACAAACGGTCCCTTGGTAATTAAAACGACCGCGTGACCTTTGTGTTCTCAGAATCACAATAGTTTATCTAATTGTACGCTCTAAACTTTCAAACTTATTTAAAGTTGTGTATTTAATGAAAAATACGGCTGTAATATAACTAATACATATTAAATAATAATATGGTTTGAATGTAAAAAACCTTCTATTTATATAAAAAAAATGTGGTTTTTATATGAAAGAATACATTTGTATGGTTTTAAATGTAATAATATGATTTCAAATGAAAAAATTGAACCATTAAAAAAAAATCAGAAAATATGATTTTCGATTTGGAACAAAAAAATGATTGTCAAAATTGGAAAAAAAAACCTTAGTTTCCAAAAAAAAAAAAATGAAAACTTATTGCCTCTTAGTCAATTTGTTTTTAATTTTTACATGTCAACATTCTACGTTTTAAAAATTTATATATTATCATGTCATGTCAGCAAATAAGTAACCTGGTTATATCGTCAAATTATCAAAATCGTAAGAAATTAAAATATACAGTTTAAAATTTAAAACAAAATATAAAGCAAGTGAGAATCGTGTGGAATACATCGTTCTCTGCAAATCTTAAAAGTATTGTTTTACTGCCATGAATGAAACTGCTTTGGTACAAACCTTTTAATTTTGCTAGCATTAAACGATAAAAATACCCCTACCGATTCAATGATTGGATCATGCCTGGGGGCTGTGGCCGCCCGTTTACTTTCTTATCAAGTTACTTCATTACTTTATATACCGCATTATTTAAATTACTTTATAACCCACATTATTGCCACTAAGCCTGAAAAAACCTGTCAGTATTAATAAATTATTAAAAAAATCGGTTTATGTTATAAATGACAATTAAAAATATATTACGCTTTTAGATAATTTAATTTTCTATTCGTAGTTTACAAATTATTAAATATTCACAAAATTTTATAATTGGTCCATGTGGGTTGTAAAATATATCATTTTGAAAACTTTCAAGGAAAACGTCATGTTATTGTCCCCTTGGTTTGCAAAATTACATGAAAAGTCTTTCTGCCGTTAAATCTAACTTTTCAGCTGTTAGATATTAATAAAAAAATTATTTTACCCTTCTACCAATTTTGCAATATACTACTAACCTCAAGAACCATTTGTGTAATTTTGTAACTTTGAAATTTTGTATATATATATAAATTATAAATAAACAAAATTTCATAATTAGTCCATGTAGTTTGCAAAGTATCTCACTTTGAGGACTTTCAAGGAAAACGTCACGCCACTGGACCTTGTGATTTGCAAAATTACATGAAATGTCACACGAGAACGATTATTGAATCAAGAACGAGAAACCAAATTTTTTTTCTATATAAATCATATGTGATTAAATACATATAATCAAATGTAATTAAATATAGAAGACTAAATATTGAGTCGAAAACGCAAAAATGAATACTGTCCATATAAATCATATGTGATTAATACATATAATCACATGCGATTATATGTATCTAATCACATATGATTTATGAGGACAATATTCATTTTTGCTTTCTCGATTCAATAGTTGTTTTTCATTATATAATCACATTTGATAAGATTATATGTATCTAATCTCATATGATTTATATGAACAATATTTGTTTTTGTATTTTCGATTCAATATTTTCTCTCATGTATTTAATCACATGTAATTATATGTATCAAATCACATATGATTTATATGTGCAAAATTTGTTTTTGCGTTCTTGATTCAAAAGTTGTTCTTTGTCCATATTAATCATGTGATTAAATTTACATAATCACATTTGATTAAATACATGAGAAAATTATTAAATTGAAAAATTAAAAACGAATTTTGTTTCTATAAATAATATGTGATTAGATACGTATAATCCCATGTAATTATATGTATTTAATCACATATGATTTGTCTGATTAAAACATATAATCACATATGATTTATGTGATTATATGTATTTAAATACACGAGAACAACTATTGAATCACATATGATTTATGTGGATAAGATTTATTATCGTGTTCTTGATTTAGTATTTTTTTTTTGTTAACTTTAATCATATTGGATTAAATACATCTAATCACATGAAATTATATGTATCTAATCACATATGATTTATATGGACAAAAAGAATATTGTCTATAAAAATCATATGTGATTAGATATATATAATCATATGTGATTATATATAAGTGAACAACCATTGAATAAAAAACACAAAAACAAATCTTTGGTCACATTAATCATGCATTAGCAAATACATGTAATCATATATGATTAAATACATGAGAAAAATTATTGAATGGAAAACAGGAAAACGAATCTTGTTACTATAAATCGTATATGATGAGATATATATAATCACATGTGATCATATGTATTCAATTACATGTTATTTATGTGATTAAATACATATAATGACATGCGGTTTATGCCATTATATGCATTTAATCATTTATGGTGGTGGTGGTTGTAGGTAGTGGGGGTGGAGATGAGTGGTGGTGCGTTGTGGTTATGGAGGTAGGGGAGGGTGGTGGGTAATAGTGACGAGTTATGGTGGTGGGTGGTGAGTGATAGGGTTCGTGGGTGATAGTTGGTTTGTGGTGGTTGTGAATGGTAGTGGGTGGTGTTGTGGTGGTGATAAATGGTGGGTGATGATTATGGTAAAGGGTGGTGTGTGGGGGTGGGGTGGGGTGGTGGTTATGATAAGTGGTGGATAGGTTGTTGGTGGTGGTGTTGATAGGAGGGTGATGGTAGGTGGTGGTGGCGTGTAGTGATGTTTGGTATTGGTGGTGGATGATGTTGATGGTGGTAGGCAGTGGTTAGCGATGGTGGTAGGTGGTGATGATGTGAGTGGGTGGTAGTAGTTGGTGGAGATGGTGGTGGCGGGTGGTGGTGTTAGGTGGGTGGGTGGGTGGGTGGTGGTAACAGTGGTGGGGGTTATGATGGCGGGTAGTGGTGGTGGCAGGTGGTAGTTTTGGTGGGTGATAGGTGGTGATGGAAGTGGCGAGTGATGATGATGGGTGGTGGTGATGAATAGTGGTGGGTGGGTGGTGATGTCGGTGGTGATGGTGTATGGTGGGTGGTGGTGGTGGTCTTCGTGGGTGGTGGGTGGGGGTGGTTGTACGGGTGGTGGTGATGGGTGGTGGAGGCGGGTACTGTTGGTGGTGGGTCGGTGTGGTGGTGGTGATGGGTGGTGAAAGCGAGTGGTGGTGGTGGATGATGGTTAGTGGTAGTGGCGAGTGATGGTCATAATGGTGGGTGGCAGTGATGGGTAGTGGATGTGGGTGGGTGGTGAGGGTTGTAGTTGTGGGTGGTAGTGATGGTATTTGGTGGTGGTTTTAGTGGGTGGTGGGTGATGGGGTGGTGGTCGGTGGTAGTGATGGGTGGTGATGGTGGTGGCTGGGTGATACTAATGGGTGGTAAAGGTGGATGAGTGGTGGTTGTGGTGGGTGGTGGGGGTGGTGGTAATGGTGGGTGGTGGTTTTAGTGGACGGTGGGATGGGGTGGTGGTGATGGGTGGTAGTTGTGACGGGTGGTGGTGATAGTGAATGGTGGGTGGTGGTCGTGGTTGGTGGTGATGGGTAGCGGTGATGGTGGTGGGTGGTAGGTGGGGGTAATGGAGATGGGTTGCGGTGAGTGATGGTGGCGGGCAGTAGGTGGTGTTGGTTAGTGAGTTTTTTTTTTTTTTTTCATCTTTTAGTTATTTTTTATTTATTTTACTATTATTTAATGATCTTAATTTTAAAAAATTATGTAGTTCAAATTTGTTTTCAAATGTTCTTGCAATAAG